>NC_141762.1:45064914-45797414 GCF_982258835.1 Parasteatoda tepidariorum | reverse complement strand
GTGCAGTTAACACTCTATTTTTTTCATTGGTTTTATTGTATAACATAAATGATGCAACGTTTAAAACAACTTTATTAAATTAATGTAAGTTTTGTTGAAAGTTGAATTTTCTTATTAACTTCATATTTTTTTAATTAATAAAATATCAAACACTTAAGTTAAAAGAACACATTTCTTCGTAATAAAAACTTTATTGTATGCAACATTAGGTGTCTCAAATTTGAAAGGGGATACATGAACCATATACAAACTTTAAATTTATTAAGTAAATCACGTAAAAAATAACAGGATCTTTGAGTCTGCCATTTTAGAAACCTCTAAAGAAAAGTCTTATGTTTTCAACGAGACAAACGTTTGATTTTTTTTCTGTCAAGTCAAAACGTGTGAAGAAATTTATATGCAATGCTTATAATTCCTATGTTATAATACATATTCCTATTCATGTAAAAAAGCTAGTCTTAGGAAAATTGCAGTAGTGTTCTTTCGTTAATATAAAAAAATCCTAATTTTATGTGTTGAATTGAAACCTTCAGTATATAATCAATTTAAATTGCAAAAAAAATTAAAATTTTAATTTAAATTTTTACGCAATAATTGTCAGATATTATTACTTAATATTATAACTTAATAAATAGTCTAAAATTATGTAAGCAGATTCAGTTTTATAGGAAAATGTGTTTGTATGTATGTAGGAAAAATTAAACATGCATTTCTCGCTAACTTAAAATGCATTTCATAACTTAACATATTCCTAAGTAATTAGAAATGCTCATTCTAGCAAAATTATTGTAATTTTAATGAAATCAACTCATTAATATATATTTATGTTGCTCATTTTTATTACTAACTAAGCGGATTACTTTGGGTAAATTGGAGAACGTAATTAAATAAAAATAATTTAAAGTAATTTTCCAAAGCTTTTAAAAGCTTTATGACTGCAAGGTATTAATAATTAATTAAATATGGCGTCTTTCTTAAAATATATTTAATTTATTGTTTTGGTTAATGTTTTAATTTTTCCATTAAAAAGAAAACTAAATTTGAAGCACATAAAAAAGATAGAAATACTCTTAGATTTATAAAATTTTGTACAACTCAGAAATGAGTAGAAAAAAATTTAGCATCCGAAGCTTATATGGATTATATAAAAAAATATATTAAGAAGAGTTAAAGCTTTAATACATAGTAATGCATTTATGAATTAAGAAAGAATTCTAATGTATTTTTTCTAAGAAAATATCTTCACTTTCCAAGTGAATGTGATAAAAATAATCTTAAATAGAAATGTATAAATTTAATTTTGACAGGAATAAATTTGGATTTTACTTGCTTTATTAATATTTAAAATAATCGAAGTTAATTTTCCAAATCTAAGCTCGTGTAATTTCGGTAACGTAAATAATATCCTTCCCTAAGGACGCTTTTTAATGCTATATAAAGTATAATTTTAGAATTTTAATCTCATTTAATTAAAACTAAATAGCACATAATAACACTAACGTTAGATTTAATTTTTAAAATTCTTTTTATGGAATAATTTTTCAAATATGACTTCCCTCTATAACATGCATCCAAATCACTGCATCATTTTTCCTTTATGGGAAAGCTATCTTGTAATACTTTTTTAGGAAATGCAGCATTATTATTTAGTCAAATTTTGCGTCATAACTCAGTGCTTTCATTTATTTGAGGCCCTAGACCATTATCCGTAAGCTTAAAATATGTGGGTACACGATTTTATCGTATTTCTCAAAATTTTCCTTTTTTTAGACGTCTTATTTTTAAAAAAAAGTGTTAAAAATGTTATTTGTATCAAAATAGCAGAGTTATATCTTAATTATAATAATTTTCATTTCATTATGAATCAGTTTTATGAAAAATTAAAGTAAAGCGAGTCAGAAAACGCCAAGCTGTGTGAAAATTTTTTGCGGTTGTGGCAATTTAAATTTTTTTTTTTTGTGATAACGTCTAGTGGGGTAGGGTATTAATGCTGAATTATTATACGAGAACACGGGACATAATTAAGTACCTGAATGGGATGGGTCTCATTTTTGAAAACAAGGGGTTTTTTTTAGCTAGCAAAAATAATAACAGCTTATTACATTTCAACTACACAGTAAAAAAAATTCCAGACCAAATTACGGTATAAAATACCGGGATGGATAGCGGTGTAAATGCCGCTATCCATAAAACATTTTATGGTAAAATCCAATTTTTCTGTAAAATAATATACCGTAATTTTTACAGTATTATTTAATTCATTATAGTGCTTCGGGGATTTTACTGTAATTATTACTTTAAAAATTACTGTATATCAGATTGTTTGTTCCGTAGCATTTTCCAGTAAAAGCGGATTTTATGATTGAAAGCACCGACATCCTGAGTGCCAGTAATTTATACAATAATTTTATCCAAATTTTTCACAGTGGACGTGCTTTCATAACATAATTAGTCTATGTTTAATGTGAATTTTATTACCTTTAGTATACTTTAACTATATGTTTATGAACTGATTTTAGTTTTAGTTTATTGTAATTAATGTAAATTGTAATTTCGGTTGATTTGACTTCCCAATTCTAAATAGTGTTTCTGGACAACAGTGAAACTACTCCCACCGTACCCCAGATTTTTTTTAATAAGATATTGTTTCAAATATTCCGTAGATTTCTTTTATTCTATATATCAGATATTACACAGCTATATTAAAAATTTTAACATATAAGGGAATTATGATCTAAGAAATCTCTAAAATTGCTGTCGGGGTATTTATTTTCATCTTTCAGTTCAATCTGGTTTAAATGCTTCAAACGAATTTGATAATTCCAAGTACACCTGTGAACGATAAGTTTAAAAAAAAAAGAAAATAAAACTTTGACTGTTATAGTGATAAAGCGGCAAGAAAATTTAAAAGCGTGCTTACTAAAAGGTGGGAACTTAAGCCAATTAACTGCTTAATTAAGAACTTAGATAATTCGATTTAGCAATAAAAAACTTGCGCAGCTTCGCTTAAGTTCTTTTTTTTTATTTTCAATATCACATTAAAAGACAATTGAACATCAAAAAGATAACAATAAATCTATAAAGAAGAGCGAGCAGTCCAGTAGCGTCCCCAGATAGATTTCCGAGGGAGAGCGGGGCACCTAGAGAGGTGAGACAAGTCCATTACCTCGTGGGGATCACACAATGTACAAAAGGGCTCACGAGCCACGTTGGGGTGACATAGATGTTTTTTCAGGCAATCGTGGCCAGTTATCAGACGAATCATGGCAACAGATTTCATCCTAGACCACTGAGGGACATTCAGAATCTGTTTAAGCCATGGTTTATTGGAATTACGATTTTTGAATTCCTCGTTAAAAAAGGTCCTGAAGATGCTCTTTATGTGACTTTTGATATTATAGAAAAGGAGCCTGGAATTAGATCTCTGTAGGACAGAGGCTTCCTTTTTTACCAGGAGACCAGCCGCCTCATTTCCCACCGTTCGCTTAGCTGAAGTAAGTTGAAAGAAATGGTATTGGTTATAGATTACAACTGCAAACCAAATTTGAATCATTGGATTTCTGTGCAAGAATATATCTGACCTTGGATCCTATATAAATAAATAAAAACTAGATGTTCCAAAAATGTAGAAATATTTAAAATCATATTTAGTTTTTATTCTTTTAAAATCAAATAAAGTAAATTTGCAGACACATACATATCATAAATTTATTACTAAAGTATATTTGCAGACATATATAACTAGTCAATTTATCATTATTACTACAAGTAAAATAAAACTGCGAAAAATACAGATGATTCAGACAACAGCTATTGTAATTAAAGCTACAATATCTTTTCTCGACTAAATTATCCATGAAAAAGTGTATGCTGAAATAAATTCAATTCCATATGGAATTAAATTCGGAAAAAATTTATTTTCTCTTAAACTGATTTTTTTTAAAATGATTTATTCACAATAAAACACTGGAAGGTGATGTGAAAAATATTTCCAGTTGACATTTTCTTCTTCTTTTATTAACCGTATTCAAAAAGTTATGAAATTACTAGTTAATATTTATTTGTTCAAAAGTGTATGCTTATTACAAAATTTAGTACAAAAACTGAATACCCAAATTATTCTCACAAATACTGTTTAAAAAAAAAATTTTAAAAATAATAAAGGTGACAGTTTAAATAATGATGAATAATGGAAACAGTACTAGTTATTTTTACAATCACTTAAGCAATAAGATCAATGGAGATGAGCTCTTATAAAAAATTTTCAATCTATAATTTTGCCATAAATGAATTTTTATTTTTAATATCTTCTGGGTCCCATTTTTTACACTATTGAGATAACACAATGAAACGCACTCCCTATCTTCCGTTTCTTAACCAAATCCAGAATAACGTCCCAAACACCAACGAGGTACTCAAAATAAATAAAAGGCGCTAAACATACCTTGCACCTAGACTCAATGCATTTTTACTAAGATGGAACCTACAATTTTATAACAACTCAATATTTATTCCTTTAAAATTTATCAAATGTGGAGAGGATATATTTATCAGAAGCTCAGTACGAAATGTCAACTTAAGTATGATTTGGTGATATCATTTTGAACTTTCATCATTCATCTCATTTACAACCCTTCATTTATATTCTGAATTCCCCATAAAGACAGTTTATGAGAAGGAAGCTGTCATTTGCCAGAACATTTTCCAAGGATCCATCATAATTACGATATTGTGAGTACCTTTGCCACTTTTGCAGACTTACCAGATAAATGACTCTTACCTTAGCAAAACAGATTCTTAATCACGAAGCTACATAATCAGACCACTTGCTCATCGGTTTTAACTATACCCTTTTCCAATCTATTTTTCGCTTTAAAGAATTTTCATCTCGAATATATTTAACTCCGTGATCATTAATGCCCGGAGCTTCCCGATTTCGGATTATAATAATACATCTGCAGGGAAATGCTGAATCCGTGTTCGTACTTAAAGTTTAATTATCTTCAATCAATTCTAAAAGGTTTCCTAAATGGAAATATGTAGACTACATTGGAAGTTATTTTTTAAAAGTTGGTGGTGCAAAGAGCGACTTTTGTGAATAGTTGAGAAACATTAATATTTCCGAAGCTTCTCAATAATTAATCTTTATTTGAAGTATTGTAAGTTACATGTACTAAGCAATAAGTTTTGAACCGATGCTTGCTACGTACCAATATTTTTACGTAAATTATAAATTGTCATTTCTAGTTGAGGCATATATATATATATATATATATATATATATATATATATATATATATATATATATATATATATATATATATATATATATTAGGAGGCTTCGCCCCCTGCTCGCTGGCACTCGCCAACCCCCGGAACTGCTTTCGCAGTTCAATTCGGATTGCTTCGCAATCCGATGCTCGCTTTGCTCACTCATTGGATACGTTCTTATCGTCTAGCTTTTGTATACTTTTTTGAACACTGAAGTTCCGAAAACTTTTCACTGTAGAAAATTCTAAACCTGTGCATTTCAATATTAATTTGAAATTGCAAACAGTTCGCATATTTTTCTTAATCACACTATTCTAAATTTCAGTTGTTGAGAAAAGTAACTGTTGTATGTTTTGTTTTAAAGTCTTTTCCACCAGAGGGCTAAAACCATGTGTTGTAAAACAATATGAAATAGTACTGAAAGCCGGATGCAAAGCATCGGCTTCGATGAAGATAATTTTGATAATTCGGTGAGAATTCACCCGATTAGCCATATGATATGCTCACTACGTGCTCTTGCGCGCCGAAGCATATCACTTAAAAATGAAAACTGTTGCCAATGCGAGAAAAGAAATATCATCGGTTTTATTGATGCATACGTACGTATTAGCGTTTTATATAATATATATATATATATATATATATATATATATATATATATATATATATATATATATATATGGATGGAGATGACTTTTAAAAGCATGTAAATGTTTCATGTGCATAAGAATTTACCAGTCTATTCTACCGTGCAATTGAAAAAACAACGAGAACGCATCACGATTGATTCCGAGAAAAGTGTATTTAAAACTTTTCTCCTTCTATTGCTAATGCTAGGAATGCTAAAATAGAATTTCAAAAAGCTGATAAAACAAAAGAATTATTTTTTTTTGCAACATATAACTTATCATATAAAAATGCCAAATACATAAAAATCTCAATTTTGAAATTTTGTCGCTTATGTTGATTTTTCAAACATACGGCTGTATTACAGGCGTCTAGAAAATATAGTTAAAGGACGTGGTGACCCGTGAAAATATTTAACGCAATTTTTATTTATTTCTAATCAAGTTCAAGCCAATGTAATTACTCGTAAATAATTTGTTTTCAAAATTAGTAGTTACAGATTTAGGTATTCAACTCATATATTTTTAATAGTAGAATAAATGTTTTAATTCTTTTATATAGTGCTCTTCGTATCCAAAAATCTATATTAAACGTTTTAGTTGCCAAGCAAGTGCTAAGAAAAAATCAGTTTATAGTTTGTGTACAGTCAAATAAATTTGTGGTATTTGCATGTGGCTCTTCAAAACTTTTACGGAACTGTTGAGGATATAAGGATTTTTAGAGCCCTACTGTTGAGGATATGAGATCAGTTCCTTAGAACCCCATATCCTCAACAGTATCTTTATCTCGAAGAGTTCAGGAAGATTTCGTAAAAATTGAAAAACAGTTTTCCTGTAACAATCCTAGTCTGGTTATTCCTTTGGTTTATAAAGTAATAAATATAAAATAAAAAACTAAACTTTTCATTTTAACCTTTATCTCAAGATTGATTTGTTTATAGACTTATTTAGACTTTTCTTTAAAAATTCAATATTTTTAAGGGGTATTTGAGGACACGTGTATTTAATGGATAAAGTGAGTATTACTAATGGATAAAGTGAGAAATATTCAGATAACAAATGTAAGTGGAAAAAAAAGGGTGCATGACATTAATTTATTAATGAAATAGCTATAACCATTCCTATAATTAGTTTCAAAACCATTTTCTTTCATCAATTTAGCTGATTTGTATCGCCGAGCTTATTGAAAACAAATATATCTAGTTTATGGATCTTACAGATCCTCCGAGTTCAATTTATAATTAACAATAAAACAATTAATTTTCTTGATCTGTCTAATAAATATTGACGACATTGTCATCATTCATAAAACAGAATAGAATTCATTGAATGTTAAGCAAATAATTCAAGAAAATATCCCTTGCATTAAAAAAAAAATAAACGTTATTTTCGATCTAAACTGAACAAATAATAAATGCTTGAATTATCGCGAATAAATTGTTTCTCTAAACATCTGCAATCAAAATCTATTTTCTAGAAGATAATTCTATAATTTTCAAATCTGGAAAAAAATTTATTATTTGGAAAAATCCCATTACTTTAAATCAAACCAAATGTAAGGAATCACATATTCTTTAAAATAGAAAAGTTATAGAATTTGGAACTTTCTGTGCTGGAAACAAAGAAGGCTAATAATGCTCATCTATCATGCACGGTTGAATAAAGTTTTCTAAATGGTGTGGGTGGGGTGGGGTCATAGGGTTGCCGAAGTAGAATAATAGAGGAAATGTTAGAACTTTCTTTCTTTTCCCTTTTATTGCATAGGTCATTAATTGAAGACAGTTTTACTAAGATATATTTTTTCCGTTACGTCAGGGATAATTCATCGGTGCTTAAAACAAGTTTAATGTGAAAGATTCTTGAAACTTATACATCACGTTTTAAAAACAATTCATATTATTTCCACTTTGTTTATTCACAAAAAAACACCCATGTATATTTATAATTCAATATATTAAATCATTGAGTTAATAATATTTCACTGGAACTTAAATCAATGTTAATGTAAAAAATTCTTAAAATTTTTATGTCAAGTTTGAAAACGAAATATTAGTATATTTTCTCATTATTTATTTGCGGATATGCTAATTCAGGGGTTTCCAACTTACATGAGGCCGTAGGCAGCAATTAAAAATGCCAATCATATGGGGAAGGGGGGCAACTTTATCAAAATTTTGTATAGGACTCTTTTATGTTTGAAGTAACATTAAACATTACTCTCAGATTTTTTTCAAGTTGAACAAAACAAAAGTATTGAATCACAAATTAAAATAAAAAATAGATTTTTTTAAATTATTTACTTGCATATTAAAAAATTCTGGCTACTATAACTTAAATGTGCACCTATGTATTAAACAATTAATGTGCAACAGATAGGTAACACAGCTGACACTCATTGGCGCCTGCAATAGAGACCGAGGAAGTGTACTTGCATTGGAATGGAAATTTAATAAAATAAGAATTATATTTTGATTTAAATATAAAGTTTTTTTAATGTTAAAAAACAAAATAACAAGCATTACGAATAATGTAATCACGTATCATTTTGAATCTTCTTTTAATCAGAAGCTTAGTGACAAGATTTTTTTTTTTTAAATCTAATTCTGTGATAAATTTAAAAAAATTTCGACTTATTAGGAATTGTAGCAACAAAAAAAAATTCTCAATCCTCTGAAATTAATTCTTTTTCTTTTCCGCTTAGGCTATATTCAATTCAAAGAATTTAAATAAAACATGATACTCATTACCTCCTTTATGCGTTTTAAAATTTACAAATGCAAATTATTTCGTCCAAAATGAATGATTTCAAAAAGTTAAATCGGATAATTACTTTGAGAAATTTCTGATGCACACACGCTAAATTGTATTCACAAAATACGAAAAAACGAAATAAAAAAGGGTGACTTGCACAGTTATTTTTGTATTGGAATAAATATTTTCTTGGATGCAAAACGTGAGAAATAATTTTTTTTTGCACCGTTGGTATGTTAGATTTCACAGAAACGAAGAAATTAGATTTTTTCAACGAAAGAAAAGTATTTTAAGCCCATATAGATTTTTTACGATAATTGCTCACAGAAAAATGACAACTAATATATTTTAGTTCGTGGGGCACAAAAAAAGGCTTCGCAGGCCGGGTGCGGCCCTCGGGTCGCCAGTTGGTAACCACTGTGCTAATTGATTTCTGACTCAATATATTACTTCGTTGAGTGACATGATGAATCTCAATCTAATTGAAATAGTTTCCTACTTACTGATTGTTTATTTTCAATTATACATTTAGATTTCTGATTATACTACTGCATTGAGTAAAATGTTGAAAAATGAATCTATAAGAAAGGTTTCCATCGATAAGTGTTACTATAATGCTAGGTAATATTATAAAATATTTTATGTTTGTGTTCATTGGCTTTTATAATGTATTATTGGATTTAAAACTAAGGTTTTTTAGAATTTTTTTTTTAAATCTATATATTAGCAAAAAAACAAAGTATGTGAACTATTTTTAATCATTGTTGGTTCACAGTAATCATTTCAGTTCTGAATCGGAATATACTTTTATGGTCACGAGTGATACATTAACCGAAGGTTAAATGATATATAAACTGTTAAATCTTTAATGTTTATTTTCAAAATATATTCCATACGAATTTAATGTGAATACTTCCTAAATGCATATGAAAGAATTATTAATTGTTTATGTCTTTTTTTGTTGTTTAAGTTGGAAAATATTTAATACTTAGAAAACATATGCAGTAAAACATTTTGAATGTCTTAAACATGTGTATATTATGTCTCATTAGGAAAGAATTTTGTAATATTCACATCGTGTTGACAGCAGTTTATCAACGCTTGAAACAAGTTTAATGTAAGAGATTTCGTAAATGTATAGTTGTTAAGTTAGGAAAATATATATACCATTATCTCCTCATTATTTATTTGCAAACTACACTTTAGACTTTTGGCCGACTCAATGCATTACTACATCAAACGACGATGTGTTGAACCTGCGAATTTAATTGAAGTAGATACTTACATTAAAGAATCAAAATAATTGCCAGTTAGATAATATCGTGAAATATTATTCGTTTTATGTAAATTCCTGACTATAATGCAGAACTTCATTCATTCTAAAATTCAGTGTACTGCAAAAGCTTAATTTAGAGATAATCTTTAAAAAAAAATATAGCATTATTTTTTATTATTTGTTTATTAATATTATTTTTAATGCATAATTTCGTACAATTTTACATACATTTGATATATTTATTTATATTGTTTTTGAGTTTACCCTTTTGTTATAAACTTGTTTAAATTTATATTTGAATAAGATTAATATCAATGAATATTAAAAATCATTAACAGTTCATATTAACACTGATTTTAATCACTAGTGGCCACGCAAGCTGCCACAAAAGAGATGAAGTATTTGATACTCTGTTTATTTTTATAATAATAATTATGAAGCAATTATTAAAAAGCAGTTGGCAACAGCGAGAAAAAGACAAAGGGCTTTTATTTATACATAATTATATTAAAGTTGTGTGAATTTCAAAATTTAAATATCATCTAGCACTGTAAAGTTAATTTGCTAAGTCAGTCTTCTATTTCTTCAAATTTTTTTATTTTTTTTTTGTACTGACTACGCACTTCTTTTTTTATTTCTAAGCATAGATGTACCTGTATAAAAGTGACTTTTAATAAATAATGAAATCCCTTTGTTTCGAAACTTTTAGAATCAGTTCACATATCTTTAGGAAGATCATCTTTGTGCAAATTAAAAATAATCTAAATGAAATTGCAGACGTTTGAACAATATATATTTTTAGTAATATGTAATAAAAAAGAAAACGGGCGTAACACAAGGTAAAAAAAGAATAGAATTCGCCATGAACTTCGTTTAAAGAGACATTAATTCTGCTGAAGATGGGGTGGATTCTTTAGTTTCTTAATACTGAGAGTAAAAAAAAAATTAAGCTATCAATTACGGTGCAACAGTTATTATAAAAGCAATAATTGTAAATGAAGGAAAAACATATAAAAAAACTTTCAAAATTTTTACAAGTAATATTATGTTTGTTGTTTAAGTACATATATTCAAAACTGAAATTCAAATGACATCATTCAAGAATACTAATACGTGCATTTTAACAGTACTTTCACAACTTTCAGTGCACTTTGGCTTCTATCATTTGTGACGAAAGTAAAAACTAAAGTAAGGCTTAATCTTAAAACATCATGTAATTCAAACAAACTTATTTAGAATAACGAAACTGAAATTTAATAATACTTTTCAAATATATCATCAATAATCTTCCTTGTATTGAATACAAAATAAAAATGCAACAATATTTTAAAATAATGGAAATTAATATTCCACGTGAATATTTTAAATACGACACAGGTTACAAAAATGGTTTTTAGACAAAGATTTCATTTATACTATATACGAGGGTTGTTTTTTTAAGTGGGGGGGACATTTTTCTGTGCAACGAATGCTTGTATCGTGTCCCGGGATTTTTAAGGAACAACTGTGCGCAGTTGCAGCCGTGTAGATAAACTGTACGCTCAGGTACGGTACTGCGTCTTTAAAATGTTCAAATTTAACAACTCACCCACCACGCATGAGATACGATCAGTGATGCATTTTTAGTCTGCAAAAACCTATCTGCTAAATACTTTCACTGGCAGATTTGTGATGTTACGATTTGTAAAATAAGAAAATTCCTTGCCATGCTGACAGGAAATTTTGCTACTCTACGCAGCTCAGATGCCACCTTTATTGGACTCTTTGGATAGGGAAGTTTTGGACTACCCCTCCCTACAGTCTTGATCATGTGCTGAGTGATTTTCATTTTTTCCCGATATTTCAAACATTTTTGTGGCAATCGCTACAACGATGACGAATACGTAAACATGGCTGTGACCTCTTGGTTAATGGAGCAGGCAGCAAGTTTGTAAGAGGGTATTCTAAATCTAGTTGTAAGGTATGAAAAGTGCTTAGACAAACTTGGCAAACATGTTGAAAAAAAGAGAAGCGTATGTAGAATCTGGAAATAAATTTTCTCCTTGAAAATTTTCTTTCGTTTAGTTTTTTTTTTTCAAACGGCCTTTACTTGAAAAAAGCAACCCTCGTAATAGATGTCTTCAAATGTCTCATAAATTAAGCATACGGTTTCAAAACGTGTATTGAGAATAGTCATAATGTTAGAAAAAAAATTTTGAGTTTTTGGAATGCGAAATAAAGGATTATTTTACAAATAAAAAAACTTTTATTAAAAAAAGGCACACATTATTTCAAGATAAGCATTCATTTGACACACGGAAGTTAATGTAACTAAATTAAGCAGTGCTTTATATTATAATGCTATTACTAGTTTATGTCGCGAATAATCAATTGTAAATATTTTATAGATGAGACAAGACTGACAAAAGAAGAATGATTTGAGTAATTTCATGAATACGTTAAAATGTTTAATTTTAAGAACAGGTAACTATCATTCCTCGAAGCTGAATTAGTAATTCATAAGATGATAAGTAATTCATGTGTCTTATCATTGGCATAAGTATGTGGATTTATAGGATAAAATGCACTCCTATGCTAAAATGGAAATTTTATAATATGAATAAAATTGGGAAAAGTTCACACGTTTGTGATAAATTTCATATTATTTGAAATATTGATGTGGGCATTTTTAATTCCATGAAATAGTTTTAAGAAATTAAAAAATAATGTAGTTTCGAAAAATTCTCCGTTATCAGAAAATTTGAATATCTTAGAGGGGTATTAAGGTAAATTTACATGAAATAATTCGAAAATAACTAAAAAATGCGAGGAATAATTTAAACAAACACGAATCAAAAAACTGTTTTTTTTTTAAATAATACATCTTTATTTACTATTAATGATATGTAATATATTTTTTTAGAATTCACGCGTAATTCCAAAATAATTCGCGCAAATAATTTTATGCATGAAATTAATTCGTGATCTGACACAAATATCCCGATGAAGGAGTGGTTCTGAAATATTATTACAGTTTTTTCTTTGCACCCTACATAAATGTAAGCATTCCAAACCGATATATACATTTACAAAAAGAGTAAAGTGCTTTAAGGTTGACAGATGTAAAAAAATACACCCGAAGTAGAAAATGAGGTTATGTTTTGCGCCAAATATAACCTCATTAATAAACCTCAATTTCAACCTCATTTACGCATCATGAAATTCTCATATATATAACTCAGCAATACTCTTAGTAGATTGAATGAAACTATTCCCACCCCAAAAATGCTAATTCACTTGAAGTGTAGAAAAAATAGGCTGTACACCTCAAAAATATCCTCTCTAAGCTGGTGTGGCTCTAGAGTAAATTTCCAGCAACTTCAAATGTGAATAAAACCACTTCATATTCCTTGATTATACACCTCGATGGGTTGGTCTTTTAAGGTTCTTTTTGAAGTCAACTTCAAATAAACCTTAAATCAACCTTGATACTGCAAAACAACCTCAAATAATCCTTAAATCAACCTTGATACTGCAAAACAACCTCAAATAAACCTTAAATCAATCTTGATACTGCAAAACAATCTCAAAATCATGTCAATGAAAGTTTTTGTAATGGTAATATTACTCACCCACAAAATTTAAAGATCAGAGTCAAAAAATACAATAGGAAACCAGGGCATGCACAATCTCACAAGTATCATCAATATTTCCAGTTTTCCTCTTTCGGTAGACATGAACCTAAATGTGTGAAATGCGCAGGTAATCAATCAAACCTGAGATAAATCCTCTGACACTAAAGTGACCTGTGCTTTGTTTGGTGGTGAACATCTAGCAAATTAGGCAGTGTCCTAGATGAAATCAGAGCTGCCAAACTTTTACGATTCAAATAAACCAATAATTACCTTTTCTCCTTTAAATTTGTATTTTAGTACATAGCTATTTTTATTTTCATTTAGAAACTATTACAAAAATTAATTTCCGCCAATGACTGTATAGAGATTTTTAACGGTTTCTCTACATGAATTACTTCTAATTAGTTAATAACGAAATCTCTATTAAAATTGCTTTTTAATACCTAACCATTTATTTCCCTTCATAAACTATTGATTTCAAACTATTTAGTTTCATGGAAATACCTTTTCATTGAATAATTAAAAACACAATAAACACGTGGTTTCAGATAACTTTAGAGATGCTAAGTGGTGATATAGTTCACCTTTTTTACCACCTTCACGTTGAACCTTTTTTTCTCTGATAGAACGAATTAAATATAATTAAATATTAACGAACGTACTCCTCTTTTGATTATAAAGAGCTATAAGTTGGTAAACCTCACGGATGTTATCTTCAAAATATTTGAAAAACAGAATATTCTGTACATTTAATTTTATCAACGACTATAGTTCTGAGTGATTGGGGGAATTCCAATTTTAAAACGTCTCTCCCAAATGCTCTAGTTTAGAATCGGGGGATAATTTTGAATCTTTAGGCAGTGTTCGAATTTCAGGACGTTTGCATAAACGATTATAAAGCTTTAAGAGGGACAAACAGCCATGCAATTAAACTTTTTAATTTATTATTATTAATAACACGTATTAAAAATTAAAGATGCATATTTTTATTTGCGTAAGCGTTTAAAAAATTTACTCAATAACTGTAGCTTTACTTAATAACTGAAATTTAAATAACTGTATCTTGTAAAATATTTGTTCCTTGGGACGAAAAGCGTAGCTCTGATATCAATTGACGACTAACTAAACTAACCTGACATAGTTGTTCCCTTTACCACCAAGTGTTTGCATAAAGTAGCTAACCACTGTAAAGTGAGATTTGTGGAAGCTAGAAAGTAAAAGGGAGAAATTTCATGGAAAAGTAAATAATTATATTCGTTATTTTTCGATTTTTTTCTTCATTTATCATTTTTCTTAATTTATTAGAGTTAAAAATTAAAATAGTGCATTGAACCTTTGATTATGATCTACTTTTAAGTATGATTAATTAATCTAAACAACTAACAGCAAACACTTTTACAGGCCACGTTTTTTTCAATGTGTTATGGGACTAAATTGTTAAAATGGAAACGATGGGAATCTCGTGCTTGTCAAAACGAAAACGAACACTTTCCTTGTAAGAAATAAAACTATGAAATAGATGAAGAAATATTGTGTAAATTGTCTTAACTCTCAGCAACAGGGTCTTTAATGCGTCAGAAGCAATCTCTCAAGTTTCCTGTGAATTTCTGCGCATATGACTTACCCGTGGACTAATCTGGTACCAAGGTACAATATTCTGCCTCCCAAGGTACAACACCATGCATTCCAAAGAACAACATGGTGTTGTGCATTGGGATACTTGTTGATTCGTTAAATGGTAAGCAATAAGAAATTACTTTCATTTCTGCTATAATCTTTACCCGAGTAAAAATAAAAATATTTGTAAAATTAAATATCCTAAAAAGTAATGTCATAAAATAAAATAAATATTGTATAATAAAATAAATATTGCGAAAATAAAAATTTGAAACTGTCCTTTTGGAACAACGCCTTCCCTTATGTAAGGTTATATTATTTCATTTTGTTTTGCGCAAAAGCCATAATGACAGCAGAATTATGCATTCAGTTTTTAATCAAAAATGCGGAACCGGCCTGGCGATAAATAAAATTTTTCCTGGGTACTTGGAACCAACCGAATTAAATATTCAGTTTCTGTCAGGTACTGGGTACCCGGATCCGGAAAATGCTAGATCAAAGTACATATCTACATCAGGTAAAAGGCGCACAATAGCAAAATATTTACAATAAATGTACCAATTTTGCCCTTAAATGTGTAGGAAGCCATATACAAGAAGCACCGGAAGCGATTCAATATAGAAATCACCAGACAGGACATTCTTCAATCAAGTTTTAGTTTTGGATTATTATTAGTCATCATTATATTAATTTATTTTAATCAGTAATTATATTCATTAGATAATATATTCATTAGTTAGTATTTCCATCAATTCTATTCTCATTAGTTTCATTATTTATTTCCAGTTTTATTAGTTTTATTCTTGTTCATAGATAATATTTTTCTTACATTAAAACTTCATCTGAAAATTTTATATATAAATGTTTAATGCTGAATGGGCGTGATTACAATTAAAAAAGAGATGGAATAATTCGAAATAATAACTGTATGAAATGATGAACTAAAATAATTAAATTCTATTCTCATTTATTTTATTTTAATAATAAAAATAAAAGTATGAACATTAAATGTATCTGAAACCAACTGCATTTAACAGCAAAATTCAATACTAACGGAAACTACCAGGCATAACCTGTGTTCAAAAAACGTTTATGGTTTATTATGTTTAATTTTCCAGTATCTTTATGTTTGTGTTGTTTTTCTTATGTGTAGTTTATTCTTATTACTTTCAAGTACATCTTATTGTGTAATAATAATTATGTAACAATAATTGTGTTGCTAGTTACGTAACATGATTGTATAACAAAATTTTATTTTATGTCTAATGGGTGTATTTACAATAGATAAAAAGTAAACTGTAATAAATCATGTAACTAAAATATTCAATTATTAATTCATGTTGTATTAAGTTCCATTTAGTAATAAAAGCAAAATGTCTTAATAAAATATATTTGAAACCATTTAGAATAACTTCCAAAAGCGGAATATAAACAGAAATAACCAAGGAACAGTACTAAGTAATCTAAAAACTATTAAATCTATATCTGCTTTTTTTATTCTCATTATATTTAAGTATATCTCCAGATTTATACTTTTAATATTATTATTATTTAAATGTTAAAATTTCACCATGTCTAAAAACTGCGAGCAGAAATAAGACAAAGAATATTCGATTTCTAAATCGAACATCTTTTGTCCACCATAAAAAAAAATTCCGATTTAACTTTAACATTCGACAAAAAAAAGTATGTAATTATCTCACAATTTCTTACAGAATATATTTCGTTTTTTTAATTATAATAACTAACAATGCATGGATTCTAGGATATTTAATTAACTTTTCAATGCATATTGAAACTATTTCACTGCATTAAAAAACTAATGCAAAAAACATATATAAAAACTGAAATGATCCTAAACTGGAATGAAATGTATTTATATGCTCCCAAAGGAATACTCAGAATAAAAGAGTTCTTTTCAGTGAATTCTACCGCGTCCTCTCGTGGTGTATCTTTGAAACTCAATTAACCAGTCATGTTTATTTAATCAGAATCGAAGTTGCATCTTTAGCCTTTAGGAACTTTCTTTGAAGCTGATTCCATTATAATGGAGATCAGAAAGATGTTTACAAGGAATCTTGCATATCATTAAATTTCAATTCTCTTTAAATGATGAATTTGTTTTAGGAATCAATGAATTTAATTATTGATTTTCAGTCTTAGAACAATCTTTAATATAAATGTAAAAGCGAAAGAAAATTAATAAACAAGTCGGTGGGCTTTATATGAACATCAATTTAGATGAAATTATTTAGTTTTTACCTAATTATCTTGTGCAACTTTCAATTATTTTATCACTTTATTTATTTCAATATTTTTACAAAGATTAAAACACTATCCATATATTATGAATTATACTATAGTTCAATAAATGAAATGCTGATCCATTGTTTGAATTCCTAATAAGTTTTTAGAGACTTATTTTAGACATTTCATTTGTTTAAAGTAATTTATTTGTTTTAATATCACTTCATTTGCTTTAATTTATTTTCATAAGGATAAAGAATGTTACTGTAATGCTACTGGTTCAATTAGAATTGCAATGCAGATCAGTTTTAGAATTTCTGTCCTATTTTTCAAGAGTTTGACATTTTTATCGCTTTAATTACTTTAATATATTATCACAATTGTAAATATTACCTGTATGATATAAATTATATCATAATTTTGCTTTGAAAGAATTCAGAAATGATTAATAGACATTAGGCAGACTACAATACAAATATATAAATTATTTAAGAGATAACAATCTGACTTATTTTAACTATACGTATTTTTTAACTGTGCTTATCTTGTTAATAGCGAAATATTAACAGAAAATATAGATATCTTATCAATATTTTTGCTAATGATTAAAAATATACCTTATCGTACAACTATTAATTCCATGGAATAAATATGTTTGCATAAGACAAATTCAACGTAATATATTAATTTATGAAAAGAGATCATATGTAATATTGTATAAATTTGCGTAATCATGAATATTTTAATTAGATTTAGTGCTTTAAACTCATTACAATTCATTGAAATTGTAAATTGAGGGGCAAGATATTTGTGCAATATTCCATACAAATATATTTCAATGAGCTATTATTAGAAGTGTCTTATACCTTCAATTTATAAAGCACCTTTACTGATGTACATTTAATTAAACTTTGCTTTGAACATTAATCTGTATGAAATACATAAAAAATGTAAGGCAATCTTTCTATCCATATTTAAATGCTGCATTAATTTCTTCAATCGAATTTTGTGAAAATTAAATTATTTGAATAAATTATTTTCTTGAGAATTGCGCTTATGTATGTTTTAATACCATGAATATGTAATTACTCTAAGTCGCAATCTTCGGCAATGCAATTTTCTTAATATTTTATTCATCCATGAGCTTTATAGAGGTCAAAAAATATTAAAAGATTATAATTTTTATTTTACCGGTTGTTGATAAATATTTGAGACAACTTTTTAAACAGAAATATCTGCTCTCACAAAATTCTTGAGTTATGCTTATTATATATAGGAAAAATACTAAATCAAAGTTTCTTCCCTTACATGTTCTACACATACAAGTTATTTTCAACATTGAAATATCTCACATGTTATGATGCACATGTTAAGGAGGAGATTCAGTACAACCCCATAAATTTGAACCTAGGTAATTTGATATTCAAAAATCAGTACTGCTTCTCAAAAACAAATTGTTATTTTTTTTATGAATATTTCTACTTTCTGAATAGTTCACAAGGGTTCTTTTTATTTTAACAAAATGAAGAGAATACTTTTAAAAATATTCATACTATATCCACAGAGAATCATTTATTTGGTGAACAATTGAATAACACGGCCAACTATGGACCCACTTTACAGCCTGCATAGTGTGAGTCTTTCAGACATTTTTTGATGACTTAATACTCATCACCACCAAGTGCTTCATAAGTATTACTATTAAATAAATAAGATTTCTTATTAAAAAGTATTTGCTTAGAAGTAGAGAGATAAAGAAACACTTTACGGAAGAAATTATGCAATTGGACGCATACAATGATAAAATGCTTGACATTTTATTGTTCATAAAGCATAGAGCAAATATTCTGCTAGTAAACACGTATTTTGTAACATACTTTTTAGTGAGTTGCTAAGAGTTTTATGTATTATTGCTTAATATTTCCCCGAATTTATTAGAAAATTAGCTTAATTAGTAGCACGGGAAAAATATCAGAGGAATAAAGTTTACTTTTAACGAAATGATGATAATTTGTTATTTGTACGCTTGTTAATTATAATATTTAATTCAATTTACAAAATAAAATCTGATTGGTACGTACGTATATTATACAGGTGGAACGAAATTCTGCTGTTTTATATAAACATTCAGATATCCAGGCAAAACTAAGCATTTCTAAATTAAAACATATATGTATATATATGTTAGATAAATTTAGCCAACATGCATAAATTATTGAGTAATAAATTTAGTGTTAAAAAAGGCTGCTGCTTTTTATATTTAAAATTTTCTGAGTTTACCTTTTTATAACACTTTTGATAACGAGCAAAAACTTTTTCAGAAAAAACAGCAAGGCATATATATTAATTTACGACAAAGAAATTTAAATCAAATTGATGATATCATTTATAAATATTACTTTAATTAAAATGTTTGTTTTTATTAAATAGTAATTTTTTGTCTGGCAGCCATTGGTAAGTAAATTTATTTTAAATTTCAGAATTAGTTTACGATTTTGTATTCAACTAATATATAAGGGAAAACTAATTCAGTCTATTAAGTTTTCAGAGGGAGCAAAGAGGGAACAAAGATCATATATGGTGTAAATCTTGCTTCAACCCATGTATTGTCCACGAAGGAAGGCTTAAGACAGAACCTTGTGTAACAAAGTACCCACCATCATTCTCTATCAGATTCAGGTCAGGAGATATTGGTGACTCATCCTTCCGGTAAATATCTTAATACTCCAGAAAATCTTCGCCTTGTTGAGATCCTTATTATCGAGTGCAGTAAACCATGAAATGAAATAATCAACCGAGTCCCTAAAAAGGCTAGCACAGGCCTTCAGGAACACTGATTTGTACTCAAATCCGTAACGGTGTCCCTTCAAATGATATGGTGTCCATTGATATATATAACATGAAGTTTTCCAAAACGATCAAGCATTAAATTCTTTAATAGTCGATTAATCGGAAAGCGACGGTTAAGTAAGGAGGAGGTTAGGCTCTTTCTATATAAGAGTATCAACTAAAAACACGCTACCTGCCTTCCAATGTTCAAGCAATCGATATTTATCGAGGTATAGGCTTGAAGATCAAAAAGAGCATCATTTTAGATAACTTCGTGGTGTCCCATGTCTTTAAAAGAAACACTGTTACGAGTTTAAGTATAGAGAGGTGACGTTGTTGCCAATTGTTTGCTTTTTTTAGATATTCAGTTGGATTGGATTTCATTTTGGACAATAATGTGCTAGTGCGAAGATATCAACAAGTCAAGGATTATAGGTTATATGAAGATATACGTAGATGGATTTGCTAGCTTAATATTCGGACATAAATTTGTTAGACAATGTTTAGGACTATCCTTGACCGATAATTTGTAAACTTAAGACCTCCCTTATGGTCGTTGCTAGAACTGTAAAAAGCTTTCATGTGGCCACGCTCGCAATTCAGTTGGCAGGACGAAAAGTCGATATCATGAATGCATTATAATTCAGAGGAACGCATCTTCCCTGGAATCTATTTTTGTAATATTGCCAAGATATTTTTCTCCAAATTGTGATTTACTCTTTTTTTGAGAAGAAACTTTTCTACTTAGTATAATGCTTTCTTGTAAATTATGTTTGTTTGTAATGTGTAAGCTTCTATGTCACACATTTAATAAAAAAACTATTTACAATAAAAAAAACAATAACAATTTTAACTAAAGTTAAATAAAAATTGTGATCGCTTTATAACGATAACTGGTTACCTATTAGTCGAATGCTTTTTTTTCTGCTTTGACTCCAAAAAACGCCACAGCATTTCAAATCATGGGTTGCAAAAACCAATGATTAGTCTCAATTGATGTTTGTCGTCGGATTGGTTTTCAAATATGGGCTATATACGTGTTTCAAGACGTCACAAAATACTTTTCCTTCTTCAGTATTCATATTTATATTAAAAATCACAGTCCTGACAGTAATTATAAGTTAATGATAAAAGGAATATAAAAATACTTCAAATTATTATTATGTAAATACATTAAAAATGACTGCTAGTGAAAATAAAAAGAAAGAAAGAATTCTAAAAAAATTATCAAGCAGCAACGCATGCGCACTGTTTTCTATTACTCTTGAACACAATTGAAATGTGTGATGACGTCCAAATAAAGTGCGCACGCCATCATGCCCAAACAAGACCCATTTTGCCAATGGATAAAAAACTATTACATATTATTGAAAACACATTTCCTCCAAATTCCTTTTTTCTATGATCAGTACTGCAACAAGTACAGTTATACTAAATATCTAACTACTAAAAAGCAACGTTTTTCTTTTTTGCTTTTTTTTCAGTATGAGCTAATAATATCAGGCATAACATTATTATGCTAATGATGCTGTCCTTCACATGCCAGATTTGCCAAACTGGGTGTCTTGAATTGATAAAATTTGTTTGATTCAGGTTAAATTAAAATATATTACACATATATAAAACAGTTATTTAATATCTTGATTTTTAAAGTCATACCATATTTACCAAGAGATTTCAAAACTTGTTATACAATCCAAGCATAGTAAACTATGCAAAAATAACAATGGTTAAAAAAATATAATTTGATACTGCAAACTAGATTAAAAAATTTTCCTATACCTTTCTTAGGATGTAAGTTTATTTCTAGTTCCTTTTTGAATAAAACAGCAAAGATCCACTATTTTTCTAAGAAAGAAAATTCCTAATTTTCTCTTCGCGATGACTCTTCGGGAAATATTTTTTGAAAGGCAAAAAATATTCAAAATTTAAATATTGAACAAATTAATTCATTACATTCTGGAATCTTTTCTGGATTTAATACTTATTTGAAACCTTAGATAAAAATATATTCTGTAAACTTTAACGAAATTTCATTGATGTAGGAAAATAAATCCAAAGCTCTTTCGTTAAAAAAAATTTAGAAAAGAATTTAATGTAAAGAAAATAGCAACAGAATTTTAAAAATAAAAAAAAAGTAGGAAGTCGGAAATCAACAAAGTAAACAGTTTTTGAAGTCAGACAAAAACGTTTGAATTCAATTTTGAACTCTTAAACTAATATTCTTTATTTTTTTATAAATTTTAATCATATTCTTGCTCTAAAAAATGTTGAAAAACTAGATTAATAAAAATTTAATATACTTCCAATTTATGACTTGATCAAGTAAGAAAAAGAATTCTAACGTAGCTCTGTTTTCCTTTATCCGCAAAACATAGAATGTTTTTTGAAAGAATTTTTTAAAAAAAATCTTTGAAATAATATTATTTCACTGAAAGTGATTAATTCTTTTTCCTTCATAAAACAAAAAAGGTCTTTTAGAAAATGAAAAAAAAGGAGCGAAATGAGGGAATGAAGAGGATGATTCCTTTGAATAAGTTTCTTATGTCATTTTACGCTGGGCGAAAATATATAAGCTTTAAAAAAGAAAGAGCCTAAACCTGATTATAGCGCTCCTGCTTTTAAGCAAGAACTTGGAAATTAATTCGATTCTGTGTAACGGAGCATGCTTACTATTTACCTAATGGCTGAATCCATGGAGTTTGATTTTCAACATTAACCAGACTTTTTTTTTTGAACTATAAAAGAAAAAACTGCCATCCAAAATCTTTTCTAAAATCGAATATTCTACCATTTTATATTTTTTTTCTACATTTTTGTGTCGTTAACTTCAAAAGAAATATTTTCTCTAGCATGAGGGTATAAAATCTATTAGATCATTAGCCAGACCTACATGTCATTCTTTTTTTTTTTTCGTTATTACATTTTATTTCACTTCTAGAATTAGAATTTTTTTTTCTTCTCTTTGATGGTGTTAGGTAAAGCGTAAAAATCTTTGTAGTGAAAAATGAGTAGTGAATTCGTAGATAAGGTAGTGTAAAAAAAAAGGAAAAGTTTTAACGAACAAAAATTAGTCTTGTTAAATATGATCACGTTCATAAAGATTTCCAGTGCGTAAAAAAAGGTTTCAAAAAAATAGAGAATTAATTATCTTGTGAATAGCTAAACATATACTCGCGCAACCCTTGAAATATTTTTATTATTTCATGCATAAAAAAAGAGTTTTTAATTTATGATGTATTCGATGCAAAGCCAACGAGATTAAAAAATAATTTTCCATCTATTTCTGAATTTAAATGCAAGATGTCTGAGGAATTTACTCACGTATCATACAAAGAAAACTTTATGTTCTGCGTTCCTCTATAAATCAGTCATGTATATTTTAAAAGAAGCGTAACTATTTTTATTAGTTACAAATAATTGGGATTAATAAAAAACTTCGACCAAAATTGATTTGGATAGCACTCAAATATTAGGCAACATTGCGACATTTTCATTTTTAATTGGTTGGCATAGAAAGGTTGACTATTTAATCGTTTTTTCAAACCTTGTAGAATTATTGGTATACCAAGTTTGTTACATTAAAGATTTATTAAAAACGAGAAAAAATATAGATTAAAGGTATGCATCTTATTTTTTTGGTTTTTACTGTAAACTTAGATGCTTTTTTGCAGAGAGGTGTTTAAGCATATTGTATATATTGTTAGGGCCTGAAAATATTTCTTTACACTTATTAATGGCAGATTTTAATTCAGTTATTATTTGAAGAGAATTATAATCCCTATGGGGGCTCAAAAGAGGGTCTAAGTACTTTTTTTGTGTTTATGGAAAGTTTGAGAGTAAATTTCGGTACTAGAGGCTCGGAAAAAGTTTTCGTTTAAAGTAATTGCCATTTCCATAATTTCTGTATATATATATATATATATATATATATATATATATATATATATATATATATATATATATATATATATATATATATATATATATATATATATATATCTTAGCCCAAACTTCTTTCACTTATGTATTGTTATTTATGGTACTTATATATTTAATCCAAGATTCTCTTTGACTTTTGCCTTCTAGTTTTCCTTGCAAGTACACGGGAATTTTTAAGCAGAATGAAGTTTTTAACAGTTGCGTATCGGCGGAATATTCTCAAGGCTCGTCTTTGTGCTTCAAGAGTTTGCCTGCATTCTTCGTTTAATCATACTTTTGGATTTTAAGGTAAACTATCTGAAGCACATGGAATGGAATTCTCAGATGCGGTTATAAGAGAAATTATAATGTCTAGTGTAGTTTCCTCAGTATTACTTTTGTCAACAGTTTCTTTCTTGAGTGCTAGTGACTCTTGAAAAAGTGATCAGTCTGCTAAATGTGTTAGTAATCTAGGGAAGCACGCTGTATTAGTGTTTCCAATTTTCAAAATATTGAATAAGAGGAAAATGGTCACTATGATGGAAAGTGAAAATGTTTTTTTATCAGTATTTAGTAAACAGAGTTGGAGGCCGTCTATTAATATTTCAATTTGATTCCCTGGAGAATTTGCAGTATCACTTCCCCAAGTTATGCTATGCCCATTTAGATCACCTGTTATTATAAACGGTACCGGTAATTCAGTTTTTAAGTCGCAAAGATCTGATTGTAATATTGATTGCTTTGGTGGAAGGTAGAGATTACATATTGGGATGAGATTTGCTTGAAATGTAACTTATGCTGCTATTGCTACAAAGGTCAGTGAAACGAGCGAAAATGGATAACTTCTTGAAATCGAAAAAGATACACCTCCACGTGTCTTATTTCCATTAATATAATCGTTTCTCACGCATGAATAGTTTTGTACACTGCCATTCGGGTTAGATTTCAAAAGTGTTTCAAGCAGTGAGAAACAAACGGGATAATGTTTTTCATATATTTTTAATACTTGGCAAACTAACTTAAAGATCTCAACAATTCCACAATATAAGTTTATCAGCCATTATTTCATATTTTTAGATTTAATGCTTTTAGAGTTTAGGTTTTCTGGAGTTTAAATCCCTTTTTCTATTTGCATTTGAGAATTTTGAGAAGCAACTGAGCAAATTTCGTCGTCTATTGAATCAGATGAAAACTAATCCTGTTTGCTATTTGAAATTTTTTTCTGGTTTTTATTAAAAAGATTTTGTCTGCTTTCAGGTATATATTGTCTTGACTTAAAAATGGAGAGGAGTGAGTTTATTTTTTGTGCAGAACATTGACCATTTACGTGGTAAATTCTCGGTATCGACTGTTTTCAACAGCATTTTGAGATGAAAACTGATCAGAAGTTGATAGGACTGAGATTTGTGACAGCTTAGAAGTTTGTTCAGATTTTTATTTTAACGTATTTGATGCTTGAAAAGGGGTTGTTGTAAGAACTTTGAGACACTTGGGTGATGTGGTTTTAGGTTTTATATTTTCAGATTCACGATTGTTAGTCTATTATATTCTTATGAATTCAACGAATATAAACTTCTGTCAACGATGTGGCTTCAATCCGATTCTGAACTATATCTCAAAAACTTCCGTATTCTCGTTTTAAAAGAAACATATTTCTCCGTTTGATCTTAAATTAAGCTCACTTTTGCATCTCATATTAAACACTTAAAAAGAATCTGTGTGCTAAAATTAAATTTGCTTAAACTTTTGTCAAACTCTTCTTATGGTGCAGATACGGATGCTTTGCTCAACTTTTACAATTGGGTGATTTGATCTATACTTTACTATGGTTGTGTTGTTTACGTATCAGCTAGAAAATATGTTCTTAAATGCCTTGACACTATCTACAATTCCCTCAGAGGTAGAGCATTTTGCATATGCCACCCATATAAAGTTTAAGCGTTTTATATCATGAACCAACTCTTGCTGAGTGACGAAATAAGTTAACGTTGAGGTACTATTTTCATATTAAAAGCCATTATTGTCATCCTAATTTTACAAATGTTATAAATCCATTTTAAGGAGGATTATTTAGCAACATCTACAACACCGACTTTTGTCTTGAGAACAAAAAAGCTCTTATCTGATCAAAACCAAGAAGGGTTTTTGTATTTTACTTGCATCCGACAGCCATTCCTCTCCAAACTATTGATATTTTTTTAACAATTTGTTAAAAGCTCAAACTGCTGCTAACATTTACCTACAGATTTTTAATTCTCACCGAGAACATTACAGTGATTTTAACACAATTTTTACCGATATCTGAGGAATCACATTCGAAATGCTCTGTATTTACATCTGAATGCCATGCAATTTATCTGGCTATCCAATACATTTCCTCACAAAGTTTAAAAAATGGTTAATATATTAAAATTCAAGAAGTACTCTCTCGAAAAATCAAAAATCTCGGAGGAGGGGAAAACACCCCCAACCCATAATTGGAGCAAGGGATCAAAACCGGGTTTGTCCCTTGACCTCCCGTGTAACAGACGAACCCGGACTGTTCTATCAAGGCTTGCTAGCGGTCACATCAAGTGCCTCACTTTCAACGAGGGCAGGAAAACCTTCGTCACCTGCACCAAGTGGCAAATTCACCAGGCTTCTCCTGAGCACCTCTTGGATTGCATGGGACCTTAAAATATTATTTATAATGGAATGTGGGTATAGTTCTTTATTTTGTAAGGTATTGATGCAACTTATTGAATTTGTTGTTGCTTGTTGTTGTTGCTTATCTTCTCTGTCTGACGGAGTCAGACAAGATTCACGAGTTCGTTGACTGATAGAAAGTCGAAGACTAGGAGAGGATTGCTAAAGAGATCCTCCTTAGAGAGTAGTACAACAATTTACTCCTAAAAGAATATGAAATAGTTTTCTGTTCGGTTCCGGGTCGTGCTAGTATTCGGGTTAACAAAACAGCAGATATCGTTTCTAAGTTAACAAACATTATATCGAACAACCCTCTTACCTACACTAATCAAAAGTGCGATTGACGATAAACAGTATTTACACTGGAAAAATAACAGCAGATATCGTAGCTAAGTTAACAATCAATATATCAGAAAACCCTCTTACCTGCACCAATCAAAAAGGCGATTGGCAATAAGCAGTATTTACACTGGAAAAGTAACAGCAGATATCGTGGCTAAGTTAACAAATGATATATCAAAAAACCCTTTTACCTACACGAATCAAAAATGCGATTAACGATAAACAGAATTTTCACTGGAAAAATAATTGGAAAAATTGAATAAGTATAAAACTGCACAACATTAAACCTACCACAGAATCTTACAAAAGTAAAAATATTAGTTGAAATCATGAAGTAATATTAAATTACTTGTGAACTGGTCACATTCCTGGAATAACCCATAAGCATGTTTTATTAAACGAACCTGCATTCGAATGTTCACATTGTGGGGAACAGCTCTCTCAAATTTAAAACCCAGAGACACAGCCATTTTGGTAGCTTTAATCAAATATTAACTTATTAATTGGGGATAAACCACTCAATAACATTTTCATTTACCTCAGGGCATTGGTTTTTACAAATCAATTTATCTTTAACTCCTAGCAGAATGTTTTTTTATAAAACAAGTTGTAGGTGTGGGTGGTATGGCTAAAAATAACTTTTGCGCCAATAATTCTTGACTAACAAACTAACCTTATTTTTCATTTCAGCTTGTTCAGACAGCATTTTGTGTGTCTTGAAAACTTACGTATCAGGCCACTCTTCACTTTTAAAATGTTAAAAAAGTATATAAAAGTCTGTACAAATGAACCTTGTTTTATTGTTGTTCATAAAATTTAAAATAAACCTTGAGAAAGTTAATCTCTCCTTTGTCTAAGAACGCAGTTCTACTCTTGATTTGTAAATCATGATTCATTTTCGACTTCAGAAGCTTTTTCTATCCTCGTTTTGCAAAGGCAGATTCTATCTCGTTAAAAAAAAGAAAAAAAACTTAATTGGATCCTCAAAGTGTGTAAACTCTCATAATGAAATTAAATTTTGTTTCAAGATTGCGTGATTTATTTGCTACTTACTTATAAACCTCGCTGGGTTTTGTGATAAAAATTGTTGCTGACATTAAAATCAGTGCGCTCTATGGTAAGGACATTTCTGGTAAAAACAACCATAATCCCGGTGAATAAAACGAAACTATACGGTATTTACAAAATTCATTTGATCATTTTTCCGTTTTTGTGGTTACGGATTACTAGAAATTCTGGTTTTTAAAATTATATTTTTATTGCTCCACATTTAGCTAAAATTAAAAACTGAGAAGTAAATTTAACCTAAAAAAGGTTTTTATACCATGCTCTAAGGTGTAAATGATAAAATTACCGAATTTTACCACAATTAACAAATTTTATAAAAAGATATTATAAAAAGATATATTATTATTAATTTTACCAAAGCACTTCGGTAAAAAACCTCCGAGGGTTTTGGTGTTCTCATAAAGCCAGAAGCATTTCAGATTTTACCATATTCTGGTTGCTTTGATCATACTGTTTTGTCGGTCTTCAAATAAACCAATTAAAGTTATTGATGAAAAATATTTATAATTAATTTCATGTTAAACACTGAACTTGATGCATAATTTCTATATTTTAACTTTTTTTGAGAGGGTAAATAAATGAAACACTTATGAAAAGTTTTGTGGGGAATATTTCGATTACAGTTGAAGAACTTGGAGCATGCAATAACAAGCCTCAGTATCAAACTCGCCAGTAACGTGTTTTTATGAGTGTAAGTTAATAAGAAGTTTCAGTGCATTGCTTTTTCATGGAAAGCATTACAATACTCACGCTGACAATAAGATGTTTTGGTGCATCACGTTTTGATGGAAAGCATTACAATACTCATGCTGACAATAAGATGCTTTGGTGCATTGAGCTTTGATGGAGAGCATTACAATACCCATGCTGACAATAAGATGTTTTGATGAATTGAGCTTTGATGGAAAGTATTACAATACTTATGCAGGATAATAAGATGTTTTGGCGCATTGTGGTTTGACGAAAAGCACTACAATTCTTATGACGATAATAAGATGATTCGGTGTATTGCGCTCTGATGGAAAGCACTGCATTTGTGAAGCAGACAATAAGATGCTTCTATGCATTGTGCTGTTAAGTAGAATAAATTTATGAATTTAAAAGTACCTATCAGGGATTAATATTAAATAACTCGTTGATGTAAATATCCTATTGGGAAAAAATGCAGTTCACCCTTATTTTATCTTGCACGCATAAGATGCATATCACCAACCAATAGATAAATTACCAACTTGCGTAATTTTTGTCAAATAATTTAGAATTTAACAGTTCTAGAATTTAACTACTTATTTTGCAATAAAATTTAACTTAGAATATATTTTATGTGGTCTAGTACTAGGCATTTTAAATGAAAACTAACAAATCTTAAAATAAATAACGCGCACAACGAAAAATAGCTCAGTCATTTACCTCATAATTATTTTCTATCTAATTTAACTTTTTGTGTCCCATCAACTTTTTTTTCTTCTTTTCTAAATGCTGTGTTCATCAGTACTTATTTTAAAATCTATGATTGCAGAAGCAATTATTTCTACAAGCAATGAAATCCAATAACTGACAAAACTCAACTCAAAGCTAAATTTATTCATATAATAAACTGCGAGCAAAGCTCCGTTATTGCTTTCCCTTCTAAGTATCATAAAACTTGGAAATAGGAATATAACTATTAATTAAAGTGAATCTAGGACGACTCAATTTTAATGATTTTAATCTCTTTCGGTAAATAAACAAGGATTATTATTCTGAATATTCTCTCATTAATTTATAAATTCAAATGCCCAAACGAATGTTTGAGAGAATATTTGCTCTTTTCATTACATTAACGAAGCTCTAGCAGTGAGAGGTTTTAATCCACTAGAATTTCTTACCTTTGTTGTAAACAATAGCTTGTTTCATTCATTAAAATCCCAACAGATTAAAAATTCTTTTAAAGTTTTGCGTTTTCATCAAGAAATTAAAGTGAGCTTATTTCGAGTAATTTACTTTATAATCCTCATTTTGAATATTCATATTCTTAACCAATATCTTTACTATTCGCATATAAGTTATTAAAAAGAATCTTTAATAGTTTGTTATTTTTAGTTTTAAAAATTTTTTCTTAAATGAATTGGATGTTTAAAGATGTCGTGTTTAAATATATTTATTCCTTGTCATTTTTATTATCTTTTATTTTCTATCTTCTTTTTCGCTGAATGGTTAACTATAACGAATAAAAATTAAGATTAACTAAACTTTGTTTTATACCCAAAAGCTTAAGTGTTGTTCGTAGTCTCTTAGCATATTTTATAATAAAAAACTAATTAAATTTAAATTTTTTTCATAGAAATAAAATTCGAGTTACATACAAATAGAGCTTTTAATAAGTTCCAGATAACTTCATTTGTAGTTTAAATATTTAATATTAAAGTTTTATTAATTTGTTTTATTCCCATGCATGTGTTTAAATATTTACTATATTTTAATTTTTATGGTAGCGGATTAAGTTTTACTGCAGCATATGCAATTTTTCTCAAAATTTATTTTTTAAGAACAAATTAATAAAGTTCTATTGAAATTCGGAATTAAAATTATTTAAATTATGTGTTTTTTCAAATGATAAGTAAGTTTAAAATTTTCTTTGAAAGTATGAGTATCTTATAGTTCTAAGGTATTTTTATTAATAATTAAAATAAAAACTTTTAGAAAAATATTAAAAATTGAAATAATTCTTTTTACATGGTTTTATTTTAGAATAAAAGAGATTTAGAAATGTTCATACATTTTTGAATCTTTATATATACTCTCTAGATCCTGAAAGACTAAAAGTTACTCACAATCTTTAACGTTTACAAATACTTCCGATGTCGAATGAAACGAAGGTTTTCAAAGAATAATATTTCATTTCTTTTACAATTGTGAAATATTATCTGTTTGTTATTTATGTCATAAGGTTCATTTACCAATTATTTAGTTTTATGTAGCATTTGTTCTTAATATAAATAAGAAAATATTGAAAATATCAACTTAGTGAAAAACTACAGTTTTGAGAAAAAGCTAAGCATTTAATCTATTTTTTACCTCTTTAGGATCGACTTCAGGAGAAAGTCGTGGTTTCAATAGTCCTTACCCTCTGAGAATATATAAATGTGCGGGAGATGACGGTTTTTCCAATTAAGGTAAATTTCATTTAAAAACCCATAAAAAAACTGCAATCAAATATGCTGACATTTATAGTTATCATTGAAAATACCTGAATATATACTGCATTAATATGTAGTACACGGTATTTAACTAAACAACTACAAATCTGATACCAAAACATACCAAATACTATCAACATACCAAAACACCAAACTGCAAACGACAATTCTGCTTACAATAAGCATTCTATCCTCCTTTAACTCTGTCAAAACGCAAAGCGTAGTGTTTCTCGTGACTAATTCACTAATCTACTCTGAAGAGCCGAACGCATGTATTTGCTTTAAAAAAAAGCGAAATACTGGGAAACGAAAGCACATATTGGCGGTTAAACTATAAGACGTTTTTCGAAATTTTAGCAGACTTCAATTAATAAAATGAACTTTCAATGGTTTTCATTCAATTAAATGGTCCGTAAAAGATGCAATTTAAAATTAACCCTTTAAAAAATTTAAATAAAATCTACCAAATTACGTCAGTGAGAACATGGGCCACTAGAGTCGTAAATGCGCGTGGACGATGAGAGGTGAATCGCGTCTCATCACGTAGGGATGGTTGACTAAACAAACTTCCTAAACCCGGAAGCAATTTAGAAGACTTCCGGTGTATCTCTCCGCCTATGTTATGCTTACGAAGCAATGAGTGAACCGGCTGTATATTCTGGGAGGTTTTATAAATGTGATTTTTGCTTAAATTTACGTGTAGTTTTATCATTCATAAGAGTTTTCTCTAATTTATAAATTCTAGCAAGTAGCGTACTTAAAAAAAAATGCACAAAAATGATATTACAGCTTCAATAAAGTGTAAAGTTAGTCATGTTTTGAGTGTTATTCCTTATTTGGCTATATTTGTGTTAAATAGAACCATTTGTTATTTTTCAAGTAGCATCAAAGCCAAGCTTGCCGAATTGTTGTTCGTTTCGTTGAAAGTTGAATTTAAATAACGCGTTATGTTGGACAAGTATTATAATATTGGATGATGAGTTTTTTCAAACTTAGGCTTAAAAATCAGTCAGAAGTAGTAACCGGGAATTCTTACGACGAAGTTAAACCCCTAGCGCTTTTTCACGGTCAACCATCATATGTAATCTTGATCTTGAAGGAATTAATGTTTGAAAATTCTCTTCGGCACTGCATTGCTTCGTTTCAAAAAAATAAGCTTGCCATGCTCACTTACTTACATATCCTCTTCCAGCCCAGGGGCCCTTAATTTAGAGTGTCTTAATTTTTTGTTCCCTTTGTTCCGACATCAATGGAGAATTAGTTTAAATAATTGTTTTAAATCGTCTGCCAACTCTTGTAAATATAATAACTGCAACTCTGGCTGGTTGCTAGGCATCCCAAACAATTTTCCTTGTTGGTGGGAAAGCCTAATCAGATTAGCGAAAAATTGTCTTCGTAAATCTCTTGGTCGGGCACTATTAGATAAAGAAAATTTATCAAATGTGCTAGTCGGGATAGAAGTCACCCGTAACAGCAGACCCCTTGTACATGAAGAGGGAGATGAAGACAATACGGAAACTTGACACCGGCACAAACAACAACAAGACGTGTTGGATATATTTTGGAAAAGATGGTCCAATGAATATCTGCTGCAACTGCGCTCTTATCACCATGTTCGCAATATTCATAACTCCTTCAGCATTCGAACAGGAGATCTTGTGGTACTACAAGAAGACGTCAGACCCAGACACCTGTGGAAGAAGGCCCGAATTACCAATCTAATTCAGGGACGTGATGGGGAAATTCGGACATGCGTATTAAGAGTGGATGAAAAGACTATAACTCGACCTATACAGCTGGTCATCCCTCTTGAGGTTAACCAGGGTGGAGAGGATGCTCCGACATCAATGGAGTATTAGTTTAAATAATTGTTGTAAACCGTCTGCCATCTCTTGTAAATATAACAACTACAACTCTGCCTGGTTGATAGGTAACCCAACCAATTTTCCTTCTTTTTCTTGTTATTAATGTTTGTAAATAGTCTGTGTATGTCAGTGGAGATAAAAGAATGCAATTGCTGTAAAAGCTAACACCCTTAATTTAAAGGACCTTCACTTAGATATCAGCATACGAGGTAACGTCGAACCAACTTGTCCATCTCGCTTCTATGTTACGATGAAACCCATGAATCAAAAAGTATTCATTGTTTTCAATATTTATTTCGACAGAGAAATTCTTTAAAATTGGTTATTTATATTTAAAAAAAGGTTTAATATTTTTAAAGGTATTTCTGCAATTCGTTTGCGTTTTAAGTTCCTATTAGTTTTCTACAACAAGATAAGTCAAAGTTAAAATGTACTTGGTATTTAGGATGCTCAAACTTTGACTTTTTTTTAACTTTCTTCAGCGAAAGAAATCCGGAAAACACAATAAAATAACACTGGCTAGAAAATTTCAGTTTTCGTTAGTCGATGCACTTAAATTATTTATTGTGGAAATGAACAAAAGCCTTAATTTCTTTCTTATTTCCAGTTTAAGTCTTATTTCTTTCCTAGATTTATGTAAAATAAGTAATAATAATACTTTTGATTTGATCATCAAGCATCAAAATTATAAATCCCACCCCTTTTTTATTAAAATTTCCAAAAAGGCTCTTTTACAATGCCATTTAATACTGATATTAAGCAGATTCGGAGTTTCTTGAAGAAGTTTAAAATTTCGAAATACACTTAAACTAACTCTTAAGTCTGCTTCGAAAATATCCTTTTAAATTTTATCTTCCAAATAACGCAATTACGAAAAAACTCTCAACGAAATAAAAAAAATATTATTTTATCAAATATTTCTTAGAAATTTGATTCCAATAACATTTACTTTATTTTCTTCGTTTTACAGGAGGGAAAAAAACCGAAGCACTTGTGAATTTTAAATAGGATTAATTGAGAAGAAAGACCAGATGATTTGCAATGCAAATTTTTCAAACATGTATGAAGGATCGTGGAAATACTTTATGGTAGTAGTCCCATGGGTCATAATTTACTGTCTCATCTGAAGTAAAATTTCTTCTTGAGTTTCCTGGAAGAAATTTTATGCGTAAAGTTTTCATTAGATTAGATATCATAAAGCCGTTGTTATTTGGATCACGTTCTATTAGTTGCTAGCAAACAAGCAAGAAAGGGTATATTTGATTTTGTCGCATTTTATCAGCTAAAATACTATAATACTACTTCAGTATAGTTTTGAAGAGGAAACAAATCTTGTTTTTATAATTCTTTTGATAGTAATCGTAGTTCTAATTTCCTTTTTTTTATTTATGTAAATAACAAGATCATTTAAATTTCACTGATTTATGATGCATTAAATAAAGAAATTGGTTAGGTTACATATATTCAAAAGGTAAAATATATATTTAATCACATTTATTGTTCATACGTTGTGAAATATTTTTTAACAGTTATTTTATTAATCTGTATATTTCCTTAGTATATACACACCACACAGTTTTATATTGTCAATGTCGTTTCAATTTGTCACACTCTGGCTCAATTTAACACTTTAAGCAGCGTTAAAATGAACCAGATTATGGGTCTGAAAAACCCTTCCAGAAACATGATTACACTACACAATGTCATAGCTTTTGGAAATGCGATGATTATAATTTATACCTGATTAAGGTTAAAACAAAACATTATAGCATTGTAATTCATGGTACTAATATAAAGATTCAACGTTTAATCGACTTTTCTGTGAATACATATGGCTCACAGAAACACGCATTTTATGAATCAATATTACATACATTGCTTTGCTATTCTGAAGGAGGAAATGTGCTTTTTTGTTAAAATAGGCATAATAATATAAAATAGGCACTGATTTTGTAAAAAAAGGAAAGAAAAAAAAACTAGAACATGGATAAATTCTTTGGATTCTTTTTGCTCTTTAAGCTTGCAAGGGGAAAAATATTTCTTTTTGTAAAAGCGGATTTAGTGCGCAATATAAATAGTATATATTTAAATTGCTTTTACCAAATAAGAGAGCTGATTTTACACGAAAAAAAAATTAGAATATTGATGAGTTCTTTCGACTTCTTTTGCTCGTTAAACTTGCAAAATAAGGTTGCATTTAACTCCCGTAGGCAGAAAAGGCTGAAATTAGAATTTCACATTTAATTTACTACATCATGTTGTGAAAAAAAATGAATGATACCAAAAAGTTTATTAATTGGAGAGAAAAGAGCAGTATGTATTCAAAATTTGCAGCTACGTGTGTCGTTGCAAGTTCTCACTGGCAAACGAAGGATTGGCACATTCTCTTACAGATTCTTAGCATTTTTTTTCATTCTGTTTACAGAAACTACGATTCTTGCTATGAAATCTTCATCCACCTCAATATACTTAGAATTCCATGTGCTCTTCGAAGAAATATCCCTGTGAGTTGAGATCCATTGAGCAAGGAGGCCAAGCTCAATAGGTCCACGCAGCATTCAAAGAGTAACGGACAGTGATAAAAAATGTCCTTTTGACTCCATTGTTCATCGGAGATATGCTGTGTAGACAAGAAAGTAATGGAATGTCCTAATAAAAATTAGGGTGATTTGAATGTCAACGAAAAATTTTTAAAAAAAATATTTTAATTATATTACAATTTTAGCATAAAAATGTTAAATATTAGTCTTAGCATATAATTATCATTAAAAAGAATAATATACCAACCTAAGAAAATTTGTAAAAAGTTAAAGGACCTTATATTGTATCTCGATTCTAATGTGTAGTTTTTTTCTCACAGATATTGTAAGATCATTGTAAGGATCCGCTACGCCAGTGCACAAATTCGGACTAAAGCATTCTTTGTTCTGGATATCAAAAAGAGGAAAAAAATTATTCTAATTAGAGAAACATGATGAGTGTTTGAGATGATTTTCTGGAGAAGCAATCTGACAAGATTTGAACAGTCTGACAAGCTGTCTAACAAAACTTGAACAAAACCTGTGGGGTGCCGGTTATGATCTAAATTAGAATAAATCTGTTTTAATACTTTACTCATCAAATTAAATATTATTTTTATAAAATTCACCGTGCTTATCATAAACTATTCATTTGCTAACACAATCAATCGAATAATCGTTCAGACAGTATAGCGTACAGTTACAACTACTAAATTTGCATAACATGTAAAAATTTTCAGCATGTCGCTCTGAGTAAAGAAAATGAAATTTCTTCAACTTATATTTCACTAAGTTATTTCATTCCTTTAGATAATTTCTCAGATGTCTGTATATCGCTCATAAGCTGCAATAGCGGCACAACTCAAAAAGCACGCATTTTGGACTAAGAGCAAGTGTAAATATGAAGATACACATTCTTTCAGCAGCAATACTAGCACAACTCATAATTCAACTTGAAGGTAATCTTCATTTAAGCAAACTAAAGCATTTCTTATGCATTATGCAATGAAAACTTTAAACCCACTTATCTCAAAACTTGATTTTTTTAATTGTACCGCTATTGCAGCCCATCAGCGATATGGTTTGATAACTAATCAAAATTAAACCATAAATTCCAAACTATATAGACTCAGTACTTTCTAATAACTTTGAATGGGAAACGGCCTGAATTTCTGAATGCAGATAATTTTTTAAATAATCTCTTTGCAAAATTTTATGAATATTTTTTTTAAAGTTTAAAGGTGCAATTTTTGAATGCAATTAATTTGCTTTGAAAAAATATTGTTGTAAAGTTTGCCAAATATTCTGTGCCCCCTTAATAAAACACCATCGAAAAACTACCAATCCAGCATCACGAGCTCAATTTCTTGAAAGAAAGACACTAATGCTAGTTGATTGCCACACTTCATCCACCTCTCTTGGCGACAACTATGACAAACACATGTGTCTCTGGAGAAGCTTGAAATGAAAGTGTTTCAGGGCTTAAGCTTTTCTGCTTCATTCTGATTGATCCTTCGAAACAAAAGTAGACAACCCCCAATAAAATAAGTGAAAGCTTTGCTTAGATTCGTATGTTGCAGGAAAAACATTTTTTTTTCAATTTTGATGAAGGTATAAAAAAGAAATAATGGTACTTCTTGGTCAAAAATTAATATTGAGGACAAAATATAATTACTCGTTTCTTAAGCTGTTACATTGGTTTGTTACGTATTGAAAATAATTAAAAAAAAAGAACATATTGGCGCTAAAACCGGATGTTGAACTAAATGAACAGCAAAACTCAGGATTAAAACAACCGAATAATTTAAAATCTTATTTTGGACAGTAATTGGTTTCTACAATTATGAATTTTAAGATATAGAGGTTCAAATTCAAATGGGTGTACAGTGCGTTAAAAATGAACCAACCTGAATAACTTTTGATTTAATTATCGGATTTTTATGTTCTGGGACTCTGTCTTAAAGGTTCGAGGGAGTGATCTCAAATATGCTAATTAAAAAGTGCCGACGATATTTTAAGTTTCGAAATCAGACACGAAAACATGCTTTCCTTGAAAACACACCCTTTTTTTTTGACGGATTGGGATTTTTGACTCCCAAAATATGGGGAGTTACCGCAATCTGGGAAATATAGTCCCAATAATTTTGTCAAGAGAGGGCTCAAAAGTCAGTTTTTTTTGGAGCAGTGTACAATGAAAAAAATTCAAAATTGAGCTGTGATCTAAAGTACAGAGAGTGTATTACAATGTGTAAAGTGGAATGTGGCATTAAATATTATTAAAGATATTAATCTAGCATTACAATACATTAACAAATATTAAATTTTACAAGCTACTGCAGTAAATACCTTTTTATTATTACGTGATTTTACTAAATCACTTTGCATTATTTTGCAAATTAATTGGTGTACAAAATTTATAATATGAAAAGGTTACGATTCATATTAAATTTTATTAAAATTATCTTATGGTTTCTTTCCTTTATTTTCCTTTTCTTTCCATCTTCGTAAAACGGTTTCACTTGGTAACTACTTCACTTTCGTTATAACACTGCTGTTTTTATATCTGGAAAACAATATCAAAGCTCAAGCGAGTAGAAAAGCAAATACAAAACGTGTCACTAAAGTAAACAGTCCTCAGCCTCATCTTTTTCCTTCTTAAACATTTTATCTTCTAAATGAGAACTTCAATTTTTTTATCTTACTCAAGAGGGAGCTTCTCTAAGAAGCTTAGAGTAAATAACTTCCTGGAGATTCACTACGTGTTGCTATCATACACGTCATAACCTCAGTAACAAATTACAAGATCAAACTGCTTTCATCATCAAATCCTTCTAAAATTCAGGAAACTGCCCCTTTTCATGCGACGTAAGGGAACAGATACTGGCCCATTTTCTTTATGTCTAAAACTTCTTATATTTACGATGCAATTTGTAGGTTTACTTTAATGTCTATCATATAAAAGAAAATAAAATAGAAGTTTCTTTTCTTATGCTTTTCATGAAAGAATTTTCTAACAACGTTATTTTAAGAAAACGAACCTCAAGGCATTTTTTAAGAGTTATAAAATATTATTTAAAATATTAACACCCCATTTTAATCAAAGTTAGCTCTAAGCAAAGAAATTTGATTAGATTTTAAAACAAAGACTTTATTATGGAGTATTTTAAACATATAAACTCTGTTACAAACTTGTACATTTTTTTACATTTGAAGCAGTTTAAGTTATTAAATACTGAAATTTAAATTAAATCACGTTATTGTTTATTGGATAACTGATAGTGATGTCATCGTAGGTAAATCGTGACATCTGACGATTTAGAAGCCAATAAGGTTCGACACACAGGCGTGAAGTCGCTTCCAGGTATCCAATCAAATCTAATTTAAAGCACTTGGTTGGACATAATCACTTTACTTTTTTCGAGTTGCAAGTATTGAAAGAAATCAAATCATAATTTCTGTAACTCAAATTCAGCCTCTCTGTAAAAATTGGACCAGTTTCTTTCAAATTTAGATTAACGTTGCACATTGTTACTATTACTCTCTTCATTATATGTAAGAATTGAACGTAATGTTAGATTAAAAAGCAGATGGCTTAATTACAGTTTCTGACACACTAACGAAAGTTTCAAAAAGGTAGGTAAATAAAGATCATTATATTTGGCATAAAATGTTACTAAAAAACTTTTAAAAACATGCGGAGATATGTGAAATTGTAAATGAAGCAAAATTCATACATTAGTATCAAAAACGGAAATTTCACTTTCATCAAAAACTAGCAAAACTTGCGCTCGCTTAGAATATATATGTAGAAGGTGTGAGAATGAAATAAATTATTAATAAGTCAGAAACTATGAACCTAAAAACTAATTGAAACGACTGCTAATAGAGTAAATCGTAACTTCAAAACATTACTTATTCCAGTATGGAAGGGTTTAAAAAGGTAATAACTTATAAAAATTAATTAATACGATTATTTTTCTAGAAAAAATTATTATGTACAGAGTTCCAAAGACTAGGGATAAATCAATTGTTGAAATTAAATTAAGTGAAAAAGTAATACAAAATATCATTCGAACTTGAGAAAGACTGGTATAAAAGAGAATTTGGAAAATTTTAACATTTAAATTTAATATTTAATCATAAGGTGATAAATCTAAAGACATGTTTATTTATATATATATATATATATATATATATATATATATATATATATATATATATATATATATATATATATATATATATATATATATATATATATATATATATATATATATATATATATATATATATATATATATATATATATAAATTACCAAAAACTGGACTACACTTGATTTCAGTGAAAGGATTGTTAAAGTAGTACATCTTGATTAGCCTTTAATGCTTAGTTGTTGTTTTATGTAAGTAAAGTATCAGCAAGTCTGATCTAGATCAGTAACTTAACTGTTGCGTACACTCAAATGGACTTTCACAAAAGCTACGTTGCTTCTGTTAGGTCTGCAAGATTCTCAATGTGAAAAATTATTTAAACTATCTAAAACGTTTAGTCAATACTTCTGGTTATATCTAGACAAGCCAATTTAGGAAATGACATATTATCTTTAAAGTATGAAATATGATTTATCGTGTTTAGAAATTATTAGTGTCTCTTAATTTTGCTTTTAAAAGTCTCAGATAAATATAAATCCTAAAATATTATTATTTTTTGAAATTAAAGACTTTATAAATGTTTACTTATGAATCTGCACTTCCTCATTAAAAATAATTAAATTCGTAAAAACATTTAAAGTAATAAACATAATTTGAAACCAACTTGATTTCATTAAAAAATAGTTATTGCATTACATAGAATAATTTCCTCATCACAGTATTGCTCTTTGAAAGATCAAAATCCTGTTGGCATTCCGAAGCTACTAATGTAGATTAATATGTAATCTTAATATCTTAGCACATCGTATGTACTAAACAATTAACAGATCAATTTCCATCCACCAGAAAACCTCCCAAACATGCAGTAAAAACAACAATCTTCACATCATTAAAGTATCAACTAAGTGAAAATTTTAACCATGATTTTTGTTATTCTATGGTTGTCGTGGCAACTAGAGAATGTTTTTTAATGTTGAAATTTATAATGTTAAGGAACATTGACGATTAGTTATATTTTAAGATTGTAGCGTCCTCTGAATCACTATAATTGAAATGTCCCATCAAATTAAAGTTATTTAATAATAAAACCAAAAAAAATCATGTTAAAGGTTACAATCAAGTTTAGCCTTAGTATTTAGATGGTTACAATCAAGTTAAGCCTATGTCAGAATGTGCAGCCTATAATGTACTTACCCCACAATTCGGTATGACTCATTATTCCCCCAAAAGAGAACATCCCAAACATACAGCAGAAACAACACTCTAAACATCATTGAAATATCAACTAAGTTCTGTTTTTAAACACGATTCAACTTATTCTTTGGTTACCAAAAAACTAGAACATGCTTCTTATTGCTGAAATTTGTAATGTTATATAACATTAACGATAAGTTATCTTTTAGGATTGTAGCGCCCTCTGAATCACTATAGTTCAATCAAATTAACGATAGGAAATGATCAAGCCTATAAGAAATCATGTTAATGGTTACAATCAAGTTCAGCCTATGTCAGTATGCACAGTCTATGTAATTACTGACAGCCCATGTCAAAACAAAGTCACTTTACAGCATAGTTTTTTAATAACTGTTTGGAACATGTTTTGTAATATTTGTTGCAAGAAATAGATTTAAATGCTAACATTTTTATAAATTTTTGATCTTGTGGTATGATTTTCCCTTACTAAAACTTAATTGTTCAAGGGTCTAATTTAAATGTTCTGATTACCTCGCGCAGGCGAAAAGTTAATTAAAATAACACAAAAATGTACTTTCTTTGAATAAATATGGAGCAAGAATAAATATAAAAGGTATAAGGGATATAAAGATCATGGGAAAAGAATAGTTAATGTCCATTTTTCACAAACTGTCGATTGGATCGCCATCTGTTGCACGTTAAGAATAACTCTTATAGAATAACAACTCAGTACCTTAAAATTACGTATAATCCAACTCAAAGTATTTGGAAGATAGCAAAAAAATAATCTTGAAAAAAAATTAACCACCTGAGACTTAGGGAAACCAGAAATTTTGGATAAATGGTGTATCTATTATATATAATTCTCTTACGTGGCTCCCAAATTTTGGCTGTATTTCTTTTCCGCTGGTGGCAACAGTTTTCATTTTTAAAGAACTACTTTGTACAACTAAATAAGATTCTTTTCACAACACTTAAATATTTACTTTATTTTCTTCATTTATAGAGAAAACAGTCGGCAAAGAATTCTGTTAGGTTAAAAAACATTTCGCTAAAAAAATTACGAATTCCAAAAGAAATAAAAATAAACAACTTAAAAAATAAAAATGCTGTTGCCAGCCATAGAATTTTTTGAAAGTTAACTTAGCAACATAAATCAAAATGACACAGAAGCGCAACTATTTCAAAATTATGATACCTGAGCGCTTGACGTAACAAATCCTTCAATTCTATAAGTGTTGTATCGCCAAATTCCCAGATTAACAATTGTGTTTTTAAAGAAATTCTATAAAAAGTTTTAAATAAAAAAACTTCTATCCAGTTACTTCTACAACTGCTTCTTGAAGAACTTGGCTCATTGATTAAAAATATTGTTAATTTTACAGTACTAACTTTACTTCTACTTACATTATTGCTATGACCCTCTTTCGTTACATTTTACAACTTCATGCTAAATTTGAGGACTCTAAGTTGTTTTGTGGTTGAATACTGACATTTAGAAATGCGTACATAAAAAAAAATATTTAGAAGTTCAGAGTTGACACTGAATTTTATAATGGAAACAATCATTTTTGTGAAAAATTGAATTGTATTGCTGACATGAAAACTAAAAATATTGCGTTTCAACTTAACAATACTACCTTAATTTTTACTTATATAATTACTAAGATCCCTTTTATATATATATGTATATATATGTATATATATATGCATTTTAGAACTTCATATTAAACTTCTGTTGTGTGTCTGAATACTGACATTTAGAACAAAATTAGGGTTTAGAATTGCCTCGGAGAAATTTGAATTGTTAACAATGAATTAAACAAAAAGTTATATTTTAACTGACAAATACTATATTATAATTTTAACTTTTTCTATGACTATGCTCAATTTCTTACTCTTTTCTTTGTTTTTTATATATTTTATATTTTTGTGATAAAATAAAAAAACTTATAGCTGTTCTGCTTCTGAACACTGATAAAAACACAAAATGATGGGCTTCATCAACAATCAAAAATATATACATTTATTTAGAAAATTCCATATTATTAGGGTGGTGCCCTTCAGAGAATTAAAAATACAAAATTATCTTCATCGAAGCCGATGCTTTACATCCGGCGTTCAGTGGCAGACTACTATTTCATATTGTTTTACAACACGTGGCTTTAGCCCTCTGGTGGGAAAGACTTTGAAACAAAACTTACAACAGTTACTTTTCTCAACAACTGAAATTTAGAATAGTGTGATTAAGCAAAATATGTGAACTGTTTGCAAATTAATATTGAAATGTACAGGTTTAGAATTTTCTACAGTGAAAAGTTTTCGGAACATCAGTATTCAAAAAAGTATACAAAAGCTAGACGTTAAGAACGTATCCAATGAGCGAGCAAAGCGAGCATTGGATTGCGAAGCATTCCGAAATGAACTGCGAAAGCAGTTCCGGGGGCTGGCGAGTGCCAGCAAGTAGGGGGCAAAGCCTCCTAGTATTTAATAAAATAAGATCAATGATACATTATCATCAATATTGGATAAATAAAATCATAGTAAATATGTTATGAGTTTTGAACTCCTTTTAACTACAGCTTTTCTTCCGGTATAAACGAGCATTCTTTTTCTATATTAGATGCATTCAAGAAATGGCGGAAAGCATTTTCGTTTTCAAAAAAAAGTGAAATTAAATTTTATTATATCAGTTTGTTTAAAAGATAAATTCATACAATTTACACGGTTATTTTAAAAAACTTGGTAATGATTCTACAAAATACGTAAAAATAGGACAAAACTTTAAAGAAAGCCAGGGTTCTACAATGGCTGTAGAGCCAGGATAATGATGAAAAGAAAATATGCAAATGAATAATAAATCATGAATCTACTAGCACGAAAAATCTACTGTACTCATAGCAACATCATCAAATTAACCTGTAAGTTAAAGCTACAATACAATAAAGAGGATAAACTCATAATAAACTTACAGTTAAAAAATGTTTCAAACATCTATCGCTTGGAAACTGTAAAAAAATAACCATATTTTTTATTATTAAAAAATCATTCGAGTAATATAATTTCAATTACATTTTCAAAAGCACGAAGCTTCAATTCAAGCAATATAAAAACAAAGAATAGTTTAAAGAAAAATAAGCTTTATCTTATTGTTCAAAAAAAAAAAAGTAAATTCTATCTCCCAATCGAAAAATGACAAAGTAAAAAAGAAACTAGTAGGATGAAAATCAGACAACGAAATAAACTAGGAAAAAATGGTGAAGGGATTACCTTCCTTGGATGAAGATAAATTTTACAACACCATGGGGGGTTAAAGAATACTCCAGAGGATTGGGAAGGATAAGTACATTAGTTTCTTGATAAATGCCAAGTGCACTTGCGGACATCTAATATTAAACGAACAACGTACGGAGTGTATTTTAGACCTTAGAAGAAGAGGGAGGACCGTGGGATTCCGTTGGAAACTATTTTATACCGAAAATGCCCCCTCCCTTAGCTCTGGATCAGTAGGGAGAAATTTTAAGGTCTTTTTAAAGTTGTTGCAAGGTTTATGTTGCTTCCATCAAGAAATAAGCTCGCTCTTCCAGTAGTGAAAGATAGTTTTTTGAAAACAAATAGTTTTAGATTGTGTTTAAGCTGTTCTTAAGGGGACATTATATAAAGGTGACTAATAATTTGGTATTTTTCTACTTTAGAAATAATAGATGCATTTTATTGCTTTAATCAGATAATGCCAGAAACAGAAATAAAAATAAATAAAGCACAGATAAAAGTACAGAAATGGACATGCTTCAGTTTTGGATACATAAAAAAGAACCTTCCTCTGTATATAAACAACAAATGAGATTACAAAAGTAAAGACACGTGCAAAGGGGTTTAACGAATAGCAGCAACACAGGAACAAATCTGAACAAGATAGTACAAGAAAGGAGATAAGAAACAGGTTTAGCAGGAATCCCTGTCTGCATAAGATTTAATTGGTATAGAATTCCAGATACTGCGAAACGGTGGCACACTGTAAAGATCACTAATTAAATTGTTAAAAGTTTTAAAAATGTGAAATGATTCCCAGAAATAAAGTTGGGTAGATGAAGAGCTATGATGAATGATTTCAGCAGAAGAAAACTGCGGTTAGAATTCCGACAATGTAGGAAAGAAGATCATTCAGTATCCCCATTTTGAGCTTCATTTTTCATGTTCTTTAAGTCGACGTTTTATTTATCCGTCAAAAACAAGACCACTTTCACACGAAATATGTTTAATATCCCAGAAATTAGTAACAGAAATATGGTCTTTAATTTTCGCGGCAGGGTTGATTCTATCTTTCTTCCCTTCTATTCGCCTTAAATCCTGGGGCTTCCGCGTTCAGATGTTCACCCAACCGGAATCTCTACTCTTGAAGCCCAGAGTCCAAGGTTAAGAAATTTGGGATGAGCTCAGCCTATGGTCACAATTTTAATGCTCATTATATCTCCAAATAAGAACATCGTAGTTTTCTACTACATAGCTAGTAATTGAATAATAAGCGGTTCATAAAAATAAAAACATTGTGAATAAAGCTCAAAGAAAGGTACAAAAACGGTCATATTATAATTTCGGTTGTATAAACAAGAAAAGTCCTCTGTGTTTAAACATCAAAATGACCACCAACTGTTTTAGTGTTTAACACTTTCATCTCGGCAATGACACGCCTTTGTCCCCCCTTCTGCATTTAGAGTTCCCGGCAACTACTAAACTAAGAAGAATCTGTAAAGATACACACGTAATATGTTACAGCATGGTATGCATGAAAGGATATGCGTCATGATTTATGCATGTTAATTTTCTTGTTGCAAGCTTATAACCTGTACTAAATAAGCGCTGTTGAATAAACAGGAAATGAGTTCAAAAATGAAAATGATGGAAATAAATAATCTTGTAAACATAGTTTAATAAGTATTTTATAAAATGTTGCATAAACACATTTGTTGCCGATCATGCGATATCACGAGACGAAATTTTCCCCTGCATTTTGTGGCTAAAACACAGATCAAGTTGCCCATAAAACAGATCGTTTTATCATCCAACAATTTTTTGGGGAAAATATTATGTTTTCTCACAACAATAGCCTATTTTTTTTAATTAAAATAAACTAATCGTTAAATTTAAGAAATGAAATGGTTGCTAAAATAAGAATATTTAACTTTGATTTTCTCTCTATAAATTACCATTCTCTTTAATAAGAGATAGACTATAACAACCTCTATTAAGCTGACATTTAATGTGATAGAAATCTATTTTTCGCTGGAGATTAAATGGCACTTGGTTTGAAAAAAAGATCTTAGTTTGCTTATCGTGAATGCTTCTAGAAGAGAAAAAACTGATAAGTGGCTTTGTATTGAGAAATTTAGAACCTTGTTTCTGAAAATATCAGAAATATTCCGGCTTCATCAGGTGAATGGACTAAGAACTCAAATGAAAAGAGAGGTGGATATCCTAATTTTATATACACGTTGTTGATTTAATAGAAATTATTTGTTTATTTTTCATGGAAACCCAGGTGTCCGCCCACCTTACCTTTAGCTTAAGAATAGCTTTATCAAAATCACAGTATAAAAAATCTGTTTTAAAAAAATTAGACATGGTAATTGAAAAAAAGCATCAATTAATTATTTTCGAGCCTTTATTCAAAAAGAAAAAAAAATATATGCTAAAATAGTTAGAAGCTGTAATCTAATAATCTTTGAAGAATAAATCTCAGTTTTCAAATTCTAGAAAAACATTGAATATCCACTGCACACATTCTATGTGTGTTAGACCTATGCGCGTTCTGTCTGTAAACGTACCCTATAACCATCAAAAATATTCCACTTCTTAATAAAATTTCTAATTTCATAAATAAAATTTGAAAGATACTAGTTGTATACAAACGAAAAAGAATATCGAACACACCAGTGCATTAAAGGTAAATTCATTTGAAATTTGAGAAACGCAATAACATTTTTATTAAATATTACGCAATTCGTGTGAATGTATTCTTAAATAAAAGAGAAAAAAACATAGTTTCTAATAATTTCAGAACTCATCTTAAGTTTTTCTTTAAAAAAAATATGTAAAACTTTTACACATTTGTTAGTTTTTTTTTTACTATTTTTAAAACATGTACATAAATTTGAGGATAAACACGTTTGATTGTATTTTTCTTTTGAGAAATAATAAGTTATGCGTTTTAGATAATAAGTTATGCAATTTTTATCATGTCATAAAAGAAGATTTTATTAAAAAAATTCTTTTGTTTGAACTCATATCGGTTTTTTTAGAAGACTTCATCGAAACATAATTTTAATTTATTTTCAATGGTCCTTAAGCATGGAAATTTTTTAATAAAATAAAAACAATCTTGTAATGAGAGGGGAAAATGGTCAAAACTACCAGAATATGGTAAAATCTACATGTTTCTGGTTATATAGTAAAACAAAAATCCTCGCTAGCTTTTAATAAAGAGCTTCTGTAATGATTTTGGTAAAATTTGCAATAAAACATAGTTTTATAACATGTGACGAAATTTGGTAAATCTAGTAAAACTTAGTAATTTTATCACGATAACTTAGAGAATGTCATAAAAACCATTTTATTTGGTTAAATTTACGTTTCACTTTCGTATTTTTTACTAGATGATTAGTAATAAGAACTATAATTTTGAAAAGTAGAATTTTCGTTACACCGTGATATTAATGGAAGAATTACCAAATGTGCGGTTTGAGTGCAATATATGAGGTTTATTGGAAAAAATATGGTTCCATTTACCAAAAATGTCAATTACAATACAGTACAGTAATTTCGCCTGATTCTTTTTCTTTTTATGATTGGGAAAAAAGTTGTGTATTTTAGGATTTATTTTTTCGTGACTTTGTGAAATGACAAAAATTAAAGAAAAGGAAGCTTTTGTAAGAACTCAGTTAAGTCTTTTCTAAAAATTATCATAAAGTTTACTTTTATAAGGCTTAACTTACGTAAAATTTTCGCTAAGATTTAATGATCTTAATTTTGTTTTTCTTATGAATGAAAATAACCTTGATCTTCTTATAAGCGTGGCAATCGAGAAATTTCAGCAGAAATTATATGCAAGAAATTCCTAACAACAGAAATATTTCCGCATTCAAAATTGAGGGGGGGGCTTCATTTTTGCTCATTTTTTTGTGAGATTTACAATCATGTACTGCCAATTATGTTCTTATTAACAAGAATTTTTGCACTCTTCTTAGACCGTTAGTTATCAGGTTATACATTTTTGACCGAAGGCCGTAGGTTATACATTTTTGAATATTATGAATAACGGAAATCGATTAAAATATTTCATTTGTCAGAGCTCATCTTGGCCATTTTAAAACGTCAGTAAAAATTTTAGGCAACAATATTATTAGTTTCTTCTTAGTACGTTTTAAATTAGCAAATTTTCCAATGAGATTAAATGATATTCCTTCGAAGATTCAGTCATTCAATATTATTTAATAAGAAATAGTCCCAAAAAAATTATGCTTATAAAATTATTTAAGCTTAATTTTTTTAAGTCTCAAAAGTGCAAAATATTTTATGTTAATAAAAGATTTTGTTGTACTCTTCTAACAACAAAAAAATAGGTTGCGCATTTCAGGGTTGAATTTTCTCACGGCTTTATGAAATGACGAAACCTAAAAAAAAAGAAGAAAAATCCTTTTAGATAATACAGATTTATTGGAGAAGAACCTGCTACGAATTCACTAGAAAAAAAAATTCCACGCACATTCGAATAGAGCTTTGAAAACATGATAGAAATTGAGTACAAATCCTGGGAGTTACGTGCAAGAAATCCCTGACAACAGAAATATTTCAACGCTCCAAAAAGAGGGTGGCTCCATTTTTGTTCGCTTTTTAGCAAGATTTCTTTAACATGATTGGGTGCTTTGATGTCCAATCTTTGATCTCATTTCTTCTTGAAAGAGGTTATTATATACATCGGAAGAGATAGTTGCCGTTACAACACCTCTTCAATGGTAGGTTTTCTTTTTCGAAGATATGTAGGTCCTCGAAAGCGTATGTCCTAAACACTCCATATATTCTGTTTCGTTTTATATCCAGAAGGTACAAAAGGAAAAGAATTGAATGTTATAAATATGTTAGCTTTTATTTGCTTGCACGTATACATGGAAAACTTTAAAAAAAAAAGCAAAGATAAATATTTTTGTTTATGTTTTTAAAAAAAATAACGAATTATAAGTTAAAAAATACGGATGATGTTTATTTATTTCAAAACATCGTCTCTAATAATAAACATTTTCTTCTCTGAATATTTTTAGACGCGAAATTGTTGTAAATTATTTAAAATAAATTCAATTTTCTAATAGGAATGTTTTCTTAAACTTTGATGCACTTTAAAAATAAGTAGCAATTTAAAATATGTAGAAAATTAAAATAAGTTTAAACTATTTTTAATTTTTTTAATTAGACAAGTTTTCATTTGTTTCTATTTACCAAAATTATCTTATTCGTGAATTTTATACGCAGAGATGGTTGAACGTGTGCTATTTGAGAAATATAACAAATATAGAATGAAAATGTTTAAATTGCAAATGATAAACTATCTTTTTCTATAAGGTTGAGCAAAATGTGAGTGGGTAACCTAATAGAAATGACGCTATAATCACGTGTACGCACAACCGTTCAGATTTAGTGCTTACTGTCTCAGTGTGAGTTGGTTAGTGCACAAGTGAAAATGGTACTCATAGAGAAGAAGAGGGTAATCGTTAAACAAATTCACGTTAAAACAAATTTATGGAAAGACTGTGGCCATTTGCTTGTTTGGGAATTTAATGTTGTCAAAGTGCCGGTCAATTCCAGTAGCCCTAGCTTTTGTCTGTTATCTGAAACTTGCTGACCAAGGCTTAAAAGTGCAAAGATATTAATGGTGATCATTATTAACACCTCTTATTAGCAGATCTTTTCAATTGCGATGTGTCTTTGTAAACTGAAACTCTGGTCTCCAGGCCATTTTTATGTATACCTCTCTGTAGTTCTTCGGATAAATATTCAATAAAATATATCCTCTATTGATATTCAAAAGAATTGGGAATTAAAAGATACCATGATCTTGATCCCCCCGAAGATTAAAAATCAGACAGATTTCTAATTTACAAAAGGTAACAGGTAATATTTAAAATTCTAAGATAGGTAATGAGTTGGAAAAAGAAAAATCAGAATAAAAATGCTTCAAGGAAACAGTTTCGATTAAATCTGCAATTCTCAGAACTACTCCAGCTACTTTGAACATAGAAAGTAAAAGTTTTTACACCTGTGCTTTTAAACTGAATCCTTGAAAGTTAAAAATGATTGCAAATAGAGTATAAGGCAATGACTTATATTGCCTCTTTTGTTTGGCTCTCTCCTTATCTATTTAGCCTACAAATCCTTTAATACAGTGTGGTACAGATTTTCCTTTAAGAATCAGTATAATGACATCCCGAGGAGAATGGTTAATTACAGTTGCTTCGAACACCAACAAAGCAGAGCGGAAGTCGCAGTTAGACTTCGTTCCTCATTTTACGGCTAGATCTAAAGCTAAAGGTTCTGTGTGAAATACAGTGCAACAATTATTCAATTAAATTATATAACATTCAATATATGAACCAGTATTCCAGACTGTAAATACTCATATAGTTCGTAAACTATCTCAATACAGTATTTTACCACCGACTGCGTAGATCTCAATAAATCAATCATACTTTGGGGGGGAGGGCATATGACCAACGTAGAACTTGCTCTGCCAAATATGTTCATTATCTAGGTTCAGTATTATTTGTTATTTCAAACGGGGTGAAATCCGAGTCACTTTTAAGTAAGAATGTCCTACTAATAGATGCTACTCCACCACTAATGCCGATTGGGAGGATTTCAAATATAATACTCGTAAGTCCACGATGAAGACGGAATATGTAACACTTCGAGATTCTTATCAACAATACTCTTTGATATAATTTTCTTTTTAGCATTTTCGCTAAACAGAAGTTCAAAATCTTGGAACCATGAAATATAATTACTTAGTGATATACGTTAAATATAGGCATACGTAAAATATTTTTGTGAAATGTATTGCACAGTCCAAAGCTGACCTTCCTAGAATACTTTAATTTCAACCAAAATCTTAGAACTTTCTCAATTTCAATAACTTTCTCAAAAAATTTTATACATTCCTCAAATGCAGGATCAAATTTAGATTGGTTCGAAAACAAAATCCAAGTTGGTCAGTTGATTTGTGTTTTAAATAAATTTACCTGGTTCAATTGGGATAGAATGTAGACAATTCTTTTTTCCCAATTTGCGGCGTTTTCCTTTAAGTCTGTATGGGTAAACGATCTGTCATGTTTTTAGTAGACTTAATTCAGGCAAACGGCCAACAAAATCAATAATTTGCAACATCTATATATATAAAAGTGAATGTGTGTCTGTCTGTTTGTCTGTCCTCTATAGACTCCTAAACCATCCGACAGAAAGCTATGAAACTTGGCATACAGATAGTTCAAAGCACGAGGAAGGTTTCTGTCGACATTAGAACATTCTGCGATAAACCGTTCCAGCGATATCAGTGAAAGTCGAAATGGAATTTTCTGATTGGTTAAAAGCTAGCCATTGTTTTAAATTTTGCTATAAACGATTCAATTTTTCAAATATCTTGAAGATAACAACAGTGATATTTTCTATCTTATAACTCTATTCATTTAGAAAAGTAAATTAAAGTAAATTGCATATACTTTAATTTTTAATTCGCGCGTTTCTTTATGTCAGGTGAGCACAAGCAAGTAAAATCAACGAGAATAGATTTCTTAATTGTTGGTCGTATCACGGATTCAGTACTGTGAAAACTGTTTAATAAATATAAAGACAAAAGCAAATGTCATTCAAATTGCACGTTTTCAGAAATATTTATATTTAGTACGTAATTTTAGGTTAGCACAATTAAATATAGTTTTCGAAGATTTCAGTGCTGTGACAGTTGTCATTTGAAAACTATTAGTTTGTTTGTTTATTTATGCAAAGTTTTCGAATTCATCCATTTTATTTCTTTCATTTATAAAATTGATTTTTGTTTTAAATCTTATAATTTTCATATTTCTTATTCATCTCATTTTTATTGCTCTTTTTATTATTTAAAATATGTGTGTGATATTTCGATTTAGCAAATTTGCGACCACTGTCAACTTTTACATTTCTTTTTCTTTGTCAGAAAGAATATTTGCAAACATATGCCGCCTAAGCAAATCGCTCTTAGTCGGTCGACATCTCAAGCGCGCAAAAAGAGAACTACCCGTGGATTCAGAAACGTCGGAGCAACGGGAAAAAGACTTGAAACTAATCGAGAACAGAATGCTTTTGCCCGTTCCTTAGAAACGTCTGAGCAACAGGAAAGAAGACTGTCAACAAATCAACTACGAACTACACAAGCCCGTTCGTCGGAAACATCAGAGCAACGGGAAGCAAGAATGAAAACCGACCGAGAACGCATTTCGCTATTCAGACGCTGCCAATACTCTGATTTGAATTTCAGTGCATTTCACTATGATCCGACAACAAACTATAGTCTTCCCCCAAGTGTCATCATCGGAGAAATATATCAATTATGTATGTTTTGTAATGCTCTCAAATTTAAAAATGAAAAAGCTGAAATTTGCTGTTCTAGAGGCATACTGAAACTACAAGATTTTACGTCGCCTGCCGAGACATTATCAACCTTCGTATCAGGTCAAACAAACCAATCGAAACATTTTTTGGCGCATATACGCCGGTACAATTCGTGTTTCTAAATTACTTTATTCAATGCTACACGTATCGTGAACGAGAATTACATCCCAACATTCAAAGTGCAAGGCCAAATTTATCATCGTGCAGGATCACTTCTTTCAATGCCTAACGCAGATCATAAATTTCTACAAATTTATTTCATGGATAACACAAATGATCAAGTCAATCAACGTTGTCAGGTAAACAATGGCACTAAACGAAAAATTGTTACCGTATTACAAAAATTTTTCGATCAACATAATCAGTTAATTAGGCTGTTCACAATTGCCCTTGACTAAATGTCATCCGATATTTACAAAGTTGTTATTAGAGCTGAAAAAACACCTGTAGGCCACCACAAAGAAAAATACAATGCGCCAACATTGGATGAAGTGGCTATTGTTATAGTTGGCGAAGAATTTACCTCCCGCGATACAGTTCTTCATCGCAGAAATCGTGACGTTCAAAGAGTTCTCAGAAACTTATCGATCATATGATGCATTGCAATATCCTATTTTATTTTGGTTAGGAGAGGAGGGATATTATTTTAACATAAAATTAAGAAGTCCGCAAACAGGCGAGAAAACCAATAAGAAAGCAAGTGCAATAAGTTTTTATGCATATAGATTAATGATTGCCAAAACGCTGATAATCATACTTTAAAATGTCGACAATTAGTTCATTAATACATTATCGATATGTATGCGAAAATTGAAACTGAACGCCTTCTGTATATTAAATTAAATCAAACCAAATTACGTTCAGAAGAATGCATTCATTTACGGGATGCAATAATTAATGATGGTAACGTTAATCCTAATGATGTGGGGAAAATGATTATATTGCCGACTACATTTGCAGGGAGAAAAACTTGGACTCCCTGCAAATGTAGTATTCATACATGTCTGAGTATTCATACATGTGCCTTGGACTCCAAGGCACATGTATGAATACTCACAGGATGCAATGACATATGTTCTCGCATATGGGCTCCTAGATTTATTTATTACATTTACGTGCAATTCTGCTTGGGTTGAAATTAGAGATATTTTGTTACCAAGACAATCATCATCGGATCGTCATGATATTACAGCACGTGTGTTCAAACAAAAATGATAATCTTTACTTGATTTCATTGTGAAGCGTCATGTTTTTAGAGAGACACGGTGTTGGGTGTACTCTATTGAATGGCAAAAACGAGGATTGCCTCAGGCACACATTCTAATTTTTCTTATTGAAAAAAAAAACACCTTGCCAAACTGATCAGATATCAGCAGAAATTCTTGATGTCACCATAGATCCAGTCTTATTTCAGATCATTGTCCAAAATATGTTTCATGCTCCGTGTGCATCACCATACATGTCTGTTTGAAAATGCACTAATGATATCCTAGAGAATTAACTGCTGAGACTATCACTGGTTTTTTTCACCATTAAATAAAATTTGCATTTCAAATCATAATCGCAAATGTCATTTACACACTTAAATACAAAATTCAAATTCAAATTGAAAGCGTTGCAACGCACGCAGGGTACAGCTAGTAATCAATAAATCAATAATCTTTTTAGAAAATCAATAATTTGCTATGCTTATGCATATTATTAAAATAAAACATGCAAGTTCGTTTAGCTAAAAGCATAGTATCATCTTTTTTCAATTTAAAAATGTCATTTATCTAAGGATTGGTCCTAATTTAGAGGCTTATAGAGCGTCTTTGTTTGTAAGTTAAGAATGATGTTTCCCCGAATACTCGTACAGAACCTCCCAAGAAGACAGGAAACTTCGAGTTATCTAAAAAAAGTTACAAGTTACGGAACTTTCTGCGCTATCTAACTTCGTTGTCCAGGAAGCTCTTCTAAAAGCATAGCGTTTCAAACATCATATGTTGTAGTTAGTAAATGAGAAGCATTTTTTGCAGCATTTAAAAATTCAGCAGGTAATCTAGAGTTTGTGCTTTGGACATTATTCTGAAAAAAGATTTTGTTTTCATTATTAAACAAATGGTAAATGGTTTGCCGTTGCCTTATCTAATATATTCTTTATGCACGACGAGAAAGACATAAGCCTATATGTTTCTGTAGTTCTCAAATCTTTCCCAGTATTGGGAAATAAAACTAGTTTTGTCTTTTCCGCGAAGTCCGGAAGTAAGAAAAACTGAAATAGGTACTCATAAGTTCAGCAAACAAGGTTTTTATTCCAAGAAAAGCTCACTGATTATTTCACTAGAATGACCGTCAAGTCCAGGATTCTCGTCTCGTTTGAGAGTTCCTTGGATAAAAGATGGCTTGATATTTTGGTCTGAAAGAGGATAATCTCCCTAAAAAATATGTAACTAAGAGAAAATAGTAGAATGCATTGGAAAAAACATAACATATTTCCTATAATTTAAGATCTAAATTTATATATCATTTAATTCTCTCTTCAATAAATATAATGCTTAAAATCTTTATCTTGGCTATGCAAACATAAACCTGTTCTATTTTTGATCATCGTTTCTACATTCCTTAATATATTTACATAAAATTTGCAATTCGTTGCAGGGTTGATGCAATGTTCCAATTTTATAAATTACAGTTATAAGTTCTACCAACTTTCCTACGTCAACTCATTGTGTATGCTTAAGGGTAAGAAAAAAGACCAAATAGCAATTTATAGATAATTACTCCTATGGTCTTTTTTCTATCATAGATTCCTCCTTTGGCTATGAAGTGGAAAATCCATAGCCAAATCATTGAATCCAGCTTAACTTATCTTGATGAAAATTATCCTAAAATCTACATGTCATTTTATTTTTGATTTTGAAGTGATGATATTGTGTTCTTTTGAGGTCCATCTTTTCTCAGTTACACTTTTCTTTCACAATTGTAAATTCGTGTCTTACATTTTTTTAAAGATCCCGTCTTTCTTAACGATAGAGCATTTGATTGCAAATATTAAAAAAATGATTACTATTTAAAATCTGCTTCACCAATATATTTTATCCTCTTCATACTATTTGATCAGCAAATTTGTTAATATGAAGCATCATTCACCCTTTCCAATTATTAAATTTCCAATTATCATTCGTATATTAAAACAACAAATTATAATCTCCCTTCAGTCGAAATCATCAGCAATTTTCCTCTTGAGTCAACACTAATCTCCATAGAGATACATTAATGAGCTTGTTTGCAGTAAAAATGTTCGTTTTATTCCTATTTGGCGAAAAAATAGGAAGGAAATGAACAGTCTTCACGTCTCTTTCAAATGCAAGAACAAATTTATTCTGTATAAATAACAGCATAGGGTCTGGATCAAATGCTCAAGGATGCTTAACTACCATTCTCAAAATAGAAGCCAATTATTGCGAAACTGATGTTCTGTGCCGAATATGTCAGGGAAAGCCTATAAGTTCCGTTGACAATAGTCCTATATCGTGGCTTCGTGAGCAACCTTCCGTGGACAATCGCTGCGACAGATCAATGCATATTGCCGAGACGCAGACAAACCATGCTACTTCGTTATACCTTTGGCTGCTGCATTTATTTCTCTAACTGACCTCCAAACATATTTCTTTACTTTTGAATAAAAATAGCTTGTTATTTATTTATTACAACTGAATGAAAGTAAGAAATAAGCAAATCGAGAAAAAAAAAATTTTCTCGTAAAGGATTTTTCAAGTCTGAAGACATTTCAAATGAATGTTGAAATAACAAACATCTATTATGCAAGACATTTTTTTTAAAAGTTACAAACGTAAGAATTGCTTTGATCATTAAGTGAGGCATGAATTTTTAACATAAAGTCAGATGATTTGATTTAAATAGTTTTTTGAAACTCTATTTGGAATGTATTAAACCTCCCCATGAGTGGATTTAGGAAAATATGAAAATAGCATCCCGGGCGTTAAAACAGAGTTAGTATCGAGAAAATGTCATAATTTGTTCCAATAAATAATTTTAACAGAAAGTAGCATAATTCAAAGCAGAGTTGGACATCTATTACAAAAAAAAATACTATTACAACTGTAATTGATTACAATGTATTAATGTAATGAATTTGTAGTAATCAATTACTTGTAGCTGCAACTACAATAAGGATAATGCTTCAAGTATTTTCTAACGCCACTTTAAGAAGAATTCTGCATCATAATTCCGTAAAGTTTGAAAAGCAGAATTCCGTAGAAAAGCAAAACAGAAACTAACTAAACTGGAAATTAAAAAAGGTAAATGGAAATAAATTGGTCATGTTCTGTATAAACCTGAAAAATTTAAGTGAAATATGTTTTTAATTGGAACCCTCAGGGCAATAGAAAAAGAGGGAGACCTAAAAACTACTTGTCTCAGGACGATTATATGTGAATTGTAATGAATAAGAAAGACATGGAGAGAAGCAAATTATCTAGCAACAAATAGGGGGAGCTGTAATAGAAGCCCCATGCTTCAATTCGGAATGAAGAGAAATATGTGTATGTATGTCACTATAGGTGATCATAATTTGTGAATACTATTAAAATAGTTATTATAAGTAATCTTGATTTACAATTCTATGATAATTAGAAGCATGCATGAATATAAAAATATTAAGGTAAACATAATTTTAGTAGATCATAACTTTAAACATTTAAATAACCATAAATGTTTATAGTTTTAGGAAAAAGAACAATACAGCATATGCATTACATTGAAAAATGCTACTGCAATTAAAATACTAAAATTTTTGTCGGAAACATCTATTTAGCAAAAACTAAACTTCTTGCTGTTTTGAAAAAATCAGGCAAATAACAAAACATGAAATTAATTTTATATTAGATACATAAATGAAATTAAATCATGTGACTTAAGATGACATGATTATTTGTAACGAATTCGCTACTTTTGTTGTATTTGGCATTAAAGACTTTTATTCAATTTTTATTGCTTTTCAATTAAAGCTTAAGACAAGATTTTTCCTATCTTACCGATTGAAGCTTTTTTTAATTTTTTTTTAGAAAATAAAATGCAATAAGAGGATATACTTCTTGAACTTCATTGTTAAAAAAAAAATATCTTAAGAAGATGAATGTAACAATGTGACCTAAACTCTCGTGGATGACTTTGCGGGAAACGAATTAATCATACATGTCAAATATGCATTAGTATCTAAGGAAATCATAATACATGTCAAAGAACATCGCTTAAGACATTATTCCTCGACGAGAAAGCCTTCTATTTTACTTTTTGCCTTCGATGCTTATGAATAGAAACTAACCTATGATGATAGTAATTTCTACTTTGAATATATCCAATTTTTTGTCCTATTTTGATTTTAACCTTATTTTGTAACTTTGAGCTAAGTTAATAAACGGGTACATTGTAACTGTTATTAGTTTAGTTTCTCATCGCATCTTTTGTGTTTCATTTCTCAACTGTGTTATTGGATAAATTATTAAAAACAAGCACAATTGAGTCAATATTCAAAGTTAAAACCGGGTTAGTAATATATTTAGAAACAAATGGATTTTATAGTTAAATTTATTCTTTTGGTTAAGTTATCAAAACATATCTATGCTTTTTATTTGATTAGCTACAAACCACGGAAAGTGTCTTACGAGCGGCAATGCTCCTTAAGCAACTATGACTTGCGAGGCTAGGTGACGCAAACTTCTTAACCCTAAATATTCTCCCTGTATTTATAATTGTATTTATATTCTGCCTGTATTCCACCTAAATACATTCCATGTGTATCTGAAAAGAAATATTTAAATGCTTAAACAAAAGCAACGAAACATATTTAAACATATTTTTTTCAATGACCACCTCTTAGAATAACCCACCTGGGCATCATACAGCTATTTGAAGGGCAGACTTTTTGGCCACTCTTTCAGGGACACCATATTAGGTGGGCCAACGTTGCTCCCGCAGTAAGGACAGATAGTACAGAGAAGAACATCCATCCCTTACCCAGGATTTGAACCCAGAACCTTTCTGATGCAAGGGCAGTTCCCTAACCCCTACACAGGCCGGTCGGCTTTAAGGGGAATCGGTACCCAAAAAATTATTTTGATAAATTTTAACTTATTTCATTAAAGTTTTACAATTTATATTCAGTCAGCAAACATCATACAATAATCTTCTAAAAAAAATTTAATTTTATAAGTATATTTTTAAAAAATTTAAATTTTCTTAAAATTTTTTAATTTTTTTAAAACGCTACTTCTTTTTCAATTTTAATAGTCTGCTTTTGAAATTTTCTGAGCACATTCGATAGGGAACCAGTAATATTAAATAGTATGGAATAAGCATTATTTTCATTTGTTAAATTTTTCTAGCATTTACCGTGAAAATTTAGCAAAAAATCGGAAATTTTTCAACGTTTTCCACTTTAAAATCCAATATAAAATTTTCTACACATCATACACATTATTCCATACTATTTATTATTAACAATGCACTTCTTAACACTGTGTGAAAATTTGAGAGTTTTAAGTCAAATAGAAAAAAAGCCTTAGTGTTTCAAAGAGATACAAGTATCGAAAAAAATAAAGTTGATAAAAACTCATTTAAAGTAAAGAAATACAAAGTAAATGCACTTTTAATGCTCAGATTGTAATGAAATTTGGAAATATTTTAAATTGTGTTGTTTGTTTTCCTTATTCACAACTTTAAAAAAAATATTCCTTGTAGTTTAGAAATTATCAAGTAAAATGAGTTGTAAACAAACACGTAAAATCAGAATGTTTTAATGCATAATGCAAATATTTTGTTTACATATTATCATAACATAAAATCACCTATAATCCTACATTATAAGCTGAATATATGGGTCAAAAATAACAGAAAGTCAAAGAAAATAAGCTATATAACATATTTTTTAAATATCCTATTTTATATGTATGTAACATATTTCACTAAAACACTGAAATTAACTTTCGTTCTCAGTAACTACTATACTAGCTTAAAAAAATCCAGCTTTATACATAGGTCCTTCTTTTTTTTTCATTGCCCTATCTTTTTCCTTTTTTTTTTTTCATTGCCTATTTTTTTCAATGACCACCTCTTAGAATAACCCACCTGGGCATCATACAGCCATTTGAAGGGCAGACTTTTTGGCCACTCTTTCAGGGACACCATATTAGGTGGGCCAACGTTGCTCCCGCAGTAAGGACAGATAGTACAGAGAAGAACATCCATCCCTTACCCAGGATTTGAACCCAGAACCTTTCTGATGCAAGGGCAGTTCCCTAACCCCTACACAGGCCGGTCGGCTTTAAACGTTTTATTGGATTCCTTATATATCGTAGAAAACGTCTTTCGTGTGGTTGTTCTTCTTAAATCAATAAGGACTTGCGAGGCTAAGTGACACAAACTTCCTAATCCTTATTATCATACCTGTATTTATTAATGCCTTTTTATTCCACCTATATTTCCCCTAAATATAATCCACCTGTATCCGAAGAAAAATTATGAAATTTAATAAAAGGAAAAATAACCAAAAGCGAAAAAAGTTGAAATATAAAAATTCATTTTTCCACTTACATTTACTTACAATGCTAAAAATGTTAGCTCACACTAAGCGCAAAACTACGTAATGCAAAGGCTATCCGAAAAAAATTTTTAGAGAACAATTTCGCTTCTCTAGCAATTTTAAGGAATCTTTTTTTCTCTGTTATTCTAAAATAGAAAGGTGAATTTCCAAAGATATATTCCTGTCATTTTATAACACGGATTATACGTAGTTCAAATTACAGAAAATTTATTGCTTGAATATTTTATTAAAAAACAATATTACACATTATTTTCAACTCTGTTTACTATTTATGAACTAATTTGTCTAAGGTTTTTAAGCAATTATCAATAAAATACGTCGATCAAAAAATTTTTTTTTATATTATTTAATTTTTTATTAAAAAAGTGCCAATCATCAAACAATATGAAAAAATCTTCCAATTTCTCTAAAGTTAGTTTTTTAGATTTTATTCTGTTTCGAGTGACAAAATATCCTTCAAAAGCAGCTGCAGTTATTGACAGAGGTAGAACAACAGCAATTCATAATTTCGTAAATTCATAATACAGGAAAAGGATCATTTTCACTTGAATGATCCAATCTGTACACTCTCATTGAATAATTTTATAATCGATAATACCGGTAAGCAATTTTGTATTTAATTTCTTTTTAATAAATCTAACATTTTAGAAATCATTCATTTAGATTTCAGATTTGATTCTTGAAGATTTTTTTTTCTTCATTTTAGATTTCAAAATTGAAATCGATTTCTCTCGTAAACTTATTTGTAACAATATTTTAAACAATATTTAAACATTTATAAACAGTATTTTAAAAAATTACATTTATCGATAATTTCGGGATATTGATAGTCATACAAAGTATTTTTATATGACTACTGTCTCTCACAACATTCCTAATTATTTGCAGTTTGAGCGTGAAATAATATAAATTTTAAGAAAAATAAAGTTTTGTTATAATGAGAAAACAATTAAACACAAATGCACAAGCATATTTATTATTAAATTGTAAACATGTTTTCCTTCTATGAGGTAAAATTATCATCAGCATGAAACAAGATGACTAAATGAAAAGAAGTTGTTAAAAGAATATCATAATCAGTCAGTCATTTTGATATTTTTAATTATTTACTATACACTGTCAGGAAAGTCAATTTTACTTCGTTCAATAACATTGGTTTCTTGATCCCATAGCATGGCACATATCTGTTTCACACTTAAAAAATATTGAGCCTGTTTCATTAAATTTGAAACAATAAATTTTAAAATCAAGTTTACGATGTCTGGTAATACTGTTCAACAAAATATTACATTAAAATTTCAACAAATGAAGTATCTATCTATTTTTCTCACTGGCTGATTCTGTAATATTTATACTGTATGTTTCAATGTTTCTTCGTCATTTTATTTAGACCGGATATATTTTAGAGCACACTGAAAATGATGCGCCGATATAGAATCGAAGCGTATACACTATAAACAGTTTTAGATCAAATTATGGTAAAAAACACCAGCACTCAGTGTGGCTGTTCTTTTTACCGTAAAATCAGTTTTTACTGGAACATGTTACGGAACAAAAAAAAACTGATAACACATAATTTTTACAGTAAAAATTACCACGAAATCATTATAATTAACTAAATATTACCGCAAAAATTACGCTATAATATTTTATGGTAAAAAAGTGAATTTGAAGATAAAATAGATTTTATAGAAGATGTGCAAAAAAATGCCGGCACTTTTATCAAAAATTTCGGCAATTTACTGTTGATTAATGTTTTTATTTCCGGCCCTCTAAGAATTTACTGATTTCTGTCTTTGAATGTTGATTTTAATTTTAGATAAAGCAAACTGACAATAACATAGAAAAAAAATGTTTGACATTGATAATATAATTCATTTCAGTATATTAAGAACTGAAAATTTGAAATTTTAAGCACATAACTTATTTATGCGATGCAAACTTTGGCTTGCAGTAATTTTATATGGCAAGGCATAAGTTTCTAAAGATTTTCCAAACATTTTGATTTAACTGTGAAACGTGATGTTTAGGGAGAAAGATGTTATTCAAATACCATAATTCAAACATTGCAGAATTCGTTCATAAATATTTTAAAGTTACAGACTTCTCCGTACGTGCTGAAATGTGAAATAAAAATCGGTGCTCTTCCAGTGATATCATTAGATTAAGATGCAAGAAAAAACTTTGTAGTCATAAAAAGATCTAAAACATTCGATTTCAGAATAAATTTGACATGGAACAATAAAGTTTATTTTAGATTAATTTTTATGCCTTATCAGTATTATAATATTTTTGTCGTGTTACTCGTCATAATTTCTGTAAAGTATTATGTTCAATTGTTTTTTTTTTCATATGTTTAAAGTGCTTATTTTTTAAAGTTCTTTTTCAAGTATTCATCATAATATAAATATTAAAATTATTCAGAATTATTTCGAATGATTTGAGAATTTAATCATAATGATAAACTGAAATGCCGAAATATATCTAACAAGAGATTTTTGATTAATTATATTTTATAGCTGATTTTTTTACGAGTAAAAGCTAAGGCATCTATAAGACTCAAAATTATCCTTATTATTGATTTCAGGTAGTTTAAAAATGGCATGCTTAAACTCAGTTAGAAACCACAAATTAGACAAAGAAGCGTTTAATTTGTTTATGTATTTTATGACCAATTTTTAGAGCATAAAAATACAAAAAACAAATTGAATCACATATTACTAAACCCATACTTTTTAGGTAAATAATTGTAATTTAAATATCAAATTCTTTATTGCTACATTATTTAGCTTTCGGCGCAGATAAAAGATTTTAAAAGGAATATTCGTCAGCGATTGATGTTTAAACACTTATTTCTCATATTCTATTTTTTAATTAAATTTCAAGCTGTTATAGAGAATAGCATAAGAGCAATAGTTAGTCCATATCGCCTCTGTTAAACATTTTAAAATATTGCACTTAAAAAATTCCAGATTAAATGAAGATATAAAGTACTGGCACTTTGGGTACATTAACTACAAAATCCATTTTTTCCGTAAAATATCATACCGTAATTTTTGCAATTATATTTATTTAATTGGTGTAATTTAGTGATTTTACGGTAATTGTTAAAATAAAAATTGTAGTATATCAGATACTTTGTTCCGTGACATGTTCTGGTAAAAATGATTTTTACAATAAAAAGTACCAGTGCCTTGAGTGCCATACTTTTCACCGTAATTTGTTCGAAAATTTTTACAGTACATCAATTTATTTCCTTTGTTTCAGTTACGGTGCCATTATTTTCCTTATCTATGTAAATAACATTTTCATGTCATCATAGCGTACTTTGCGTCTTCTATACTTGAAAAATATTTTTACCCTTGCTTACGATGTTCTATGTTGTACCATCACATGTGGTCCACGTGTTGTACCAGCCGTAAGCCAAAGGTTAAATTAAATAGTATTTAATATGAAAATAATATTAACTTTGCAGCATGAGTACTCTTTTTACCAACGTAAAGATCATACTTATTTTCCATATAAATTTTTATGAAAAGTCAATTTATAATTGCGTAAGTATTAACTTTACATAGAAATCAGTAAACAATATCAGTTAATTTTATTTAAAACGTATATCACCAATATAAAATATTCGAACGTTTAAATGAAATGATTTCAAAGCAAAACAAATGAAGTAGCCGATATTTGAACTAGGTTACTGACGCTTTCAAAATTAAAATGCAAATAGTAATATGAAAGTAAAAACATTCAATTTATAAGTTGATATATAAAGGATAATTAGCTTCAATATTCTTTAATTGCAATCAGATCAAATGTATTTAAAATTTAAAAAATATTGCGATTTTTCAACAATAGAATACCATATAATCAGAAGTTATAATTTCTTGAGCAGTTTCTAAATACCGTTAAAGATATCTCAGATAAGGAAGCATTTTTGACTTGCCAGGTATGGAAGAAAACGGTGAAATTGCATTATTGTTTAAAATGGATTGAATGGCGGCTGAAAACATGTCAGAGAAGGGTGGAAGAGTGTCTTATGGTTGGCTTTTGCTAGGTGAATTAAAAAATAAATAAAATGAAAATACATTAAATTAAAAGATATAAAATTCATCTCCAAGTTCTTATTTTATTGGGAAGTTAACAGTAACTATGATTAACATGTTTATAACCATTTCACTGGAGACTCAGAGGATAAAGAATTCGCCTTCTAATGAGGTGAACCCAGGCTCAAATCCCAGAGGTTGATATGAATTTTACTCCCGGCTCATCCCGACTACAGTGTTGACGTAAAATGCCCTCATTGGTAGACGAATCATGACTTGAAATCTCCCAGCATTGGGACCTTCAAACTCAAAATAAACTCTATAACATCAAACCATATATAGATCCATTACCTGTATTGCGTCTACGTAATGCAGATGTAAAGCTAAATCGTCTCAGAATCGGCCACACTCGACTTACGCATATTCATCTGTTGTTTGGAGAATCTCCTCCCAAATGCGACTCTTGTAATGTTTTACTTACGGTTCATCACATTTTAACCATTTGTCCTTGTTTTAACCGACATCGTCTTACCCTTTTTAACAGCACTATTTTATGTATGAAGGATTTGTTAGGTGAAATTCATCATCCTAACATTTTCGCATTTCTGCGAGTTATTGGCATTTTAAATTGTATATAACTGTTTTATCTGATTTTATTCACTCTTATTTCTTATTCATGAACCGTTTTACTTTAAATGTGTATATTATAGAATTACGCTATATATCGATTTTGATGAACTTTTTTAAAAAATACGTGTCTTGAGATAAACAATTTTATTAGTCTCATTTAATTTATGACAATGAAATAATTGTGTGTAATTTACCATTAGATCTGACTCAGCAAATTGTTTGGCGTAGCATATCCTCCTTTGGATCTTGTGCCATAAAACCTCTACATTCAATCAATCAATCAGACGAATCATGACTTGAAATCTCCCTGTCATTGGGCTAACCGATTGATCCCCGCAGGTGGCCAGTCGATCCCCGAAGTGGGTTTGTGGCTTGTCATGACCACTGCGAAATGCATCATCCCCACGCGGTTCGCAGGACCCATGCCCCTCGGACTCAGAAGCGACACAGCCATCACCCAGAAGACTTGTGTGCTGTCTCGAGCACCTAGTGACCAATCCTACAACCCCACAGAGCCACCAAACTCGTCTGTTTAAGCTTGCTGGGAGGGAAGCACATGGGAAAGCAATATTGTATTTAATTAACAACAACATAGCAATGATATATATAGTTAATATAGTAATAGAATTAAAGGTAAAAGGCATTACCTGGATAACTTGAAGTGGGAGTAATAAAAATAGAACAAAAATGGTTAGCTGCTGAAGATAAGCTGAAGGTCAGTAGCGGTGGGTGGGCTAACCGTTGCAGGTTTTCGTGGCTTTCCTCTCCATGCAACACAAATGTGGGTTAATTCCATCAAAAGCTCCTCAACGAAGCTGTTGAAAACGGTCCTTGTTTTCCCCGATGTTTGAACCATGAGTTACCCTGTTTTCCGGTTTGGGTTCAAAATTCCGGATCGGGTTCAATAAAAAGACTAAGGAATTGGACATTGATCGTCATAAACTCAAAATTGAGTCAGCTGTTCAACGGCGGTTAGAAAACAAAAAAAAACCTTTACCTCAAGTATCAAGAGTACAAAACTTAACTGAAAAAATATTTCTAAAAACTAAGAATCAAACTGTACAGCGATGAAACATCGTAAATGAATCATCCAGTGCATTTTTAGAGCACGCATTAACTTTTATTTATATCACTTTTAAAGAATTACTTTTCAATTCACAAAGTAACTTTACAGAAGCATTTCTAAACCTTCAACCATCCGATAATGCTTCGAAAAATAATCTGTTTCTCAAATCTGGAACAACGTTCCAGTGAGGAGGTAAATACAATAGGGAAAGTTTCATCGTTCTAAAGCTCTGACAAAATACATCATGCGTGGGAAATCGAAAGGAATAAAAAAAAAAGAAGTATTCATGAATTTCCTCAGAAAACCCCTTTACCCCACTCTACGTCCTCAGGGTAATGAAATATCCAGCTCAATATCCGGTATTCCGTTATCCCAGTCACCGGACCTCCGTCCGGGATTGGCATTTCTGCTGATACCTTTGTTAGGTGAATTCATGTCTGTCCTGCTATCTAGTGAAAGGAGCTATGAGATATTATTTCTTTCCCAGAAAGACATTACTTTAGCCAATTTTTGTTATAGATGTCTGATACTCATTTTTCATTACTCTAGTCTGAGTATCTGAATGTTAAATCGGAAGTTCTTTTTTTTCTTCTCCAAAATGCATTATATTTTTAGACTTGAACACATTATAGTACCGATATTTAACATCATGTTTTAAATCCCACTTTTCCAAGTTTATCCTACGGAATAATGTAATTAATATCAGAAACGTTTGAATTTAATGCATCATTTGGCTTGTCAAACAGTTTAAAATAGTATTGAATTTTTAAAAATAAAAACAGCGCACACTTTATTTGCTTAATTTTATTGAAGGAAATATAGGCTTGATAAGTAACTACATTCAAATTTTGACTTTTATTGAAAATGTCGGCTTGACAGTTTTCATTCAACTGGCCTGAGTTTCTATATGTTATATCAGAATTTCTTTTATTTCTTAAAATTTATTATATTTTTAGACTTGAATTCTTAATATAGCCGAAATTTAGTTTCTCCTTTTACATGCACAGTAGGAAATATTTGTGTATATTTTCCACCATTTTTTGTATTGATAAATTAAATACATTTTTTAATATAAAATACAGCTATTGTACGAAAAATAGTATGAATTTGTAAACTAACAACTGTTTAAAAGAATTAGTGCAAATATCTTACTAAACTGTTATTGGTTTTTAAGCGAAATGTTTCTCCAATGAAGCTATTTGATTGATTCGAATGCTCATAAAAGTATGTATTTTAAGTTAACTAACAAACAAGAAATGAATTAATAATTAGGAAATCATAAAAGTGAAAAAATGAATAAAAAATGTAACTACTTGCGTTATAGTTTACCCCAATTCCAAAAATAGGGGCATTTTATGTGCCAAAAAGTTTTACAGTATGCACTCTTAATAACTATGTAGTGCATATCAAACCTTACCAAGTTTATAATGTTAAGTTTCCAAATAGCTATGAAATATGTTTGAATTTGACACATCTAATGTTTCAACAAATGGTACTATGAATTCAAATGTCTTTACGTTTCAACAAGTTTTAAATAATTTTATTTTAAATAAAAATAAGACATTAGATTTGAAATCAGACATTCATTTCTTTTTTTTTTTTTGTAACCATCAATTATCCTCAATTGTGTGATATTTAAATATCAAATTCCCAATAAGGATTGTGTTATTCAAGTCCTTAGAGTTGCTTACGTCACACGTGCCCCTCAGCGGTGCTAAATGAATAACAGCTAAAGGCTATGGCTACTTGTTACATCTCAACTAAACAGGTATTTTAGCAAATAGCCATATTTGTAATTTCAACCCATGAATAAATAGCACTTACTCGTCTGCTCGGAACTTAACCCTACTTAAGAACTCAATCGTTGTCCTGAGCACGCTTTTTTTTTCACTTTTGACATTTTATGTCATTTTAGTTTTTAATTATGTAAACTTTAGACGTATTTATCGTTTTCATTGTGGTTTCGGTGATTTTATATGAATGTTCATTTATCTCATGTTTAATATGCTATATTATTCCATAGCGAGTAGCTTGATGTAATTAATTCAACTTTTATTTTGTTATTTGTAACAACAATTTCATAACAATGTAATTTTGAAGTAAACTGTGAAAACAAGATATCTAATAAGTTGAAGATCAGGGAAAATTTATCGAGAAAATTTTATCAATAAAAACTTGATTTAATGGAATAAATTCTCAATGGAATTGCGAGGAAAAGAAAACCATAAAAATATCTTTGAAACATGAAAAAATTTAACCATATGAAATTTGGTAATACCAGAACTCTAACCTATCTGATATTGAAGAAACTCGTATATATCATCACTGTTATATTTCATGACAGCATCGTACGATAACAAATTTTCTATATTTTAAATTTGAAATTTATTAAGCAACGGAAAACGAGTTTTGTAGTAAAATTATTTTATGGATATAAAATTATAATATATTATGTTATTTCGCAGAAATTAAATTGCTTAAAAATATCACTACAATGTCTTTGCTAAAAATAAATTTGTAATATATTTCAAAACCCTCGTTAAGTTAACCTTGTGCGACATAAACGCTTGAGGATACTTTTCTATTTCACTTGAAAGAATTAATTTTATAAGCTTGTAGACATATAGTTACCTATAAATCCAAATTTTGATATTTATAGCAATCCCCACGATGGAAATTAAAATATGTCTTTTCTAAAAAAAATAATAAAGAAAAAAGAAGCTAAATTCAGTTAAATCAACTGTGTCTAAATCAATTATAATCAAATCACATCATAGAATATAAATCAATACTTTGATTATATATTGCAGTTCAATAAATATTTAACAATTCAATCATATAAACTTAGAGAATATACTTTAAAAAAATCTGAAAAAGTCTAACTGTATTGTTAAATCCTTCACATTAAGTGTATTGTTTCGTTAAAAATACATATTTTACATGTTTGATTAGCTCAATGAATGCATTTATTGAGCAATATTCCTATAATGAACCACTTACATTCTGCACACTTCGTGTAATTCGAAAACCGTGAATAATTTTTTCACTGTGCGCAATTTATATAATGGCTTTCTTCTAGGCCACAAAGTTTCTTTTAAAAAATAAAAATGTATTCTATTTCTCAAATATATTCTAACATTCTTTCTAACAGTCAATAAACATAGAAAAAATACCTCGTAAACTATTATTTTGAGAGAAAATAATAAAAATAGAAATTCCAAGCTTATTTGCTTGATTCAGCTACTTTCCTCTAAACATTGGATTATTTAATATTTTTAAATTTTTAAAAATGTTTATTTATGAGGTCCAGATCAAACGGAATAAAGCAAATAGGGATTTATTTAAATAAAAAAAAATATATCTACTTTTGTCGGTGTTAGATGAAAAAGTAAAAGAATGCATACTGAAATCTCTAAAATCTATTCATCACCCATCTTTGAATCTTATCAGTGTTCAGTTGGAAATAAAAAAGCTAAAAGATAGCGCAGAAGAAGATTAAAGATAACTCTAGGGAAATGAGACACATCAATTCCTATGACACAAGGACTCCAAGACCATGCATTCAATAAACAGACTGACACCAAAATAAAGGAGAAAAAGCAAACATTTCCCGTTTTTTTTCTTTCTGTACAAGCGAGCATCACTCATGACTTGATTATATCTGCCAAACTATCTCTTGGAATTTTTACGCTTTCTTTTTCTTTTCTTTGGTAAATCTTACAGGACGAGGTATCTTAAGCAAAATTTTTAGCTTCTTTGACAAGTTCTTGAAATTATAATTATATATTTAATATTATGTGGAAGGAGCTGCGGGACAATTGACACAATTATTTGATGCAACGTTGCTCAGTCTTGAAGAAAATATACTTAATCTGTTTCCCTTTTCCTGAATCCACAAAAGTCATTTGTTTTTTAAGCCTGAAATAAATAGCGAAAACACTAGAAGAGGTAGACACTAACACTTGTTCTAAATAGCTCCAAATATATCTGTCACTAGGTTTAGAAAGGGTAAATGGACTCAGTCAGAGCGTTGCACTTTAAGTATAGTTCAGAGAGGGTGAACCTATGACACACGTGTCTCAATGTGGCACGCGAGGAGTAAAAATTTAACTACTTTTCATTAACTTTCCTTTAAAATATTTTATATAAGAAAAACCTCCAATGCTAGCTTAGATGAATTAAGAAAAAAAGAACAATTTCAGTTGCTTTTATAACCTTTTCCAGGATGTATGGTTGACTATAGTACCCCATCCTCCGGTCACTCTACGTACACGATGGTCATCACTGCCCAAATAAAATCATTGAAGATGACCTGATTTCATTCGGTTGCTGCCCAATCCCGCCGAGAGTGACACCATTCCAAACGGAGGACATGTTGAATGAGTGTCAATCCTGGTTAGACTGAACAGTTCCTAAACTCTCTGCAATAGTATTTTACGCCATCGCATACGACACAGAATCACCCCTAATGACTCCAAAGTGGCATGACAGCTCAGCGACTTTTTTGATACATCCTTCAGCCGCATGTGCTGCCAGTCACGACAAAGTTCCAGGTGTAATTTTTTAACAAGAAATGCTCTCTGGGAAGCGGGTAAATTGATTGACTTGGGGCCATTCAAAACCGCAAAACCGCCTAGTGGGTCATCTAGTCAACTGTGATGAAAAAACAAAAAGTGGTCGGGTACAGAACTCAAGGCTGTCACACGAGTGATTTAACCTCATTATCATAATTCTCTGGTCTCCTCGATCCCCAAATTTGCCACCGAATGAGCGTATCTGAGAATACATAGGGGTGTCGTGAGTTGAGCATCTTACAATTTTTGTCGATTTAGTGGTGTTTTTACAACAGCTGCGGAACAAGATGTAGCAATATATAGCAAGGAACTTGTATGCCTGGCGCCCGGTGACTGAGCTGTAGCGCTTCGCTCTGTCGTGCCACAGGTCCCTTGGTTCGATCCTTGAGCCGGACAAGGATGACTCAGCCATTCATCCCTTCAGTGGGTCGATAAAATGAGTACTAAGCATGATTGGAAACTAAACACTGGGGGTTCCGCGTTGGGCTAACCACCCAATTGAAACATCTGCTCTTGCACCTCAGAGCCAAAAGGTCAAGAAAACTGAGATGGGCACAGTTGGCCTTGGCCCTCTATGGGCTGTCACGCCACTGAGTTTAGTTTTCACTTGTATGCCTAAATGCCGGATTGTAACGCATCCAGCATTCGCGATCGAGGTTTGCACAAGGGGGTACTAAATCCTCCATTTATTTGTATTTTTTTCCTGCAATAAATAATCATTTTGCTTTGATTTTCCATCCCTTACTAGAATTAACATTTTACTTGTATATGTAGATTTCGCTTCTTTTGGATAAGTACTCCTAGTATATTTCGAATGATATATATTCCTAAATTTAATTATAGTAGAAATCGTTCTTAGAATTACTCCTGAAATAAAAAACCGACTCTATTTGGCGAATAGGGCTGTCTATGGGCGGAGAAGATTTATTAAATCTAGGTTTCTTTCCAGAAAAACAAAGTTCTTAATCTACAAAACTCTTGTCCGGCCAGTCTTGACATACGCTTCTGAAGCTTGGACAATGACAAAATTGGAGGAAAATTGTATCGCAATATTTGAGAGAAAGATTTTGCGGGGTATACTTGGTGATGTAAATGAAAACAATAACTGGAGAAGGAGATTTAACTTCGAACTGTACAAGATTTATAAACAACCTGATATTATTAGATACATAAAAATAAATAGAATGAATTGGATCGCCCACGCGATTCGAATGAGTGACGACAACACAATATAAAAGATACTGCTTTTTAGACCCACTGGAAGAAGAAAGCGGGGAAGGCCGCGGTTGACATGGGCTGACTCAGTGGAGTCTGATTTTCTCGCAATTAATGAAAAAAATTGGAGATCGAAGATAAATCGGAAGTCATCATGGAGAAATCTTCAGAGGAAGGCATTGGCTCACAATGGTCTGTCTAGTAAACTGTGATGATGATGATGAAAAATGGTTCTTAATTATTGTTTCTTTAACCATTGAACTATAATACGTCCCCAAACAGTGACTTTCGAAATCTTCTGAAATTTCACATAACACATTTAATAAGGACTCTTTTTTTATTGGTATTATACTGATGACTCAATCTACTACTTGTTTCTACTTTGACATTTGCTTATTCCAGATTTTTTAATATTAGGTATTTTTAGCATTAGCTATTTTCCAGGGTTTTTAGTTTTTTTTTTTTTTTTTTTTTTTTTTTTTTTTTTTTTTTTTTTTTGAATTTCATTTTAAAAATTTCTAACAAATGTTTAAAGTTTAAATGTAATGTAATGATAGTGTAATGGAACACTTCTACTTTCACATTGCTACAGAATGCATATCTCTTAAGAGGCATTTTTTCAAAGCTTTTATAGTGCCATTTTTATGTTCACACTTGAGAATCATATATGAATCAAATCTACCTTTGGAAAAGTGACGTACCAGAAATCCGTCTTTTTGGATTCTGCAACATAGAGGCATTCAAGCTGTCGCAAAAGTGTAAGAGGCATTCGTTCAAATTACATTTTCCTACCTTCGGCATCTGAATTTCGTTGAAACATTTTTGACAATCGTAATCCAATTCCTAAGAATCTGTAAGTTTTATCATATTTCCGAGAAATACTTTCAGACATTTCTCTTGTTGGGGAACGGGCTTACCTTTTGTGCTGCATAGTAATGGAAGAAATATGTAGGCTATAAATCACTCAGTCACATTGAGTTTGAAAACAATTCTTACAGTTTAAGAGTAAATTGAACTAAATGAGTTTGCTTTCAAATAAACGCCATGGCTTCTAATAAATGCTATGAACATGAATTTTTTTAAATATCGCATTACATCATGAAATCTTTTAACATAGTAATTTAATATAATGCCAATACGAACTAAATAAATTTTTAAACTTTATTAATCGAATTTATAGTTTATTTTGCGCTGAAACTACTTACTACTACTAACTCTCTTGCACTAAAGCCCATCTTGGATTGGTATTCGTTTTCCGATTTTTTACTTTTAAGTTCTTGAGATCTATCTCAGCCTCATCTTTTCAATTCTCTCTCAGGATTCCTGGTTCACTGAATTTGAATCACGAAAAATTTGTGCAGCAAATTTGCTCACCATTTTTCTTTTTTATGTGTTTTTGTATAGCACATTTTGCACTGTTTATAATCCATGTTCTATTTTCAAATATCATATAAATATCATAATAAAATATAAGCAAATTATATCATAAAAAATATCAAAGGCGTAAAGTATCATAAATAAAATATAAGCTTAGTTTAATTACTTTATTTGTAAAGAATTACACATTATTATGATTTAAGGTAGTGATAATAAGGTTTAACGTTAAACTGATTTTCTTATATAGGGAACTTCCCAGTAAGCACACACCTCACGGCAAACGTAAGGCCGTAAGCTGGCATTCTAGGTAGGGTAACGGCAAAAGGCAAGTACAATAGGGTCCTTTATCGTTTGTTTTGAGGCATTTCAGGAAGAGGCGGAATAACTCTTCACCTATACAGGCCCGAAAAATAAAACCGTTGTTTGGCCTCTTACACTTAATTAGTTACTGGACCTTTATTGTATACCGTTGTTTGGCCTCTTACACTTAATTAGTTACAGGACCTTTATTGTATACCGTTAATTAAGTGTAATGTTACAATAGATTAATAATGAATAGATGCAGAGTTGGTAAAAAATGTGCTTTTAACTCAAAAATTTGAAAAAAATCAGGAGAGAATGGAAAAAATCCATAAAACGTTAACCGTATTTTTGAGAGGAAAAAAACAACTTTTATTATTCTTTGAAAACTGCTAATTTTTACATAGAATATTAAAAACTTGAATTTTATTATTTTACTATAATCTAAATATACTTTATGTGGTATTACCTATTATATTTACCTATTATATTTACCAGTGGTATTACCTATTATATTATTTATTTTTTCTTTTTGAAATCATTTTCTGAAGTATAATTTTTAACTCGAAATATAATATATTCTTTCTTTCTAGAAATATTTAATACATATTCCCTTAAAAATAAGAATAAATATTAATACTTTTAACTAGAACAATTCCTTTGTTCATTGAGAAAAAGTTTTTATTTTTTCGATTGTTTATTATAAAATTTTGTTAAATTTATTGTATTAAACATGTACTTAAGAAAGACTTATTGAATTGAATACTTATTGAAGACTTTTTCTTATTGAAGACTTATTATTATTTTTTTATTGAATAAGCGATACATTTATTTTTAACGTTAAAGGATTCAATAAAAAATCCATCATTTTTGTAATTCATGGTAAAAAAAAAAATCTAGTATAATTTATATGATAGCAGTAAAAGGCTAAAGGTCCGTCATTGTCTATTTTTTGTCATTTTAGGAAGAAGCGATATGAAAACTTTTCCCATTGTTTATGTTTTGGTCGCTTGAAAATTATTACTGTAAGCCCCAAATGAAATTAACATAAATTTTTTCCAGACTATGACTCCTTTTTTAAACCTTCTCTAAAACAAAAATGAATAGGTAAGTTTAAAATTCATGTAAATAAAAAAATCTATTTATAGAAAATAAATGAATAAAAAAATATTGTAAATTGCTTAAATCCTCCTAGAAATTATAAATATCTTGAATTTAGAGCAAGGATTTTTAATGAGATGGGCTTTTTTATTACATTAATTTACTAACTTTTATTACAATTTAAGTGTTTTGTAATAATGAATGTATACCATTTATAATAGTAAACGTTTTATTTATATAAATTGTTTTTTATTTTATTTTTATTTTAATGTTCATTTCAAATTTAATATCTTAGTTTAATCACTTACTTCTTAAAAACTGGATTCAAAATAGTTTAAATGGTCTTAAGAATTTTGAATTTTAAAAAAATCGTGTTTAAATTTTCTGACTGTTTATAGCAAATGTCTAGTCTAATAAAGTAAATAACTTTTTTTCCCCTAAACTTTTAAGCAATACTTGAAAATAATAATTGTTTAGGAAATTTTATTCTTAAATATACGTTTTTAAGTAATAAAAATACATTTGGATATTTTTATTAATTAAACTTCAAAATATTAAGCAAATAATTTTTTTAAAAAACTTATAATACAGAATATAAATAAAAATTAAAATTATACTTTCAAAACTATTTGCATTACAAAAATATTTTTTCATGCAGCATTAATTTATTTTTAAAATAGTTTATATACATTAAGGAAAAAAAACTGTTTTGAATGCAATACATAGATGGCGCTGTTTTTTATTTTTTACTTTAGACGTGTTTTCGAGTCCTGCGGATAGATGGCAGAAAATATAAAGTGTAGGGTCTTGTAGGGTTGCCTTTCTTTTAACTTTGATAGAATTTCGCCAATTTACTCAGAATGACAGTCGGTACGGCTTTTGTCCAGGCATAACCAATTGAGGACACTGCGGCGACAATATCCCCCCCCCCTCTCCCTTCTGCTTACTATAGTCAAGCAAATTTATCATTCATGTGTGGCAAGGGTCTGCACTATTTATTCTAGCATAAAATGTGACATAAATAAAGAAATGTTCTACTGCATATTGCCTTAACCAATTAAATAGCGGAGTAGTTATTTAAAACCATAATTGCGTTATTGAGTTTTATTTTGAAACTAAATTCTTTAAATAGCAAATTAGACAAAATTAAACATTAAATTTCTCTGTTTCAATCTTTCTTTACACTACATTCGTCACATACTTCAATTCAAGTGTTAATAAAAATAGCATTGTATTTAAAGCTGGAAAAAATACAAAAGTTACAGCAGGATTGAAAAAAAGTCACCGATTTTTTCTTCTACGAAGTCGATATAAGATTTAAATAAAAATGCATTGTGTGAAAAATTACTCATTTTCCAGTAATGTTCCCTAGTTGTAGAAAAATGAAAGAAACATAACAATACAAAATAATAAACATACATTTAATCATTTTCAAATGTCATTTGCAAAATGTTTCCTATACATGAATTAAAAACATTGTTTTTTTCTCACAAGGGGTTTTGGGTTAACAAATTTTAAAATTGTGCTATGTTTTAAATCTTAGGAACTAATAACAGAAATATGGCTGAAATATTAAAATAACGGTAAGAGAACCGAAATTTTATCTGTTTGTCCCATTAAACTGTAGGTATAGTTTTAAATTTACGGTAAATTTGCAAATCAATATTTCAGAAAAGGCATAACTATTTAGACGAAATTGAATGATTATGTAATTAGAACTAAGTGGAGCTCTTTTAACCATAAACTGGTGAAAAATGAAATAGTATTTCATGCTGCCGAATCGACTTGGCAATTTTCTTAGTACAAAACGAATCCAATGAATCATTTTCATACCTCCTTTTTAAAGAGTGCAGTTCTTTTTGAACTAATTTATTGAAATCCGGTTAAAGTTTGACGTTAATTTAAAAAAAATTCAAAAACAGGTCATAATTCGTAAACATGCTAATATTTAAATATATTAAATGTTTTTCAGATAGTGACGATAATTTATACCTTGACTGCAGCAGATAAATTTTTATCAATTGATCAGCTTCTACAGTCCTTTTTTAGAGACAATTTTAAATATTAATCATACGCTTACTGATAATAGTTGTTCGACACAATTTATTTTTATGTATCCTTGTTTTCTACATGGAGGCACCGTCACCTGTTCGCTACGCTCGATAATCCCTGTAGTTGAATCTCATTCATCAAGTTTGAAATAATTGAAGATCAAGTACAAATTGTTTTCTTCCACTTTTTTAAGTAAAAATTACGATTGGATTGCCAGCAGTTGCATTTTAAGGATTCCTAAGTTTTGACAAATGAAGAAGAAGGAAAAACGGTCTCGCCGAGAGTTATTACGCATTGAAGATGTTCTATGGAAAAAGCAGTTTATGCCCGCGCGCAAATTCGTTTTTTTATTCTCTCAGAACTAGAGGTATTTGGCACAAACTGTTCTTAACAATGTTCTTAAAAGTTTTTTTTTCCTGAAAAGTCGATTAAAAATTATTTGCTTAATGTAAAATTATTATACTTTTATTTAAGTTCATTATATTAACTTGTTAATTTTGACAAAATAAAAAGGATAGCTGGATTTGAATGATAAATAACTGCGCTTAAAAAAATTACATTTTAGAAAGGCAGAGTGTGCGACACAATGAAAAGAATTTATAAATTAGAAGTAATTTTTTCTTGTTAACCGATCATATAAGAAACAATTCTTATTTCTCTTTATTCTACACATATTTTCAAATGTCGGTATAAAATGTCGAAGTTTTATATTTGGCAACACCTAGCCTTTTTCTATATAATATTTTTTTCTTTATTTTCATTATTTTTAATATTAAGTCAAGAGGGATATTATGAAAATCGCGTAAATGAAAACTTTTTCCACAACAATCAATAAATAATTATTAGTTAAAGAAAAAATGAAAAAAAAAACTTTTAAATTGTAATAACTTTCAAACAAATAAGAGTTTCTAAAAGGAAATAAAGACTCTATGTTACGGTTAAAAACAAATTTGGCTCTTTCAGCATACCAAATTTAACTTCCGCAGCTGAATTCTTGCGGTCACAGAGCGGCCCGCATGTTATTTTTCTAACAAGTATAAGAGTAAAAATAATCTTGACTTAATTTTAGAATTATTTTTTAATTCCATTGTAATCTCCGTTCAATTTCCTACATATTAACGTAATTTGAAGTTTCTAAATCAAACAGTGTTTGATAAAATGTAACGTTAAGTTGAAAACCCCAAAACAGTGGCGGTATCAGTGACCTTTTCAGTTTTCTGACAGAGAAGGAAATTTATTCAGTTTTCTGACAGAGAAGGAAATTTATTAATATCTGCTCGTTTCACGTTAATTTAACAATGCAGTTTATTTTTCCAACTTCATATAAAAAGAATTTTCAGGAATGGTCAGTGTTAATGCTATTATTCTAGGTTCTCATGCGTTCGCACTTTTCGATTAGACCAATTTAATCGATTAGATTAACTTCAACACTATTATCTTAAGTAAAGAATTCTAAGAGTCATGAAAAAAATCATGATAGCATCTCGAAAATCAAAAAGCATCTCGAAATGATATAATTAAAAATAAAGAAGATAATTTTTGAAATTCTTGGAATTCATTGTTTTACAGACTGACCTTTTTCTTTTTACTTTCACCAGAGGGTAATTTTAATAGTGTTACATTAAATTACTTTAAAGCAATTTTATATTCGTTTTATAATTAACTTATACACAACTATTGTTCTTCTTTTTGGCAGCAATTATTATATAAATATTAATACTGAAGAAAGAAAAGAATTTTCTGCGAAACGTATATTGGCTGGAATTAAAAATCAATTTAGCCCATTGACTGACAAAAGGACAAAAATTAATTTAGACACCTTCTGTAATTAATGACGACCTTAAAAAAATCTATCCAAAAAAACAAATGATTAATGGGTATCCAGTGATTGGAATAGTGCAATTACAATTCTCTCATGTTATTAAACAAATAGTATTCTGTAACTTCCATTAATCATTTTATTAACGAATAAAATTGTAATTGTATATTCTTTCTCTTAATAACACATACTTTTTTTTAATTTTTTATTTTAGTAATCTTTTTTTGAATTGATTCTGTTTTTAGAAAACAGTTCAAACCAATCTTTCAATAAAATTTTATATAAATAATATCTAATATCTAGTAACTTATTCTTAGTTTATTTACAGTTAAATATAATAAATTTCGCAATTATAGTAAGAATAAAGAAGTTTAACAAATACGACATAGTTAAGTTAAATTTTTACTCTTTATTTTGTAAAAAAAAAAAAAAAAAATTTATTTGATATGCATATTTTTTGTAGAATATTTATTTTGAAGAACTTGTAATTCAACATAACGTTGAGTAATTTACGCTGCGTAATTCTTTTGCCGCATTAACTTATTTATTCTTTATTTGACTTAGCTCAAATAAATATCCCCATAAAATCAATTTAGAGCAGTTCAGTATACATATCTTAATAGAAAATTAAAGGAGTTTAGTTTCCTACTCAGAATTTTAACACTTTAATCTTTACGCTACTATGACAGATATTAAATGAAAATATTATTTTGAATTATTTTCGTAAAAACAAAGTTTACTCACTGTCCCTTCTTTACACGACCCATCATGATAATTAATTCCTCGAATTAGTGCTGGTTTAAATAGTTTTCGATAAAATTATAATAATTTGTATTATTGGTAATTATTGCACTAAAATTAGTAGTTTGTAATGCAAGCACTTTTGTACGTGGTAAGAACTAGCGATTTTTTACTGTATATATTAAATGTAAAGTCTATATCAAAAAGAGAATCATAAGAATTTTAATGGTCAATTAATTTTATGCAATAGAATTTCAGGAATAAAAGGGAGTTTGTAAATGTATTTGTGTGTCCTTCATGATATTAAAATATTTGTTGCAAAAAGAAGTAAAGACCTTTATTTTAGAATTAGTTACAGTTTGCTTTGAGGGGGACGAGTAATGGAATGTAGCTGTTTCAAAATAAGATCCTTTTCCTCTCTTTGTTAGTGTATGGTAAATTGAGAAGTTAACGACGTCCGGTTATGCGCTTCTCGCATCCCACCCTGTTGGGGGTCAGAGTTCTTGAGGAACTTTAGACTTTTCCAATTTTTTTTTTTTTTCTTCACTAAAATTTCAGTTTTTATTTATTTCCTTATATTGCTGATGATTATTATTATTTAACATTTTCATAAAACCAATTTTGTTTTCAATTGTTTGCAATATGCTTTTAATTGAACTATTTATTTTTTCTAAAAAAATACTTTTTTGGATTTTTAAACCCCTTGTATCTGAACAGTCAAGAGTTTGTAAATGATTCAAATAAATCAAATTCATTCTCATTCATGTGTTTTAAAATTATAAGCAGATATATTTGTTTGTAGGAAAAAAAAACATTATAAAGCGAGAAATCAGTTTCAACCTTCCTTAATTTTAACAATTGATATAATAAATCAGTAGCTTACTTAATTAGCTATATCTCGTGGTTCGTGCACTAATAAAGAAAGCTAAAATATAAAAAGAAAACTATAAACGAAAAATTAACGGTAACGAAATTGTTAAATCTTCTTATTTCGCATCTTCATAAATTAGTAAAATCAAATTTTTCTCTCATCTGGACACAAATGCAATAAAAGTTAGATCTTTTGTAATTCATAAATTTTAATTTTTTAATGTCCTAATTTTTATGAGTTAAGGTGGAAACTTCTAACCGTATTTCATTTATTAAATTGGCTAAAATGTTCAGACTACACAACATCATTTTTCGTTCTTTTCTTTATCTTTCATCTCTTTATCTAAGCAGTCGAAAGTTTGTAAATTATTTAAATCATGGTGAACGACTATTTGAGTCTTTCACAACTATTGAGATAATATAGTACGTTTATAGTACGCCATGATACAAATTAATCAAGTTTCTTTAAATGCTTCAAATATAAACACATATATATTTTTGTGCAGGTAAAAAAAGAACATTAAAAAACAAGAAATTAGATTCTTTGAACCCTCAAAAATTTGAGTAATTTATCTGATAAATTTGTAATAAGCTTCGTGTTCATGCATCACTGCGATATTTCTTGAATATCTTGGTTTTTTTTTACAACGTAAGCACATTATATTTCTTAAACAAATGCGCAAACAGAAGTTTAACTGTTATGAAACTCTGACGAAGCATCATAGTATTTTTTTCCCCATTATAGTAATAACTTTTAAGTAGGATTATTTTAAAATTTCTTGTTAGAATTTGTTTTACTAATTAAAGAAATGTTTAATATTTTTTTTCAAGCACAAGTTAGACACTATTAATAAATTATTAAAAAAAGGAAGAAAATTAATGGTAATAAAATTGTTAAGTCTTCTTATTTCGCAACTTCAAAAATTAGTACTATTCAACTAGACACAAATGCGTAAAATGTTGGATCTGTTATAATTCATGCACTTAAATGTCTATTTTTTAGTATATTTACTTTGAGGAGTTAACTCAGATACTTCTAAACTGGATTTCATCTTTTTAATTAGAAAAATATTCTGCAAAAAATTATCAATATATTGTATTTTTATTTAATTTTTATATGAAAAAATTCATAAACAGTGGCAGGAAAACTACTAAATTATTGAGCCGAATCCTGAAAGAAATATTTACTATAATACATTTCCCTCTGAATAAAAAAGTCCTAAGGAGCGAAGTCCCCTCCGCTATTTTTGGGTGTTTATTTTAACTTTACATTTTGCTTTGCTGTACAAAAAGTATAAGATTTAGAAGTTTCAAATTACGAAGGATAAGCGGTGGAGAAGGAACGCTAGCCAACTAATGAGTTTTGAGGATTTGAATCTTAAGAATTGCTGGTTGATACGAATTTCGTACCCGGCTGACATAAAATATTCCAAGTGATAGACGCATCGTGGATTATTAGAGTCCCATCTTCGTCTTGCTAATCACGGGAGGTTTTCGTGGTTTATCTCACCATGAAAAAGTTCTCCACGAAGGCAATTCGTTCCCGATACTTTTGTACAGGAGTTCTCTTATTTCTTGGTTTAGATTCAAAATTACAATGATATAAAGTTGAACACTGGTAACCATGAGATCAAATTCGGGTTGGCTGTTCAACAACAGTTATAAAATAAAATTACAAAGGATTACAGAAAAATGAACAGAGAGTGCGATGAAAATGAAAATGACTATTCTATAATTAGTTTGGAAATTGTTATCTGCAAAATCTGGTGTAAAAAAATACTGTACTGGCTGCTTTGTAGAACACAGAAATGCAAATACTAATTAGAAATTGTGCGCTCTGTAAAGGCTAATTTTGATCTTGAAATTAATACCGGTATTCAAATATGTTCGAAAATTTATTGCAATTTTATTATTGCCTTTTACGCACCTTTTTTCTTCTTCTTTTTCTTTTCACGTGATTGTTCTCATGATGAGTTGTAGAGAAAATTTCGATTTCGATTGTTAACTTAAAAATCACTAATTGTTAATAAAAAAATACTGCGATTGGTTGATATGTTTGCTAGAAAAGAAAATTTAATCAAAACTACCAAAATATTGTAAAACTTACTTTATTTCCGGCTATAGGGAAAAACCAAAAAGCTCAGTATTTTTTAACGAAGTGGTTTAGTAATGTTTTCGGTAAAGTAATAAAAAATTTAGATTTTATAATATGAGTTGAAATGCGAAAAACGTGGTAAAATTTTATAATTTTACCATGATAGTTTAGAGCACTGTATAAAAACCATTTGTTCAGAAAAATTTACTATTCAGTTTTATATTTTTTACTAAATGTGAGGTTAAAAGAGCTATAATTTTGAAAGCTAGAGTATCCGGTTAACTGCTATCATTTTAACAAAAAAATTACCAAATAAATGGTTTAAATACTTGGTTTTATTAACAGAGCTATGGTTTTGTTTTGAAAAAATGTTATTATCATAGAATGCGGTAATTTAAGAAAAACTTTTTCTTCGCGTAGTTGGCTGAAAGGTAACTTGGTTAAAATTTAATTTGCTGAAAGGGCGGATTTATGTGTGAACTTAACAAGAATTTTGTTTTGAAATTCCAATATGTTTGAAAGCAATTGAAAATTTAAATACCCATTCGTTATATCTTTCTTTAAGTTTTTTTGCTTTAAATATTGACCATTGACTATTTATCCATTGTCATAAAAAATTTATTTTATAAACATGCGCTCAAGTTGTTGTCAATAAAAAGTAGCGAAAGACAGCCAGAGAGAGAGATTTGTTTGTTGCCTAATATCACTCTTAATAATTATATTGACATTTTTAAAAAACAATAAACTTAATAAATAACGCTAAAACCGTTCCCTGTTTAAACTTCAATAAGTCTTGTTAACGAGTAGTATTACTTCTCATTTTTTTTTCCAGTTGAGTTACACAATCTAAATTCCTTAAGTTTTTTTTTCTTTCAAGTACAGATAATTATTTTTCAAATTTATTAAATCCTTTATTTCATTATGCTTAGCAAAATGTTCTTACATAAAGCTGCAATACTTGTATATTTTGAAAATAAAATGTTATGTGTTTTGCGAAAAGTGAAAAATATTGCAGCTTAAGGAAGTATATATAAAGAAAAAAAAATCAATGATGAATGAATGATAAGCAATTACGGGAGTGAGCGGAGTAAGAAAAGGGTAAAGCCTGCTATTTTTTATTTTTGTATAAATGAAATGATTTTTAAACAAAAAATAGACAGGTAATTTTTAACTATGCATTTAATGAAATATTTAAAGTTTCAAATGATAAAATAAAAAATAACGTTTTTCATGTGTTATAGCTATGCAAATAATAGCAAAATAAAAACTGATGTTACTTCAAAAAATTTCGATGCATGTTTTGAAATATAAACTGCGTGTATATAAGTGTGTTTCAAAGTATAAATTTAAAATATAAACTAAATAAAACTGTTTGAAAACTAATAATGGATTTCTAAAATCAATGTTGTTGCTTAAACGTAAATAAAATAAAGTTTTAAAGTTAAAGTTACGATTTTTATGTTAAAGAATTTAAAAATCCTGAATTTTAATGCCATAGAAAGTATAAATATGCATAGCTAAATAGAATTTCATCGTATGAATATCATCTGTAAGAAAGTTAAAAGAACATCATTATCCTTATAAAGATAGTTAAAAGAAGTAAGTATTTAGTAGAAAAATAAAGTAACCTCAAATTTTTGCTTTAAGTATCCAAGGTAATGAATTTGTTGCAGTTGGTTATTTAGGATTTTAAATCTTTCTGATCATTAGCTTTCAACCAAAAATATAATTATTTTTTAGTAATGTAATTGAATGATATAAAAAAAACCAGTCGTCATGCATTCATTCATAAACAAAAACAAAAAAATTCTTAACTCGGGGAGTGATTTATAAAGACTTTTAGACGAAAATATATATATATTTTTTTAAAAATTTATAATTTTGTAGTGCTAATATTATATTTTACACAGCCAGTTTGCTAATGTAAATAAATTTGCCCAATTAAAGTTATTTAATTATTTATAAAAAATATTTCATAAAAGTAGAACGTGTTTTTATGTACTAAAATTGTTAAAAAGCTGATGAAACCTAAAAAATGGTTTATTTACTTAAACGTCCTTAATTATGGAATCTTTACTGTTCATTATAAAGAAACGATATTCTAATTTACTACTCCGCAAATCAAAATATATATGTAAGCATTATTTCCCAGTTTATATGTATTAAAAATTTTTCTTACGAAAAGTACTCAAATGAATTTTGACTTCAATAATTTTTTAATTTAGTAAGCTTGCTTATCGCTAATAGTTAATAAAATATTTTAGTGCAGATTAATTTTTTATTATGAGGACCAGAAATTGTCTTTAAGAATTCAAAATAGATATTCATTACGGTTTGAAATCACCAGATAAGTATGTTTGAAGTCCTTGAACTAAAAAGAATGTGGGGAAGCACATTTTGTCCCCTACAGTGGCGTGCCAACTTTTTTTTGACTGGGGGGGCGAGCCAATGCAAAGTCATAAGCTTTGATTGATTTAATATTTTAAAGTTAGTTGTATTATTTTAATATTGTAATTTGTCTAATTGTAATTATCTAAACTATTTCCGTTGTTTATGACGACGATGATTTAACTATTACATCCACACCAATTTAATTAGCAAAAATTGATTTATCAATCCGAAACTAATTAAAAAGAAAAAAAGTGTATTAAAATGTAAAAAATTTAATTAATGAATTTTGTAATTTTACTCCTTTAAACTTGTTAATGCTGAGCAATACATTTTGTCGATACATTTTAATTATAATGACATAAAATGGTTTTTCGCTCCTCAAAAACATATTGAATTAAAAATAACTTGTTATTTAAATTTTGATTCTAGCATAGATTTGAATTTAATCATGAATATAAATTTTCAGTTTACAAAAAAAATAGAAAATTAACTTTATCATAATTTTAATGATAAGCACAAGGTATAAAAACATTAAAATAAATGAAGGAGTAAAAGAGATTGATTTCTAAAATTAAATCTTATTTTAAAATGACTTTGAATTTTAACAAGTCTTCTGATTTTTCTGGTTAATTCCAAGGTAAAGCTTAAAATGTATACAAAGAAAAAAAAAATACAATTTTAAGCATATAAATATGCAGTAATTTAATGAAGTAAAATTAACTTTATCATATTAAGTTTTCATGATAAAGGACTAGGGATGAAAAAATTAAAACAAATGAAGGAATTAATTTCCAGCTCGCCATATTTAAATATGTTTCTTATTTACAGAAGTATAATCTAAACACATTATAAAATTATAACCAAAAATTTTATTGTATATTAGAGGCTACGTGCTTTTTGAACTTAACAATGCAATATTATTTTTTGAATTATAGCTATTCGAAACAAAATTGTAGAGCGAAAAAGACTAATGGAAATTTAAAAGAATCTTTCGAAAAACCAAATGATATTGGGAAATTATGTTATATACTTTAAAAATATTTAAAAATTTACAAGTATAAATTGAATGAAATATATTTAAAGAATTTAAAATGTTCTAACAAAATATAGAGAAAACAATTAACAAAAATATCATTAACATAAGCGTAAAAGCAAAAATCCGATAAAAATGAAATCTAAAAAAATTATTACAACTAAACAAAGACTAAATCTGAAAAATTTGCTGTACTTATTAAAAATTTGTTGTATTATAACATAGTTTTTATTAAGACTTATTATTTTATTAATGAGAATAAAGAGTTACTGGTCACAAAATTAATCACAAAAATTCCCATTTAGCTTAAAAATGTTTGAAAAATAACAAGGACAGAGGAATAGAAATTATTATAGAGAAAATAAAAATCCGAAAAAAAATTATTTTTAAAAATAACTGACTAATAATCAAAGTAAACTACGAAGTTTGAAAATTAAAATGTTCGGAAAAAGCATTTCAATAATACATGACTAAATATAGAAAGTAAATAATGTCAGACAAAAATCGTAATTACTGAGCCAGGTATACCTGCAAAAAATGCATTAAACTATGTCTGACGCACAAAAAAAAGGAATAAATTAAAAGATTACTGATCATCACTGAACAACCTTAGAATGGTCAGCCCTGTGTATAACAAAAATATTCAAATCGCAAACATAAGAAGGCTCTAACTGCTCTGACTAAATTGTCGAACTGTTTTTTTTCCTTCCAGATTACAGCTATCCCATTATTTTAAGGGTCAAGAATCTGCATACGTTGATTGAAAAAGTTTATTCAAAGCAAGTACGTTTTCGTGGGGGAAATTTCTTGACTCTTAAAATCGTCTACCCTTACACTAATTATTTCGCATATTTAAAGTCAGGTTCCCGAACTATCCGAATTGAGTCCTATGAAAATGCGATTGTTTGATCTAAGAGTGCTCGCTTTGTTTATTTATTTATTTACGCTCAATACATTGTTTGATTTTGCTACAAAATAGAAAACTTTAGCCTCTTGTTAGTTCACGTACATAAATAATTATTACCTGCACTGCACAGAATCAAAAATTAAAAGTGCGTGAGCATGCGAGATATTACAAGAAAGTGCTAAACCTCACCACTCAAGTAACGAAATAACTTTCAAATTTGAACGAAATAATAATTTGTGTTTGCACGGTTTAGCCGTTTCTGTACATGTTCCGTAAATTTTCACATTTAACTGACCAATTAGAATATGAAAATACAATAGCTTTGTTTTTATCGCTTTTCTAGTAAAAATAATGTGATGCAAAAAAACTAAATATAATTTACTAATAAATGGATATTCAATTATTTTAATAATTCTTTATAAAATTGAGCAATGTTTTAAACTTTTTTTTAAGATTTGGGTGTCAATGTCGACGATGAATATGTGTTTGCTTCTTCTAAATGCTACAATTAATAATTTTAGTTGAGATTCCTCAAAATTGTCAGGAAATCGCATGAACAATTGGAACTTAAGCGAAGATTTTCGTTTTAAGAGATCCTGAAAATTGATTAGTAGAAGAGAAATTGACATTGAATGTATTAACTATAAAATCGGTGATGGCTCCCGATTTCTACTTTGCCCAGGGACTTCTTTTATCTCTTTCAGACGAAATCTTAAAATAAATTATCCCATTTTTTTCTTTGGTGCATACTTCTATATTCATTTTTGCATATTTTTAGCTTTCTGAAATTATTTTATAAGAAATAACTTTTCTTTTTTGTACATAAATTTCAAAATTCTAAAAAAATTTCTGAAGTTAATTTTTAATTGAACTATAGGTTATAGTTTTATTATGTTACGCAAACTAAACGAAAAACAAATTAGTTATAGAACTCTTAAAATTGGATAAAATGAATTTGAGAACTGATGATAAAAACGACATGCGACGTGCGTTATTTATGTTAATTGATGAAACAACAATCTTATAACAACAACAATCTTAACGCCAAAGTTTCATTGATATTGTCTATCAAAGAAAATTTTTTTAAACAAAGCTATTAAGGCTACAGGCCATCAAATGAAACCAAAATATTTTGATTCAGATTATTATTATTATCCGGTATACAGAAAGACAGGTATGATGGAATTAACAGGTCAGACACTGAAAATTGTATTTCGAAGGTTTTATAAAATCAAAAAATGGATTTAATATAAAGTGTAAACTTTGAAGAAAGTATAGCTCTGTCTATATATAATATGGTTACCATATGACGTATTAGATTAGATGATATTGTAAAATTAAAAAAAGAATAATAACAGTTGGAGCTAATTTAATTAACTAAGTTATTACTTTATTATTATTTTTAAGCTTAATTTTTCAGACAATTTTAGTAAATATCTGTATTGTTGTATAAATTAAGTTTATAAAACTAGCGCATATATCACTTATGGGTAATGGAAGCTCATAACTTAAAATTAAATAAATAAAGTAATCATAAAAAGTCTTAAATAAAGTATCCCTAGTCAACAAGTTAATTATAATGCAAGTCATGAAGTGTCAATTTCATAAAACTTCTTGAATCTGTTAAAAATATAGTTATAAAAAATGAAATTACTTATTGATTTCAAATTAAAAATTTTCAACACATTTTATAGAAATTGGATGGAATTTTACGGTTTTATGTATCACATATGCTCTCCTTTTAAAAAGCCACTATAAAAAAAATATTCAGCAGTTATATAATTAACATCGAGCTAAAAATAAAGTTACGTTACTCCAGTGTGTACAGGGACCTAAAAATATGGCTATATTTCAAAGAAGATTCTTTTTTGAATAATTTGCCTATTGAAACTTCTGATCAGAATGGCATGTAAATATATATATTCGCGACGTCATATATGAGTAAACATTTATGACAGGGAACTATTTATTTATTTGAAATTCCAAAGCAAATATAATACCAAAGAAAAAGGTTATACAGCTTTTTTCCTAAATAAAAAATTCTTTTTAATGGCTTGTCTTGACAATGAATTTTATTTGCTTCGGATTTTTAAAGAGAAAAATAAAATAAACAAAAATATAACACAATAACATATATATAACATATATAACACATAATACATATATATAACATATATAACACATAATACATATATAACATATAATATAACACAAAATGCGGAAAAATAAATGAAATTTAAGTAGTTTTATGTGTAGTATTTTTCTCATATTGTTCCAGTTTAATTTATCTGGATTTAAGTCGTAATTGTCATGTTTAAAACGGAAAATAAAAATATTCAATTGATAAAGAGAAATATTCACATTTTTAAGAAATGATGAATTACAATAGTATTGATCGCATTAATTTTTTAATCTCCATCAACAGCATTTATAATTTCAGCATTAAAATTTTTGAAAATTAATACTTTAAATTCAGAAGAAATATTCATGAAAAAAGCTTTCACAAAGTTAATTAACACAATTTTAGCATCCTATGAAATCATGATTAAAAAAAAAAAGACTACAAAAATTACGCGGATAATTTTTTCCCCTCCAATGTTACGGAATGTGTTTTACCCTCCAATATTGCCCCATTCTTAAAAATAAGTTTTTTGTTTAATTAAAGTTTTTATTACTGAGAATAATAAAATATTATGAAAATTTTTAATGAACCTTTCTTAAAGAATAATTTTTCAACATTTTCATTGTTAAAAATAAAAATGGTAGTTAATTTGTTTGTATTAAAATAAAAATTATCATTATTTAAACGAATTATCCTTATTTATACAAATTATTGTTGGTGTATAATGTTTTTTTTAATTGGTTTATTTCACATGAGAGAGAGTAAATGTATAACAGATTTGGTGTTAGAGTTTTGCTCTACGTAATCATATGATATACATAATATAATAATAGTTATCATATAAGATAAAAATAAAATAGTAAATTTAAAAAATTAGAAAAAGGAAAAAGAAAAACACCTTTCAGAGCTGATATGATGCATTCTCAATCGTGTTATTTTCCTGTTTTTAGAATCAATAGTTTTTCGGTCATTTTTATTTATTTATTTTTAGTATATTAATCTGCAATGAATATCACTTTTGTGCCAAAAGAGCAGAAGAAAATTAATTTCAATAAAATAAAGGCATTGATGATCTTAAGGAACCGATATTAAAATGTACCTCCTAAAAGTTGAAAGAATAATCGAAAATACGAAAACAAATTTCTTATTTCAAGGTACTTTATTTATTATTTTTTTATTGACTAGGATTTTCTTAAAAAATTAAAGGTTGAATTTCATTTTCGAATAAAAACAAAGTTTTTAAAAGTAAAAAGAATTCAAAATATTATTTAACAATTAAAAAAAATTAAATTCGTAGCATAAACTAATCCATACACCAACAACAAACGGTAAAATCATGAACTAATGTACTATTTAAATGTATTTGATATACGAACAACTATCTGAAACAATTCAAATAGTACATAAATGCATAATTATTAAAGCATTAAATAATTTAATGAAGTGAAAACATTTGCTTACCTCTTTCGATATCTATTTTACGTTTCCTTGTTATTTAATTTATCAAACTGATGTAAAAAAAATAACGACAACAACAACCAGAACAAAAAACAACCAAATAATTTAAAACAATTAAACAAAATAAAAAAATATGCTTTCTTTTTGAAATTGATAACTTAAATTATGTAATTAAAAGAGCTAAAAAAAAAAATTAACAGAGAGCGTTTATTTACGTTAGTCTAAGAAATGTCTCATCACAAAAAGACCAGACCAGAGAAAATGTCAATAAGTCCTCCCCAGTTTAGATCCCTTAAAAGCTTAAAACACCTGTTTTCTCAGAAAATCTAGATAATTGCTTGTTTGAGACGATTTACGAAGAGATATCCAAATAAGATATGTTTCTGTGGATATCTGACATTTTAAAAAGAGGACAAAGGAGCAAAAGGCCATAAAAATGAAAATTTAAGAAGCAAAGTACTTTTACCCACAGTGTGTAACATGAGGTGACTGTTTTTGAGGAGTCAGATAACTGTCTTTGTGGGGGGTTTGGCCACCAGAATTATATGCCAAAGTGAGTGGAAAGGAAATTGTTGAAAGTCAGGGGTGGCTTTGAAACCAATTTTTATCTGTGAAGGTTGCATTTTATTACTCTTTCCGCCAGGGAAGGGCAAAAGAGATGAAGTTGGGATGAGATTTTCTTTTAATTATATGGAAAGTTATACGTGGAAAAAAAGTCTTTGTCTTTAGAAAGTTTTTTAGACAGTTTTTTTTTTTTCTGAAATTACCAATTTAACTTAATTTTATTTTCACGAATATTTAAATTTCAATAAGGGCAAAGCAAATTATTCGCCTTTCAATTAAATTTCAGAGGAAAATAAAAGTTTTAATTTCAAAAATAGCTTTAAAGTATAAAAAAAAAACAGTACTTTTTTTCAAAAGTTACCAATTTAACTTGACTTCATTCTCACGAATTTCAGAAGTGGCTAAGAACACTATTCGCCCCCTCAATTAAATTTCAGAGGAAAAAAATGTTTAAAAAAAAAACTTTAAAGTTGAAAATTTTTTTTTTCTAAAATTACCAATTTAACTTTATTTTCACGAAAGGCTAAATTTCAGAAGGGGCGAAGCACATTTTTCGCTCCCTTAATTTAAATTCCCAGTAAAATAAAGTTTTTGATTTCGAAAATAACTTTAAAGTAGAAAAAAAAATAGGGCTTTTTTTTAAAGTTATCAATTTAACTTGACATTATTTTCACGAATGGCTAAATTTCAGAAGGGGCGAAGCACATTTTTCACCCTTCAATTAAATTTCAGAGGTAAATAAAGTTTTTTACTTAGAAAATAGCTTTAAAGGGGAAAAAATAGTGCTTTTTTCCTAAAGTTATCAATTTAACTTGACTTCATTCTCATGAATGTCTAAATATCAAATGGGGTCTAATGTCTAAATATCACTCAATTAAACTTCAGAAGAAAATAGTGCTTTAAAAAAAAAAAAAAAAAAAAAAAAAAAAAAAAAAAAAAACTAAAGTTGAAAAAGGATTCTTTTTTTTCTTTCTAAAATTGCCAATTTAACTTAACTTTATTTTCACGAATGGCAAAATTTCAGAACGGGTGAAGCACATTATTCGCCCCCTCAATTTCAATTCACAGTAAAATAAAGTTTTTAATTTCGAAAATAGCTTTAAAGTAGAAAAAGAAATGGATCTTTTTTTCTAAAGTTACCAATTGAACTTGACTTCATTCTCACGAATATCTAAATTTTGTAAAGGGCTAAGTACACTATTCGCCTCTTCAATTAAATTTAAGACAAAAAAAATGTTTTCTTTATTTTTTTTTTATTTTTTTTTTAAAAAAGTTCTTTTTTTTTCTTCCAAATTACCAACTTAATTTTATTTTCACGAATGGCTAAATTTTAGAAGGGGCGAAGCACACTATTCACCCCCTCAATTGAATTTCAAAAGAAAATATTGTTTTTTTTTCTTACATTTTTTTTATAAAAACTTCAGAGTTGAGAAAAAGTTCTTTTTCTTCTTTTGAAATTACCAATTGAACTTAACTATGTTTTCAAGAATGGCTAAATTTCAGAAGGGGCGAAGCACGTTATTCGCCCCCTCAATTTAAATTCACAGTAAAATAAGTAATTTTTGATTTCGAAAATAACCTTAAAGTTGAAAAAGAAATGGTTATTTTTTTCTAAAGTTATCAATTTAACTTGACATTATTATCACGAATGGCAAAATTTCAAGAGGGGCGAAGTACATTACTCACCCTTCATTTTTCTTAGAAAATCGCTTCAAAGTTGAAAAAAGTTTTTTTCTTCCTTTAAGTTTACTAATTTAAATTGACTTTATTTTTGTGAATGTCTAAATTTCAGAAGGGGCGAAACGCAATATAGGCCCTTTTATTAAATTTCAAAAGACAATAAGGTTTTCTTTTTGAAAAATAGCTTCAAAATTGAAAAAAAAAATTTTGTTTTTTCCTAAAATTACCAATTTTACCTAAATTTATTTCTTGCCTTCATATTTATTATAACCTCTTACTTTAATTTCAGAGGAAAATTAGGTTTTTTACTTGGAAAATAGCTACAAAGTTCAACTAAAAAGTTACTTTTTTCTAAAATTTTACTTTTTGACTATTTTTTACTCGGAATTTTACTTGATTTTATTTTCTCGAATGTTTAAATTTCAGGAGGGGCGAAATATATTGTTTGCCCCCTCACTAAAATTTCAGAGGGGGCGACTGCCCCCTCTGCCCCCCCGGCTGGCACGCCACTGGTCCCCTACCCCCAATTCTAAGAAACATTCCTTTCAAGTACGGAAAAGCTGCTCAGTAGGTGGTCGTTGATTACTTGTATAGAACAAGCTAAAAGATTCATTTGGCGAAAAGGGTGTAAAAAGAAGGAGATAAACGTAGCCCCTAGTTTCTAAAGGTAGCCCCTAGTTTTCTTCTTTCTTCGAAAAATAGAAATGGCGCCACTTGAGAGCAAGTAAGTAACAAGTTTTTTCTCTTTAGTTCATGTAATTTAAAAAATTTTTTAACTTATTTATTAAATAGCTTTTTAAAATTAGTTTAATTCGCTTTGATTTTATTTGCTAAGTTTTTAGAAATTATGTTTTATAACTATAATACTTCAGTTGGCTATTTTATCTTATGCTTTCCTGTTGTTTAGTTTAAGCTGCTAGTTTAGTTTTAAAATGAATTAGACGATTTTTTTAATAAATAAAAGTTCAATTAACTCTATCTAATAAAAGAAAAATTTATGATTTCTTATGCATTAATTAAAAATGCTTCTTTCATTTTTCGGAAGCATTGATTAATTTAATAATTTACTTCATTTCGGTAGCCATATTTTTTCTCTGAAGGATTGTTAAAAAACATTATTTGAATTATCTAAACCGCGGGTGTCACTTATTGTTTCAAATAATAATTTTGATTAGATATAAGAAGAAATATTTTTTGAACCACCATAAAATAAATAAATAAATAGTAAGAGTTTAAATTTTCTCATCTCTAATTAGTTACTTTATATTTAAATTATACTTTAATTTTGATATTTTTCTGCTTTGACTTTTTTAAATTAAAAAAAATAATAATAACGTTGGTAAACATGTAAAAATTGTTCCACTAAACACTTCCACTTTTAAAGTTTTTTTGAGTATTTTCAGAATATATTTTTAAACAATTTAAATATTTGTTTTGATACTCAATATAATATATTCTTTGTTCTAAATAAATAAATAACAAAATGACATATTAAATAGAAGGACAGTATTTCTAATTTTTATTTTGTTGTTTTTATACTTCTTTTGCATTTAATGAATTGCTGTAGAGGTATAAGAACATTTCAAATCTTTATATTAAGTTTAATTTTACGATTAAATTTGTTTTAAAATGAATTAATTCGTTATAAAATTATTATGTTGTAAAACTGAATTTGTTATAAAGCAAATTTAATTTAAAATTACGTTCAATTTTTTTGAATAGAAATTAGAATATTATTTCATGGTTATTATTTTTAAAATTTATTCATAAGTATAATAATATTTTCTGTATAATATTTTTTTTCATGAAATAAAGCTTTTTGTATTAAATATTGTTGGTCCTCAATGCTATAAAGACGATTACTAATTCTTTTTTTCCAGTTATTGTGCAAAATCTATAATTTATCTCATGTAATTTATCTTCTTCTTAATTTACTATTTTGAGTTTTTAAATGGTTGTTAATTCTAAAATATACCTGTTCAGCCTTCACCTTTGACAATTTTGTGTTTAAGAAAGTGTATACATTTTCTACAAAAAAGAATTTTTATTAACTGTTTAATTAAAATTTATGATGATAACTGTGTAGTGGAAATATATAATCTAAAAATTGTTGGAAACTATTCCTCAAAAATTCAGGAAATTTTATTTTTAAAATTGAGAGGGAGCCCTAACTAACAAAAGCTTTATTTAGAATTTGTCTATTTATTTTAATTCTAATTTATCTATTTATTTTAATTCTAATTTATCTATTTATTTTAATTCTAATTGGCTAAAAGACTAGTTCTTTTTCTAAATTAGAATCAAAAAAATTTTAAGAGAAAATTTGGTAAGGTAAAATTTGGTAAACATTCAACTTATCGTCAGTTACCAAAAATATAAATATTCGCTGTAATTTTAATATATGATCCTTCTCTTTCCTTTAAATCAAAATTAATTTCATTTAAATCAAAAAATTGTTTTTAACAAAAATTATAAAATTTAATTAGTTAGAAACAGTTTTGATTTTGTTGATTTTTAACTGTTTTTATGACGATCATACTCTAATTTATTCCTTTTCTTTTATGGAAAGACAGGGCGAACGATCCAAGAAATGCTAATCCAGCGATCAACAGCCATCAACAGCAAAATAAGGTAAGAACATAGTGAAACATTAAATATTAATATTTTTTTCAATTAAATCACATATTTTTGATTTGCAAAAGAATTTTGATTTTTTTAATTAGTAATTATTGTGCTTATCAAAATTAAGTTCACTTTATGTATTTCTCTAACACAGTCTTTATTAATAACAAGTGTTTTTATTACTCATATAAGCTTTTATATTTATATTTTTGCAATATTCTTATTTAATAATTTCTTAATAAGGTTTCGTAATAAATGAAAAATGCACTTTATGAATGTATAAATTAGGTGAAAAGATGTGCTGACAATTTTATATCATTACGATATTTTAGTATTTGTTTTCTCTGTTTTCATGCCTGTTATAACATTTTTTTATCATTCTATTTTTTTAATTAGTTAGAAAACAAAATTTTAAAAGAAATTATTTTTACTGTTAAAATAACTACGTAAAGTTATGAATGAATAACGAAATATTTTTCGTTATTTTATTTGAAATGATAATATTATATAACATTTCATTTTTCCATAAGTTTCACCAGCATATAATATTCGTATTAAAGCAATTATTTTAGCAAATATTTTTTACTTAAAAAAAATACATGAAAAAAATTAAAAACTTTGTCCACATTAAATTTGGGCTGAAAGGCTAAAAGTATTCCCCTACAAGCTCGTGCTAAGTTTTATTGAATTTACCAATTCACATTTAGTTCCTCTAACACACCACATGCTTAGAGTATAAACAAGATAAATGATAAACAATGAACTTATTGTCATATTCCATAACTGAAATAAAAATATTTACATTGATCTTCATACATGATTTTAGAAACAGTTTTTTTTTTATTGTTTCGATTTTGTTGTTTTTGTTTTAACTAATTTTACAACTATCATATTCTAATTATAGTTTTTTTTTTCTTTCATAGGGAGTCAGGATGGAAGATCAACAATGAAGATAAAACTCAAAATTCAAAAATCAACAAAAAGGATGGTAAGAAATAAATTTATATTTTACCTTAGGTTACCATATGGTTGAAAAGAAACCAGTTTTTTTTGTTTAAACTGGGGGTTTTGTGTTTTTTTAAAACAATTTGTGGGACATTATTTTAAGCCAATTGAAATTAACCGAGCCAATTCAAGGTCTTTCATAGCAATTAACTATTCCTTTAACTATTAATTAATATTTTCAATAAACAACTAAAAATATCCACTCTTTTCTTTAAATATATTAACAAAATATCTAATAAAAAAGGAAAGAACTAAATATTTAAGTATGCAGCTTTATTTAGCAAGCAAAATAAACATTCAGCATTTAAATTTGATTTTAGTGATACCATAAAGAATGATTCTCTACCTTGCTTGCCCGTAATATAGAAATGCTATATTTCAATATTGTTTAATTAATGTTATTATTTAGATGTGTATAATTTATGATATTAGTATGTAATTAAATTTCATGGAACATAATTATTTTTTAATCCATTAACATAATATAAATTTTTATATATTTAAGGCAATATATCATATATATTTTATATGAATGATAATTAAAAAGTGTTTTCTTATATGGTGCATTATAATTATTTTATAAAAAAGATACAAAATTGATAAGGAAAGATATAATAAAAGTAAGTTTTTATACTAATAGTTTAATAATAAAGTATAAAATTTCTCTCCATTTATTTTAGCATAATAGTTTATTTAATAAGTTAAATAATATCCGAGTTCATAGTCCTGAAATTTCTGAATTCCTGATAAAGAAAAAAAAACAACTTTATTCTCATGTTTTTTTAGCTTTTTGCTCTGATTTCTGACAATGTCTGTGTTCAGAACATCACATATTCTACAAATACTAATGCAGTTCCTAAAACTATCAGTTTGAATAATCAAAAGATTTGTATTTCTGATGTAATATATATATATACATATATATATATATATAAATGCCAAGACACATATATTTACTTTGCCTTCCTTTCAAAATAATTGAAACTCCACTTAAAAGTAATTTATTAAGGATGTCACGAATTTAATTGCAGATTTTAAATAAATATTGGTATGAAATAATATTAAGTAATTGATACTGGTTACAGAAGTACTATTAACATTTCCTAATTATCAATCTCAAACTGTTACGAATCGCTCATTAATAGAATTAAAAAAATTATTCAAGCTTTGTTTCTGGAATTAAAAAATTTATATTTAGAGCAAATTATACTTTTTTGTTAATTTTTTTTTACAGTTAACTGATAAATGTATAATGTACCAGCAATTTGGTTATTAATATAATGTCGCATTAAATAAAATTAAATATAACATGAATATTGTTAATAAATTGTTGGGTTTAAGAAAATCATTTAAAAAAAAAATTTTTTTCTACGTTTACCATTCAAAACATTGAATGAATTGTTTTCATAACACTTAACATTACTTTAAAATATTATTATAGCTACAATAGTTAACATTTATAACTAAGATGGTTAAAATTATTTAATTATTACAAAAATAATTGAATAAATAGAATTATAATTATGTTTTTCATTCTCAATTTGCTAATGAATGTTAAAGTTTGTGATACTATTTTTCAATTAGATATCTAAAGCAGATTAAATTAGTTTAGATCAGATTGCATTGCTGAAAAAACTTTTTTAAATTACTTTGGGTAGAATAAGTCTTGATATCTATGAGCTACATATATATGAACTGCATTTAAATAATTAAAAAATGAAATGTGAATAATTTTAATATGTTTGGCAGTTGATCTATTTTAAAAAATAATAATTTGCTTGCATATCCCTTTCACCATTTCTTAGTAAATAACCTTATTAATGAAAAAAAAAAGACTTGAATTAAACATACTATAAATAATGTTTTTATTAGTTACATAGTATAAAAAGTATTTATAATTATAATAGTTAAATGATAAGTTTATTTAAGTAATTGATTTTTTTCAAATCTATTTCTTTAAATCAATACTTTTCTTAAGTATAATCATTAAAGGGATGTATGACTATAATAATTTACATACATATCTCTTTTATTATTTCTTAGTGAAATACTATCATTATCTCTGAAATCAGATCTTAGTTGTTTTTTTTAAATGCAACCTAAAGAATGCATATTTATTAACTAAATTCAATATCATATTTTTATAATTAAATTAATAATTTTTTGTAAAAATAATCAGCTTGTCTTAATCCATGGCTTTTAAAAAATCAGTTGATTTAAATCAATGATATTTTTTTTTCTGTGAACATTTAATATATCTATAGTAAAATAAATTGCTTTATTTTTTGCAGGAAAAAGGCTCATTGAAATAAAGCTTCTGGAATGGGATAAAGAAAATATATTTGTCCATATGTAAATAGTGTATACAGATGTATTGATTTGTTACAAGGAAATAAAACTCCTTCATGGTTTATTTTAAGCTTTATTGTTGTTAAAATTCCTGCTTTTATATATTTAAAATTACTAAAATGGTGTATTATTTACTAGTACAAAATATTTTTTTTTTGAAAAAACTATTTATGATATATACTGTTTATCTAATATTTAATAAAATTAATGACTTGATGAATATACACAAAATTATAGGATAAATAAACTTAAGTTTCTATCAATAAAAGCTAGATGTAGGTTTTAAATATATAAGCATTATTTTAAAAACTTAAATAACTTATTTATTGAGTTGCATTGTGTTTTATTTTAGAATAAAAATTTGTACTTAATTTCCTCTATCTCAAAATGCTTAAAAAATTTAAATACTCAATTCAAAAAGATTTTTTTTTATATGCTTCTACTTTAAATGATAGCGCTTATAATTGTTTAAAATGAAATAAAAAAAAGTCTATTTTATTGTACGAAGATTCATTGGACATTTGGTTATAAATTAAATAATTGTTTTACACCATTTTGTTTTTTATATTTTCATAAAACAGTATGCATGTAATGACAGTTGTTGTTATATTACAATATAAAAAGCTAAGAATCAATAAATTACTATCACTGATATCAGCCGAGTAGAACACACACTCGTGACAATTTATGTTCCCTAAATAAGAATTGTAACAAAATGCAGCAAGAAGCCTTTGAAATTAAAAGCTAAGTTCTAATAATAAAAAATAAAAAAAATGCCGAGACACCTAAAATAAAGGTGTGATACCGGCAAGTTTTCTATTGAACCAAGTGGGAGGTGAGTTAAGGGTGGTTTATCAGCAAATAAGGCAAAGAAGTTCGCCTAAGCATCTGAAATAAAGGTGTGATACCGGCAAGGACGCCATTAAAACTCTATTGAACCGAGTTTGAGGTGAGTTAAGGGTGGTGTATTGGTAAATAAGGCAAAGAAGTTCGCCTAAACACCTGAAATAAAGGTGCGATATGGGCGAAAACGGCATAGACGTTTTCTAATCAGTCTACAGTTAAGGTGCCTTAACGGCAAGCGAGGCAACGACGTATGCCAGTGAACGTATTCAGCTTTTGATAAAAAGGCAAAAAAGACATCATAAAGGTTCAATAAAAGCCTTTACGGCAATTTTCTCTTTATTCTGTGAAAAAAAAAATTTTCCCCGGTATTTAACAGGCAAAAATGGCAAAGCAATCCAGAGGCAACAAAATAGTCCCGGTCCTTCAACGATTGCCAGAAGTTTGCCTGAAATGCCATGCACTGGCCCTCATTCTGGCCCAGATTTCACTTTATTAACGGAACCGATACGGCAATGAAAAGCCCGCCGTAATGGCACTTTAGGTGAGCCGGCATTGTCCCTTCACTAGCCCAAAAGTTGTGTGCTTGTTGGGTTGTCTATCTTTAAAGAACTATTAAAGTTGACATAAAATTGTTTATTATGCTAAATTAAAATTCTTTTTCAGTTGAAATATTGATAATATAGGTCTTTTAAAACTATAACGCCATACAAAATAGATTTTAAAGGGTTAAACCTATCACCCTGTTTAAATTTCAGAGCCAATTAAGAGTTAATTGGATTATAAAGATGTTAAAGCAATATGGAAAACAACCCTTTAGACGAGTTTTATGAAATAATATGTTGTTAGGCTATTATAATCTGATTAACCACCAATGAAGATAGCATAAATTACAGAAAAGAAATATAATATTTATTTTAACGTTTCATACAAAAAAATGCTTCATACATATAAAATATCATTCTCTTTCCAGTACAGTACTACCATACGTACTGCAGGGAAAAATAATTACATTTTTGTGAAATTATTTTAAAGTTTACCTCACTTTATATGAGGCATGACCAGAAAGTAAGCAACGTTCCATTCCACCATCAACTCTGCTGTACTGTTGCACTTCCGTTCATGCGCAAATGTTTCTCCATGGTTGATTGTTTATTCACTGATACCATAACATCCGAATTATGATGTGTTTACATGCAATAGAGAGGGTGGAAAATATTTGTGCCGTCGACTGTGAAGATCATTCCATAATACTTACGGTTCGTCAATGTTGTGTGATTGTTTAAATCTTTGTGAAAACTGTGGCATACAATTCAAATCAAAAGGCTTGGAATGCTCAGCAAGGTATATTTTGTTTTATTTTGTATCCAGCATTGAAGACTCGACCCTATCCTGAGTTTGCGACTAACAATATTCAACTCCGTCGCCTTCTAATTTTGAACTCAATTCAGAAAACAAAGGATCTCCATTGAGTAAATAATTGGTACAAACTAGCCTCCGTGGAATACATTTAACTCGCACTTGTGTTACAAGGAGAGAAAAAGACGCAAAAATCTTCCATGGTTAGCCAGACCGCAATGAAATTCTCACCAATGATACTTCTACCACTGAGAATATTTTGCGTCATTAGTAAAGGTATTGTGTTGCTTCATGACAACATCCCCGTTTTGTAGGTATCACTCAAAACCATATTTAACAATACAGATGGGAGCAGTTAGACTACCCACCATTGTGCCCCGACCTCGCACCTTCAGACTACTATTTTTTCTTAAACTTAGAGCGTAATTTGGGTGCGTGGCACCTTGATTAAAATGATCACGTGAAAAAACCAGTGTCCAGCAGTGACTGTCATTACGAACAGCAGATCTCTTTAAAGATGGTAAAGACGGGCTGGTTTCTCGCTATAATAAATGCCTATGCAATGGTGCAAATAATGTAAAAATGAAATAGTGTCAGAAATGTTCTTTCATAGAAAAATAAATTTTGCTTTGAAGCAACATTTTTTAAAGAGTATTTTTTAAATGGTTTCACTTTCTTTAGTTCAACAATTAACTATATATATATATATATATATATATATATATATATATATATATATATATATATATATATATATATATATATATATATATATATATATATATATATATATATATATATATATATATATATATATATATATATATATATATATATATATATATATATATATATATATATATATATATATATATATTCAAAGAGTAGAGAAAATATGGACAATTTGCAGAATAATGAAAAAAGAGAAAAAGAAAATTATTAAAAAATTATTGAAAAATATATTTAAAATTTAAAAAAGAATTATGAAAATCCGGAAGAAAATGATATAATCTCTTCATCAGCTCACACGATTAAATCGGCAGAAATGAGTGCTTTCTAATATTGTATCAATATAGCCAAAGCAAAATATATGAATACAATAGTGTGAGGAGCACAAAAAAATATTTATTAAAACAAAATAGAATAGAACACATTAAAAACTATACATTATGTAATATAAATATAAACTGCTGTTTGTAGAAAATGCAACACCATGAAAGAATCATCAGAATCAAATGAAATTTAATGCAGAAACGACTTGTACTGATACAAATAAATGATGAAATTTTCAAAACAAAAGAAACAAATTAAGCGTCCGAAATCAGTATTTGGTGCAGCCACCACGCGCTGCAATAAGTGCTGCTATACGACGTGGCATGGAGTCAAACAGATGTTGAATATCTGCTTGAGGAAGAGAATTCCATATCGCTTGTATGCGCAACCAAAGTTCGTCTTTGGAAACTGCAGAACGCGGATCACGAGTGAGACGCCGACCAACCATATCCCACACGTGCTCAATAGGCGACATATCCGGCGAATAAGCAGGCCAAGGAAGAAGTTGCATGCGTTGTGCTGAACAGAAGTCTCTAACAGTCCGCGCAACATGTGGGCGTGCATTATCCTGCTGAAAGATAGCTCCAGGGATGCCTTGAAGGAAAGGAACGACTTCGGGCTGTAGCACTTCACGGACGTATCTGTTGCTATTGAGATTACCCTCAATTCGTATCAAATTGGATCGTCCATGATACGAAATCGCACCCCAGACCATAACTCCGGGTGTTCGACCACTATGTCGTTCAATAATACACTCAGGAAGGCAGCGTTGACCGGCATAACGTCTAACACGAACACGGCCATCATGGGTCCACAAATTGAAGCGTGATTCATCTGAAAAGACAACTTGGTGCCAATCAGCTCGCCAGTCTCTGTGCTCAAGAGCCCACTGCCGACGCAGCCGTCGATGATCCGCCGTGAGGGGAATCCTGTATAATGGCACCCTTGCACGCAATCCACGGCGCAGCAGACGACGACGAATTGACGAAGCCGACAATTGTACACCTGTAGCAGTAGACCAATGTGCTGCCAGCTGCCTGGAGGAAGCTGTGCGATCATTCACCGCCATGCGGAGCAGGTGTCGATCATCGCGCTCTGACGCCACCTTCTGTCGTCCAGTGCCTGTTTTTCGAGTTGTTCGGTGCTCGTCGGTCCACTGCTTCCAAACTCGCATCACTGTGGAACTGTTCCGCTGCATACGAGCTGCTATTGCGCGATAGGAAAATCCTCCTTCTCGAAGGCCGATTATCCTCCCTCGTTCAAACTCCGTAAGTTGCTTGAATTTCTTATTCTTCCGTCGTGGAGGCATACTCAGGTCTCACTAAACGTTTGCCACTAACAAATAATCATAGACTATTTTCAACGTCCCGCTACAGCACTTTATTTATACGCTTTCAGCATCAATTCAGAGGGCGCTGCGCGCGCCACGCACGCGCGATGGCTCTGAAACTTTATTAATTTGCATAATATCCTATAATTGACATTTGCTGCGAATTTCATTTGATTCTGATGATTCCTTCATGGTGTTGCATTTTCTACAAACAGCAGTTTATATTCACAACGAGGAATTTTTAAAACTGGATTTGTAGTTTTCTGATTATTATTTTTAAAAGCAAACATTATTAAAACTTTTCGTTCTCTTAACTATAAGAAAAATTAAAATATTTTTTTCCGAAATTCAATAAATCAAAATTAAGTATTAAGTATTTAGATGAAGAAAAGATTTAAAAATCCTCATGCATTTGTTTTAGAGAGCTTCCTTTTTCCAGAGATTCAAATTTTTTATATTTGTAGTAATGTTTTTTATAGATATTTGTATGTAGTAAAGTTATGTCTTGTTCGGAATTTGTTTTTTATTTAGTTACACTGTTTGCTTTTTGGAGTTAAAGTATTATTCTTAAAAATTTAATCATTTTTGTCTGACTTTTAAATTTCTAAAAGTATGCTTCTAAAAATCTTTCATCTGGAATTAAAACAAGGAATAAGCAAGTATAAAGTTTTATAACAACTGAGTTATTAGCTATCTTACTAAGAATAATATTAAAATAAGCTCTTAAATGTAGAATTTTTCTACAGCGTGTTATAAATTAATTTTATTCATTATCACTTTTTGCAATAAATGTCACTACCATACTAATAGTAATTTCACTAAAAAGAATTTCTCAATGTTGAAAGCATGTGAATATTTCGAACTTCTTATAAAACTTATTTATTATAGCAGTTAATTTTTTATCTGTTCTAAAATTATTAAAATATCGTTGTTCTTTACTGAATATCAATAAAATGCATATTTTTCAGCAAAAAACTCTAAAAAACGTTTCTTTTGTCTATAATTAAAACCAATTAGAAAGTAACAGATATTGATATCATTCATAATGCAACAGGTTTTTAAAACGTATAAAAATTTTCTAGTTAAAATATCTATAAGTTACGGCTATTTCGTATACATTTTTATCCAATGATACTATATAAAAAATAGTTTCGAAAAGAAATAAAAGAATGAACGAGTGAATAAAAACTAAAATGTACACTGTTACCGAATTTCTCACAACAATTTAATTAAATGTTATTTTAGCGTATTTAACTAAAAGAATGAAATAATCGTACAAAAAATGGTGTTCTTAACAGTGAGAAAAATCGTTTAATGACTGCCTTTTGTTTAAAACACTTAAACAAGCAGGATTTTATCCATGTCAACTAGGCCCACAACCAATCGAAATCGAGAGCATGTTCTTCGAAAGTAGGAAAATAAACCATGTGATAAGAATCACGAATTCATATTTTTTTGTCCATCATCGGATGCCCAATACAACATGTCAAATAATCCTATAGTAATAAGTAGGTAAAGAACTCTGCATGAAGTCATTCAGTTCCTTGTAGCTAGTCACGTACTTTAGCTGAGAGGACTAATTTGTAAATCTCATAACTGGCTAAATGGGAGTTGGAACCCCAGTGTTGACACCGCAATATTTCCTCCATTTCTTCTGCACATGAAGAGTTTACAGAACGTGCTCAGCCTTGGACTGTTGAAATACGAAACTTTTATTCCCGTATAGATAGTTATCCAGAAAGCTGTTTAACACAGTTTAGAAGGTCAAGTATTTCTTATTTCTCGCAACTGGGGAAACTAATTAACACTAGAAAGACTGAAACTTGGTATCTATTATATATAATTCTCTTACGTGACTCTCAAATTTTGGCTGTATTTCTTTTCCGCCGGTGGCAACGTTTGCTTTGTTTTGTTTACGTTTTGAAAACATCAAAGCATTCTGCCTTTTAATGATGTGTTTCTGATCTAATATATATAATTCTCTTACGTGGCTCCCAAATTTTGGCTGAAGTATTTTGTAAAACTGAATAAAATTCTTTTCACAACACTTAAATATTTACTTTATTTTCTTCATATATCAGTCGGCAAAGAATTCTGTTAGGTTAAAAAACATTTCGCTAAAAAAATAACGAATTCTAACAGAAATAAAAATAAACAACTGAAAAAATAAAAATGCTGTTGCCAGCCATAGAATTTTTTGAAAGTTAACTTAATAAATCAAAATGACATAGAAGCGCAACTAGATCAAAATTATGATACCTGAGCGCTTGACATAACAAATCCTTCAATTCTATAAGTGTTGTATCGCCAAATGCCCAAATTAACAATTGTGTTTTTAAAGAAATTCTATAAAAAGTTTTAAATCAACAACCTACTTCTACAACTGCTTTTTGAAGAACTTGGCTCATTGATTAAAAATATTGTTTTAATTTTACAGTACTGACTTTACTTCTACTTTCTTTATTGCTATGACCCTCTTTCATTACATTTTACAACTTCATGCTAAATTTGAGGACTTTAAGTTGTTTTGTGGTTGAATACTGACATTTAGAAATGTGTACATAAAAAAGTAATATTTAGAGGTTAAGAGTTTGCCTCAGAAAAATTTGAATTGTTGACATTGAATTTAACAATGGAAACAATCGTTTTTGGGAAAATTGAATTGTATTGTTGACATCAAAACTAAAAATATTGTGTTTCAACTTAACAATACTACCTTAATTGATACTTTAGGATTGCCTCGGAGAAATTTGAATTGTTAGAAATGATTTAAACAAAAAGTTTTATTTTAACTGACAAATACTATATTATAATTTAAACTTTTTCTATGACTATACTCATTTTCTTACTCTTTTCTTTGTTTTTTATACATTTTATATTTCTGTGATAAAATAAAAAACTTATAGTTGTTCTGCTTCTGAACACTGATGAAAATGCAAAATGATGGGCTTCATCAACAATCAAAAATATATACATTTATTTTACAAATTCCATATTATTAGGGTGGTGCCCTTCAGAGAATTAAAAATGCAAAATTATCTTCATCAAAACCGATGCTTTACATCCGGCGTTCAGTGGCAGACTACTATTTCATATTGTTTTACAACACATGGCTTTAACCCTCTGGTGGGAAAGACTTTGAAACAAAACTTACAACAGTTACTTTTCTCAACAACTGAAATTTAGAATAGTGTGATTAAGAAAAATATGTGAACTGCTTGCATTTTCAAATTAATATTGAAATGTACAGGTTTAGAATTTTCTACAGTGAAAAGTTTTCGGAACTTCAGTATTCAAAAAGGTATACAAAAGCTAGACGTTAAGAGCGTATCCAATGAGCGAGCAAAGCGAGCATTGGATTACGAAGCAATCCGAAATGAACTGCAAAAGCAGTTACGGGGGTTGGCGAGCGCCAGCGAGCAGGGGGCGAAGCCTCCTAGTATACCTATATTGCTCAAAAGCAGTCAAAATGACTGGATTGTAAAAAAAATAAATAATGTGTAAAAAAAATTTAAATTTTATTTTTAATATTTTTTATATGGTTTAGTGTTATATAACAAGTTATAAGTAAATATTAACAAAAAAAAAATTCTATGTCGTACAAAAGTCTAAGAAATTGTGCCATAGGAGCTTATACCCCTATGAGAATGACGGTTTTGAAAACCATGTTGCAAAACCGTATAGTTTACTATTCATCGTTTTCAACCATTCCAGATATAAAAATTTTCAAACCTGCGAAGGAAAATAAACTGTAACCGTACACATTCCGGTTAATTGGATGCTGCCAATTATTTTACCATAATTTTTGAATGAAAATTCTAATAGTGTTAAAACGAAAAATATAAATAAAAATATTTTAGAGTTCAAGAAAGCGAATGCTGAACATAATAATGATATCTTGAAATTAAAAATGTAAGAGCGTACGACTAAAGCTGAATCCCCTATGAGAATTTGTTTTTGAACTATTCTAAACTATTAAAATTGCTACTTAATAGACAATTTTTTTCCAGTTCTGTCTGGCTCGTCATTTCCCAAATTAAATTTTCCTTCCGTTTATTATTTTAAAGGGACAAACAGACCTAGCGTGCATTATACAATTGTTTGAATCATACACAGATTTATTACCTTTAATCCTGAAGAAAATCTAAAGCTACGTCCACTTTTCTTTTCGCCTTAGATCAATATAAATGCGATGCCCTACTGGAAATCATTCGTCATGAAAGTTTTTTGGAGGCTTCAGGGCAAGAATACTGGATTTGAAACTTTTCTGTGCCAAGTTATTGTGTAGACGTGAACGGATGGCGAGTTGGATCCAAGTTTAATCCTGAAACACTCATCTTCTTCTCTGATGTTGTGGAGACGAAAAAGCAACAGAAGAAAGAAATAAAATAAATAAAAAGAAGAAGAAGAGAGAGGAAGTAAGAAAAAGATCAGTAAACAGAAAACAAGTTGAAAAGATTCCTTGAGAAAGATCTATGGTCGAGAGGAAATGGTAGTTTATTTCAAAATAGTCTACCAAGCCGTCGTTTTCTTTTTCTTTTCTTTTCTTTTCTTTTTTTTTCTATTTTTGATCTATCATCCGTGGAAAATCCTTGGAAATTATGCCAAGACTCTTTACAAGGCTGGGAAATTTAAACAAATTACTCCTTAATGTATGAACGGGAAATTAAATTTTCGGTACTTTTTTCGTGTTGACTTTTTAAAGTCTAATAAATATCCATAAGTAAAAATCAGTGGAATGGCAGAAATTCTGTAAAAATGATTGTAAAAATAAAAAGGTAAATATAAGAATGAATATATGAACTTTCGTACTATAAGAATAGATACATGAATATAAGTAATGAGCTGTCCATAACTGATGTACCATTTTTTCAGTATTTTTAACCCCACTCAAGTGTCCCAATAATCACACTTTACTCTAACATCTCATAACTATCTCGTGAAATGTCAAACTATGTAAGATAAACATAGTGCTTGCAGTTCAGAAACAAAGCACAGTTGCAGATTATATTTCAGACTTTGTACTTAAACTATAGCCATGTCTATTGATATATGAGAACATAACAAAAAATATGACTAAGCGTACTTATTTAGTAAGAAATAAAATTAAAGTTAAAAGAAATATAGTTATAATATATGCGCAATTAATAAATAACAATAATATATAGCAATATTAATAAAAAGGAATAATATATTAAAACAAGTACGTGCAATATATATGCGCGTAAAATCTGTGAAATCGAAAGTCCAGTGGTCAGTCGCGGAGAAGTACTGTGTATCTCATGAATCAGTGGTGCTACCATCTATCCGTGGGGCTCTGAGAAAAGACGTACTTTCACCCTTGCGGTGCTCTCTTGTCAAACGAAAGGCGTACATCCCAGACTTAATTCGCAGGATCAATGGCTGGTGAGCTGGGCTCGTACAAGTGTCATTAGAAACAAAAACATAATATATTAATACAAAAGAGCAAAGAATTTTTATATTTTATTTTTTGACTTTAAATGGAATTTGCATTATTTTGTTTTTATGTTACCTTCTCTTTTCAAATTGTTCACATTTTATGCAAATGACCCGAGTTTTCCTTTTAAAGGTGCAAATCTCCAAGATTTCCTTTTGAGTTTAAACTTTAGACTTGGACGAATTCAAGCATTAATTAACAAGATTTTCTTCAATAAAAATTAAACTCAATATGAATACAAAATTGAATAATAAAAAACAGCATTTTTGTCATTTTAAAATAAAAATGAAATAAAATTTTTTTTAAAAGATTCAATCTGCCATTTTAATTGTTTCAATTTTAACTTAGCTGTGTCATTCTCCTTGTTGCCATTTTCTCTTCCGTGTCACAAACAGTCAGAACTTCGCCAATAACCCCACACTTCTGAAAACATTACATAATTAGTGAAAGATCTCTAATGTAGGAATGGATATATGAATTAATGCATACAAGAATGTAAGAAAGATTTTGAGAATGCATATATGAAGAATATATGAAATGATGTATGAATGCAAGAATCTGGTTATATGAAGATATGCATAAAATAGTTTCGTCACAAAATAAACGAAACATATATTTGTCGAACGACGTTAAATTTATAATGCAATAATCATTCTGAATTAAATTTGCATAGAAAAAAAACCAAATTACAGATTTTAGGTGTCTTATAATTTTAATGCATTTTTAAGGTCCTCTATTGGTTTAGGTTAGGACTAAAAATAAGTCGATAAAGAACGAAAAGTTTGCACTTTATTTATTAACCTCTTAATGTTATATCTCCAATCCAAATAAAATACAAAAACTTAATTTTCTTTTTTAAATTTATTAAATTATTTAAATAAATGTTTTAATTTTTTTTATTTTCACTTACGTCTTCGAGTTATTTTATAAACTGGTGGTAGGCAGTAAAAGATTCCTTCCAAAAAGATATAAAAAAAAGAGGGAAAGAAATAGTTTCACTAATCACTAATATATAAGATTAGAGTATCCTTTTATGGTGTATCATCTATTTAAAGTCTTTACAGAACTCCCTCATGATTGAAGGTGTTAAAAGTAGTAAATGGCTATTCGAGGAAAAATCTTTTTCTACGGGAAGTTCTAACTTATTGCTATTCTGTTCTATACTCGATTATCTATCTTTTTCCCCATTCATCAATTTCCTTTCGCTGTATAAGAAAAGAATAAATATCATTGAATGTGGATTGATGTTTAGGTATCAAAATAAAGTAAAATGAATTCGCCAAAATGTTGAACGATATATTTATCAAGCCAAGAATAAAGTTCGATAAATTTAGTTGACCAGTTTCGTTTATGTTAGATTTTAAAATGTATTTTATCTGGCATATTAATATAAATTATTTTGAAACGTGTTAAACAGCATATAATATGTAACTTAAATTAAGTAATTATAAATGGAACAACTTTTAATACTAGAGCTATGGTAGCTCAAGGGATATACTATTCCATACCTGCCAACTTTTACGCATTTGGTGTAAAATTTTATTTCTATATATTCCTTGCATTTATGAACTTAATTTATAATCTTTTTTATCACCGCTATTTTTAAAAAAATTAATCATATATATTAATATGTAATACTGTGGAGTTAGTCCGCTTAAGCTCTTTCAAAATAAAGCTTATGTTTCTGCCACTTCCCAATGTGGGGACCAAAATTCGAATCCCGGTTGTAGCTGTTTCATGCGAATTTCGCTCAAGGCTCGCATCACCCACAGTGCTAAAGGAAAATATCCTCAGTGGTAAGCGTATCATGGGTTGGAATCCCCTTGCCATCGGGCTAACAGTGGAAAGTTCTTATGGCTTTCCAATCCATGCAACGCAAATGCAGATGTTCCATTAAAAAGTCCTCCACGAAAGCTAGTTTGATCCACTGCTTGATCTAGCAGCTCCTTGACTGTTGGGTTGGGTTCAAAAATTCATGGCTACGGAGTTGAACAATGATAGTAGTAAACTCAGACTTTTGTCGACTGTTCACCGCCTGTTAAAATATAGAATAAAAATTTAATAATAAGTATGACTGCATAAATTGATCAAACTATTTAAGATTTCTTTAAATCAAGCTGACTCATTACAATATTTAGCAAATTCTCTAAAATATGTCGGGGAATTTTGGTAATTGTATCAGGATACGTTAGAGCCTGGCGTAAAGATCATTTATTCGGTTAAGCCATTTATTCGGCCTGCTGTATGCTTCCTGTCATACAGCTGAATCATCCACAGATGGCTTGAAGATCATAACAGAGACTTAAACTTACTTGGTTGACCTGTGCTGTCACCAAATATCAATCCAATTGATAATCTATGGCATGATATCGAGCGGAACGTTAATCGCATAGATTCAGTTTCATCAAATGTTAGGGTATGGAAAAGTGAAGTTCATTGGCTAACTCAGTTAATAGTATTATATTACACGTTAGTTTTATTTTAACTAGGTTACGTGATGCTATGATGCAATTTAAACTAAAATATATTTCATCTAAGCATGTGTACTATATACTAAAGTTACAGCTATCATGATTCAATTTTGCATTAATATTTCTATGAGAGATTACCTTGAAACCCTCATAGCCAGACATGTTTTTCGGGTGCAAACTGAGACAGATGTAAATTTATTTAAATTTATTCAAAATGAGATATCGACAAAAATAGTGGAAAAATACATTTAAAAAGAATTCGAAAATATGTCCCTGACACGGATAGCGTTTAAAAATTTTACATTTCAAAAAATGTAAGAATTGTTGCGGAATCATACACTCTTCACAATGTCACTGCTTTTAAAATAGTTTGATAACCTCTATTTTATAAATTGGCTTATTTTTACTAAATGTTTTTTGGTTACAATTTAGCTTTTCGTACTATTTTTTCATTGTTTTTTATCTTTGTAAAATTGAATTCTAACGCATTTGGTAAAGTAATTTTCAACAATATTAAGTAATATCAAAACTTCAAAAATCATCCTATGATAGGCATTTTTTTTCTTAGATATCAAGTTAAATCCAAGTCTGGTAAAATAGGTGGAGTGTATTTTCACAAACACGGAAAAATGAAAATGTATGGGTCGTGTGAGAAAAATGATTTCAAAGTAACTCTGGTTTCCGAGATATTTCTTCGAACAACCATTTTACAGATATTTTTCATCATCCTATTGAGCAATTTTTATGCATTTTAGACGACAAAATCTAATCTTTATCTCGGATGGAACACACCCTTATTATAAATTTCTGTATATAAAATAGATAAAACAGACAACATATATGTTACAAAACATATATGTTACGTTTTTTTGTAGTGAATTCTAACTCATTTGGTAAAGTAATTAATTTTCAAATAGATTAAGTGATATCAAAATCTCGTCCATCAAAATCATTTTCTCGTCCTATGATAGTCATTTTTTATATCAAGTTGAATCCATATCTGGTAAAATAGGTGGAATGTATTTTCGCAAACACGGAAAAATGAAAATGTATTGGTAGTGTGTGAAAATAGATTTCAAAGTAATTCTGGTTTGAGAGATATTTCTTTAAACTACCATTTTACAGATATTTTTTATCATCCTATCGTGCAATTTTTATGCATCTTAGACGACAAAATCTAATCTTTATCGGGGATGGAACACACTCTTATTATAAATTTTTGTGTACAAAATAGATGAAACATATTCCCATTAAATTGAAAAGAAAAAAGAAAAGAAAGAATATGTGTCGTTTGATGACGATAAATTCCAAACTATTTCTTGTTTCAGAAATATTTTTCTCAAGTGCCATTCTATTCACAACTAAATTTACTTTCAAAGGAAAGAATTTGTGAAATTTAAAAAAAAAGTGACGGTTAAATATGTTTAGGAAAATGTCTTCAACCTTCTGTCAGTTCTACGCAATCTAAAGCATTTCGAGTAGATTCGCAAAAGAACTCTGGGAAATTTTTATGAACTTGACGCTCTTGAAGAAAACGTCTTTCGATTCCCATTTAGAAATTGGTTTATATGAGACAATAAAGACTATGACTGAAAAAAAAACGAAAAGAACTCGGTTTCAAAAAAAAAAAAAAAAAGAATTTTACTTTTGTAAGTTGGTGCAAATAGAAAAAAAAATAATAAACGAAGATATCGGATGAAAACTCTTCATGCTTTGCAACATGAGAAGAAGAAAAAAAAATGCTAACCAAAGAATTCATCCGTTTTGATCAAGAAAAGGGAATGCCATTCAAACTCGGTTTTCAATTTTGTTTTCTTGAATTTTTTAAAATTTCATTTTTTTATTTTCCGGTTGAGCAAAATTTTGCCATTTTCTTTCATTATCATTCAACCATGCAGTTTTAAAGAGTTTCAGGATATTTTGTGGTGGATTGGTTTACTTTAAGTAATCTTGAAAATTCAGAAGTCAGTGAATGTAACTGTTTTTATTTACTTTATAAAGAAAACTTAATCTAAATAGCTCTTTAATGTAGATAATACTCTGTGCATTTCTTCCTACGGACTTAGCGAATATATATATATATATATATATATATATATATATATTCCATGCATGAAATATATATACGAATATATATATTCCATGTATGAAATTTCCATTATTTATTTTTAAATTGCTTTATATTTCATTAGAAATATTAAATCTTTACATGAAACATTTTCTTCTTAAATTTGTAATTAAAGTGGCGGTTAATCAAATAATTATTTATTTACAGCAAAGCAAACGCAATTGACGCTTGAAAGGGATTTATGCTCGAGTCAGGATAAGAAATCGCTAAATGCTAGAATCACGTAATAAATTCTTACATTTCTTAAATTAAAATTCTCACTTCGAATTCTTCAAAATAAACAGAGACGTAATTTATTCTATAATTGGAAAAATGTCTTTGAGTGCTTATTCAGTAAAACTAATTTTCAACACTTACATTCTAAACGATACATTCCTGGAGTTCGAAACTAGTTTTTTCAGTTTAGTCATTATAATGATATATATTGATTGTTAACAAACTTCAACCCTCCAGCAGAAACAAGACCATGCTTCGTCCCCAGGTGGATTTCATTTTCGCCAAGAAAATGACTTTGTAATAAACAACAATTTATTAACTCAGAGGAAGTAAGAAATCATAACTCTAAGGAAGTTAGGAAAATTATCTCAATATATCAAACTCTGACAAACTAGAAAATAATAATTTTTTGGGCATTAAATTTAAAAGCAGAATTATATATTACCAGAAGTGAACTGAACTTAACGTGTTATATTTATTTAAAATAAAAAATCTGTATGAAGTATGATTTTTCATTTTGACATATAATTTTTATTTTTAAACAGACTGTTATAAATTCAATTAAATAATTCTAAAATAAATAAATAAGTCAAAAACGATTAGCGAATTGTGTTTAATATGTATAAACAGCGCTGAATATGTATTGTGCTGAATATGTATAGACAGTGGAAAGAAATCACAAATAATGTCCCAATAACACTATATCAGTTTTATAATAAAGAATTTTAGTGTCAAAACACAGAGTGAAGGAAGGAAACACGGAGATGTAGAATAAATTTACAAGCAAGTTACAGCAAGGAAAAGAAGATTGACTAATATGTTACATGACTTGGTCCTAGAAAAAACTACAAGAGCGTCTGGTCTGACAGTTAAAGCAACCATCTACCAAAAAACTTTACACATTTTGGTATTTCTTTAAAAACTGAGGCTGGTAAATTAAACTTAAAGATAAAATTAAAAATTAAAAAATTCTTGGAGTTTTCACACGATGCACCTAATCCACCGTAGCCCTCTACTGTGAAGAATTACTCTTTTAAAAAAGTTTCATAATTCAAATATTTCGGAACCATCAGTATTACTATCATTTTTGACCGTTGAAATAAACAACAGGATTGCCATGTCAAGTAAATGCTATCATGGCCTTAAAAAAATGAAACCTTGATGATTTTTAAGTTTAAAAGCAAAAATCAGCATCTATAAAACACTTATTTAACCGATTCTCCTTATACGAATGAATGCTGGGCAATGACCAAGCTACATGAAAATAAATTATTGACCTCCGAACGGAAAATCTAAGAAGAATATTTGGTACGCTGATGAGAATAATAGCTAAAGATCCTTGTTTAAAGTTGTACTTGCAAAAGATTCAAGCATTCTGATATTGTCAAAGTCAGCCAATAGACTACGATGGATCTGGCATCTATTTCAATCTGCTAATACAAATCCAGTAAAAAGGCTCATTTTTACTAATCCCATAGGAAACAGAAAATGAGGAAGTCCACCAATTAGGTGTCTTGACTCTATGGAGAAGGACTTTCATAAAGTAAATAAAGCAAACTGGAAGAGCTTTGTCATTGATAGGACCAGGTGGCAAAGACTACTTCGGATGACCTTGTCCTGTTACAGGCTGTAGTGCCTTGACAAGAAGAATATGGTATATGGAGAATTAATAACTGGAAATCGATCCCTCTTACCATCACATACTAAAATGACTTCATTGCAGTTAGCAATGTGAACAATAGAATACAAATAAAATACAAAAACAATAGAATAGATGTGAATAATATAAAAAAATTGAACATTGTATCCCGCCCAAATGTTGCACGTATGAGTCCCTCTTCCCACCGGAAGTTTATTAAAATAACAGTATTTATATGCTGAAAAACAGACATCTGTTTTTAAATAACAGCATTTTCCTGTGAAATATATGGTTTTAAAGTGACACACCAGCTGAAAACTTTTTTTCGTACATTTAGCATATTATCTTCTTACAGTGCACGAGTATTATGTATGATGTATGCATGTACATTAGCAAATAAAGTCAGAATAGTATTTTAGAATATTCTTTTTTAAATGTCAGGCAGTCAAAAAAAATAATAATCTCGTTATTTATTCTTTAGTTTCATACACTTTAGAAAAGAGTTTATGGCAAAAGTTTAAAAAATATATTAAGGAATATTTCAAAACTTTATTTTCTAAATTTCTGTTGAAGAATTTTTCCATCATAAGAATTGAATTTTTATGAAAATAAAATTTTCAAATACGCACCCTGTATTATTGAAATTCATAGACTGAAACAAAATAAAAATTTCTAACTGGGGTTTCCAAACTCTTATCTTTTATCCATTTTTATTTTTCATTTAAAAAAAAACGTGGAAAAAGGGATATAAGTTAAGTAAAAGAAAATGCAAGCAACTCATTTCTTTTTTGCTCCTTCATAATATCGACTTATTTTAACTCTTTTTTCCTTCCTCTCAAAAACTTCCTCGGCGGAGGAAAAAAATAGGAAATAAAGTAAATAAATACAACTTCATCATATAAGGCGTCGAAGAGAATTTATTAGGTCATTTTAAATTCGAAAAGTGTTCGAAAAATGTAATATAGTGGAAGTTTTAAGAGGAGAAAAAAAAGTTGTGTAAGTCCGCTTTTACTTACACGGCACACTGTTGACTGTATGATGGTTGTAGGAATATGACTTCAAAATCAAATCGAAGAACATGCCTTTATCTTTCGCATATTTTATGGAATGGAGACGGATTCCTAGTAACCCTCCCATTTTTTTACGTTTTCTTTAGGAAGAGTTTCAAAAATATTCAGTCAACCACGTTGCATACTGAGTTCTTCTCAAATTCTTAATAATGGTATGCATTTTTCATAGTATGCGCTACAAGAGGTGTTTAATACCGATGATTCTTTCGCTGTTTGCTTAAAAACCATTTTTAAATGTTAAATGGTTTTAAGTTTAACGGAATGCATATTTTTGTTTTATACTTTAAAATAAATATCGCTTTTTTTCATAAATAATACCAAAAGTTTTGCTTGCATTAACTTGTTTAATTGTTGTCTTCACATTGTACCGACGTTATTTAATTCGTACTTATTTGTTCCGTAAACAGTGCATAGATTATTGTAAACATATTTTCAAAAATAAACCAATAGGTTGTAAAACTAAATGGTAACCAAAACTTCCATTACTAGACTCCATTAATACAAAGTTGAGAGCCAACATGGTATTACTTTATCCAACCCTGAAGACGAAGAATAATGTTTTATAAAAAGATCAGGTCCACACACAAAGTGGCTTTAATTTCATGCAAAATGGTTGATTTGCTGTCCTGGGTTCTCTCAATGTTGGTCAAGAAAGTACTTTTGCACTAAACAATATAAAAAGGAGAAGTTAAGCTCTTGTAATACGTAACTAATGCGAGGAACTTCTTGGTGTGATATGCTATACCAGAAAAGCAACTTACAGAGAGAGCAACATACTCAAATGCTAGCGCATGTGCCAAATAAGAAGCAAAGTGACAGTTGGGAGGTACGTTACCTGTGAACTGGTTGTTGGACGACTCTACTTGTATGGTTGCGAATGCTGTCTCCCGCTAACCACTATTTTATTCTGTCTTTTTGCATGGATCAACATGGGTGAAATTAATGTTTTCTCAAAGAAATATCTTAATTGATATTACAGTACTGTTTATAAATAGTGCAAAAAATGCAAAACAAACCAATAATATATAAAAAGAGAAGACTTTTTCATCTCTTTCCCAACCTTATTAGAGACTTTGGAGAAAGGTACGTGAAATCCCTTTTGAAAAGCCTCTGCTGCTATGCCCATAAATATTGTTTTTCCTTCACACACGGTGGCTCCAAGCCTTGTTGGTCTGGTTTACACTATAGTGCGGCTTTAAGGAGAACTACTCCAGACTGAAAGTCTGGGGCTGCCTGCTGCTGTGGTAACAAGCGAGAGCATATTTCCAATGGGGGTGAAATGGAGGAACGAAGGTGTTGATTGGTTTACTCACTACGACCTACGCTTAGATTGAGACAAAAATATTCACCCCACACCCCTATTCCAAGTGACCTTTCCTCGTAAACATAGTACCCGCTACGATGCGAGACGGGTGTCTGAAGGAGTTCTCCTGAAAGCCGCACTATACATGAAGCCTTCATACATGCATCATATTTTCGCTTGCACCGCCTCACAATACAATAAATGAAAAAAATTATAGCTTTTTACAGTAACTGTTATTAATTTTTTTCATTCTAAATAATTATAAATAATGCATGTTCCTTGTCACATTGCATGCACTTTGGTTCGTAAAATGAGAGAAAATGTTGCGTTTTTAAAATTAAAACTATGATTGGCAGTTATTCTTTGTAAGTTAGTAGGTACAACAAAATTATAAGTAACACGTAAACTTGAAATAAAAATAATAACACACTGATACTGCGTTTTTATCTTTTTTTGCACTCATAGTGTATGGAAGAATATGCCTTTTTCCTTCGCATTTTTTATGGAATGAAGACGGATAGCATGTTCAATAGATCGTATTTAATAAAACGTGATATTTTTTCATCATGAAATTTAAAGGTTTTTTTTTCAGAATTTGATCCTTTAGCAGGTTTTACTTAAAGTGTTCATTCTGCATAGGAAAATTTCGGACACTCACATGTAAAATTATTCTTCAGAAATAAAAAAATACTCATTTTTTTAAAATATTATAATGGATATTTTCTTTCTTTGCATCTCTGAAAATATTTATGCTTGGTTATTGTCCCAATAATGATGATGAATAGTAAGTGCATGAATCGAATTAAGAACGTGTATCACTGTAACATGTCGAATGCATATTATAGAACCTTCAGAGGAATAAGTTCCATTTAACTAACATACAATACACTGTTAGAACTTTCATTCCTAAATTATGGTAAAATAAGCGGCAGCTGTTTATGATAAAATAACCGGCTGAGTACCCTGTCCATCCAATTAACCGTAAAGTTTACGGTAAAGAATATTTTGTTTTACCTTACTGTTTTGAAACCGTTTACAACTAGTATGGCGAAGAGACCATGAATACAAAACTGTACGTTTTTTGACCGTTTACGAAAAGTATGGTTTCAAAACCGTAAATAAATAATTAATTCGACGTTATGGACAGTTTTGCAGATTTATAGGGCTACGATTTATGAATAAATGAGAGAATTATTTTCTAACATTCCAGGGTCACAACTTGAGGAGCGCAGGACACTGGAAACTCTTTATATTTTGAAGGGGATATCGGAAATATTATGGTGTTAACGCTAGGACTCGAACCCCGTTATATATATAATAGTGGACACCTTTATAGATCAGAAGACCAAAACCCCGCAAAAAAGTAACCTTTGTTAAACCAGAAGGTACAAGAAAAAGGGGTCGTCCACGGACTAGGGGACTAGGCGCAGTTGAGAGGGACCTAAACATAATGGGAATAACTGTAACTGGAAGGCCATGGCGCAGAATAGATCAAGATGGCAGAAACTTATTGGGATGACCTTGACCTGTCATAGGCTGTAGTGCTCAAGAAGAAGAAGAAGAATATATAATGGTTTATATGGCTATAATGGTTTCATTAGGTAAGTCTAGGTAGTGCGATGGATTTCTAGTTGTTTAACCGCATTAGGCGAAAGCAGTTAATAAACGGTTTATCACTCAGAGTTAAGAATTTAACGATCTGACTAATGGTTGTTTGTCTGTTTTGTTTAAATATTGTAAAATGACTATTAAATAAATTGCTTTTTAACTATTTTTTCGAGAAATTTCTAACAGTGTACACAAAAAGATACCTTAATCTTTCAAATGTGTTTCAACGCACCATATACCATGCATATTTTCAAAAAATATTTATGACATATTGATAATATTATAGATTTTATGGCAAATCTATATTAAGTTTTCTACAGGTTGCTTTTATAATTTCTTATTGTGTTTCAGTTACAAATGCTTTGCATACTTTTATATTATTTCAGATCTGCCATTGCTTAGAGATGATTCAAATTATACTGCAAAAGCAGTGCATTTAAATTATTCAAAAAAGGTTTTAAAGAATTTGCAACATTGTCAAAAATATTAATATTTTTGTGTTCAGTGTATTGCACAACATTTGATATAATTGCATGACGCAAATATATGACTTTATGATTTTTTCATATTTTTATGCCATCAAAATTCGATTTTATGTGCGAAATCGGAATCGGTTTTTTCTGGTAGGTCGGAATTTCTAATTACAATAAAAAAATTATGAAGGCAAAAAAATTTGGAATTTCATTTAAGTGTCTTTCTGGACAAGGCAGATAAATACCTTATTATTTGAGTCCAGAAATTTTTGTTTCATGAATAAAATTTGAACAATAAATGCATTCCACAACAAATAAAGAGTGAAAAATGAAAATGTATTATTTCTGTGCGATAATTAACAAATAATAATTAAGTTGAATTAATTGAATTTCTTATATTTTTAAATCATTTTTGAATTCTTCTAAGCTAAATATTTTTTTTATTTAAAACTGCATGTTGCGTTTTCCTTCAGAGTTTGGATTAGTGATATACTCCATTTATTAGAGAACCTTCTTTACAGAATTACTAGCAGAAAAAAACTACTTTTAAAAATATAAATGCAAAATTACAATAAGTATTCAAAAAATAGGTAACTTACAGCATTTTGCAACAATTTCTGGAACATTTAATAACATAAAATTTGGATATTTTTTAAACTGTATACATCCTTGACACTATTTATGAAGTAATCTATTTAAAAAGCATATTGAAAGAAGATTAAGTAAAGAATGATCCAAAATCATTCAAAAGTAACGAAAGATTGATTTTTTTTATGTTTGTATAACTTTAACTTTTCACAAAATGAATAAAAATACTTTTAGGAAATCATTCGACTAAATGCAATAAAACAAGTTTTTTGAGCAACATAGAAGTGCATTATTTACTTAATTTTCTTTTAAATAATACAGGATAATTAACACTTAATAATTTAATAAACTTAAAAAAACAAATGAAACCCAGCATTAATTGATCCGCAGTTTAATTTGGAAAACAATTTCTACAAGTGTTAGGCGAGTTTGAAAATAATACCCCATAGCAATTCCAAAAATTGCATTCTTCAACTTTTTTCTTTCTCCTTCGACAACTTTCTGAAAAGAATTATGGAAAACAACAGCATAAATATCTAACGGAAATCTAACTGAATTAACCCATTATCTTAATTAAGCGGATGTTAGAGAGAAATACTCCAGTCAACCACTTGAAAGACACGGCTTCTTAAGTTTCATTATTATATTTCCTGAGGGCTTATTAAACTTCCGAGCCATTTTCTAAATTTACGTTCTGGCGCCATCCCATTTGCTTCTCTTGATTAATTTCAAAAGGGTATTTAGAAGAAATACAGTTTATCACTGCTTTTACACAAATATGTCGCCAAAACTTGAGCGTAAACAGAAAAAAAAATTTTGCTTTCAATGAATACTACTTAATTTTTTTTTCTCTTTTTAAAATATTGCAGAGTCAGCTAATTTGAGATATCAGTGTAAGTAGTTCATTTTGTAGATCTTTTTTTTTGCTGTTCAATTTTAATCTTTTCAACTTGTACTAAAATAAACAGACTTAGGACTTTTGTTCGCATTTATAAAAGAAGTTTTTTGTTCAAACAAATAATACGTGTCATGGTTAATTTTCCTATTATTTAGTACATCTCAAAAAGAATCAGTTCATCATTGAAACACGATATCTAAACCTTTAATTATAACATCGTGTACATTTGATGCAGTTTTATTAAAGTGCTAAATTTAGTCATGTTTAATTCATAACTTGCATTGTCTTGTGTTTTCATGTTATTTTGATACTGTATTGTCTTATGCTAATTTGATACTGTATTAAGGCTGCTCAGAATTCGCGCAACATTGTGATTTTAAGCACGCAAAGAATGCTTTTGTTCAAATTTAGCTACAGTATCCAGTAATCAATTTTAATGTATTATAATTTACATTGTATTATGGTTCAATTTAACACTGTATTAATGATGCTTTGAATTTGCTTATGATTATAGCTCAAAGCATATAAAAGTGTTTTTATTCAAATTTAGCCACAGTATTCAGAAATCAACGTTATATCAAAATTTACTCTTTAAAGTGGTTCAATTTCAAATTGTATTAAGGTTATTTCAAATTTGGTTGCTCAATATTGTGGCTCAAAGCACACAAAAATGTTTTTGTTTAAATTTAGCCATAGTATCACATAATCAACTTTATTGAGTTATAATTTGCATTGTATTATGGGTCCTTTTGACATTGTGTTAAGGTTCCTCCAAATTCACATGATATTGTAGCTCAAAGTACACAGAAACTATTTCTGATCAAGTTCATCCATATTATCATGTAATCAGTATTTATATCTTAAAAGTTTCACTGTATTATGGTTCAATTTGCAAAAAATGCAATGCTTGTTTATTGCATTGTTCTAATGTAATAAATTAATTTAAGTCATATTGTACATAACTTTTGAATTTTATCTACTTGCTGCTTAGATTAATGATTTTTTACTCTAAAATAAAACTGTCTTATATTTTTACCTATGACGCCTAACATGATAAAACCCGTAATTCTGGTGCACTGCAATTTTTCACTGTTAAAGAAGTGGTACACTTTGAAAAATTACGGAATAAATTACGATAAAAAGTACCGATAAAAATATTACGATATAAATATTACGATAAAATCGTCACGATAAAATCGTAAAATTATTATTGTAAAAATTACGTTATGAAATTTTACGCTAAAAATGGATTTTACGGATGCTGCAGTCAGGGTGTCATTAGTTTATATTTTAGCTCGATCTGGAATTTTTAATAGTGTGTGGGTATTTATAATTTTTATTTTTGACATTCTTTGGTTTTTCCTCTTCCCTAAGTGCATTTTTTTATTTTTCCTTTTTTGGTGAAAACTGAATCTTTACCAGATAGTTGTCTGCTCTAAAATTTGATTGATCAGTTTACTTTATTTTAAACCTAAGCATTACAATTTCGTATATTTTTAACATATTTTGTGATAAATTACATATGCCATACGAAATCGCACACTCAAGCAGAAACGCTCAAACATTTATACCACTTTTGGCACACTTATTGATCGTGGTATAGTGGTATAGTGTTTAGCTTAATTTGTCAGTTTTCAGTAGTTTATTAAGTTCATTACATTTTTGAAAGCTTCTATTGACTGTTTAATCTGGCAAAAAACACTTAAGTCAATCCTTTTTTCTATATTATGTGTGAATGCCGGTCCTCAATCTGAAACTAAACTCTCTGAATAATTTAGAGTCTATTAATTAAGTTTATGCTAAACTAATACATATCATTACATGAACTAATACATCGTTTTCAATTCGTTTACAATTGTCCTGCACCAAGTATTTTTAGGTCTGAAACGGAACTCGAGAAACTGAAACGGAGAGGAACTGAAAAGGAGAGATATAATTGTTAATGACAGATCTTCACTATTTTCAAAAATCTGAACTAATACATATACTTATACCTTTTCACCCTGCGTCGGAACATAGGACTTCGGTCATAGCTTTCCATCTCACTCTATTTGTGACTAGATATTTTGCCTCTCTCCATGTCTTTCCTATCGTTTTCAATTCGTTTACAATTGTCCTGCACCAAGTATTTTTAGGTCTGAAACGGAACTCGAGAAACTGAAACGGAGAGGAACTGAAAAGGAGTGATATAATTGTTAATGACAGATCTTCACTATTTTCAAAAATCTGAACTAATATATATGCTTATACCTTTTCACCCTGCGTCGGAACATAGGACTTCGGTCATAGCTTTCCATCTCACTCTATTTGTGACTAGATATTTTTCCTCTCTCCATGTCTTTCCTATCGTTTTCAATTCGTTTACAATTGTCCTGCACCAAGTATTTTTAGGTCTGAAACGGAACTCGAGAAACTGAAACGGAGAGGAACTGAAAAGGAGAGATATAATTGTTAATGATAGATCTTCACTATTTTCAAAAATCAATAAAGTGGAATTAGTCGACATTTTTCAAGCGCTCAGAAACTGAGGCCCATTTCCAAGACTCAATAGACTGGAAAGTGGAAAGCAAAACTGGTTTAAAAGTTAAAGGCAATATCCCCAACAGAAAAAAAGGAAAAATAAAATAAATGTGAAAATATGGCTGAAAAATATTGTACCTGGAGGAAATAACGATGGCAGTAAGAAGCAAATCAAGATAGGATGCATTTCTGAACGGTATGGAGGGAAGTGAAGAAGTTCATGTCTATAAATAGAAAATTAACATTCACATGAATAAAGCGAGATTCCAGAGCACCAAGATGAGCTGATGTCACAGGAGAGGAAAGAATTTCAGCGTTATCGAAATAAACCTTATGACAAAGTTTTACATTTTTAGAGCCAGGTACGCGTCTTGTGAGTCCTGAGTATGGGTACCTGCTCTACAACGCCTGATGCATCTTGAATTTTTACTCCTTAATTTTTTTGAAGCTAATGATTTTTTATTATGGTGTCAAATAGAATTCGCATTTTGTTACACTGAAAAGGTTTAACTAACGAAAACAATATCGATCAGTCACATTATGAGAAGTCTGTGAACCAAGAGAATATTTTAATGCAGTATTGTATACAACGTAAGCAGAAAGTCATATGTAAATCAACTATAGCTTGATTTCGATAATGGTGGTCTATCCCCTAAGACATCTTATTTTCTAATAAGATTATCACATCATATTTTATTCCATTTTACTCACTAAACTAATCATTAAACTATGCAGAAATTTCAACAATTTAAACAGAAATTTCAAAAATTAAATTGGAAACAATTCTCTATTTTTTTTTCATCCAACTGCTTATTACCAGGCAATAATTATAGTATAGTGGGCAAAAAAACGGACCACTCTGAATAACTCTTGATCTAATGATCTGATCTTCACTATCCGTTCTTGGATTCAATCTTAATGGTTCGAAAGGCGTGGCCTCAAACATGCCAATTAATTAGTGCATATGATAGTTGAAGTTACGGAATCAGATCCAATAACTTACTTTCTCTGAATAAACATAACTTTTCTGAAAAGATTCGGATTTTTGACCTTCAAAATATAGAGGGCAGCTACAATCTGAAGAAATGTGGTCCCCTTAATTCGGCCATGAGAGCGATCCAAGCTTTATTTTTTGCGTATTTCATCATATCTCGAGAACTTTTAAGGCGACTTGAAATTTTTTTGCACGCAATTATAAAATTCGTTTACCCAAAGATACTTCCACGCTAAAAAGCATATTTTAGTAAGGATTTATTAGTATTTATAATTTTATTTAATACTAGTTAAAAGAAATTTGAACTGTAAGGTATACAATTTTTTACATCAATTTAAAGTAGATAATTTTGCATGGAAAGATACTTTTTTTAGCGAAATTGGTTTAACAGTTTCCGAAATCGAAATCGAATTTTAGCTGCATGACTTTTTCTTTTAAATAAAAGTTCAATTAATATTATGGGGTCCAAAGCTTTGAACCGCTCTTCTGATCAAACTATGAGGACCATATTTCTCAGATAGGGACTACTTCCTACTCTTTGGGGTTCAGAAATTGGAATCTGTTGAAGAAAAATTTATGTTTATTAGGAAAAAGCACGTTTCTGTGTCTGATTTCGTAGCTTAAAATATCGTCTGAACTAAATAATTAGCTTATCTGAAACTGCCCCCTCGAACCATTGAGAATGAGTTCTGGAACGTGAAGATACGATCATTAGATCAAAAACTATTCAGAGTGGTCCGTTTATCCTGGCGCACTGTTCATAGATTATTTGTAATAAGATTCAAAAAAGATTGTCTGATTTCGTAGCTTAAAATATCGTCTGAACCAAATAATTAGCTTATCTGAAACTGCCCCCTCGAACCATTGAGAATGAGTCCTGGAACGTGAAGATACGATCATTAGATCAAAAACTATTCAGAGTGGTCCGTTTATCCTGAAGCACTGCTCATAGATTATTTGTAATAAGATTCAAAAACATTAATTTTACTGCAAAAAAATAGTGAAATACTTCCCGAAGACAAAACTGTTGGATAAATGTGTCATGAACTTCGGTGTCGAATAAGGGTGTTTCTAATTTTAAGGTCGGTAACACGATAGTGCGAATAGACGCAGCATTTTGCACAGGCCACCTTTACTTTTCAGAAAAGCTGATTGAAATTGATCTAAATCTGCAATTCTGTACTAGCATATTTAAGTTATATATTTAATCAATGTAAAAACTCATCATAATAAGCATTCAATCATTTTTTATAAACAACTAGCCGCTAAAGGCGGCCAGCTGTCCGCCACGCTAACGGTTTTCACAAATAAAGCTTTTTAAAACATAGCAGGAAATCTGAAAATTAGTGGACAATTAAAGTGTTCCTGTCCTGCAATTTCATATCCAGTTCTGTTGCAGATGTGTTATAGCTCTTGAGGATGTTTGAAGATGTAACTTTGGTATGGTAACATAAGGCCTATGGTAACCTAAGGCCTATGGTAATCTAACCTATAATATAAATATCAGGTGGAGACTTGATTTTTTTAAATTTTTTTTTAAAAAGGCCTCAGAAATTGTAAAAGCATAATACAAAAGTTGCTTTCGAAATCATCATTAGGTGAAAACCTCTTCTAATCTTTGACGTTTCTCTGATACTTCTTGGGCTCTAGAATTGCTTGTCGAAATTCGGTCATGTTCCATCCTTCTTCGACGTTCCACAGATGTTTCTTGGGCCCTTCTTCTTCTTTGAGAATCTCTTAATATCCTTTTCTTTGACAAAATACAAAGTTTTTTGGAAGGCGATTCTGCCATGTCATGTCAGTAATCGGGTTTTTAAGAAGTCAACGAATACTTTAGAACATACTATGAAAGCAAATCATGAAACTTCAGTATTAAAATCTAAGTGCTTACCTGCAAACTGAAACTTTCTGAAATAACTAATTACATTTAATAAAAACTGTTAAAATAAAGAATAGAAAAACCAAAGAGATCCAAGGTAAGTGTGATCGTTCCTTCAAAAACAATTAAATTCCTATTTTATATATTATATGGCTACAACGCTCAAGAAAAAAAACTAAAATGCTAAATACATGAAAAGAACACAAAAACGGGGGAAAATATACTTGAGGGTGCCCCTTGGCGAAATCGGCGACTTATGTTTGGCGTCTTACTTGGTTGCCAGAACTCCGTGGTAACAGGAATAGCGGCCAAAACATAGTGATATTTCAATGAAACAATTGAAAATTCAAGCAAAGCTTTTTAAAATTGCAGTGAACAGAATAGAATCAAAATTAATAAACCCACTATAATGCATTTTGAATCGAAACAAAAATTAATGGAGTAAGCACAGAAAGAAAAAGAGAAAAATAACTCACTTCTTCATTAAGCTTGAATATCTTCAGATTTTGGTGCACAGAATTCTCTAATTGCAGTTAGGTACTGTCTAAACTACGATCCCTTTCTAATAGATCTTTTTATGTTGGGAGCATTTGAACCTTTCACACGACCCATTCAAATCCATCTGATCAATCTTTACGTTCAACCAGAGACATCTTTCCCACAAACAGGACATTTATATCTATTACTAATTAAACCTTCATTCATACACCAGTCAATCACTACTTTTTTTCCTTTGTTATTCAAATCGTACAGAAACTTAAGATTTGTCTTATTGACAGTATTCATTTTTAGTACCAGAAGCAAAAGTAACCTTACCAGCCAGTATCCAAAGTAGAACTAACGGATCTCTGAAATTACATTTAAAAACAACGCTAAATTCTTAACCAATCAGAATCACGATTAAAATCTAAACCAATCAGAATAACGATTGGTTTTCAACATCGCCCAGCTTGGCGATCAACCTCGATCACAACTTGGCGGGGGCACCCTCAAATATAGTCTACCCCAAAAACGAATTAATTTTTTATGATATCAATTTCTATTTCTATATAATTTTTTATGGTATCAATTTCTATTTCTACATTGCTACAAAAATTATCGTCTTCGCTTAAGAAAAAAAAATAGAGCGTGGAAAGAAGAAGAAAAACTTATAATAACAATTATGAACATCGACAAATAAATCAAAGCAAAGCGTTCTATTTACGTATGGAATGTGTTGCCACATTTTTAATACAAAAGTTAAACTTTTCTCCACTTTGATAAATGTAAACAAATGCGAACCTTACAATTAAATTATTAATTCCTTCGTATATTATTGGTTTAAGTTGTCGAAATTTAATATTTCAATTGTAAGGCTCGCATTAGCATACATTTATAAGAGATATGCATTTTTTAATAGTTTTTTTAATATGGCTCTTATTTGAAGACGAAAAAGCATAGATTTTCTTACAAAATGACTGATAACTAAAAAACTAATCCAAATTTTTGAAAAAGAAAAAAAATACTTCTTCATTATGTCAAAACACAATTTTGTGTCAAGTTTCGTGCCTGGGCGAGGCTTCTGGGGCGATATATTGTGATTACAGACAGACACACAGCCGCTTTTATTATTATGTATAAAGTGTTCCTGTCCTGCAATTTTGTCTTCATATCCAGTTCTGCTGCAGATGTGTTATAGCTCTTGAGGATGTTTGAAATTATATAGCTACAACGCTTAAGAAATAAAAAACTAAAATGCTAAATACATGAAAAGAACACGAAAACGAATAAATTTTTTATGGTATCAATTTCTATTTCTATATAATTTTTCATGGTATCAAATTCTATTTCTATATCTGTTACGTCAAGCACTCAGGTATTATAATTTGATCTAGTTGTGCTTGTATAATTTTGATCTAGTTGCGCTTTCTACGTCATTTTGTTAACATCGTTTGGTTTGTTATTTAACATCGTTTGGTTTGTTATTTCTAAGTTAACTTTCAAAAAATTGGCTGGCATCAGCATTTTTATTCTTTAAGTTGCTTATTTTTTCTTTTGGAATTCGTTCCTTTTTAGCAAAATGTTTTTCAACCTAATCGAATTCTTTGCCGACTGTTCTCTGTATATATAAAGAAAATAAAGTAAATATTTTTAAAGTGTTGTGAAAAGAATTTTTAGTTGTACAAAGTACTACAATATCGCTACAAAAATTATCGTCTTCGCTTAAGAAAAAAAAAATAGAGAGTGGAAAGAAGAAGAAAAACTTATTATAACAATTATGAACAGCGACAAATATATCAAAGCGAAGCGTTCTATTTACGTATCGAATATGTTGCCACATTTTTAATACAAAAGTTAAACTTTTCTCCACTTTAATAAATGTAAACTAATGCGAACTTTACAATTAAATTATTAATTCCTTCGTATATCATTGGTTTAAGTTGTCGAAAATTAATATTTCAATTGTAAGGTTCGCATTATAATGCATTTATAAGAGTGGGGAGAAGTATATGCATTTTTTAATAGTTTTTTGAATATGGCTCTTTGAAGACGAAAAAGCAGACGAAAAGCATAGACTTACAAAATGACTGATAACTAAATAACTAATCAAAATTTTTGAAAAAGAAAAAAAATACTTCTTCATTATGTCAAAACACAATTATGTGCCGAGTTTCGTGCCTTGGCGAGGCTTCTGGGGCGATATATTGTGATTACAGACAGACAGACACACACACAGCCGCTTTTATTATTATGTATAGATAGATGTATAGATGTATAGATGAAAAATATGGAATTTTTTTTAAATAATCAGTTCTTATAAAATTATAACTATATTAAATTTTGAAAGTTATTTTATGTTAGTTTTTACGATTAATTGATTGATTATTCTCATACTCTCATAACTAGAAGTAATCCATTTCAAAAATTTTCTAACAAAAATTATTTTTTTAATGTTTTTCGTATATTAAAATCAATTCTTTCATGACAAATGAAATAAAACATTAGTGATTTACGTGAACGCATTTTAAAGACAACAAATAATATAGGGACAGCAAACGAGACAAAAACATGTATCCTTATAACTTGGGAATAATAAATTCAGATTTTATAGCTCTTATGAGAGATACATTCAAATTTATAAAAATCAAGAAAAGTTCTTTCTCGATTTTATGGAATCGTATAAAAATGTTTTTTCAATTAAAATATTATATTATATTAAAAGCTAAAATACATATATCTTGCTCTCATGTTATAATTTTTGCTTTATTACTTTATGAATTTATACTTTTTTTTCTATTTTACGATCGATTTTTGTGCATAAGAAATTATTTCTTTTTAAGAATTTTTTTTGAGATTATAAATTGTAGAATTTTGATCCTATGAGATTTAATTAAAATTTCACGAAAATAGTCAAATTATATCATTTTTTCTTATTGAGTAATTTCATTTTAACTAATAAAATTTTATTCAATTTGTTCAACTGGGCAAATCTTAATTTTATAAATTTATTTTTATTTTACATTTATGCGTATGTCTAGATTATTTATGTGCGCAAATTTCATAAATAATAATATTTTGTTTAACATTATTTTTTATGCAATTTTGCAGAAATTTTTAAATTTGTTTTAAATAAAACATTTTTTTTACTACGGAAATGTAAAAAGAAAGAAACTAAAACCAATTGATATGTTTCCATGTGTTTGGGCATTTACTTATTTCATTATGATTTTTAAAAATAAATTATAAGGTGAAACAATGTTAATTATCAAGAAACTTATAATTAACTTTGAAGATAAAGAGCGTATTAGTATAGAATCTTAATTTGAGACAAGTAATAACTGGCATCTAAATTTCAATTATAGCAAAATGATGGACAAAATAAAATTCGTAGCCCACGAAAAAACAAAATTCTTGCAAAATTATCGTACTGTATGGTAATGAAACTTCAGAAAAAAATCAAATCTCTAGTTAATAAAACCAAAATATACGTATTTAAAACATTCATTTGGAAATCTTTCATTCATATGGTAACGGCTTACTGAAATTTCTGATTTTCAAAATTATGGCTAATATATTTCACACATTGAGTAATAAAATACCAAAATAAAAAATTAATTGACCAAATAAAAGAATTTTTCGCCATGCTATAATGATCAAATTATTATATTTTAACAAATTTACTGAATTTTATCACATACTATAAAAACTTATTTTATTGTTAATTTTACCAAAATTATTACCCAATCATTATCAGTACCATTATCATTATCAATCCGTAATTATTATCAATGCCAATTATTACTAATTTTGAGCTTTATGGTGTTACCATATAGCCAGAAACATGATAAAGTTTACCATATTCTGCTAGTTTTCACCATACACCCTTGTGCAAATTAATTGAAACAAACTTTTTTTTTCGTGTTTTTTTTTAAAGAAGATGTTTTGGGGTTGTTTCGGTTACAATGGGGTTGGACCTTTGCAGCCTATTGACGGTATGATGCGTTCTGAGCAGTACATTACTATTCTGCGTAAAAAAGTTGTTCCAGAGTTGAAGAAACGATACCCTGATGGAACAGGGATTTTTCAATAGGATTTAGCTCCTTGCCATACGTCCAAAATTGTCAAGAAATTCATGTCTGAGAATCAAATTGAGACATTGGAATGGCCAGGGAACTCTCCGGATATCAACCCAATTGAGAATCTCTGGGCCATACGCAAGAATCGCTTATTAAATATGGACTGTACAACTATGGAGAAGCTAATCACGGCGTTAATTCTTGTGTGGTACAAGGACACAAATATTATAAATGACTGTAAAAAATTAGTGGAATCCATGCTGAATCGTGTCCAAATGTTAATAAAGTGTCGTGGAGATCATATTACGTACTAAAAATTTTTGAGTTTGTATAAATTTAAATAAAATAGCATTTTCTCTTAGTTTTCTGAATTGATTGAGTTTGTTTCAATTAATTTGCACAAGGATGTACTTCTTTTCTCAGTGTACGAATTCTATTGCAACTCAACGTTCGCTTTCAAGTCCAATTGCTGACTAACCTAATACCTTATAAAAAAACAAGGTTATAAAATTTAACACTAAAAGACTATCTCCAGACTTATTAGTGATATGATTTATCAATAATAATTATTGATATAATTATTGATTGATTCAATAATAATTATTGATTTTATACTCTCTCTACTGCGCTTCCTCTTATTTTGCTTTTATATATTTATTTGATTATCATTGCAAAAAACTCCAGTGTCCTTCCCACATTAAAATAAACTGAGTAAAAAACATGTTTCATCGGATTTTTTTTCACCCCATACAAAAGTTTTAGCAGTTTTGCACCACTTTTTACTTTTAACATATGATTGAGAATAATTCTCGTATTTTAGAGAATAAGTAGAGCAGTCGCTTGCAAACAGAAATTACGTGTAAAAAATAAAGATATCGATATAAATCTTAGTTATTATTAAACAGTTTTTCTTGTAAAATACATTAGTTATATCGATTCCACTTTAGTTAATTTCTTTACACACGTACTAATATAAGTGTACAATTACCCATATTTCAAATGAAGTGGGTAATTATATTTTCGGGTAATTATGAGGTCATCAAACAAAGAGAGAAAAACAATAAGCAAGTACGCGATTTTGATACATAATAAAATTTAGTATTATATCTACGGTTAAAGTTGAGTACTAAACCAAAATGCTGAGGTATGTTTTGAAGAGGGGGGAATTCTGTCTTGCAATAGAAAATCAACGTAAGTATTTCACCATAGAAAAGCAGCTGCTTGAAAACTATTTTCTTTTCATTTATAATCATATGAACGTTAAAATGGATTCTCAAAAAACCGACAAAACAAAATTTCATTTTGAAAGAAAAAAAACTCTTAGCAATATGTAGCTGAAAACCTCAATTCTGAATTGTGTGAATGAATTGAATTGGATATGAATGAATCAATTCTGAATGAACTAAATATATAAAAGCCTCAATCCTGATTTTTTTTTTTATCGATTACGTTGATTATTTATTATTTTTTTTGTTGATTTTTTTCTATTGCATGGTGGAATTGGGAACACTTAATTTTTGGTGGTAGAATTATGCAGCATAAGACCATGGAGCATGTGGAAAACTTAAATAGTTCTTCTTTTTTTTCAAAATACCCACCTCTTCTGGATTAATAACTATTTTCCTCATACCAAAATGGTGGATAATTTTGAGCAGTATCTGGGTAATTGCAAATTCCCAGTTTTATTTCCATTAAATGAAAAAAAAATGTATTGACTTGAGAGATGAGGAATTACTAATCCAAGTTTAGTAGCTTTTAGCGCTTTGTAAAAAAAAATACACTTTTTTCCAAACAACTCAAATGCACTTCCAGTTACCCGCATCGACCCTAATATACATAGAGAAAACATGTAACACTAGTTTTAATATTTTAAATTGGCATAGTCTAATATTATTATTTAACATTGTACCATGCCATATAATACCATATTACATCATACCATTTAATATTATTATTTAACCTTGTATAATACCATATTTAACATTGTTAGTGCAGATTATTATTATTAATATTTTGTTTTCTCTAGAATTATATTGAGAGAGGGTTACTAATAACATTTTTAAATAAAAGCTTAAAATTTAGGCTGCATACATAGGAAACATAACAAGGAAAATTGGCTCCAGAAACATTCCAATTTAAAATTAGTTAAATTACTAATTAAAGTATTAATTTTTTTAAAAAAATAATGATGGAGCTTAATGTGACAAGAAGTACTGTAAAATTTAGTTAAAAATTATTGTTTACCACTGTACTTTTAAAGAAAAACACTTCTGAATAAAAACGAAGCAAATGCTTAGCACTTCAAGGTGGCAGTACTTTTTACCGTAAATTGATATGGAATTTTTATGGTGTAAATGGAATCATTTAATAAATTTCAATCTTCTTTCATCATTTCGTTTTATTTTTTTAAGAAACTTATTAACTATGCCCATCACCCTAGATTTTCATAAATTTTGACTACTTATATAATTACGTGTCAACATTTTGAAACTTTTATAGTACCAAGTAGTGTGAAAGAACGGACTGTGTGTTTCTCAGCAGCAAGAACTATTCTTGGGTTTTAGTGCAGTGGATGGCTTAATAGAACACCACTATGGTATATAGTAGTTACCACCATTTTTAGTGTCAAGATTCACAAAAGTTTCTTACAATGCACTTAATTGTAACTTATTTTCTAAAACTGAAAATATTGAACTCATTTTGATGAAATTACAATTGCCATACTATATACTCATTAAGTAAAAAATAATTTTGAAAAATTTTGTCAAATATTATGAGCTTTATATATTTACAGTTTATAAATATTTGGCTTTTCTTTATTGTAGAGAGATATATGAACAAATGGTAGAAAACACGAACAATTTTCGTGAATAGTTTAGGAAAATGTAAAAATAGTCAAAATAGATAGGATTCAGTTTTCTTCAAGCACTGACCTCTCCAGTCGTAAGACATTTCTTTGTCTTCAAATGTGTTTCCGAATCTAAAATTCTTTTTTTTCTTTCAAATATCTACTTCAGTTTTGACGTCTTTCAAGCGATTCCCTGATCGGTCGTTGAATTTCGTGCAACAGATATTACCGAGAATGTGCTCTTTCTTTCTTCTATTTTATGACAGCTGTAAGCATTTTTAGACATGTTTTCTTTTCTTAGTTTTTGTGCAAAAACAACTTTTATTCCCTGAAGTTTGCTTTTCTACCTGTATGGAATAAGAAACATTTTTGCTTTAAAATCGAGTAACTTGTTAATAGAATTCTTGAAATAACCTGTCCACTGCTCCTGACATTTTTCGATAATCATTTATTAAAATTATACCATTTCCCTAATAACCATGCGTAAGCCAAAAATATCTAAATTACGCTTCCGATAAGTTATTTTTATGTTCATCACATTATTATTACAAAGATAAGATAAATAAATTTAATGTCAAACAAAATGAAATTTTGACAAAGATTGATTTTTTTTAAATTATTATCGATAATGTCATCACACTACTTTTACAAAGATAACACAAACAAGTCTTCAATATCAAACAAATGAAGATTTGAAAAGATTGATTTTTTTTTACAAGATTGATTGTCAGCAACAATCAATATTTCTGCTCAATCACTTAAGAAGATTGAAACTTATTTGGCATTAAATTAGCTATGATCAGTTTATCAATTCAATCTGAAAAGAAGACCGAAATTACTAAGTAAATAATTCCCCATGATCATGGAACTTTTTCTCCAGTAGTTAACTGGAATCTACAGCTAGGCCTAGTTAGGCTTAGATATAACACGATATAACATGATTATATGATATAACATGATTATATGATATAACATGATTATATGATATAACATGATTATATGATATAACATGATTAACGATATAACATGATTATCATGATATAGCTAAGCCTAGTTAGGCTTAGCTATATCATGTTTAAAAAATCATATTTTCAGAAGTAATCTTGATAATAAAATTAATTCTTTAACTATGCGTAGCTAGAATCTCTTTTCATCGATTATATCACTTCTAATTCTAATAAATCCACAATTTTTTTCTTTCAAATTTACGCAGCATTCACAAAAGACAACTCATCCTCCAACCTTCTGCCAGCCATGAATGGAGTTATTCATCTAACTCAGCATAAACTTTATCAATTATCGGAGTTTAAATTCAACTACACTCTTTAAAATTTGCATGAACGTTCAGTTTTGGTATTGATTTGAAATATCAAGCGATATTTAGAATTTTTCAAAACCAAATTTGGATAGGTATTATACATTATAATTTTTACGATGTTGCGGTTTGAAATGAAATACGTATATGCATGCCCTTTGCTGGCTTTAACAGTCGAGAAAACCCTTTAAATAATTATAAGCACCGAAAATAAAAATTAAATTATTAAACAAAATGGAAACAAATTCTTATCGTTTCATCTTTGCCATACAAAAAAATTTAAATGCTTCTCAAAATTAATGAATTTCATCTTCAGATACCACGAAGTTCAAATTTTGAAAACCTTTTAACTGAATATAATGTTTTTAAATGAAGTTTTAATGTTTCAAAATGTTTTGTAATGCAAATATTTTTGAAATAAATAATGAAATCAACTGCTTTAATTTGAAAATTTAATTGAAGTTCTAATTTTAAAAGCATGTAAATGATGGCACTTAAATTTTCGGATTAAATGACAACTTATGACTTCTGTGATTATAAAATAATCATTTTATTCAGCTAACGTTTTAAATGAGGCAATTTCATTTCCTTTGGAAAAGACAGAGTTTTTAACTGAGTTCTGGAGATTTTGAATGCGTGAAAAATATTCCTGGAATAAAATGTCATTTAAGTTTTCCTCCACAAATTTCTTTAATTACCTCTGAAAATTTGTTTAAGTGGTTAGAAATAGCAATCACGTAAGAAAAATTTTGAAGACGTTGAATTTTTGTTCAAATTTTTTTAATTTTTTGTTTATTTGTAAAGTATTTAAGTCAGAGCTTGCATGGAACAGTAGACATGGTAATGGGATGTTAGTTTGTTGTCTTTTACGCCCTCCTTTGATAAAATTTTGAATGATAATTTTTCTGTGCATATCATTCATATGATGCTGAATTTTACCCTTTAAAGAAAGGGTGATTTGGAATTTTGCTTGTATAAACCATAGTCTTAAAAAAAATGAGAAAAAAAAAACAGGAAGAAAATGGAAATTAAAAAAAGTCAAAATTATTATCCGTATGGTCAAATTTAATGAACAAGACAAGGAACTTCACAACCAGTGAATAACACAGTGATGCTCAAAATATTTTTAAGCAAAGAAAACGCGTTGCTCTTGCGTATAAAACACTATTTCTGATAATCCAGATCTGGAGTCCCTGGCCGTATTATTCGACGCACTATAGGATTCTATGTAAAATCTTAATTATCAGGTAATACTACTGTTTGTCTAAGATAGGCACTCTGACCGCCACTAAGTCTGCGACAGTCTGGTGCTATGGAAACAAGAAGAGGCCATTTTAGGGAGGGTAGCTTCGATGAAAGATGTCTCTTCTGTCGCCGAAACTAGTTCTAAAGAGGGATCCCGCACCCCTACTTGAAATTATCATACCTCGTTACCATAGTCACCGCCACAGCTCCAGACGAATGTCTGGCAGAGTACCTTTCGGAGACAAACAGTATACACCTTTTTTGTTTTTAAGCAAATGAAACCAGCTTACACTTGTTTATGTTCATGTATCAATTGATTAACATTGTAATGCAATACGTTAAAGATGAATACAAATAGGAAGCATATAAAAATCTCCTGAATAAAAACCCATTACATGTATATTTAAATATAAAAGTATTACAGATAAACTCGGGCAAGGTATGTAAGTATTAAGACACTCCAGTGCGTCTAATAATTTAGTCTAATTATTATAATACACTAATATAATATCTGATATAATAAATATTCAATATTTGTATATTATATTGTCTAATATATCTAATTTTCGAATTTATATTATATATCGTCTAATTTAACCAATTCATACAGGAACGTAAGCAAGTACAAACCGGTTTCAGTGGCGTAAAAACAATAAAGCTCTATAGTACTACCTTATAATTAAGATATCACATAGAATCTTATAGTGTATCTAATAATTTGACCAGGGACTGTATTAACAGTCATTATGTCATCTTTTTCCGGAAGCAAAATTTTACTGTGCTAATGGCACGAAATTCAAATCGCCCGTGAATTTTTTAGCTCCTCTTATTTATGAAATATAAGACAAGGAATACAATTTAATAAATTTTGAGGCAATGTTATAAGAATTATTCAATAGTTATTTTTTACAATTTTCAATAATTTTTTAGACGAGACGAAAAAACTAAAGAAGTGTTCCAGAAATACCTTATAACAACGGCAATAAGAGGTTGATGTAGTGTGATATTATATTCTTCATTTTATTCGCTTCTCCCAACCTTTTTGATATGCATTAATCCAGAAAAAGAAAGCGAGGATATTTAAATTTTAAAACAGGGAAGGAGACAGAGATAATTATTCACCTTCTACTTCGTTGAAAAGGAATGAATGACTCCGAAAAGAAATAAGGAATACTTTAATTTATGACCAAGACTTCTGCAAATACACGGGAAATTTCGCTCAACTTCCGTCAGAAGAATGTTTTAATCAAAAGAAGATCTGCTTTCCGAGCTTGAAAGCTTAAGCATAATATAAGAATGGTGAATATTGAATCTTCAAGTTGAAATTGCTACTCTTAAATGTGAATTTATTTTCACGATGGGCCACTTCTTATTTGGTACATTAGGTATGGTTAAAAATTTGTGTATCAGATATTTTAAATCAAGTTCATAATCACTTGTAGCCGAAGAGTATTTAATATTTATTACAATTATATATTCAGCTAACTTTAAAATAATATTTTTACCAAAAAAAAATTACGTTAGCTCGTTTAAACAAAATTTAGGAATTCCTCGTAAATTAAGTACTTGCACTTCAAGATCAAAGATACCCACACGTGACGTATGGCGTCAGCGAAAGCCCATCGATTCGGAGCAAAATGGCGTGTTTAATTTGAGCCAAGTTAGAATAACGTGAAGTTAATTAATTAAGCAGCGTCTCGCACAATGTGTCACTTAAGAAAATTGATACTTGACTTCGATGCATAATTAGTTTGTTTATGTGCTACATGGCTTCGTGCATCTTTTTGTTCAGTAAGAAATGGATAGTGAATATAATTGAAATCTTTGTGAAAGAATATTTGTGTAAGAATATAGAATGAGCGAATTAAGAGAATTGATATTTGAGAAGCTTGGCTTACTCGAAATCGAATGGAAAGAACAGTTACTAACAAAAACAAATGCCACATTTCAACCAAATATCCGATCGAGATACCCACAATACGTCACTTGCAGGTATCCCATTTATAACTAGAAATTTTAAGGCTTAAAAGTGAATTTATTCTCAAAATGGCCACTTGTTACTAGACCGTTAGATAAAGCTGATATAAGGCTATCATTTGATTAACATAAGAAAATGGCAACGAGAAATTTTAAGGCTTAACGACTAGAAATTTTAAGGTTTAAAAGTGAATTTATTCTCAAAATGGCCACTTGTTACTAGACCGTTAGATAAAAGCTGATATATGGCTATCATTAGATTAGCATAAGAAAATGGCAACGTATTTTGCTCTAAAGTATATAGCGCCTCTCTGCAGTGGTACGCTGAACTATTAGTTGAATGAAAAGTCGATCCTTTTCTTTATTATTTTAATTGAATTTATGAGACTCTTTTTAATCGTGCGTTTATTTGTTTGATTTTAATTCTGTTAAAAGTTTGGATGCTTTTCGCTTTAGATGCTGAGAGTTAATAGAGACTAAGTTTAATTTTTTAAACAACCGAAGTAAATTACTGTTTTATGTAAGTATTTCAACTTCTATTTTCTTCTTGTTTTTAATTTTATGTTCGTAAGTTAAATGTAATTAATTGTTATAAGCTTCGCATGTAAGAATAAATTTCGACAAGTATACTGCTTACAATTATGACCTAAATTATTTTATCGATATAATTTTTTCTTTTATCTATTCACAATTGAACATATCATGTAACACACCAAAAAAAGAAAATGAACAGTAGTAAGTACTAATATGACATATGCACTAAATTGTAGATTGCTTACTCTCTAAATTTACAACATCACCAAACATCTTCTAATAATTGGTATTCGACTGTAACTTGGGAAATTGATAGTCCACTGTGACTAGGAAAGTTTGGAATATTTGCCTCTGTAACATCCCAGAAGCGCTCCGTTAGTGTTAGTTAATGATTTCCTTTCAAAAGAAACAATTGTTATTGCCGCCACATGTATGTCTTACGCTTATATAATATTCATCTACGGATACAAAAAAGTCTAGAATGAGAATTTACGAAAAAAAAAATAAATAATAATAAAATTTTTGCCAAAGCCCTTTTCTTCGGGACATTTATTTGCTGCGGATTATCTTTGTGTTATCTATGGCATATTATTCAAATGTAGATGTTATAACAACTGATTATATTTCTACAACAAATGGTAAAAGACTCATCAAAATATTTCCTTCGTTCCGTAAAAAATCAATATTTCTTGTTAAAATTTTATTTGACGCAATCAACACGAGTTTCAGCAAACTTAAAAGAAATTGTAACGTCAGTTGAATCAAAATTGGAAAAAAAATAGGACACAGTCCTTGGAAATAGGACACAGGACTTTGGAACATTTATTTTTCACAGATATTAATTAATATTTTTCCATAACATGTTATTTAAATATGGCTCTTATAATATCTTATAACATTCCCACACAAAAAATAATAAAAAAAAAACATATAATATTTACCACACTTTCTAAAATCAATAGTTCTAGCTTAAATTTTATTTGACACAATTAACATCATTTTTCACTAATTTAAAAGAAAATGGGGTGTCAGTCACGCTGAAATCGAAACAAATATGGCAAAGCGTATCACTTTTGAATAGTTATTTGCCATACATATTGTTCTTGTTATCGATAAAATGTAATTTAAAAATAAATATTATAATACATTATATTTCTATTAAAAATGCTACTACACTTATCTGAATATTTTCTTTTTTTTCTTCCTACAATCAATAGATCTTCATTTAAATTTTCTTTGACACAATCAACGACGGTTTTCACTAACTTAAAAGAAAGTGTAGCGTCAGTCGCGAGGAAAATATTTTGCGAGGCATAATTTCCTTCATTTTTGATCCTCAAGAAAAACTAATACAAAATCCATTGTCTTGTGTTCGAAGATGACAAAGTTGATTAATCGGAAATTGTTGTCTGAATGAATCTTGTTACTGCCTGTCATTTAATTATAATCCCATTACAAAAGGTCTTTTCAATCACCCTTTAAAATAGAACTAAAATCGTTAATTGCAAAATGGCGTCTCATCGTCTTTTGTTCTCAACAACTGATTCGAAAGCAGACGATAATGAACTGATTAAGTACAAACGCGTCCACTTCATTGATTGTCGTCTGCTCTTACCGCTCAGTTAAGTATAAACTCCATCCCTTAGTGAATATTCGCGTTTACGGGAAGAAGAAAACAATTGCGCAAAAAAGAACAGTTTCGGTCACTGATTGCATTTAACATTTACTGTATTGTAAACGAAATGTAATCCTTTGTGATAAAATGTTTTCTTAATTCCATTCACTGGTCTGATGAATTGCATTTGCTAAAGAATTGTAATGGTGATAAAAATGCCTTCTTGTTTTGTGAAGAAAGTCATTAACAATACAAGAATACTTCGGCAACTATTATTGAAATAGATAGAGATAAATACATCATTAAAAACAAAGGTTATTCTAAGACTTAATTTATAACAAACGTAGTTTCTCGTTAATTTTTATTTATTTATTAACGTTTTTGTATTCAACCATTACATTTTTTTTTAAATAGCAGTTAATGGTTTGGTGCAATATAAAATGAACCTGGAAAAGTAACTTAAATTTTCAGCATCTGCCTTAAGATGTTTTTAGTAAACTAAAACCACGTGTTCTTGTTCTTTATTTAATTAGCTTGAGGTAGAGAGGTGTATAAAATGAATAAAAATTCAGACAGCCCTAAAAGCCTCTATCATTATGCATCTCTATAATATTATTTCCATAACTATTGCGAGAGATAACAGTTATTTATAGCTGATAGTTTAATGTTTCTCTCCGTCTAATTGAAAATGACATAGTAATTCATTTTAAAAAGTATAACTTAAATATACTTATGCAAAGGCTCTATATATAAGTAGATAAAAGACTTTTCTTTCCCAGTGACGCGACAGCCCATAGAGGGCCAAAGCCTACTGTGCACATTTCAGTTCTCTTCACCTTTGAGCTCTGGGCTGCATGAGCAGATGTTCCGGTTGCGTGCTCAGCCTAGTGTTTAATTCCCAAGCATGCTTGGAACTCATTTCATCGACTCACTGAAAGAATGAAAGGCTGAGTCATCCTTTCCCGGCGTGAGGATCAAACCAAGGACCTGTGGCACGACAGCTCCACAAAGACTTATAGACTATAAAAGACTATATTTATTCTAGGCTAGGAAATTTCACGAAAACAGTTTTTTTTACTTAGTACTTAAATTATATAATAAATTACCATTTCAGTTCCAAAATATCCAAATATATTCTTCTTTTAAGCGGGCTTTATTTCAATTTGTAATAAACATCGACGATTTAGATCTCTATTTTACACTTTAAAGGAAGCATTTGATTTTTTATACCAATCGTGTGCCAAATGAATTTCTTATGTCACCTTTGTTATTTCTTATATAGTTTCATGCATTTTTTTCTTTATTATTACAGTGTTGTGTTCAACAATATAGTATTTTTTTTCTTTCTTTTTTTAAATTTCTATTTTAATCTTATTGTATTACCTTTCTCCGTCGCCTGGACAGGATTCTCCTCTTGCTGACGAATATATATTCTTTGTATTTATGTGTTTGTTTTTATTCCCAATAACGTTTCTGTTTGTTTGTTAAAAAAAAGTATACATAAAATTCATTATACCTCAAAAATATTAATCATACTGACATAGCTTCGGTTACAATTGATTAAAAGTGAAAATTTATAAGAAGCAATAAATAATTTGTCTTATAAACAGTGCTCCAGTTTTTACCCCTTTACCTCTTAGAAATTCCAAGATAGCGGAGAGAAAATAATTCGATCCTAATTTCGATGACTACATAAACTTTAGATATACAAATTTGTTCTAAACCAGATCTTATAGCTGATACAGCTTTACGAACGGAGTGCACTATAAGAAATTCCGGATCAAGTTATGACAAAAAGTACCTGCTCCAAAAGTGTTGTTACTTTTTTCAATAAAATCCGCTTTTACAGTAAAAATTTACGGAACAAAAAATCTGATATTCCGCAATTTTTATACTGTAGTATTCACTGTAGACGCCCGGTGGCTGAGTGGTAGCGCTTCACGCTGTCGTGTCACAGGTCCCTGGTTCGATCCTCGGGCCGGGCAAGGTTGACTCAGTCTTTCATCCCTTCAGTGGATCAATAAATGAGTACCAAGCATGCATAGGAACTAAACACTGGTGGTTCTGCGTTCGGTTGACCACCTGGCAGGAGCATCTGCTCCTGCACCGCAGAGCTCAAGGTTAAGAAAACTGAGAAAGGCACAGTAGGCCTTGGCCCTCCATGGGCTGTCGCGCCACTAAGCTTAGTTTAGTTTAGTACTCATTATAAAATCAATAATTTACTAGAAATAAATAATTATTATTGCGTCAAATTTTAAGTTAACAATGGATTTTATGTGCTCAAAGTCTCAAAGCGCCGATACTTTTTACCGAAAATTGATCCAGAATTTTTTACAGTTATGTCTGGTCACATATTCTAGTGTTAAAGCGCTACGATCAGAGTTTCTCGCTTTCGTAAACTGGACCGAAAATACATCTTTGGTAGAAGGAACAATTTTAGTTTCTTTTTTTAAAAAAAAAATGAAACTAACGCTGAATTGGTTAAAAACAATTTTCAGCTCTACTCTTCTTAGTACCCGTGTTCAACAGCTAAAAAACTGGTCTATAAACAGACTTTTGAAAAGGAGTGGGTTTTAGTTATTATAAACGTCTTTTTCCAATTTTGAAACTGAAGTCAGAAAGTTTGGATCTATAATTTAAATCTATTGAAAAGAACATTTTATGGATTTCATTTCTCATCAATTATTTATCCCACTCTCAGTAAACTGCTTGCCAAAACAACAAAGATGCATACTTAAAGTAATAAACAATTCAAAACTTCTCTTGAATAATCTATCACAATGAATAAGCAATTGAAGAATAATTTAACGCTGATAAAAATTTGAAACTTTAACAAAAAAGTAATTTCGATAACATGGAATAAACCAGCTTTCCGAAACCAATACTTTCATTTTGGCTTGCTATAGAGCCAGGGGCATTTTTCTTCTTGTGCCGAAATCTCCACCTACGTCACACCCTGGTGTTGAAGAAAAGATAGTTTTGAAAGTGATGATATGTTTCTACATCCTTGACATGTTTTATTGGGAGATGGTGCCTTTTTAAAGCTCTCTTCCTGCAAGAAACAGTCTTTCTTCTCTCTTAGAACAATTTCGAGTGATGCATAGCTCCCATTTCGATATCGGATTCTAGAACATCCAAATCTCCAGATTCGGGTAGTTTCAGGAATTATGAGACAATTCATATTGCTTCCAGACACTTCAAATATGTTATTCGAAGTTTCGTTTTTTGGGGGGAATTTATAAAACAGAAGTACCTTTCTATTGCTAAGAAATAATGTCTAGTCCAGCTTAAAAATGGTTCAGTGGAAGCAACAAAATACATTAAATAAACTACTTGAAAAAGAATAAGGAATTGTTTGAACATTTAGTTGATATTTCAATTGCTTTTTTTAAGTTATCAGTTGTATTTTTGTTCTTGATTGCATTCATTTAGTCTTTAATATACTAAATGCAATTAAATACTAGGTTATTGTGTTGATTTAATACTTTATTTTGTAACCGTCGTTGAACAGCCGACCCAATTTTTTGGGATTACGACTACTAATGTTCAACGCCATAGCTTTGTAATTTTGAGACCAACCCAGAAGACAAAGGAACTCCTGGATCGAGTGTTGGGAGAAATTTGCCTTCCTGGGGACTTCTTGATGGAGCTAACCGTCATTTGCGTTACATGGAGAGGAAGATCACGAGAACCTCCCACGGTTAGCCTGACGGCAAGGGGACTCTAACCAATGATCCGTCTACCACTGAGGATATTTCACGTCAGCACTGTAGTCGATGCAAGCCGGATGCGGATTCGTTTCGACCAGCCATCGTTGGGGATTCGAACCCGGTTCACCTCATTGGAAGGCGAATGCTCTATCCCCTGAGCCATCGCTGCTCTCGATTTTATATTTTATTTTATAACCGCCGTTGAACAGCCGACCCAACTTCATGGGTTTACGACTACTAAAGTTCAACTCCGTAGCCTTGTAATTTTGAACTAATCCAGAAGACAAGGAAACTCCTGGATCAGTACCCCCAGAGGTATTGATTTGTTGTGGGAACATGGAGGACTTTGAGACTCGACAGATTTAACGTGCGTCAGTCACCATTTACTACACGGGGAGTCTTCGGCCGGCGAGGATCGAACCCACGACCTCTTGGATATGGCCCCAGCGCCCTACCGACCAGGCTATCCCGGCCCCCTCTCGATTTTATATTGTCATTGTCATAACTATATTGTCATAACAAAACGCACAAGTTTTCCTGTGTATACATGTTGCATCGGGTATTAAGTCACGCTGCGCTCGACATATTATACTCCAATGTTTCCATTTTCACGAAAACTAATTCAATATTTCGGTAGAGTAAACTTTAAACGTTGAACTATCAAAAAGCGTATTATTTTATTTTATTTAAGTAAAAATTTTTTTTTTGAAAATTTTACTGTGTTGTCTCCCCTTGAGATTAAGAATGAAATATAGAAGAAACTAAATTGTATGTTTTTTTCATTATAATTTCCTGTCTGCTTTACAAATATTGTTCTTAATATTTCATATATCTAAAGAACTTATTAACAAATGATTTTTGGTTTATTTTAACAGTGATGGTGCAGTTTTTCATAATATTTTATAAGAGAATGGCCTTTAAATATTGCAAAAAATATGATTCAATAAAAGAGAAAAAATGGTTATAGTTTAACATAAAAGTCTGAAAAAAATTGAAGGAGAGGGAACAATATTGGAGAAGATTCGCGAAGTGTCCAGGAAAAAACGAAAAATAACCAAAAACTCGTGTTCCTTCAATATCAAGAAATGTTTGTACTAGCTCCTGGTATCAGAAGTGCTATAAGTAATCTTCTGAAGTGCTCAGTTTTGAAGTAGCTTATTGTAAGTGTATTTTTAAAGCAACTAAAAAGAAAATATCTTGAAGTTGAGATGTAAGTTAAAGAACACTGGCGAAAAATAAAAGTTATACGACTATCAAACGAAAATTCTGAATCAAGTTTTTTAGAGATTAATATTGCCAAAAAATATTAGATTCGAAAGAAATAAAATATTAATTCTATCCAATGAAGCTTTTTAGTTTTATGGAACGTTGCAGAATTATTAAATTGCACTTTTTTTTTTCAAAATTAAGGAAGGATTTTTTTAAAACATTTCAAGAAGAAATACTATAATAGTTTGTATGCTTTTATTTTTATATGTTTTACATTTATATATGAGAATATATTACGTTTTTATCCATTAAAAGAAGTGTCTCTTTACAAGATATATCAGAAAATTTCAGCAAATGTTCCATGACACTAGTAATAGGGCATCATACTCTGTATATTAGCTTACTATCTTTAATTAATATGAATCACGAAATTAATAATTTAAAGTTTAGAATAAAATTAGATAATTTGTTGCTTTATAATTACTGTAAATAAGTCATATGGCACATAACAGCATCACATAGACGCATAAATTTTAAAAATTATTTCGCATGAATTTCAAATTACTCCTTACATATTTTAAAATACACTTTCCGAAATATTTTTGTAGTTTTTTTATTCGTTTCAAGAGCGTTTTACATTCAGTTCTACAGGGCGAAAAATATCCTGGTGAAATTACCGTAATGTACAGCGATATTTCTAGCAATAAAAACCATAATTCAGGTTAATCAAAATATGCGGTATTTAAACCAAGCATTTGATAATTTTTTGTTTATATGGTAACGATTTGCTGGAAATTCTGCTCCTCAAATTAACATTTCTTATTAACACACATTTAGTAAAACCTACAGAAAGAAAAGTAAATTAAACCGAAATGAAGCTTTTTATGTCGAGTTTTTTGGTATTCCTATAGAGCCAGAAACACGGTAAGCTAGACAATATTCTGGTAGTATTTTGACAATATTCTGATATACCTTTTAGAGTAACAATATTCTTGTATACCTTTTAGCTCTGTGTATAAACATGCAAAACTAATCTCTCTATCCAAAGTATTAGTTAAGCATATATTTCCAAAGTAAAAGTTTTACCAATTCTATTTGATTCTAGAAATATCTACTATAGAATATCATATTCTGCACATTGATTTAATGTTTGCGATTAGTATGAATTTTAAAACTAGCAATTTTCAATCTGGAAGAAAACTAGACATTTGGCCCAAACAATATACATTTTGGATTAAATTTAAAAGTATTTTATAAAAACCAATTAGAATTCAAAAACAAGAGCTAGAAGGCGTCATAAATTATAATATTAATGTTTTGTTCACGTGGTACTATTTGTGTTCCTTTTAGATTCATTATCCTTATTTACGTATGTCTTCTACTTTCTTGTAGTTTTCTTTTCTTATAGGTCTTTTTTTTCGCATGCATAGGGTCGAAGTTTCAATTCACGCATCTTGTGAAATCTTTATGCAGCTGCAAATTTTTTTAGACACTCCTTGCCTAAAGGTGACGCAAACATCGTTTAACACTTTCTTTTGAAAAGATCTTCAACTGTCTCTGAGTGTTTAGAGCTGATTCGAAATACTTAATAGATTCTTGACATAAAAAAACGAAAAATATGTATGCATTTATTTATTATTTAAAACTTATCAAAAATTGAAATTTTAATGTTTGGCTCGAAAATAATATGTATTTTTTAATAACTTTAAATGTAATTTATAAAATTTAAATTAAAATTCGAGAACAAAAACTAGAAAGCATCATTAATTATAATATTAATATTCTGTTCACGTGGCGTTGTTTGTTCTTTGTGTGCTATGTATTCTGCTCTTTTAGGTTCATTAACTTTATTTAAAAATCTCTTCTAGTTTCTTATAGTTTGCTCTTCTTATAGATCTTTTTTTTGCATGCACATGGTCGTAGTTTCAATTCACATTGCTTGCGAAATATTTATGCAGTTACAGATTTTTTTAGGGATCCCTTGTCCAAAGGTGATTTTTTTTTAAATTTGCTCAAATATAGTTCAACAATTTCTTTTCTAATAATCTTGCACTGATTCTGAATTGCTTAAAGAGTTGATTTGACATACTTAATAGACTTGATACTAATTAGACATATTAATGGATTTAACATGCATAAAAAAATTTAAAAATCCTCTTTTTATTAAAAACTTATCATGAATTGAAAACTTGACCTTTGGTTCGAACAAATAAAGATTTTGGAATAACTTTAAATGCATAAGACAAAAACCAAATTAAAATTCGAGAACAAAAACTGGAAAGCACCATTAATTATACATTAAATTTTTCTTAACAATTCGTTTGATTTATAACACCTTCTTATCACTTTGTTATAAACATCAATATTTATTTTAACAAAACTAAACTTAACAAACTATAAATGACAGTTTTATCACTGAAACATAATCGATGAGTAACACATGTTTTCTCATTTCAGCTGGATATTATGTTTCTTCTTTTTTTCATTTTGTGTAACAACTCCTTTCAGTAAGGATTATCTCATTAGCAGACAAAGAACAAAAGAGGACTGATTTAGTATGATTGAGCACCCGCTGTTAAACGGATGCTTAATTAAAAAAGAACAACACACTCTACACTTTTTAGCCTTGTTGCTGTTCATTATACCAATATCGTTGCTGATTGCACTCATTTTTTGGATCATATTTCATTTTGCGTTACAATTATTCCTGCGCAGTTGCTTTAATTATCATAACTTGTTCACGAATATTAATTATTTTTGTTAAAGAATTTTGGATAAGTATAATTCAAGCTAATCTAAATGTAAAAATTAATTGCTTTCTATAAAAATTGCTAATTAGCCAAATATTCACTTTTATATTATTTTATAAAGCAAAAAAATTTTTTTTAATATATTGATGCTTTACAATTTGCTTTGCAATATTGATGCTTTACAAATGGGTATACTATCGCCTACGTCACAGGTTGTATTATTCCTACTAAATTTACCCAGTGAACGGCATTTTCTGCAAGCCTGACTTCAAGCCACCAATAAACAAACAAAGTGTTCGATCTTTTAAATAGCTGCTCGCCAGATTATACTGTATTATAAAGAAAAGTTCGTTTTGTAATGATTGATTTTGTTGTTTCATCTAAGTAAGTTAATGTTTTTAGTAAACATATTTAAAACTCAGTTTATTAATTAAATTAAAAGTTTTTTTTTCTCTTCTGACAGCATGAGGCATCAAACCAATTAATCTTAACAGACAGCATTCTATAGAATCCATATTTTTAAAAAAATCAATGTTTTCAAATCAAATTTAATTAACGCATGTAAAATATTAAACAACAACCACTATCTTCCATTCATTTAGCATTGCACGATAGTAAATGTTATTCCTACTAAAATTTTCGAAGTGGAAGTAGTTGTGTTTTTTTTATATTATACCCAATTATAGTATTACAGATTATAGATTAGTGTGTAATATATATTGTAAGAATATTTATTACTTTTTCTGATTGTGTGTCTTATCTGAAAATTTTAAACTTTATAAAATGAAGAATAATGCTTTTATCAAATTCAGAATTTTATTAATGTTTTTTTTTTCTCTTGTTGCCTGAACTTTACTTTAATCGCATAGAAAATGAAAGGATTGTTTCAGTTTTAATGTAAATTTGAACTCAAATCCATGTACAAAAATACAATTTACATCCTATAAATTGACCACAGCAAGGACTATAATGTGTATTGAAGGCAAGCTGTATGTTAGCTGTATAACATTTAAGAGCAACACAAAATGGCCTTCATGTAACTTTTTAAATGATTATAAAAATGGACGCTCAAATAATGAACATTTCCCGCCAAAGTTATTTTTGTTACTATGGAGGTTAAATAAAATAAGTAGAATAAAATTGAACAGCAACTGTGTCTTCAACTTTAAATCAACAACAATTATTGTCGGTCTTAACACCTTGAAATAAACTTTCTGTTAGAATGCTCGAAGTATGTCGACTTTTTTTTATTTTATTAAATATTTTTATTCGTATTTGTCTTAAGATTTATACTTTGAAGAAAAGATAATCTACAATAAATATGATTTGAGTAAATAATCATAACAAAAAAATTTCCAAAAGAGAACATTAGAATTTAGTGCACATAATTAAAAACAATCATTTGCAATTTTATTTCAATATGCGATTGTTTTAGTTATTTTGTAAAATATTTGTAAAAAGTGAGAAAACTGAAATGTCGTGACCCATTTATGATATTTTCCACAACACGATGTAATTTATTTATTAACCTGCTATGCGTTGCATCGTAAACTGACTTCTTTTTTTGCAATGCAATTTAATAATTTAGTATATAACGTAAACAATTCGGATGTGGATAACTAGTGTAGCGTTAACTTATCATAAATAAGCTATTCAAATTAAAATATTTTTATATACTGATTACAAATTCTTAATTATCTCGCTCAAGAAATTAATATTATTAATGCAATTACGATACGCATACGCGTCATGACATTTATAAAAGCTAAGCATACGCCAAAGGATAACTAATTATTTAATGCTTTTACAGATAATAATGCAGAGTTAGTTAGTTCAAGGAATTCTCACTCTAAGCTTTTAAAGCATTTTGTTGCCACTATATTGATTGATGTATTGTGCTTAATGGTGAGCATTATTTGGTAATCGCATCAAGACCTGCATTTCCTCTAATTGTGAAGTAAATACGTGACGATCTTCAAAGCTTTCTCACAAACTCTTAATATTGAGCTCATAATCCGGTTTCTAATTAGCTGTAGAAAATCTACGAGAACTTAAACTTGTTTAACAGAAGCTTCAGTCTTTGTCTTAAGACTTACGCTTTTCGGAATTTTTAATTAAGTTTTATAAAATCACTTTTAATTATTGAATTTAAATACTTTCATACAAACCCCCCAAAATTAATGTAATGTTTTTAATGTAAATATTGAAAAACTTAACTATGTAAGTTATATTTTTGTTCAAGGTATATATGTATTTTGAATGAATATAATATGTGGGTGCATAGTATATGATAAATTTTTATGTGAATGCCGATGACTCCCTGCTGATTATGTAATTTTAAAACATTTCGAAACTCTCATTAAAAGAGCCTCAATTAATTAATATGATATTTCCTTAATTTCTTCAAGATAACCTTGTGATTTTTTTCCTTTGGTAACATCAAAGAACATGAAAAAATAATCTTTCGTATCTATTATTTGAAAAAAGGCCTTAAGGTCCGAATGAAAAAAATAAAAATAGCGAAAGAAAGATTCAGGCTTACAAAACAGTTTTGAGTGTATGTCCACCATGAGCATATGGTATTTGACTTAAAACCTGAATTTGAAACTTGTTCCTTTTTGTTTATTAATTATTTAATGCCTTGTTCTTCAGTTTGATTTTCATTCCCTTATCATGGTTTTTCGAGGATCTGTCACCAAAAAAAAAAAAAAATTTCACAGTTTAAGAGCCTTAGACTCGAAGCAAAGTGGTGATTTTAAACTATATACATCATTACTGGACCATTACCAGAAGACTTATCTGGCTTTGAAACGGACAAATATTTCAAAAGTTATTAAGCATTTTTAAAAATCACCAATTTGGCGATACCAACTGGATGAAAATCATCAAAATCTCTACCTAATTCTCAGTTTTTTCAAATTTTTATTAGCCAATAGTGAAATATAAAAAATATGCTTTTTCTTCTACTAGTACTTTAAATCAAATACTGTGTAACAGTGAAATACATGGAAAATTTTAACTTCAGAGAATAAAAACAATTCCTAGAACTATGAAAGAATCGTAAATAGTGCTTTATATATTAAAAGAAAATTAGTGAATTGGGGTTTTACATATGTTTCAAATAATTTTTGTAAACTTGATTGGAAAAAAATACTTGCTGGATTTCGTATTTTACAGACAATACTTATAGATATTTTATTTTTGCGAAAGCTTTAAATTTATTGATAAATCTTAAATTCTAAACCAAACATCAAAAGCGTAAATAACTAAAACAAAACCTTTGTTTAATTCCAGAGATAATGCTAATCTGTGTTAACAATCTGTTTAAGCAAAATTAATGCAAAATTATTCACTTAAGACTTAGACCTTTACAATAGAAGAGATAGTATCGTTATTTTAAAGTAACTGTAATAGCTCTGCAGCTTTAAGGAAAATTCTTAGCCTCTTCCAAAACTAATCCCCAATCTCTTGTTTCCTTTTAATGGGGAAGAAAAAGTATACAAATGAAAGGGAAGATTAAAGGTATTTTCTCCCTCTTAAGCTCCGCTGATAGGGAAAGAATTTTTCACAAAAGAACTGAATACAAGCCATTTTTTAAGCAATTTGTTGAAAACAATCCAATTATACAGTTTGTCTGATATTCAAACTTCAAAATTAGTGAAAAGAATGCAAGAAAGTGAATTTTTGCAGAATACTGAGCTTTTTATTTGAACAATTAATTTCAGAAAATAATATACTACTAAAGGAAATCCGATATTATATTTTTCTTAAGTTTTAACAGATTTCAAATTTAGAGCCTAGTCATCATCGAGAAATTATTTGGAAAAATTGTTGTTTTCGTAGTTGTATCCGGAATTCTGGAATTTATTTTTATAATACTTACTAATTTATTGGATGAAAATTGTAACAGATGCGGAATAGTAAACTAGTTTAAAAAAGAACAACTGCAGATATTTCAAAAAATTGCATTATATAGTATAGAGATGTCCAGTCAGAGGCTGAACTAGATCAGTGTTCCCCTATCATTCAATCAATTTCAGATTACACTATTCCCATCGAACATTTCGTGAACACTTCGTATGCCTATCCCAATATAAACCTATCCCCATTTGACAATTCGTATTCTCTTTCAAACATAAACGTATCCCCATTTAACAATTCGTATTCTCTTCCAATAAATAAACGTCTCTCCTTTGACAATTCGTATTATCTTCCCAATATAAACCCATCTCCATTTGACAATTCGTATTCTCTTTCAAACTTAAACGTATCCCCATTTAACAATTCGTATTCTCTTCCCATAAATAAACGTATCTCCCTTGACAATTCGTATTCGTTGCCCAATATAAACGTATCCCTACTGGTTGCAACTGAAATTGATCATTGACGATTTTCCAGTGGCCAGCCAAGTGCCGTGACGTTAGTTTAGACATCTTTGTTCATTCTCTTTACAAAATTCACATCTCTGTGCAAAATTTTTTACAGCCTTGTAGTTCCAGTTCTATTTTTTCCGTGATTTGAATGGTAAACAACGGGATCGTAGCAAGAAAGAAAGAAAGTCGAGTATATGACTTTGATTTTATAGTTCAATTTTTATTTTATTGTTAGATTCATTTTGATCATGCAAAGCTATTTGATAACCTCTTCCCATAATTATTATATTGAGTGAACTCCAGTGTCTATTTCGTTTTGAACCGTTGTTGTCGAAGCAGAAAAAAAATAGACAAACACGAGGAAAATATATTTTTTTAAATTTAAAATAAGTATAAATTAGCAATTAAAATTAGATAAGAAATCTTCCATGTTTAAACCGTTGATTATTTTGACACGAAAAGGATAGTTCATACATTTAATAAGTACAATCACTCTAACAAGCATATGGGTAAGATATATATTATGTTGCACTTGTCGCTGCCATAAGCAACTTTGCTGCATAATTTTGGTACACTTCTTGTTGAAGTTTTAAACTAAATGAAGTTTTATTTTTATTTAAGGCTAAATACAAACTAAACTAGGCTGCTAAATCTGAACTAAATACAAAATGAAGCACTTTGTTCAAATGTTATGAAATAATAAGAATTTCAAAGAAATAAAATTAAAGCACACTATGAAGCTAATTCTATGAGAAATACTTACATAATTAAACTAGTTAGAAGGACATAATTAAACTAGTTTTGTGCATAATGAAGAAATAAATGCCCATAAAAAATAAGTTTTTTTTAAATTAATCATTTACTTAAGACTATAATTCGTCATTATTAATTCTAATAAAGGAATTAATTATAATCATTAACTACATTCCAAAGTACATAAAATTTTAATTTAGAGCCTGGTGCTTCCGAGCAAGTTAAATAAAGCCATGGGATTGACACTAAGCCTTTTGTTCGCTATTCAAATTTTTAAATCTCATTTTTATTCCGAATTAATATCAACCCTTTAAGCAAAAGTGTCTTCATTAGCTCTTATACTTGTGTTAAGTTAAGGCTTAGCAAACAATAGATTCACTCAATGGAGTTCTTTCGAATTAATTCTATCTAAATGATCAAATCTGTGGAAGAAAAAGACATTTTCTAAAGATGTGCTTCTGATAGTCTTCCAAAACAAAAGAATTATAATCTGTTCAGTCGTCGGTAAAAATGCATTTTAATTCTGAAAAAGGTTAATTCAATCATAAACGATATCAAACGTTGTTTACCCTTAGATAAGCTTTTAATTTTTAATATTGCAGAAAATGATATATCTTTTATATTCTATGATTTCTAAATTATCTTTGAAATACATCTCGTAAATTTTTGTCAGATATATTGCACTTAAGTAATAAAACTATATTATTAAAACTAAAATAATCATAAAATAAATGTTTTTTATTGGACGTTTTTTGAAGTTAAATTGTATTAAAAACATAAATATTAAATTTTAACTCTTTACCTGCAAATGTTCCAATAAAGGAACATAAACTTTGAATTTAAATTTATGAGAGTAATTAAAGTCCGAAAAATGTTTTTAACATGCATTTTAAAATTTACATTATGGAGTATTTATTGCTTTTAGTTCGATTCCATTTCCTAAATTATTTATTTTATGATTTTTTTTTAAATTTCACATAGTTTGTTAAATTTTTCCCTTGTAATATAATTTATCCAAAATCCAAATTTTATAAGACAACTGAAATATTTACGAACTTTTTAAAGGATAATAGTCAACTGCCTGCTAGGCATCAACATCAAAATCTCATTTTAAAATTTTAAGCTTAACATATTAATTCAGAACCAACTGTTCCAAACATTGGCGTTTAAAAAGTTCTGTCTTTAGTTTTGGTTTGGCTTATTGATGTTGTGTGTATTTCGCTCAATTGCTATTATAATATTTATCCAGAAAAAATAATGATATTAAAATTAAAAAAGAAGGATGAATGTGACTAGGTTCAACTTTTGTTGAATTTGCAGGTGGCTAGTTGCAGTGATTGCGGCGGAGGATATCGCCATTCTTAAAACTTATACATGGTATGTAGTCATTCATTATCAGAAGGTATGTAGTCATTTATTATCTAATTATTGAGAATGAATTTCTTTTCGATAAGTTGATGACTTGCGGTGCTATACTTTTTTGATGCTTATTGTTATGATGATATAATTGAAATATCACATCAAAGGTGGCTATCAGTATATTTTTAGCAACAGCATTGAATAGATTCTTGCTATTTGTAGGTTTTCTTACTTGATTATTGTGATTCACATTATTTTGAAGATATATTTTTTGTTACCGAATTAGTTGAAAACTATCCGGCTTTTTTTCTTTTACTTGTTTCATTTACAAATTCTCTAATAACCATATCTAAGAAATACATAACAATACAAGAAGCCGTCTTAGAAACTTTTTCTGAGTCAGAATCGGAAGATTTAGAGAATTTTCAGTCAGAGATTGACTAACCAAGAGATTTAATTGACAGGAAAAATATAAGTAAGCATTTTTAGAGTTTGTTATTCCAATCTGCATGTCTGAGGAGGACGGGTTATTGCTTTTAAAATTAATATTAGATCTAAGGAAATTAAAAATCTAATTATGATATACATTATAAATATATATTAAAAAAAAGAAAACCTTTTAAGAATTAGAACTATTGAGTGAAATTCAATGAGCCAAAATAATTGGAATAGCTGGATACAATTTTTCAAAAATATCCTGGATTCAAGAATTTTGCTCCTGTTCATAGACTTTATAAAATACTCCATGAGAATATGTGCAATATTTTGCCAATAAATGCTCTTTCTAAGTTAAACCAAAATTGTAAACTGGTAATGCATTCTCAAAATAGATATTTTATAACATCTTGAGATTCTAACTTTATACCATTCTATTCAAACTCAAGACGTGTACTGGAACGCAGCTAAAGCAATCGTATCCTCCCTTCAAAATTAAAAGAAAAACTGACAAGCATTAATGCTCCAAAAATAGATCATAGTTAAAAAAGATATTCAAGTTTGTTTGTTGTTTTCAATCATTTTCTCTCATTGTCCTTAGATATTCTTTGGTAGTAAACTTATCAAATTTCAACTTATTTAATTAAACCTATCTTAATTCGTCGTTTCGTTTATATAGAAAAAATGCTCATAATTTTTCAATATTTATAGACTCTTAAAGACTTACTGATTTTTGAAGACCTATGTGATCAAGTAGTCGTATTTTCAGTGTCCTAAGCCACAATTCAAGTGATTAGTTTAATTAAGCCACCGTCACCAAAAGACATTCCCAAGATTCGGAATCCTTTGCGATCATTCCATCGTACTTCAGCGGATACTTAGCCATTGTTGCATTTTTGAGAACACACAGGCTGGTTGTCTCACAAAAAGGGGTTCGAGACTTTTTTGAATGCGATCCTCTCCACTATCATTCCATTCTGCAAAGCTAGATATCAAGCAAACAATAAATATGCATTTGGAATCACAAATTCGAGACAGAATAAAATAAAAACTTTGGAAGGATAAAGAAAACTCCCCTCGCAGTTTACGACGGCATGCTGTAGCATAGTTCCGTGTACTAACTGGACATGACTGTCTGGAATAACACCTAGATTGAATTCGAATCTATAAAATCCTTCCTGACCCCTCTGTATGACCCTATGAATAGACATTACCTCCGTCAATTTGCAGTTTTTCAAGAACATTCTGAAACGGTGCTTTATAGGCAGGACAGAGAACTTTTAAAGCAAAGACATCTGGCAATTCTGTTTTGTAATATTTTATACTGTGTTTTTACTAGTTTTGTGTGCAACTATTTGTCTGTTATTTACATTGCCATTGGAAATAAAAAAATAGTAATATTTAAAGTGCCATTAGTTTAGCGCATATGAAATATAGTTTAAGGAATCACATTTTTTAACATAAAGCTAAGCTTTAAAAAAGTTTAAGCAGATTTATTTCTAAACAGATTCTTTTGTAAGGATAGTTATGATTTTTTTTTATTCTTTTAATTTAAATGAGCGAAATTCAGAACAACATACAAAACTTCAATGAGTCTATTTTTTGATCCTAAAAAATTTATTATATTATGCAAAAGTAATTTAAATTAAATAAAAAATCAATACTTTTGAATTTATTTGTTTTTTATTTATTATTATAAACATAACAGCGACAGTTTTTGTCATTAAAAAATTCACAGGAACACAATTTCAATCAAATTTCCGTTCATTTTACATCACGTAGTTATTTAAAAATGAATAAGTAAGAACAACAGCAAAAACGAACAGCATCTACATGTTCAGAGAAGCATATATAACTATAAATAATAAAACGAAAAGATTAGTGAAAGTAGTTATCTAAATAATCTGAAAGTTTGGAAAATCTGAATACATGAAATCTAATTAATGCTTGATAAAGAATTATTTCTTCGTCGCTCAGATAAAATTATTAATAGCTCAGATAAAAATAGTCCAAAGAGCATTTTTTTTAAAATATTGAGAAAATGAAGTGCACATTAAAAGCCATACCTATAAGTAACATATTCTCATCCTGTAAATGTTGAGTCTATAAACTGTTGGAAAAACGTGTAGCAAATTGGTCAGTTTCTCAAAAATCACTGGATCAGGGGTCAATGAGCCCAAGTAACTATAACTCAATTTCATCAAGTTGGAATTTCAGTTTTGTGTTAAAATTAAATTGTTACTTTCAATGTACTAAATGTTGCTTTTTCATTTTTCACACAACACGTGCAGATTTCAGTTAAGTAAATACCGATTCGTAATTGTAAAATAATAAATTTCACGCTAGAAAGATGAAGCGTGATAAGCTCTTAACAGCTTATCATGGCAACAGTTCTTAACAGCTTATCATTTCACAATTTCAAAAATTCCCCAAAAATTTCTCATAAATACTTAGATCATTATATATATCTTTAAAAGTGTTTAGTTCAGGCAAGTTTTTAGAGGTTTGAGGAACCGTCAATTAATTAAGGAGGACTAAAAGTGTTTTCGAACGCCCAATTCTTGACGCAATTTCGCTCAACTTTGAGAAGCCTTTTTTGCTAGCGTACTATTCAATAATATTTAGCGATTCTGAGTCGTATTATTTAAATTTTGTACTGAAAAATACATAGTCATAAAAGCATTTTCTTGGAAATAAAAAAGATTATGCATCCTATATTTTATTTTTGCAATTTTAAGTAAACATAATTAGTAAATTCTTTTTTTAGGATCCTTGTTGTTTTTGTAACTGTTTCAAACATAGTTGATAAATATTATATTTATCCATTATTATATTTTTTTATAATAACAATATTCAGTTAGTATTTTATCCCAGTTCAATAAGTTGTTTTTATTTAAAAATATATTTATGAAACTTATACTTTTTAAGAAGTATTTAATTAAAATTTGAACTCCAAGTCTTTGGAAATCATATAAGTTTAAATACATAGTGTTCAAATTTAATTCCATATAATTAGTACTTTAAGAAATCTGCATAAAACTAAATTAAAATAATCGTCTACTAATATGGAATTACCCTTCCTAAAGGAAAAATTAAACTTCCTTTGGCAAAGTTGGTAAGTATTTTTCTTTTACTTTTATTTAAAAAAAACTTTCTGTTTTGTGACAGATTTATTTACCATAAAACGTATTCTCGTGTACTTTATCGGATTAAAAACTTCCTTAAATAAAGCTATTGTTTAAGTGAAAAACTAAGAAAAACAATCTTTGCTTTCCTATAACTATTATGTTTTTTGAGAATAAAGCATTATCACACAATTCCACAACTAACAAGAATATACACAAGATAAACAGATGATTAAAAAAATTCCTCTCGAAACATTACATTAACAAACATGATTAAATATCCAACAATGGAATTGTTCGCCTCACTCGCAATTGTTTGATTTTTATAAAGCGTTCAAGAACGTCAACTGAGAGGAAAAAAAATAACAGAATTAATGGAGCATGATTTTGTTAAGAGAGATTTATAAATATTTTTCTCGTGCTTTATTTTTTATCTCGTAAAACTCAATTTAAATAATTACTTTAGCAGTACTTAAGATATTATTTTTTTCCTAAGTCGTAAACAATTTTTTAGCTCAAAAGTAAATGAACTATTAAACTCTATTTTGAATAAGGTTTTCAAATAAAATCTACGCCAAAAACTAGTTTCTACTTTACTCAATTGAATATCTCCTTAATCTTGAGTTTATTTTTTAAAAGTAATGCATTTTAAATATAAATGAATATAAAATTAATTTTATAAAGTTGAAAAATTTCTAATTACTAATACCGTGCAAATTAAATATGTAATGACAATTGAAAATATTGAATATTTCTCTAAGTTTTAAAATGTGTAGCGTTAGTTAAAACTAATATATTAATTATCATAATCATAAAAGTATTATGATATAAAAATTGCTTATGTATAAATAGTTTATATAAACTTAGCGAAAGAAAAATAGCTATTTGATTGCATAAATATTTGTAAATCACAGTAACTATTTAAAAATATATATGACATATTAACTTAATTCATAAAATTAAAAATATGAATTTAGGAAAAATTTGAAAGAAGCACCTTTTTCTTAAATGTTTTTAAGATTTACATTAAAAACAATGCTAACATCAAAAAATGTTAACCTAGATTCCGAAAAGGAGCAAAACTTTTTTTTTCTTTTACTAAACCGATTTCGAACTTGAGGTGATGGACTCTTTTGACTATACCATCAAGAAGTAACTATGTTTTTAACCTTACATTGGTTCATAACGAACTGTTTTTGTTGGAGCATCAAAACAGCCAATAAACTATGTTTGCTTTGTACATGTTAATCCAACATAAAATTGGGAAAGTTCTAATATGTAAGTCTAGATGGCATCAAGAAAAAGCATAATAGGTTTTGATGAATGCTTCTGCTGATAATCATTTTATTTATCGTTTCAATGAAGGTCAATGAAGGTCAAGACAGTTGTGACAGTTTTTTTTAATTTGACAAATAATTATGGAAAAACCATTAAAGTGTTCCTAGATGTTCTTTTGCCATAGAAATAAAAAAGAAGCAATGCAAGTGCTTTAAACTTAAAAATATAACTTTTATTTCAAAATATACGTAACATCATGCTAAATAGAATTGATTGTTCTTCAAAAAGTACAGCGTAATGATTTAAAAAATACCAAGTACGCGATATTTTTTCTATTAGAATAAAATTATTTTAAAATAATCGAATAGATTTCAATTTTAACATAACGCTTCGAGCCCTAGCAAAGCAATGTTGGTTACACTTTTCAAATGTTAAATATTAAGATTTTGAAATAATTTCATTTTGAAAATTGATTCGAGTAAGACTATTGATTCGTATTCTGCAGCAGAAAATCCCTTTCATTAATGAGTAATTTGGCGCCACTAGAACATTTAAAACTTTTGACAAAATTTTCAATTATTACATTTTAACTATTAGCCTTAATCGCTAAATTTAATATTCATCCCAGAATAAATTTGCCTCCTGCTTTCAATTTTTTTAAAGTTGAACAAGTTTAAAGGGTTTGAAAATTACCTTCCTAGTGGTTGCATGTAATGCGCTGTGCGTTTTATTAACTGAAACATAATTACTTAGCATCCTTGGCCAACTCCAAAGTGTCTAGAAAATTCAATGAATACAATTACCATCTATGAAGAAGAACTCATTTTTTTCAAGTACGACTTTAATGTGACAATAGTTTCAAAGTCACTTTACAAATAACTAAAGATATCCCGTTTCTGCGGTTTCAAAAAAAATTCACTACAGTTCTTTATTCTACATATTACACATTATTTGCTTAAGAATAACAGTGGGGAACTTTTTTCAAATCTATAAGATTTTTTTAGCAAAGTTTGGATATTTTCCCGTCTGTTATTTTAAATCAGCAATCGGCTTCTCCCCTTAAGCCTACAGTTTTCTTAGTCTATTTTTTTGTCGAAGTGCACAAGTTTAAAAACGTTAAATATTACAGAGGGTCGCATAAATGTTGCGAAAATCTTCTAGCGGAGTTAGGCCAGAAGACAATCCAGTGGAGTTAGGCAATCTTCTAGTGGATCAGGATTGAAATTACAGAGAAACCCCATGTCTGGAGATATCATCATACGACATATCACCATACTCCCTGTTATGAACATTTCATGTGCTATTGAGCAGGTCATAACAGAAAAGCGTGATCTATCTGTGTACGATGACATTTCAGGCATTGGGTATCTATGCAGTTTTAACCCTATTGACGTACCCTAACTTCCTTAAAAGTTTGCCGCAATATTTACGTGACATCCTGTTAAAAATAAAGTTTTTAATTTTACACATTCCGACGAAAAACTAACTGAAAATTTCATTAAAAATCTGTAGTTTTAGGAGCAAAACTAATTTTCGATTTAAATCCCCATACCCAAATTTAGCAATACCAAATATTTGTATAAATTCAGTAAAAAAAATGTCCCCAGTGTAAATCAATGATGGTTTATACAACATTCTCGCACTGCCACAACACCAACTCTTCTTCTCTTACTGGAATCTGTGTCAATGGAACCTTTTTTCTTTTCCAGCCAAGACCTTCAGACATTTATTTTGTACCCTATTAGCATCAGTTTCAAAGTCATTGCATCGATTCTCATTCATATCTTCTGCCTTCATAAGATTGGAATCTGAAGTGGACTCCTAAGTCGTACCAGTAGGAGCTCACAAGCTGTACGATTTCGGCAATCACGCCACGTTTTAAACAAAGCTTTATTCCAAACCACATACAATAATTATCTAAAAAACAAGTAGAAGCACAACAGAATAAGTTGGTTTAAATTTTTATAATATATTTAATAATCTGCACATAACCTTAGTTTGTGGCTATATCCAAACAAAAGTTTATTTTTAAATAATTACATTGAAAGTTTGTAAAAATGATGACTTTAATTAAAATCTTTACGTACAAGCACATCAACCTGATTTTTTTACAAGGAAAGAAACCGAGTGAATAAAACTTATTTAGTTATCTACAACTTAATGCTTCTTGGAAAATCAGAGTTGGTACAACTTGGGTAGCTTTCCTCTTTTATCAGAGCATACTATACGTTAAAAAGTGCTTTTGCATATTACTTTACAACATTACTTTACAACAAAAACATTACTTTAAAAAAATATGAGGAAACTATTTTTATGCTAGATTTGTCTATAAATAAGTTCACTTAATAACATTTAAAGTAATAGAAAAGATGTTTTCAAAATAACATTTTTATAACTATATTAACTGGTCTGATGTTTTTCTGTACCATGCATAGTCTGTTAAGTATTGATTGTTTCGTGTCTGTTTCTTTTCCTCTGTGTGCTTACGTTGTGTACTTTTTTTCCCTCTATTAAACTTTAGAATATTCTCAGTAGTTTAACATTCGATTCATAATTAGATTTTCTTTTATTTTCTGTAACCAATTTAAAATGCGTTTTAAAAGGAATAAATTATTTTCAAATGAGTAATACAAACTTAAGTTTTCTTAATTGAAAAAAAAAAATCTTACATTCGTCACAATTTATTTCATAGGAAAATAAAATAATTATATAATTTAATATCTCAAAACGTCAGTGATTAGTAATTGCAATATTAAACAGTCGTTTTTTGTAAGTTGTTATTTAAGGAAAAAGGAAACATTAAAAATGAAGTGCTTCCTTACTTATGGAAAAATAAATAATCGCAATATAAAGTAAGATATTAATTAATGAACAAATTAAGCAGTTTATATAATCACATGCTGAAGGCAAATTTATTTAAAATTAATTTCTCTTAATTTAACACAGTTTCATTAATAAGTTCATTAAAAAATAATTGTTTTGCGTCCAAAAAGAATTTCAATTAAAAAATTAATTTTTACACTCCTCACTGCTGATTTGAGTAAAAATAATTAAGTTTCCAGAAGAACAGACTTATATATTTCTTAATAGAGATAATTACCATAATATTTTAGATTTTAATAACGATAGCTTGGAAACACTGGCGAAAATTCCAATAAAAGAAACAAAGCCGTCTTAAAAGTGCAAATATTTTTATAATTAAAATACTAACTTCGCGTGATTATTTAAGAATAAAAATTCTAATTGACTTGCATAATTTTTTTTTTAATTTAGGAGTTTTTCCGACCACTGAGATGTTATAAGCGTAACAGAGTGTATCACCTTTCTAAGTATCATACTCTGACTTGAGCAAACTGTAGCAATCAGGTTACCATCATAAAAATATCCGGTTAAAAAGAAAATGCGACAACTGTTACACTTAATTTAATTCAGACTGCTTTGAAGAGATCTTGAGCTATACTTGATTCAGTGAAAAGTGATTGCCAAAGTAAACCTGAAGCAAGCTAACGATTGGCTTACGTTTGACTGTTTAGTTCCAGGGTCATGGCAAACAACGCTAATCTAATTAGTGCTCTTAAAATCATCGACTCTGCGAGGAACCGTCAGAAGTTGTTAATGTTGGCAATAAACTGCAAACCTGCTTTATGCTTACTTTCACTATCAGTTTTTGCTCAACCACGCTGTGCTATGCAAGAAAGTAGAATATTCTAAAACAGGCGACCAAACTACGGATGATCCACTGCAAATTTACTGAGGGATCTTTTAACCGATATCTAAATTCCCTGTACCAGCATAATTGTTGACAACTTGTGGCACTGTACTTTAGCAATGTGTTTTGCTTTCTCCTAAGGGATCTATGTAGGGACCAATGGTGTGCGGTATCAGTCTACGTTTTACTGTTCTGCCGTAAATTGCTCGACTTTGCTCTCAGGTCATCGGGCCACCAAAGCAGAGGAGCGATCCCTCTGCAGAGGATCAAAATTGCGATGTCATGTCTTCCGATCATCTTCAGAGATGTTTCCCAGACTCCCCCAAATAGCCCATTGTGCAGCTCTAGTGCGATGTAAATAAAGTACCTACCTATCTATCCTAAGTGAAAAAGTAAACATCAGCCGGAGCCTCCCTGGCCCTGAGGTATCGCCAGCCAAACGCTGTGCGAATCTTGGAGGTTGCGGGTTCGAATCCCGACGTTACCTGAATTCGTCTTCGTGCTGTCCTTCTACTTGGCAAAATTTCATAAGCTGCAATTGAGCACACACACCTACAAATGTAAGTTGTATCAATAAGCAAAATAATTTCAGTCCTCTGCAGATATGAAAGTCAGCTTCTTTGATACTTAAGGGTCCTGCAGTGGACTGATCGTTAAGACACGGTTCCCTGCAGATCACCGAAGTCAAGCCTCACTGGCTGCGGTCAGTGTGCGGGTGTGTAACCACTTTGATCAGTCTGCAAAGGGACAGAGGGTGGGTGGTATTGTTCCTCATTAAAGTGTTCTACTGTAAAGTGCTCGACTTCACATGCTGGTCGTCGGGCTACCGAAGCGGAGGTGCCATTCCCTCTGCAGAGGATCAAAATTGGGATGGGAGGTCTTCGGATCATCCTCAGGGATGTTTCTCAGTCCGTAGCCAATAACCCATTGTGCAGCTCTAGCGTGGCGTTAATAAAATTACTACTACTACTATTGATACTTAAGGAAGTTGAGCTAAATAGTTATGTTTTGACTGTGAGGTTAATAAATATAACTTTATTGTGCACAAAATTAAAAAAATCACGCGTACATTTGTTATCTATTATTTGTCCGCTTGCTTGGGGCCTCCCTGGCCGAGCGGTATTGCTCACCAAACGCTCTGTTAAGAGTGGAGGTGGCGGGTTCGAAACCCCCAGCAACCCTGGATGTATTCTTTGTGATATCCTTCTCCATATTGTGCTATCTGTTCTTCTACTTGGCAATGGTTTATAAGCCTTAATTGAGCACACAAGCCTGCAAATGTATGTTGTATGTCAATAAACAAATTGCTTGCTTGCTTAAGCTGCATTTTGTATTTAAATAAAGCTGTGATGTAAGAATAGCCACTTACGATCTTCTGAATATTGTTAGAACCGCGAAGTTATATTGTGGCTGATTTTTCTTAGCTGTTGGTCTGGAATGTCGTTTGTTGATGTTGCCAACACCCTAGCTGTGATTAATTTGAATTAATTGCTTGAATAAAAATTCAGTACCACATTCTCTTGCTCATTTACTTTACTACTTTATGCCAATGAAAGACCGGTATGGCTTCGCCTTTCTCTTAAGTTCTTTTCTTTTCATTTTGTTTCATTTATATTTGACTTATTTATTTATTTTTATATTCGTAATTTTATATTTTTGATTGACATACTCTTTTATTTTCTTAATATTTACTTAAAGGCAAAATAGTTATACTCATGTTTTTTGAAAAATTCGTTAAATACTCATTTTGCTTCCTTTATTTTTCGCTTATTTATTTATTTTTATATTCATAATTTTATATTCTTGATTGAAATACTCTTTCACGTACTTTTTAATTTTCTTAATATTTACTTAAAGACAAAATAGTTTTACTCATGGTGCTTGAAAAATTCGTTAAATACTTCATATTCACTTCATTTAGCAACAAAAAAAAACGATTTATTTTAATTTAAACATTTCTCCTTTTTGATTTTTCATGTCGATAATCGTAAAACAGAACTTCTCTTTAAGCAACAGACTTCATAAAAAATTTCCAACAGTTTTGCGAACTTTTTTCACTATAAAGTACCATACAACCATTTTTTCTAAAAACACTGAAGCAAAATAATCAAAATGTATGATAAATAAGTAAGCAAAATGTTATATTTTTACAAAAATGATATTTTAAATTCAACCGCAGGTAAACAGTTTTTATTGAAAAACGTGTTCATGCATGCTTGTTTTTCTCATTTAATTTTCTTTTTCCAATGTGCAAATTTCAAAGTTGCAACTCCTAACGACCCTGTAGTTTATGAAAAGGGCATACAATGTATTTTTCTCCACATTTTTGAAAAGATAGTTCACTGAAATTGAAAGGGACTTTTTTTTCCCTTTCCCTTAACGAAACTGACGAATAAACATAGACATTTTTTCGCTTTATTGACCGTTATAAATCATCCCGAAGTACAAAGATTTCCCATTTACTAGCCAATATCTAGTGTTTGGGTGCCTTTTTTTTCACTAGTTTCACGTACTTTTATTTATTTTATTTTTTGGAAGCTTTTGCCGTAGGGGAAGAAAAACGTATAACCCACACAAAGATATCGCAATTTCTTTCTTTTTTTTCCTCTTCTTCATCTCTTCTACTCTTCTTTCTGTTTATGTTTTCTCCTCTATTGATTGTTCCGTTGTTTTTTCCTTGTTGGGAGCTTTTGGTGAAGAAAAATATGAGTAAATTCGGTATTGATTATTTTTTTTTCTTTTTCAGAATTTCTCTTTCTATTTTTCTCTTCACAAAAACGAATTCAGAAAGAATAAATGATACAAGTAAAATGTTCTAAACCAGAAACTTTTTGTTTCGTGCGCAGAAAAATTAACTCTTCACTTTAAGTCATTCTGTTTTTTCATTGTTACTATACATTCCAAAAGTAGACAGAGACTATTACGCCTCATGATATGCAATTTTATTACAAATAGTGAGATTTTGCTATTACTTATTGGGAGTACAAATTTGTTCAGTCTGCTTTTTGTGTGGTCAAAAATGCATTTATTTCCAGAAAAAAAAGAATGAACAGATTAATCAAAGTATTGTCCAACGCTGGCTAATACTTTTTCCCACCTCTCAAGCAATTTTCGAATATCATCTCGGAAAAATGTCTCGTCTTTTGAGGCGATCCATGTTAGGAGCCAATTTTCGATATCTGAAAAAGAAGTGAACCAGTGACCTGCCAAATCATGCTGCATCCGTCGGAACAACCAGTAATCAGAAGGAGCAATGCCCAGCGAATGCAGCGTTTGCGGTAAAATATCCCACTTGATCGTTTCCAAATAATTTTTTACGCTTTTTAGACATCAGGCCGACCATTATTATGCAGAAGAATAACGTTGTCATGTCTTTGCTCGTATTCCTGCTGTTTTTCTCGTAATGCACGGCTCAAACGAATCAATTGTAGCCTGTACCGATCGCCTGTAATGGAATCACCAGGTTGTGGCAGCTCACAGTATACAACACTATTCACCTTTAATTACTCACTATTCAACATTCTTCATTCACCATTCACCATTCTTGAAACGTCGAAACCATTCCCTACATGATTTATCAGTTGGAGCATTGTCAACATAAACTTCTACAAGCATTCGATGCGCTTCAGCTACACTTTTCTTCCAATTAAAGCAGAAACATTAAACTTCCCGCAAATGGAGCTTCGTTACTACAAAATTTGACATATTCAACAAAGTAAAAAACAGGGTTTTTGCACTAGAGCTAGAGCACTAGAGCTGCACAGTGGGCTATTGGCGACGGTCTGGGAACCATCCCTGAGGATAATCCGATATCGATATTTTGATATCGATATTTTGATATCGATATTTTGATATCGATATTTCAATATCGATATTTTGATATCGATATTTCAATATCGATATTTTGATATCGATATTTCAATATCGATATTTTGATATAATCGATATTATCGATATTTTGGTATAATCGATATAATCGATATTTTGGTATCGATATCGATATTTTGATATAATCGATATAATCGATATTTCGTATGAAACTCAAATTGATCGAAACTGAATTTTATTGACAGATGTTTAACCTCTCTGAAGCCACCGAAACCAGCTGTCACTATATAACATTTCATAATTGCAGAGCTATTTCTTGAAAACGGACCGAACTAATTTGTACTCCCAATCGTAATTTAAATACCGTAATTTAAATATCGTAATTTAAATACCGCTATATATATTCAGAAATCGTTGATTTTTTTCAATAAATCGGGTATAATAAATTTCCAAACACGTAAAAATGCATTATATTTTATTTTAAAGGTAGAAAAATTAATTCTCCGCTTTAAGTCATTCATTTCGTCGTTGTTGCTATACATTCCGAAACAGGCAGACACTATTATGTGTCGTGTTATGTAATTTTCTTAAAAATGGTGAGATTTTAATATTTTTCATGATGGGAGATATCGTAATTTTAATATCGTAATATACATTTAGAAAGTCTCGATATTTTATAATTGATCTAGGTGTTTCTCAAACACATAGAAATGCATTTTTTTTTCATAGGTGGAAAATATAACTTTTCACTTTAGGTCAATCTATTCTTTGTTGTTGCAATACATTTCGAAACAGACGGACACTATTACTCATCATAATAGGCATTTTTTTTACAAATAAAGATATTTAGCCCTCTCATATTCTAAGAGATATTATAGTTTTAATATCATGATGCATCAACAGAAAGTATCGATACTTTTTTGATAAATCAAAATAATTTTCCATGCACGTGGAACTGCATTTCATGTTGCTTCATAGTTGCTGTAGTTGTTGTTCATTTACGTCGCACTAGAGCTGCACAGTGGGCTATTGGCGACGGTCTGGGAAACATCCCTGAGGATGATCCGAAGAGATGCCATTACAATTTAGATCCTCTGCAGATGGGATGGCACCCCGCTTCGGTAGCCCGACGACCTGCACGCGAAGTCGAGCACTTTACGGTAGAACAGTTTAACGAGGACCAATGCCGCACGCCCTTGGTCCTTAGCAGGCTGATCCAAGTGGTCACCAACCCGCACACTGACCGTAGCCAGTGATGCTTGACTTCGGTGCTGGCAACCGTGTCTGCTGGCAACCTGCTTATCTGCTGGCAACCTGCTTATCTGCTGGCAACCGTGTCTTATCGATTAGTCCACTGCGAGACGTTGCTTCATAGATGGGAGAATAATTCTTTATGTCATTCTATAATTTAAACAATATCTGAAATTTAATATTGAGATATTGCGTCAGAAATCATTTACAATTTAGAATATGCCACTGGAATTTTTCAATTTAGCTCATTTGTGTTACTTTAAAAGTAGTTAATACTTTGCCCATATGAAATTTATCATTACCCATATGAAATTTATCAACATCCACGATAATACCATTTCTAAAAGTATGGTTATCCATAATATACTGTACATATTTTAATCAATATTCATCATTGATGATAATGATTATGGTAATATCACGGTCAGTTATAAGTTTTAAAAAATATTTCGAGCTTCTAATATTTATTTATTAAATTTTGATTTTGGTAAGATTTCAAATTATGCAGACTCCAATTTATGCACAAAAAAATGTTATAAAAGTAAGTAAAATAAACAAGATTACTTTTGGAACTGAAATTTACTTACCAGTAAAAAACCAGTAATCTACATTTGCAACTGTTGTAAAAGAATGTATCCAAATCTCAAAAAATGGAATATATAATAGTATTATGTGTGAAATTTTCTGCGACATTATGAGGATTTTAAAAGTTTTTTTCATTGGACCCCTTTTCTCTTTGCATAATAAATGTCACAAACTATTAAAACAAACAGGGTTAAAACTGTAAAAACCTGTTTACTTGACCAAGGAAAAGCAGAGAAGTTTAAAAGCTATTATTAAATATGCCTTCAAGTTTCGCTGGACATTTTTTTTTGTGTGTGTGTGATATTTCTCATGAAGCATTAACTGCATTCATAGCCTTTCGGCCAACTCCATACATTTTTTAAGCCCTTGTCTGTAGAATGTATTAGAGAAAAACATGCCAAAAGTGGAAGAAGAAAAAATCTCTTTAATTTTGTTCGTTATTATCATCAAAAAGTAAGGAACAGAATTTTTTTTAAAAAATTTAAACTAAATAAGTACTGCATTCAATATTTTTACATATAGAGGAAATGTTAATGGATTTCAGTAATTTTTGATGAAATTAGAGCAAAATAAATCAAATGACATAGATAAATAATAATGAAAAGATAAATAATAACTAATACAACAATATTATTTATATCAACTGTCATGAATTTCATGTCCCTTAGAATACTTTGAACTGCAAAATTACAGAAATTCAAGAAATTTCGTGAAACTACGAGTACATAACTTTTCGAGGAAACATTTGAACACAAGTATCGCCACCTATTGAAAAAATAGTAAATTACATATTATGCATTGGACGAACTGAGTACGGGCTTCACTGAATTGAAGCTCCGATTCTTCTATAGCACGAACTCAGGTCGGGCATTCGAAAATTGACAATTTGTGTTGCCCCAACTGAGTTCCGGCTTCACAGGTAAAGGCTTGATTTTATTCTATGCCTAGTTTTAACTGATAACCACGAACGTTACCGGCTTAGTTTCCCGGATCGACGTCAGATTCTTGCTCACATCGTTCCCCGGTAAATCTCATCTTTTTATTGGCACTCCACATGCTCTGAATATAATATTTTATTTGATGAAGGTGAACGATTTTTCAAGATAAGAATTTCCGCATCTGTTTAAGCCTCTCGCATTTATGTGGTGGTCCTTTGTGTTTGCATTTTAATCATCACATGTGCATGGACGTACAGTCCGCAAAAAAAAAAAAACGAATCACCCTGAATAACTTTCGTTCTAATGATCGGATTTTCACGAACTAAGTGTCAATCTTAATGGTTTCTGGGGGTGACCTCAAATATGCTAATTAATTAGTGCTAACTATTAATTAAGTTACGAAATCAGACACAAAAACGTACTTTCTCTGAATAAACATATATTTTTTTTACATATTTGGAATCTAGACACTTGAATTAGGGGGGGTAGACAAAATTTTAAAAAAATTGGGTGGTAAATTGGGCCGCAATAAAGGTTTATATATTTGGCGATAGTCCAAAGAGCCGCCAAAAAAAGTCGCCTGCGCAAATAAATATTTTAAGATAACCCATTGACTAATTCAAAAGAGGAGTGCTTAGTTTTACTAGGTTGCTACGCAACCAAGTTTTGATAGTAAAAAAAGTGAAATAATGTTCAGTGATTGCTCGGAGAGGTTTAATTTATTGTTAATAGAAAATATCTCGAAGTTTCTTGGCAATAAACAATTTTTTTAGGGGATTTCTGTCCAAAAAGCAAAAAAAAAAAAATTATTTTAATCTCCTTTGAAAAGTAAATTTGAATCGATTTATAAATTATTTATGATAGTTTTTAGAATTTAAATACATGAATTTTTTATCTGATATTATTTAGATTACACTGTTTTTACTATATTTATTCGAGGATTTTATACTAAAATCAAATGAACATAACTTATTATAGCTATATACAAAATTTTAGGGACAATCATTTTTACAGCTTTAATCGAGTCTTCTAGGCAAGAAAGTTTGAAGAAAAAAAAGTGCTTGAAAAATAAAATGTAGATTGTATAATAATTCTAACGCACATTCACAAAATTTTCTATAATTTACGATATTTCTTTTTTCTATAACTCAAGGAATTGCTGAATGTATAGTGGCATTTTAAAAAGATTGAAATATGTTATGTTCAAGAATAAGATATTGAAATAATATGTTGCATATTGTAGGATTCATTGTTTAAAAAATTGCTTCATTCTACTAGATATTTAGGTTACATCGTTTTCTTTGGATAAAGATGATTAGCAAATAGCATCCTCATGTTTCGATACATTCTGAAACTTATACGTTCGCAAATTCACCATAAAATGTCGCACAGCATATTCTTCATTTACGATAAGCTTCATTTACCACCAAATACTGCTACTATGGTTATTTTTGTTTTCTTATATATATCTGATGCTCTCTTTTTAAACGGAGCTCGTAAGATCCTTAAGATACTGAAATGGGGGCACAAAAACTTAAAAGATAAAATATTTAATTTCATTAACTCAAAATATCTGGTGTCAAAATGTTAATTTTTAAGTTAAATATAACTCTTACAATATTGATGCTCTTACGTTTTTAAAGACCACATGAATCCTGATAAAATATTAAAATGCATATGTTTACTTTAACGAGTGTAAAATCCTTATCAAAATAATGATCAAGATCCAAATGTAACGCAGTATAATTGACGATAAAAACTCAAATGGCTTCAAAACATATGAAGAGGGAAGTAAAAGTCGACATGTTTCGAGATTTCAAATATAATCGCCCATTCTCAAGACTTGTCAGGCTTGGATAACTTGTGACTTTTATTATTGGACGCTCAAAACATGTATATTTTTATTATCATCTATTATCTTTTTAAATCAATGAAGTTTTTATATTTTCGATTCAGTTTCTTGGGATTATCCATTTACTGACACAACATATTAAATTATTTCACTCGATATTAAAATAAGTTTTACATATGTTATAGGCACAGGTTCTTAGATTGAAAAAATAATAATTCACTACTTTGTAAAAAAATCAATGCTGTAAAAAAAAAATTATTTTTTTTTTTTGCTGCAAGCCTTAACATTTTAATTTAAGGTCATAAAAAAATTCCGTTTACAATTGAAATTTCAAAAGTCGAATGTGAAAATGGAATGCCCCCTAGTACCAGAAATCGAAATTAAATAGTTACAAGGACAACTTTTTTAAACAAGTTAGCGTTTCCGTCCTACTCGAAGTTGTTTGAAAAGGTATTTTTTATATATCAGTTCCAAAGTTTATTCTACATATATTTCAGGGTATACTTTCGGAGTATTTCGATCGAGTTTAATTTTACACACTTATTTGCTTAAAATTAAATAATTTACTTAGAATAAATTATTCAAGTGTTATAGTATAATAATAAACGGAGCTTCCAGCGCATATCCTTAACCTTAATACCGCTATCATTAAATGGAATAAGCTTAGATAAATAATAAAAGTTAATTTTTCCCTCGTTTTAATTTTCAAGGAATAATATGTTTCGATCAAACAGATTTCATTCTGGAAATAGTAAAATTATTGAGTAGGTCCCTTGGAGCAATATCATTCTTATCCTCTTTTGACGAAATATAGAAAAAATTAGTTTTCACAGTTTCTGTAAAAAGTATGTTAACCTACTTGCCACGTTTTTTTTTTAATTTTTTTTAATTAAAATAAGTTCGGAAATTGTGTATTTTTTAAAGCCCTTTTTTTAAAAATCAGATGACTCTAAAATTGGCACAGCTTCGGAATCCTTACAAATTTCAATTTTTAGTATTTCCTGCTTAACAAAATAAGGCATTTTCCTGATAATAAATTATACTACAATAATATCTTGGAAATCATGCTAAAGTAAAAAATTAAACAAAATAGTTTAGTATATTATCAGAAAAAAAATCTACTTGGTATCATAAAGAGTAAAAGATGTAATGAAATAATTAGTGAATCACACGTGGTCAGATAATTAAAAATTTAATTTCACAACCAAGATAGTAGGACGACATTTAGGATACTGAGATATTTTAAGACACTAAAAAAATTGGCTACGTATTCCACAGCTGTTCGGTATCTTTATCCTCTTTGTAGTGACTTATGAAACATCAACACTATTTTAGATAATCTAAGTTGAAGTCACAAGAAACAAAAAAAAAAGACAATCAATAATTTATATTCTTTTTTTAAAAAAAATAGTATGCTAAGTAAATAATCAGCTGTTTTGCCTTAAATAATTTTAAACAGCTGAATATTTTTAATTTCCTAACAAGGTATTATTCTTAGCTAGCAGACAATAATTCTTTAAAAAAAAACTTGACTATAATTTAAAAAGGAAACCTAAATTAAAGTTCTAAAAACATTTATTAGTATATTAATGAAGAAATAATAAACGTAAAATGGTAAAGAATAAGATTTTTAAAATGTTAAAATTTAATTAAATAGTTGGTAAAATAGTTCTGCGATACACTTCCGGAAATTTCTTTTAAGATTAGGATGATATAGGGTAAACCAAAAAATGAAGGAGCATTTCATAGATATTTCTTAGAAATAAGATTTTTAATTTAGATTGATTGGTAACAGTAGCTTACTACCTAACAATAGGAAGTCATCTAACAATGCATTTAGTTACCTGGTCTTTGAGTCTTCTCTGGAAAAAGTTTTGAATTTGTTAGTATCTGTTCAACGCCTTGTTTCTTTGACAAAATTATAAGGTCAGTGTTTGTTGTTATCCGTTTAAACTACAATTAATTGCATATAATAATGCTTATTTTTCTCATTGTGAAAAAAAGAATTCAAAATATGGTCATTGAAGTTACGTTTTATTTATTTTAAGCATCATAACATAAGCAAGTACTGAGATTAGGGGGTGTTTATTAACTGGATTACCGAACGATGAAAATCAATGAATAAACAAGTGTTCCTTTACTGGGATTTTTTCAAGTTAATGAAAATAAAAGAAAATTTTAATTTTCTTGTACCTTTTGTCATATTATAAATCAAAATTATGTTAAAAATAAAAAACAACAACTTCTAACCAGTGAAGGAACAGGCATGTTCCTTCACTGAGAATTGATTTCCCAGTGAATGAATAGTATGTGTGGATAATTAGTAGTTCAGCGACATAGAGGACTCCTAAAATTCAGTTAAATGTTGTATGAATAGTTCCTATAACAATTTCATTTAAATATGCAAATTTAATTGCTAAATTTATTTAAAGAATTATAATAATAATTAATTTATTATTTATCTTTATAAATGTAGTGATTAGTTATTACATCATACCTTGGACACCTTAATAAACTATGTTTATTAACTAAATATAACAACTAAATAAAATAATAAAAGCTTGAATGTAAAATTTCCTTTCAGGATTTTGTGCCAATAATTAGCTAAATTATTATCTTATTGCCGTCTTTAATGTCCTAACGGGAACTGGTAGGAAAAATCCATTTAAAGACAATTATCTAGGTGAAAAATGGATGAAGTTTTTTTTAAGGCGACATCCACCTATAACTCAGTGCAATGCGAAGATAATTTCAAAAGGCAAAACTTCCCTTAGAGAATAATATTCGAAATACTGGTTTTAAGAACTTCAGAAGAATCTTTAGGAGGGAAGTAGCCCTGGTTTCCTTTTATAAAGTGATTGCATTTACAATGCGAATGAAGCAAGAGTTGAATACTGCCCTTAAACGGGAAAAATCTTCAGCCTTAAAAATTATAAGGATTTATATTCTAAAGTACCTAGGAAAGAAAAAGTACCTCCATTGGTAGTTTTTCCTTACAGAAGAATTCGTTGAGATATTACAGAATCAGTCCCTGCTACATATTTCATTGGAAAAGGCTATTCAGGAAATGAAACGATGACCGCAGCAACATTTTACAAATGAATTGCAAATGTTTCTACCCATGGCTAATTGAAAATGCAATCAAAATCCATATTTTGCTTCTTCTGGATAGGTATAAATCTCATATCAATTTGATACTGAGCAAGTTTTGTTCCTCAAAACAAATTTTCTGGTTTAGTTTTCTACCTAATTCATGGAAATCTCTCGTTAGATCTTGAAAACAAAAGAATTGTAAAACAATATGTCTAGAAAATTTTACATCCATTTTTAAATAAGATTTAAGGCATCAACTGATGAAGTTAAAATGCTTTTATGAAATGTGATATTTTTCCATTTGATGTAGAAAACGTTGACTGTAACAAATACATGCAAAACAGACACCAAGAGTTAATGAGCAAGACAACTTATCAACAAAACACATGCTTTGAGAGTAACGATGCGCTATTTCTTCAGAAGCTTGAGAAGGAAATCTCACAAGTTATGTTGCAAATTTTTCAAGGAACATTGACAGAAAGGTTTAATCTCCCAAATATCCAATAGCCTGTGCTTTTTTCTATATTGAAGAATTTATTTCAAAAAGAACATTTGTATAATCAAATTTTGACTCTGAAGCTGAGACAACTAACATTAATAATGAAGGTATCTTGAAAACTGATTTTGAGATAAGTCCTCTTGAGGCATTGTTAGTTGCAAAAACAATTGGTTTTATACGTAACTACTAGATATAAGTCAATGAGAGATGGGTTTTACTCAAACTTCGAAACTCCTTTTTCTCATTTATTATCCAGTGACGAATTCTGGAAATGGAGCTAGAAAATCAAAAGAAATTTCGGAGATACATTTACATTGGCCCAAAATTTGGAAAAAAGAGGAAGGTTAAATCAAAAGAAAAAGAAATAAATTACTCATGACGAAGAGAAAAAAAAATACTTAAAAAGATATTTAAAAAAAAGCTTAAAAAATATGGGGAAAAGAGTAAACAAAAAAATGATCGAATTATAATAATAATAAAAACATCATCGGGTTACACAATGATAAACATTCATAATTTAGAACGGACTATTAAACTGTGAGAAAAAAATGAAAAACATTTTTTTTTTTAAATTATGTATTCAAACATATTTTACTTTCCATTACATGACTGAAAAAAAAAGTAATATTTTCCACATTAACTATGGTTATATGTCGTAATTCGAAGAAAAATCTTGTTTTTAGACATTTGTGTGGCCTATGGATTCCTAACGAGCATCAAACATCTATTATATATAATTCTCTTACGTGGCTCCCAAATTTTGGGTGTATTTCTTTTCCGCCGGTGGCAACGTTTGCTTTGTTTTGTTTACGTTTTGAAAACATCAAAGCATTCTGCCTTTTAATGATGTGTTTCTGATCTAATATACACTGGTTATCATAAATTAAGGAAAAATCACAAAAATAGCGATAACTCTTTCAAAAGTAAGCCAAACCGTGCAAAATTTGCATATGTTGTCCACTAAGAGTAGCTGAGTAAAATTGCAATATGCAAATTAGTGGCGCTGCACTCGGCTTACGTCATCTGCCTGGAGCATAAAAGTCCAAGTTTGAGAGAAAGCACACAAATTTTACTGTGATTGCGACATTGAAAATCTGAGATAGCCAATTCGTAATAATGACCTCTAGGCATCATTTGCCTGAAGAACTACGATGGAGAGCCATCGGGAGACTAGAGGCAGGGCAGAGTCAATCAGAAGTGGCCAGATGGCTAAATGTGAGTCCATCTGTGGTTCATAGACTTTGGAGGCAATTTCAAACCACAGATTCGGCATCTAGGAGGTTCAGTCAAGGACGGCCAACTGTTACGACCAGTGCCGATGACCGATATTTGACATTAAGTGCACGCAGGAATAGAACCGCTACTCCGACACATCTTAGATCCTCTCTTGCTGCAGCCACCGGAAGGTTGGTGTCAACGTCAACTGTGCGCAGAAGGCTCCACGAAGGTGGTCTGTATGCGAGACGACCAGCCATTTGCGTGCCGCTCACATCACGCCATAGGAGAGACCGTTTGCAGTGGGCCCGACAACATGTCCACTGGACGTCAGATCAATGGAGGCCTGTTCTCTTTACGGATGAGTCCAGGTTTAGTCTAGAAAGTGACAGTAGACGTTATTTGATATGGAGAGAACCTGGGACCCGTTATCATCCATCAAACATCCGTGAAAGAGATGCATACGGAAGAGGCAGTGTCTGTGTTTGGGGAGGCATATCCTTAGGAGGGCGCACATACCTCCATGTCTTTCCAAGGGGAACCGTGAATGCTCAGGTTTATCGAGACAACATTCTTGATGCTTATGTGCGCCCATATGCCGGGGCAATTGGTGATTGCTTCCTGTTACAGGACGATAATGCAAGACCACACAGAGCTCGCATTGTTGATGATTATCTTCAACAGGAAACAATTACTCGCATGGAGTGGCCAGCTCGATCCCCGGACTTGAATCCTATCGAGCACGTTTGGGATGCTCTAGGGAGGCGTGTATCTGCCATCAATCCGCCCCCTCAGACCCTTGCCACGCTTGCAACTGCTTTACAAGAGCAATGGCTCTCACTTCCTATTGAACTGATAGACCGCATAATTGAAAGCATCACACATCGCTGTTTGTGCTGTATTGCTTCTAGAGGCAATCATATTCCATATTAAAGGTACTTTTTCTATTGCAAACCGATACTTCCAATTTGTTTATTTTATACATGTGCTAATTTCTATACTACTATTAATGTCTGATAATTTCTTTTTATGTTGTTTAATACCTTACTATGTGTTGTATATTGTGGGTAAGTTTCATAAAATTCCATGTGTAATTTCTTGAGTTATCGCGATTTTTGTGAATTTTCCTTAATTTATGATAACCAGTGTATATAATTCTCTTACGTGGTTCCCAAATTTTGGCTGAAGTACTTTGTACAACTAAATAAGATTCTTTTCACGACACTTAAATATTTACTTTATTTTCTTCATATGAGTCGCTCAGAAGCCAAAGCGGTTAAGTCCAAAACACAGAAATTGAGAAAATTAATGTTTTCTGATACATTAGTTTTTAAAATTCTTGGTTTAATAATTTAATTAGAAAAGTGTATAAAGTCTTTTTTCGAGGTGTAAACTCTGCAAAAAAACAAGATATGTACAGGATGTCTAAATAAAAACGTAAGTATTTATTGAAATAATGACAGCATCTTGAAAATTTTAGGACTTATACCTTTTGGCAGCTGAAAAAGATAAGAAATTTATGTAAAAAAATACATATAAAAAGTGGACTTATTCACAATGGCTTCTGAAATTATTGTACAATATATTCAGAAGCTATTAAAAAAAGGGCTGTCTAACCTAGAAAAAATTAACCAACGAGTTAATCCTTTAATAACTTAGAAGATTATTATTTATTTCATCAAAATTTCCAAAAATCAGAAAATATCAAAAAATGGACTTAACCGCATTGGCTTCTGAGCGGCTCATATATCAGTCGGCAAAGAATTCTGTTAGGTTAAAAAACATTTCGCTAAAAAAATTACAAATTAAAAAAATAAAAATAAACAACTTAAAAAATAAAAATGCTGTTGCCAGCCATAGAATTTTTTGAAAGTTAACTTAATAAATCAAAATGACATAGAAGGGCAACTAGATCAAAATTATGATACCTGAGCGCTTGACGTAACAAATCCTTCAATTCTATAAGTGTTGTATCGCCAAATGCCCAAATTAACAATTGTGTTTTTAAAGAAATTCTATAAAACGTTTTAAATAAACAACCTACTTCTACAACTGCATCTTGAAGAACTTGGCTCATTGATTAAAAATATTGTTTTAATTTTACAGTACTAACTTTACTTCTACTTTTATTATTGCTATGACCCTCTTTCATTACATTTTACAACTTCATGCTAAATTTGAGGACTTTAAGTTGTTTTGTGGTTGAATACTGAAATTTAGAAATGTGTACATAAAAAAAATTATATTTAGAGGTTAAGAGTAGCCTCAGAAAAATTTGAATTGTTGACACTGAATTTAATAATGGAAACAATCGTTTTTGTGAAAAATTGAATTGTATTGCTGACATCAAAACTAAAAATATTGTGTTTCAACTTAATACTACCTTAATTTATATTTTAGAATTGCCTCGGAGAAATTTGAATTGTTAGAAATGACTTAAACAAAAAGTTTTATTTTAACTGACAAATACTATATTATAATTTTAACTTTTTCTATGTCTATACTCATTTTCTTACTCTTTTCGTTGTTTTTTATACATTTTATAATTTTGTGATAAAATAAAAAACTTATAGTTGTTCTGCTTCTGAACACTGATGAAAACACATAATGATGGGCTTCATCAACAATCAAAAATATATACATTTATTTTGCAAATTTTTTATTATTAGGGTGGCGCCCTTCAGAGAATTGAAAATGCAAAATTATCTTCATAGAAGCCGATGCTGTACATCCGGCGTTCAGTGGCAGACTACTATTTCATATTGTTTTACAGCACATGGCTTTTGCCCTCTGGTGGGAAAGACTTTGAAACAAAACTTACAACCGTTACTTTTCTCAACAACTGAAATTTCGAATAGCGTGATTAAGAAAAACTGTTTGCAATTTCAAATTAGTATTGAAATATACAGGTTTAGAATTTTCTACACAGAAAAGTTTTTGGAACTTCAGTATTCAAAAACGTATACAAAAGCTAGACGTTAAGAACGTATTCAATGAGCGAGCAAAGCGAGCATTGGATTGCGAAGCAATCCGAAATGAACTGCGAAAGCAGTTCCGGGGGTTGGTGAGCGTTAGCGAGCAGGGGGCGAAGCCTCCTAGTTCTCAAAATTAAGTGTTCATTCACTGGAAAATTTAGTGTTTATTCACTGGTAAGAACTGTTCCTTCACTTGGTCATCTTACTACTTATTATTTAAACCACCAAAAGCTTAAAACAATATTATGTAAGTTATCTAACTTTTTTTACATAATTTGCATTTAATAACAAATATGTCGACACCATCATTTAGCTAAAATTACAAATTTTGAAATTTTTATGAATTTTTTTTAAAGGCAAGCTATGCTTAAGTGTTCCTTCATTGTTTAGTTTACCCTATAAGATGTTGAGAAATTTGCGATGTTGTGAGAGATGTTTAAAAATGTTGACTACGTATTTTTATTAATATTTATAAAATATATATTCAAGAAATTGATAAATATATTATTCCAAATTTATACATACGTATGTATATTATTGAAATTGTATCAATTATTGAAAAACAAAATAAGAAAAATAAAAAATAATCACATTAAATAAGCACAATCTGGTGTGTTCTATCAGAAGCACGCTTTTTTAAAACTAGACATTTGTTGAATAAAGTGTTTTTTATTCAAAATTCTTTACTAAATTGCAAATAAATTATTAAATGTCTAAAAAAGAAACATCGTATTTTATAGTGTGAAAGAAATAAAAATAAAAAGATTAGCAAACGATTATTAGCGAAAAAAATATGAATGAAATTTTACGCTACGCGCGCGAAGTCAAGTTCCTCCCAAGTTTATCACATTTTAATATTAATCGCCCCAATCAGTTATTTCTTTATTGTCGCCAAATTATTTTTTTAAAAATAATTAATTTTAATTTTTCTCAGCTTCTAATAAATAAAAACAGTTGAAACTTTAGATTTTTCAATTGAAAAATATGTAGATTAATATGGTATAAAAAAATTCATACCTTATAATTCAATATTTTTTCATCCTCACTTTAATTAAATAATAAAAAATAATAAATAATTATTAAAAATTATTTTTTGCATGAAATTAGCTTTGGGTAAATGAGTTTTATGAGTGGGTGCAATTTTTCTTTGAATTGCTTCATTAGTTTTGAAAATATGACTGAAAACGCAAAAAGCGAAATTAACATTAAAGGGTACGAACTTTGAACTGCTCTCCTGACCAAACTATGGGGACCACATTTCCCAGATTGCGGCTACCCACTATATTTTGAAGATAAGAAATCCAAATATGTAAAAAAAAATGCATGTTTATTCAGAGAAAGTACGTTTTTGTGTCTGATTTCGTAACTTAATTAATAGTTAGCACTAATTAATTAGCATATTTGAGGTCACCCCCAGGAACCATTAAGATTGACACTTAGTTCGTGAAAATACGATCATTAGAACGAAAGTTATTCAGGGTAATTCGTTTTTTTTTTTTGCGGACTGTACATTGCTGTCTTAAAGTTATCAGTGTCTTCACACAAAGTATTTAAACATTTAGAAAAAGTTTCGTATCCATATTCGGAATTCCATGTTTGTGGAAAAAGTTTCCATGTCCGATCGAATGTCTCCGACTTATGCCTACCAAAGCTTGCACAAGTTTATGATTGACGTCATACTTACGACTAAATTTCTGACACTCACTTGAAAAAGTGGAGCCAAAACTTTTCATGCATAATTGGCAGATGATTTTTAAGTTCACGGAATAACCAAATGTAATTCCGCTTTTAATATTTAAATTAAATTTTTCTCAATCATCACAAGGTACATTTCGAAGAAGGGGTTGAAATGCAGACATAGTCATCATTATGTAGATAGATGAAGACTTATAAACATAGTCATTCTGAGCAGTCTTACTAGTTTCCTCAACTGCATGGGGAACTTCATTCACAGAATTACAGTTCAAAGAATTTTTATCAACATTACTTGACACGCAGGTTTGGAAAGTACTCCGTAAACTGTTTTAATTTATTGTAGAGTGGTTTTTCATTGCACATCTAATAGCTTTACTGGGCTTAGTTGCCCGTTTCTTAATATTCCTCCAGCGAGAACTAATTATTTCCATTATGTAAACAGATAATTAATCCAGACAGATAATTATTTCAGATTAATTAATCCAGACAGATAGACAGACCATTATGTAAAAATTAACAAGAAATTAAAATATATATATGTATTAACTATAAAAATAACAATCAACAAAATAATAAACTTAAAATAAAGATTTAGTTCTAAAAGGAACTGTTTTTTTATCATACAATACTACAATTATCAAAGAAACTATATTTCAAAACAATAATCTGCATGTAAACAAATCGCTATAAAATCGATGTGAAAGTAGTAGTATCAGCAGTAAAGTTGCCAGATTTCAAAATAAAATATTTATTAAATTAAAATCATTGTGAGTAAAAAAAAAGAGTTGTTTGATAGTTTCGGTTACCACTGTTCAGTTTAAAAGTCGAAGAGCGCTACTTTCGTTTTCATTTTCTGAGAAAGTGGTTTGCTTACAAATTGAAATTCTTATAACTCGTTAACAAAAGCTCCAATTTGAATTATATTTGTTGCATATTATTCTGAAAAGTGTGAATATTTTTAATATCACAAAAAACAAAAATAAGAAATTGTAAGTATTTTTCGTGTTTTGAACGTCCATTGTCCCCTTAATATCTTGTAGCTAGAGCACGTGGGCGGAACAGAGGGGTCAACCCCCAAGCAATGTCCCCACGTTGTCCTAATCAATGTCAAAGAAATAAAATATATCCTAGGAAATCTGAAGTAAAGTTCTTCCTTTTTGTCTGAGACACTGAAGTTGGCAAAAATGAGATTCGATCCGGTCAACTTCCACTTTTAAATCACAGGCCAGTTGTTTTTTTTCCCCGAAGGGCAACTCATTAGATATATTTTTAATAACGCCTTCATCTGTATAATTTAAAAGAACTTTGGAACTCTTTTTGTTTTTTCCTCTTTTAAATATTGATTTGCGTCACCTAATGTACTTGCTTTATTTTACTTTATTATTGACAGGGATTCTAAACTTGTGAATTGTGCAATGGTCCTGTATTTGCATCATTTATAAATAAATTAACTGTACAAAGGATAAATAATTTTTAAAAAAAACATTTGTTGATTAAAAATCTCAATTAAACTTAATTTTATATAAGAACTATCTCCGTAAATTTGTCAGAAAATGGCAAAAAAAATCTTTCCTTGATTACGTGTTATAGTCACTTTTGCATAATCTTTCTAACACAATAAACCTTCAAAATATTATTCAAAAGAGCAAAAATAATAACCAAATTTTATCGAAATTTTGTTCTTTTTGATGCATTTAAAAATGAAACACAATCCCAATCCTTTATTTTTTTTACATTTTTGATGACATTCATTACTTTATTTTATTTATTCATTTTATGCTGATAAAAAAGAAGAAAAGGGAAATTTAAAATAAGTGAGTTTTGAAATACCATTGTTTCAAGCCACCATAATAGATCTCTCATAGGTCTTTCTTTTAAATAAATTTTGATCATTATATTTGAAATAAAAGTCCTACGTGAATTGATTGACAAATAAAAAAATATCCATTTTGATTTTAGAAAAACAGAGATAATAGTGAAAAATTAATTATTTAATAGAAGTTAGAATTGAGTAAAATAAAAATTCACAGAATGAAAAAGCAATTTGCAAATCATAATAATAAACGAAGTTTTCTAATTTTTGATAGACTAACAAAAGAATGAAGTTTATTGTTCTCTTGATTTACATACCTGATGCGATTCAGCTTATTTTATGATCTAAAATAGAAAAAATTCCAATCTAATTTAGAGGATATAATTACTTACGTAAATAAATAAATTAACCTAACAATAAGCTGACTTATTTACATGCATTCAACTTGGAAGTTTCACGTACTTCAAAACTGCACAATCAAGACTAACAAGTGGTCACTTAAAGTGTCTTATATTTAACTAGTATTAAAAGATCTTCCCCATCGATGAAAAATTCAAAACCTTGAATTTCACGCCTTATCATATCTTCAGCTTGATTGGGAAGGATTGAAACAAAGACTCCTACATGCTTTAGATTTTCTGAACGTATACGAACAAATGGACCTGGTATAGCAGATAGGCTAGACCAGTTAGGATGGACAACTTATTTACATAATCCGGTAAAGCTGTCGGTAAAGGCGTCGCTCAGTTTTTAGTGCAGTTCATGAATCATGAGTTCGATCCTCACAGCCGACATAAAGATAGGCTTACGCAAGCAGAAAGATGCATGCTGAATCTGCCATTACTGTAAGTCCTATCATTGGTTGTGGAGTTGAAAATACTCCAGGCGCTGACAACTTTGTCTGACCACAGTCAAAATTACGCTGCTTTCCTGCCGTTACCATTAAAAGATTAGCTAGTTGGGTGTAGGTTGCTGAAAGAACAAAAAAAATTCCAGTTTCATATATTTCGAAAGAGTCGTACCAACAAAAGTATTACTTATAATTGTTCAATATTCATCAATTCAAAATAGTAAATTATTGTATTAAACTGTTTAACAAGAAATTAAAACCTATATCTTAATTCAGAAAATTTCTCTTAATTGTTAAAAAGTCTATTAAACACAATATAGTTTACATTGGTCTTGAAAAGGAATTTTATATTTTTTATCAGCAGAAAATGTATTCGAATAAATGGCATAGCCGATGCAGTAAAGAACTAACGTTATTTGCCACCAGTTCACTTAAAATGAGGACAAATAAAGTAACAAGTAGAGTCATTACCAAAAAAAGTGAATGCTTTAAATTCATAACAAATTGCCGTGTTTATCCAACACAATACTACAGGAAAGGTTACTTGTAAAAACAGATATTAAGAAAATAGTACAAAAAGAATATGTTGTAACTAGAAAAGGAAAAGAGGGGCCGGGATAGACTCTCTGTGTAATAAATGGTGACTGGTGCACGTTAAGTCTGTCGGATCACAAAGTCTACCATGTTCCCACAACAAATTATACCTCGGAGGGTACTGGATAGGAGATTAATCGATATATGGTTCAGGTCAAAATTATGATCTGTAGATGCATGAATAAGTCCGCCCTATAATCGGGTGTGACGTATGTGGCTAGCAGAAGTCGAATTCTTAGCCGTAGATGGCGCTGCTAAAAAGCAAGAACCAAGAACCCCCAGTGCCGTAATGGCCTACGACAACTAGAGAAAAAAAAAAAAAGAAAGAAAAGCCTGTATATCCTACAAACCAGTTATTATTAGTTTTTTTTATATTTTTTTAATAAAAATATAACATGAACAACAAATCTCAAGCAGAAGAGACGAAATAATACGGATATTTTAGACTGTAGAATGGGTTTAAGGGAATTCTTTCGTGAATCGCACCCTGACTTTTTTCCTGAAATTTAGGATTAGTTCGTGAGGAACAAGGTAAAATATTTCACTGAGATATAGAGGAAATGGAATGGAGATATCTAAGGAAATGGAATGTCAGTACCCCAAAGCTGCATTCTACAAGGACACAATCTCTGCACAGTTCACAAGAGGAAAAATGGCAAAAGAACATATAAGGTGAATAAAATTGTTACTATAAAGAATTACGTTAAAAATTTCGTTTTAGAATTTTATGTAGAGTTTACAAGGGGGAAAATGGCAAAAGAACCTGTGAGGTAAATAAAAATGTTACTCTGAGAATTTAAGTTCCACATGTTAGCCTGAAAACTATAATTTGTATGAATTTAGGAATTAATGAAATTTAAATGGCGTCTCAAAATTTCCTGATTTTATTTGTTACTTTCAAAATATTTTCACTTTAAAAGACATTTACGCGAAGCTGACTAGAGAAAAAATGGCGAAAGAACGTTGAGGTGAATAAAAATATTACACTAAGGATTTGCGTTCTGCATATATTGCTTGATTTATTATATAACTTCAATTTAAATAGATTTATGAATTAATAAAAAATATATGGCGTATAAAAATTTAATAATTTCAACTGTTTTCTTCAAAATACTTTTATTCACAAAATTATGCAATGTTTACTAGGATAAAAGTGGCTTTAGAACTCTTAAGGTGAATGAAATACAAAGGTTTATAGCGTCACATATGTACTTAATAATTGCTGTAATTTATCTGTAATTTATATTGATTTTTGAATACTTAAAATTTAAATGGCATCCGAAAACTTCGTAATTCATAACTGTTTCCTTCGAAATATTTTATCACTTACAAAGAGTTTTATGCAAAGTTTACAAGAGAAAACGATCTTTTCAAGCAATAAAAATCTCTACTTTAATGACTTAGAGCATTTTACATTATTTTTAAGAATCGCTTGAATTAGGCTATAATTATAATATATATAGATTTATAAATTATCAAGATTTAAATGGCATCTCAAAATTTCTCAGTTTCAAGCGTTTTCTTCAGACTATTTTTAGTTTAAAAAATAATTCTAAGTTTTTTAGGGCAACAGAGGCAAAAGAACTTTTGGGGCGAAGAAAATGCGTTACTGCGTTATTACAAAGATTTATAATTTTATATATATACTTAAGTCCTTTATGATATAGTAGCGATTTATATGGGTTTTTGAATTAATGAAATTTAAATGGATCTCAAAACTTCATGACATAAACTGTATCCTCCAAAATCTTTTATCATCTTAGAACAATTTTACAAGAAGTTTACAAGAAAAAAAATGTCAAAAGATCTTTCAAGTAAGAAAAAAAAACTTATAGCGTTCTACATTATTTTTAACAAATGCCTGAATCAGGCTATAACAGTAATTCATGGGGATCTATCTGTTAATAAAAATTAAATGGGGTCTCAAAATTTTATGTTTCCACCTATATCCTCATAATCCATGTTATCATTTTTAAAAAAAGTACGTTACAGAAATAATTTTCTGTGTCAGTGTTAGTGCTGAAACAAACATAAGAAAACAAACATAATGTATTTTTTCGTATTTTACTTTATTTACACAACAATAAATTAATATGCAAATTAAAAACTAATGTGTCTGAAAAGAGACCAACTGAAATATATGTGATTCCCCACTTTACAAAAGAAATTTCACGAAAACATTTTTTTTACTCACCACCTAAATTATATAATAAATTACCATTTCAGTTGCGAAATATCCAAATCTATTCTTCTTTTAAGCGTGCTTTATTTCAATTTGTGATGAACATTGACGATTTAGATCTCTATTTTTCATTTTAAAGGAAGCATTTGATTTTTTATACCAGTCTTGTGCCATTCCAAATTAATTTCTTATGTTACCTTTGCTATTTTCTTATATAGTCTCATGTACTTTTTTTCGATTATTACAGTGTTCAACAATATATGATGTCTTATGACGAGCAAAATAATTTATGATTGTAATATCCCCCCCTTTTTTTCTTAATTTCTATTTTAAATTTTTTGTATTACCTTTCTTTGTCGCTTGGACAGGATTATCCTCTTGGCGACGAATATATATTCTTTGTATTTATGTGTTTGTTTTTGTTCCCAATAAATTTTGTTTTCGATTTCGATTAAATCAGTCCGCAAAGTTATAAAAATCGTCAAAAAATACTTTTTATCAGATAAAACTATTTTAAAACATATTTTGTTGTAATTAATACAATTTATAAATTTCCCTTTTACATAGAGTAAATTTAAAACTTAATTTTCTATTCAGATTGTAGAAATAACATGGAACAACTTCATTTAATTTTCTTTTTCACACTAATGTAAGATATTTTGTGTTAGTGTAACGGCAAAAAAAGACGTTAGAAAAATGAAATTCATAATTCGTGAAATTTTGATGCAAGAAGCATCAAATTTCTTTGATACTATAAGCTCAAAACCGTTTAGCGCGAAAAATTTTCTCACATTTTATGGATTTTCAATATTTTTTTTGTGATCACATTCAAGAATATTTGCTTCTTCACAACATCATCCCTACATCTCAGAAGCAAAATTCAAAAAACAGATACTTTAAAATATTCGATTTCGAACAAAAAAAATTAAAAAGTAAGCCTCACTAGGGCCTAGAAAACGAACATTTTATGCCTAGACAACTTAGGTTCCAGTATTTCCCGGTACTTTCCGAAGTAGGACCGTAAAATCTGATCCGTAATGGCCCTACACCAGATTTTATTTCGCTTAGGGAATCGCATTAAACTTTCGTCCTGTTGCCAACAGGAAAGAAAAAAAAACAAAATAAAAGTTGAAAATGAAAAGAAATCTGAAGGAGGGAAGGACGCGGGTAAAAGTTCCTCTTTGGTTGTAAAACTTTTCAAAGTTAAAGTGACTCTTTCTGTTGATAAAGGGGACAGAGTGTCCGATATTTTTGTCTTTTTCCTTAACTCAATTGAACCCCGCTTCACCAAGAAGAAGATCGTGTTTTTTAACTTCAAATAAAACTTTGGGGAGGGGGGATTAACCGTATGTCAAATAATTTCTTTAGTTTAGAAATAAAAGACAACTAAATTGTGAAAATAAATAAAAACTTTTTTTCTTCTTTTGTTTGATATCAAAAAATCGATGTTGATATGACAGAAAAGTTGAAAGAAGAAAGCTTCACGAATTTGGCAAGCAAGCTTTATTTTCTGGTACGTAGAGTATCATTTTATTTCACTAAATCAAAATTCTAATTTTTCTCACTCTGTTTAAAAATTTTGTATCCATAATAAGCTAACTGCAGAGCATTCAAATGATGATAAGGTATACTTGGTATTCAAATGATGATAAGGTATTACGTATGAATAAATCACAAATATAGGTACAAAGATGGAGGTACTATAGTTTCTGTTCTCTAGAAAAAGAGCCTTCTTCAGTGTCTAAACACAGAATGACTATAGAAAAGTTACGAAACTAACACATGTAAAGTGCTAGTTTAATCAGTTGGGAAAGAAATACAAGCTTGAACAATCTTGTTCATGTAACTGACTTCACGTATTAGTGTAGTGACTTTTCTACTAAAATTTCAAGCTTATCCACTACAGAGTGCTCTTGTTTATAGAACAGAAACTATAGTATGTCCATTTTCGTACCTTCACTTGTGCTTTCTTCATGGTGTTCTTGTTTTAATATCTGCATGTTGTTCTGTTGCAAGCTTCACTGATATACGCTTTTAGAATTCCTGATGAAAATATAGTGATGAAATGTCACAGTTTATAATTTATGCCAAGAAAAACGATATCTAAATGTGACGAATTACTAAAAAAGTGGGACTGAATGCTGAAAAGCTTGTATAAGTACAGAAGGAGGCAAAATGAAATTATAAGGTGATCATCAGAAGTGCCTCCAAGTTTTTTTTTCAATCAAACTGGTTTTGATATTTTTAGTCCCGACTTTCTCACTAATGATTCTTTAGATTTTGATAGTGTTATTATTTTTTAATCTCTTAAATATTAATTTTTATGCATCATTAATGTATTTTAAAACTTGTTTCCTCTTATGTGAATATTTCTTTTACTTCGTTTTTAACACGATACGAAAGATATTTATAAAAGAAAACATTTCTCGACAATACTCAAATATTTACCTTTTTTTGAATAGGAAAAAAATATGAGAAATAACATAAATCGAAGTATCATCGACGTTTATAAGTCTTCTTTTTAAAATAAGCTCACCAATATCTCATAAGAAATCGTAACGTATTGGTAGCCTATTTTCTTTACTGTAAAAATATTATTGAAAAAGATTAATCATTTCAACCCCACTAAATTCATTTTCAAAGTTTCCATTTTGACGACCAAGTATTTTAGTTTCTTCATAACTTTTTTCAGCTGGAATTTTTCTACAAAGCACTTTTATTCATCAAATATAGATTTCAGATAACAAACGAAGATTGTATTTAAATAATTAAGAAACTAAATATGAGCGGGAAAATTATCAGTAAAAATTAGAAATTTAATGCCTTTTCTATAAGATAAGAACACTCTATATAACATAAGGTAAAATATACTTACATCTAAAATTATAAATATATACTCATACGATTAGTTGAAAATTTTATTAATAAAATGATTAAATGAGGTCTAATAATGAATGAGGTCTTTAACTAGATGAGATTTTTCTTAAATATCATCATTTCAATAAGCTCATAGCAAACAGGTTGTAAAATTAAACAATTAAAAAAATGAGATTTTTTTTCAAATAAATTTTAATTCATTGTTTTTCTTATATTTGGGACAGGAAAACTTCACTAATCCTTTGACTGCTGTAGGTGCATATTAAACATTCATCGAAAATCATTTGTATAGTCTACACTATAAGAAATTCCAGATTGAATTACGGTATGAAGTACCGGCACTTTGTGTGCATAATCCGCAAAATCCATTTAAGTTAAGATATTTTAAGTTACGAAATCAGAAACATAAACATACTTCATCTGAATAAAATATCTCTTGTTTTTCGACAAATTCGGATTTTTGACATCCATATAGAGGGTTAGTCACAATCTAGGAAATATGGTCCCGATAGTTTCGTAAAAAGTGTCGTCCAAAGTTAGTTAATTTTATATTTCGAGTATTTTGCCATATCTAGAGAACTTTTGAAGAGAACTGAGAATTGTCTGCACGCAATTATAAAATTCGTCGATCCAAGGAAAAATTCATACAAAAAATAACTTTTATTTTTTTATTAAGTAATAGTACGAAGACTTTTGAATTGTAAGAAATACCGTTGCAATTTTACTTGAATATAAGAGGTGACCACAATCTGGGAATATGGTCCCCGTATTTTGGTCAGAAGAGAGATCCAAAGTTTGGACCCCTTAATGCTAATTCTACTTTTTGCGTAATTCGCCATATTTCAAGAACTTTTTAATGAATCTATAGTGAATAATTACTGTAATAAATTCTGCAAAAAGAGATACGCAAAATGTTAATTTAAAAATTACCGTTATGCACGAAAGTTTGAATGAAAACCCTTAAAATATATCGATTGAATTATGAGAATGACTGGTTGGAAAAATTTTAGTTCCTGTAATGTGTCCTATAGAATATGATCTGGACTCTCTGCTTGATAAATGATTCTAAATCAAAGAACTCTATTTTCGACATTCTCTTACCCTCTGCATTACTGACTATTCAATAGATTAATCAGTAGTGAATCAGTCTCTGAAATGAAATGGACCAATCCGGTCGTGAATTAATGTAACAGACGATTTTTCGTTTCGAAAGACACCCCTTCGTTTCGTTATCTTAGTGAAACAAAAGAATGAAGACAGGACAAGAAAAGTCAGGATTAATCTTTCTCTCCTCGAACTAATTGATGTCAGTATCGTTTGACGTTAGGAAATGGCAGACGAAAACGATCATTATCCGCCCCAACCCCACTTCCATCTGACATGTGACAATTTCTTAATAATGTTCGTGTCAAAAAAAGTATTCCTCACACCTTATCTTTAAAAAAGATCAAAAATAACACAAAAAAAGCTTGAAATTATACGGTTCCAATATTTTTTTCTAATATATTTTTTAAAAAAAATATTCTGTGGTTTTTTTTTCTTCCTTGCCTGTTTCTTGGATTCAGTTCAAAATGACTATCTAACTTTTGTTTTATTAATTGCAAAGATAAAAATGTTTCACTTTTATCGACAAATTTAAATTAGTTTCATCACATCGTACCTAAAATTTGAACAATGAAGCAAGAAAAGTTTTAATTCTAACCAATAAAATAACTTCAATTTAAAAAAAAATATTAAGAATACAATGAAAAACAAAAAAAAATTAAAGATCTATGTGAGTGAGATCACTTATTTCATGACAAATATAAAAATCATGTCTCTCTATATAGAAACGAGTCAGTCTGCATGTATGTTTGCTAATAACTCAAAAACGTCAGTACTGATTTGATTCGTGCTTTTTTTTTTTTTTGTTCTTTACTTTCCAAATTTTGATAAGGTAATTTGTAAACACTCACCCGTCTCTGTAGCGATGCAGTATGGGCGTAATATAGAAAACACGAAATTCTAGTGTTAAAATTCATTGAACTTTCCTTATTAACCTTTGAATGGCTTACTGATTGCTTGGCATTTTTTGTTAGAGATTACTAATATTTTTGGATAATTTTTTTGTATTTCACACCTCTCTACGTTGAGTTGTTCACTTGAAATATTGAAAAATTGTATTTTTTAACAGCTTTGTCGTTGCTCTATCTTAGCAACAGCATCTTTGCAATTTATTTTGATTCCGCAGTGGACTCATCGTTAAGACATGGTTCCCAGCAGATCACCGAAGTCAAGCTTCACTGGTTGCGGTCAGTGTGAGGGTGGGTGATCACTTGGATCTGTCTGCATAGGGGTATTGGTCCTCGTTAAACTGTTCTACCGTAAAGTGCTCGACTTCGCTTACAGGTCATCGGCTACCGTGGGGGGGGGGCATCCCCTTTGCAGAGGATAAAGACTGTGATGTAGACAACCGAATTAAAATGGCAAGCAAGTGTTTCTTTGGACTAAGAAAGCAATTAAGATCAAGCCTAATCAGTCGAAAAACCAAAATTAAAATTTATAAGACTCTTATTCTACCTGTATTGCTCTATGCAAGTGAAACATGGACACTAAACGCAGACACTCAGCGTACTCTTGGTGTTTTTGAAAGGAAAATCCTTAGAAATATTTTTGGCCCAGTACAGGAAAGAGGCTGTTGGCGAATCAGATACAACTTTGAATTATATAGACTCTATGCACAGCCACAGATAGTGCAGGTCATCCGAAGCAATAGATTAAGATGGCTTGGCCATATCTGGAGAGATCCAGAAAACAATGCAGTATTAATAGCCACCTTTAAAAATCCATCTGGATCTCAGGCCAGAGGAAGGCCCCCAACTAGATGGCTCGACGACACTACTAAAGATCTCAAAGTAATAAAGATTAACAACTGGAAAAAAGTCGCCATGGATAGGAGGCGTTGGAGGCTACGCGTGGTTGAGGCAGCCAAGGCCTGTAAGGGGCTATGAAGAAGAAGAAAGACTGTGGTGTGTCTTCGAATTTTCCTCAGGGATGTTTCCCAGAGTATCGCCCATATTAAATAATAGCCAATAGTGCGCCTCTAGTGCGATGTAAATGAACTATAACAACAACAACAGCAATTTGTTTTGGAAAAAAAATGTCATACGAATCTGGAAAAAAGTGAAATATGTAATAGGCATGTAGGTACTTTATTAACGTTGCACTAGAGCAGCACAAAGGGCTTTGGTGATGGTCAGGGAAAGATCCCTGAGGATAATACGAAGACCTCCTATCACAATTTTGTGAGGCCACTTCCTCAATTTAAGCATCTAAAGGAGAAGGAAATTTTCTCCAGATCCCTGTACCCATGGTACGGACCTTCTATTTCACAGGCTTTACGATCATGTATATCGCATGTTCTCTGTGGGTCTTAACATAGTCGAGAACCAAACCCTACTCCTGCGGATCGGAGTCCGACTCTCCAACCACTGGGCTAACCACAGAACGATTTACCTAATATAAGCTTACTAAGTTCATAGTTTAAATGCCAAAGTAAAACCGTGAGCTAAAAGCAAATACGCAGGCTAACAGAAGTTTTCAGTACTTAAAGAAATACTACATTCAACTGTCAGAACAAAGATAAATATGCTTATTCTTATCCACCCAAACGGCAATTCAATTTTAACACGTTTAAAATTATTAAATATTCTCTAATACTGAAACTTTTTGTTGCCAAATATTAATAATTATTATTAAATTTTTACGTCTTTTAAACTCAATTTCTTAATCACTATCTTTATAGCACAAATCACTGTCTTTTAAATGAAAATACCTTCTTCCATCAGCCTGACAGCCTAGTACAGGCCAGTGCGGTCCAAACTAGTCGTCTCTATGCGGCTTCTCGTGGTCTTAAGATCTTTTTCCACAGAATCAATCCATCTGGTAATTGGTTTATAATACCTAAAAATAAAAATATCATGGAACTTATTAAAATAATTCAAATTGTTTATGATGATAGTTTGGGCCTCAAGAGCAGAAAGATGCCTGCAGATATTTACTTTAATATAAACAAAGATCGATGCATAGCACACATTTCAACTTAAAAAACCGACGACGAACGTGAAAACTGTTTTGCTTAGACGCTGTGAAATTTTAAAAAAATTCAAATTGTATGCAATAAAATAAAATTTAAAATTTTCAAATTTTATTTTCCAGTGAGCGTGGAAACTTCAATGACAAATTAAATGAGAGAAATTCAATGTAAATGAACACAAATTTTTAAAACTGAAAGTCTAAAACTAGGTTTCAATTTTAAAGCTAGGATCCAAAATCAAATCAAAATTTTAAGGTAAATCTATTAATAAAATTGAAAGTAAAAGAAAACTTTAAGACGAAATTTTAGAGAACGCGTTGAAAATTTTTAGATGTATATTTAATATTATTCTAAGAAAGTGCTGTTTAGTTTAATCATTAACGACATTATTATTTTAATTATGATTTTCCCAATACTTTTATAACTGATAAATAGGAATGCACTTTAGGTAGTTCAACGAGCATGTCTTCATGAATTGACGACGGATAGTAATATTTTTTTAGATAATAAGAATATAAATATTAACTTGTAATGAACCATTAACGCTAATGGATTCACTGCAAATTCAATTATTTCGAAGTTATTTTAAGTCGAATTTTATGTGTTTAAATCATCAGTTCACTGATTATATAAAGTTATTGCACAATAACCTCAGAATTTCCTTACTAAGAAAATTCTTAATTTATTATTGTTTCTTACGATATATATACCATTAACTATATGTAAATAATGCATCAGAATAACTCAATATATGGCTAGAAAACGTCAATGAAAATGAAATAAAAAAGCAAGTGAAAGTAAAAAAAATTGAATTGCTTTCAGAGTTCTTCGTAGACACTTTCCAATCAATATGTTAGAACACATAACAATATAGTTATGAGCTTTTGAATTTTAGAGTTATTTTCTAGAATATTGGGGGGAAAATCTACGTGTAAACATTCCAAAATAAATTTAAATGTCACCGCTGGAATTTATCAAAGCATAACTTAAAAAAAGAAAATTTAAGAGAATGATAAATTTTTATCAAATTATTAAAAAGCATAATTTAGACTATGAATTTCAAATTAGTTTTCCGAAAGCTAAAGTTAATACTCGCAGAGATAATAAGAACACCGTGAAATTTGAGTCGATGTATTACCAAAATTTAAACAACATTTTCTCAAAACTATCCTTTCAAATTTCTCCAGATCTAATTAGTTTAATAAAAATACTAACATTGAAACTATAGTTACTGTTATATGCCATTAACTATATGTAAATAATGCATCAGAATAACTCAATATATGGCAAAAGTAAATACAATTATACGAACATGTAGCATAAGTAAGTTCATGCAAATTAAATTCCCGATAGAAGTCGCAACACAAAAAATGTCGAAGATTATTGCAATCAGAATAAATGTATTATTTAGGGCATACATTTATTCTGAGGTGATTTTAGGACAGCCTAAAATAAGTTAAGACGTGTTAGCATTGCGCATCTGAAGTATGTGTATTGATTTTAAATTTTTGTGGGTGAGACAAAAAAGCGTTTGTTTTAAATTTTAATTAAACACGTAGAATTATGTACGTATAAATGTGGCATTGATAATTTACCTGGTTTCTACCAATTAGTTTATAAAGTTGAGTCATTCGGGAAAAGTAATTAAATGGTTTTAAATGTTTCATAAAGCATGCATTTTACAAGTACCCTTTTATTTTATATCCGTCGTTGAACAACCAACCCAATTTAGGGTTTTACGACTACTAATGTTCAACTCCGTAGCTTTGTAATTTTGAACCAATCCAGAAGACAAGGAAACTCCTGGATCAGTAGCCCCAGAGGTATTGATTTGGTACTGGAACATGGAGGACTTAGCGACTCGACAGACTTAACGAGCATCAGTCAGCAGTTAGTTTACGGGGAGTCTTCGGCCGACGGGAATCGAACCCACGAACTCTTGGACATGAGCCTAGTGCCCTACCAACCAGGCTATTCCGGCCTCAAATACTCTTATAGACGAAATTCATGGGTTTTCTTTAATTTTTATTAAAAGAATTTACTAATTATGCTAGTATCAACATTAGATTAGTACGAATTAAAGTAAGACTTAAAAAAGGGGATCCAGCCTTGTGACGGTGACTGTAACTGTGAATAAAGTAGACCCTCATAAATTTATAGATTACGTTATTCCCTTTGGCTTTTTCTTGTCTGTTCCTTGGTTCGTTTTAGAAAAAAATGTTCTTTTTTTGGAATTTTACAAATTTATAAATACTAAAATTACTAGTCCTGGTACACGAAAACCTCGCAAACATTGTACAAATATGCTGCAATAACGGAATTAAGTTAAATAATTAAGTTAAGTAAATGGCAGTTAAATTATACCTTATTTTCGGGACATGCTGAGACCTACTCAGTCAGAACACAAACCGAAATGAGACACGTAAGGCGCTTAAGACTGTTGATCTTTTCTGAACTAGCATAACCTTGAAAATAGAAAATGTGTATTCTTAGAGGAACTGGCAATACTCTTTTTGTGCAAAAACGTCAGAGAATTTTTTTTCGAAATTCGTTTACTTACGTTGCAAAGTGCCAGGCATTAAGCTTATTTCAATCCAAAACATTGCGATGACAATTTTCAAATTAAAATGATAGAAAGACTTAGTTAGATTACATAAAAAATTGAATTTTTGAAGCAATAGTTGTTTTAGATGGATGAAATATTAGAATTAAGAGTTTAGGAAAAATTTCTAAAATATCTGAGAGAGTTTGAGGTTTTGTGTGACTGAAGTACACTGCTAGAAATTTCTCGGTAAAATATTTAAATAGCAACTTATTTAATTTTTATTTCACCATACTAAACCAAAACAGTTAAATAATCACAAAAAAAATTACATTCAATTTGTTAAGAATAAGAATAAACGTTTATTCATTGTTTTTACCTAACCGGAATTTTCGAATTTCAGCTTTGGTACTACAGTATTTCTTCTGCTCCTTCAGTACATGAAATTTCTAGTGCCCTGCATTTTACAATCCGTGACCCTAGTAGACTATCAGAATTCGAAAGTATCATCCACGCATAATTGGTACGTTATTTTTATGGTTTAGAAACTATGCTAGTTGTCACAGTTTGAAAACCGTAAAGGTAAAAAAAATGTTCCTAATCATAATCTCTGCGGTTAATCTGATGAACAAACTACTGCCAATAACTTTTCTGTAGTCTCAGAATTAAAATTCTAGCAGTGTACGAAGTCAATTGCAAATCCAAAAGTGTACGAAGTCAATTGCAAATCCTTTTGATGAATGCTTTTTTCAAATTCTACAGCAATTTTAAGAAACATTTTTGTTTCCGCGAATTAAATGTAAATTAATAGGTTGTCATAATTTTGTCTCACCATATATCTAGATGAATATTCAGAGATTTGGTATTAACAATGCCAAAAAACATTTTGAAAATATTTTTTTTAAATGTTCACACTCTAAATAAACAAAACTTAACGGAAAACAAAACAATGTTTACATGAGAAAATGAAAATTGTTGATCAATGTTAATCATTCTTTCCCGTTTCTGAAACTTTTCTAGCCTCAAACTCCTTACACTTCTTTAAAAAATCGTCGTTGAAATAAGGGAACCATTTTAAATGAGAAGAAAATATACTTTTCTTCCCATTTACAATATCACATTCAGTTTTAGAAAGAAAATAGCCCCGTACATTAAGCTCATTTCCAAAGGAAATTGCAAGTCCCAATGGCATTTCTCTCACATTTCAGTTTAAAACTAATATCTTTCAAAAATAGCCTCTCATACGTGAGAAAATTCGTTGTAACACCAAAGGGGTTTTTTTTTAACCCATCTTTGAATAAATCATCACCACAAGGCAATCCCCCAAAACACGTCGCAATCTCAAGAAACCCCTAAAGTAAATAAATAGTATGAAACGCTTCACTAGAACTGTGATCGACTCGCTCCCAATTCAAATATAAACCCATTTCAGCTCTCTCCAATCCAGGAAAAGTAGTCGGAAAACTGGAAAAGAAAAAAATATATATATAACCTTTGAGTTGCTTACAAAATAAAAAGAAAAATCGGAAAATATTCCGCAAAATATATTTTCCCATCTACACAAGTTTTGTAAGAGCGCCAGTTCGATATTACCATCGATATATTGGACCTCCTATTTGCTTTAAAGGGAACTTCGATTGAAAACGTTTAGTCTTGATAGATCGATTTGAACTCTAACATTGATGCCGAATTTATATTATTCGGAAAATGTATCTAAAACTCATGCACTCCAAAATCTGAGAGGCATTTAAAAGGAAAAATGTTTTATTCGGAGGACATAAATCAAACATAAGAACCTGGAAGAAAACTGATGACGAAACAAACGTGATTAAGTTAAAATCAATAGTTTGAGACCCATTCAGCAAAATGGAAATCATAGTTCAAAGTTCCTAAAATTTATTCCGGTTTTAAAAGAATAATCGGATTCAGTTTCTTTATAGAATAAAATTTAAATTTAATACATCCTCTTCTGTATTGTAATACCATTTATTTCCGATGGAAAAATTTTCGGTAGGAAATCAATGTTACGAATTCATAGACGCTTTATTTGATATCGTATATCATTTTGATTAAAAATCCAACTTTATATCAATGAAACTGATAAAGAGTAAGTGACTGAAAAATTATTTTATGTCAACAAATGGGATTAAATAAAAATCTATATTTTAAATGTCTCGCTAAAATAGGCAATCATTAGTAATATTCTCGTTTTACTTATCAATCTATTTTTGAAGAATCTTTTGATTTAGTTCCTTTATAGAAGAAATTTTATATCTTTCATTTTAACACTTCCCATAAATAATTTTCTTATAAAGAGAAAATTCATTTAAGTAAACTTTAGAATGTCTGTTTTTTATCGAATGCTATTTTCACTTCAACGTTTAAACTTATTGTGGTTAAATTTATATCAATTTTTTTTTCTAATTGAAAAGCAAAAGGTACAAATAGAAAGATTAAATAAGTAACGAATACAAATGTACGTAGGATAACAAAGAAGGAAAACCGAAGTCATTGCCTTAAAAGTTCTCTTGCTTCCCAATATCTTGAGGACTCAGTGTGTCCATGAAGGGCCCCACATAGAAGCAGGTGGTCCCTGCCCAATTTCTCTCCAGATTTTACAAAGTGGACAAAAAGGCGTGGTGGAAAGGCCTATGCGGTATAAGTGAGCAGAAAGACAATCGTGGCCTATATATAAGCGGAAGGCTGCAACTGCATCACGTCTTGGTTTGTCGGGAATTAAAGAACTTACATTTCTCCAACTTTTCAAAGCTGTGCGAGTCTGAAGGTCTTGCAATGAGTTGGTTTTACATAAATTTTTAAGGAGCAGTTTGATTTTCCAAAAAGAAGTTGCCGTATTTGGTTGTTGTAGCAAAAGGCACCTTTTTTATATCAAAATTTAAATTAAAATGCGTTATAATTAAAATTAAAATCAACTCATTTTAATGTTTATATCAAAATTAAAATGTGTTGATTTCCTGCATTACATTATATTCATGTATTCATTGCTATTATATATCGTTATATAATATAAGAAGAGAGTGGAATGTTAACACATAGCCAATCACAGAAGACTTCTCTTTAGTAAGGCACAAAACAGCCAATCAAAATTGAGAACGCATGTGTGTGAAAAAGTAATAATTTTTAATAATGCTACCTGCAGAAATGTTACAACTAAACTTACCAGCTAAAGCTTGTTGTGATTTTTATTTGTATCGAATGTGTGAAATATATTGATCAGAGTTTACTTCAAAATACTCACATATTTGTTGCATAAAATGAATCGCCATGAAAATCGTAGACGTGAATATATTTTACTTACTTTTAATTGTTTTTTAGTAACTTTCAAAACATTGTTCAGGCAGAAATATTAATTAACAGTTTATATTGGTTTGAGATATTTCTTAAATAATGCTTAAAAGTGCAAATTATTTGTACACAAAATGATGAAAAAAAAAATCAATGAAAAATGTACATAGCTAGGTTTTGGGAACATTCAGAGATCTATCGTAAATAGTTTTTAATTTTATTGTTTTAACCTTACTTTTTTTACAACAATTCTGACAAAAATGTTTATTGATCATTAGTAACATAATTATTTCATTTTATATTTGTGTTTTTATTAGTATTGAGTATGACAAAAAAATTTGTATAAATATACGTGAGGATGCCCCGTGGCGAAATTGGTGACTTATATTTGGCGCCATTCCTGTTTGCATGTAACACCGTAGTAACAGGAATATCTGCAAAACATAATGTATGTTCAATAAAACTATGGAAAATTTCAACAAAAGATCGGTCAAAACTTTATAAAACTGCAGTGAACCCAATATAAACAAAATTAATAAACCCAATAAAATACATTTTGAATCGAAACAAAAATTAATGGATTAAGCACAGAAAGAAAAGGGGAAAAAAACAACTCACTTCACAACTCCCAGATTCAGGTACACAAAATTCTCTAATGGCAGTTAGATACTGTCTAAATTTATCTTGAATAGAATAGACATTTATCATGTGTGCCTATCCATCGCCACATAAATTCGGCGAAACACGAATCGAAAAAGGCGTCTGTGGTACCGGTCTGTGGACCGGTGACAATTTTTTGTGAAGTCCCTTTTTATGACTGCCCACATACCTTTGATCTTATTAGCCAGAAGCAAAAGTAACCTTACAAGCCGGTATCCAACGAAGAACTAACGTATCTCTGAAATTACATATACCATTGAACATTTAAAGCTAACACTAAAATCTAAACCAATCAGAATCATGATTGGGTTTCAACATCGCCTAGCTTGGCGATCAACCGCGATCACAACTTGGCGAGAATCAAGGGGCGCCCTCAAATATAGTCTACCCAAGAAATTAAATTACTTAATTTAATTTGTCGAATTTCAGTTGCATATGTTTTTATTACATAATTTGCTTTTTGTCTGATAGAAACTAAAATATTTTGTCAGTCAACAGTATTGAAGTTAATTGGGAAATTGCTTGCAATGGTATTTGCTTTTGGAATATTACTTAGCATCAACTTATCAATATTACATGTTTTAAATTTTTCGCCATATTTTAAAGTTTTTTCATCAGGTTCTAATTTATTTCAGTTTAAAATTTAAATTACTTGGGGGGGGGGTATATGAAGCACCATATGGGAAACGTCCGGCATCCTATAAGATCAACAATGATTTGAGTTAGGCTCTGCCATGCATGCTTCGGATACGGAGATTAATCTCCGGCTAATACCCTATGGTAATGTGTTAAATAATATTACTTCCTCGCTTTATATAAGTTTATAATATTGTTTGTATTAAAATTGCTTTATATAAGCTTATAATGCTGATAATAAGCACCTCTGAGATTTTACAATCCTACCATATTCTCTTTATGTGATGTTGGTGCAGAAAAAGTGCCAGATAATCTCTAGGAAAACGACTTTAACAAAAATGTAATTGCGTAGCAATTAACGGGGGTTGGCGAGCGATAGCGAGCAGGGGCCGGAGCCCTCTAGTGTATATATATATATATATATATATATATATATATATATATATATATATAAATAAATACAAGAAAACACGAAGAAAGTTAAGAAAAACAATAAGTTTCATTTATTGCGCTTAAGCTGCAAGTAAACAGAACTCATTAGATAAGTTCAAAATGAAGAATAAAACAAAGAAAAATCAAAGACATATGAAAAAAAGGGGGGGGGATAATAAGAAAAAAAATAACAAACAACAGTTTATATATATATATATATATATATATATATATATATATATATATATATATATATATATATATATATATATATATATATATATATATATATATATATATATATATATATATATATATATATATATATATATATATATATATATATATATATATATATATATATATATATATATATATATATATATATATATATATATATATATATAAAAGAATGAAATTTTATTTAAAAAACCGGAAAAAAAGATATAATCTTTTCTTCAGCCCACACGATTATATCCGCAAAACAGAGTGCTTTCTGATATTGTATCAATAAAGCCAAAGCAAAATATATTAATACAATAGTGTGAGGAGCACTCAAAAATTTTTTTTACAAAAATAACAATAAATAAAATAGATCACAGAAAGTAAAAATAACATGTAAGAACAGAAAATAAAATGAAATAAAAAAAAAAACATTAAAAAGGGGCTATAAAGTGAGTAGCAAAATCAGATCAACTTACATGGACGAAAAATTTTTCAATAATGATTTAAAAATGTTTTCGCAGAAAGATTGCCAGATTACAAAATATGAAAACAAAAGATGAAAACAAAAGATCCTTGGTAACTAACAAATCAAATCTCAGAATACCAAATCACTTCAGCAGTGCAGTAAGAACGGCACTTTAAAACCCTCTTGTTACACTCAATTTGCGCTTTTGTTTATATATATATATATATATATATATATATATATATATATATATATATATATATATATATATATATATATATATATATATATATATATATATATATATATATATATATATATATATATATATATATATATATATATATATATATATGGGTCATTCTCACGAAAACTGTCATTTTTCAGTTCATAAAATCCCGAAAAAGTAAAGTGAATAAAAAGCTCTGAAACTTTTTATATTAATAGAAATATGTAATGGCATTATAAAGAAAGTATATATCCTATAAAATATACTCAATATTTAAATTAATTAATTTTTTAAATAATTAATTTATAATTAATTAATTTATAATAATTAATAACTAATTAATTAATTTAATAAATAAATTAATTAATTTAATAAATTAATTTATTAATTTTTTAATTTATTTTTCAAATTAATTAATAAGTAAATTAATTATTTTCACTATTTAAAAAGTGAGGGAATGACACTAATAGTGAAGGAATGATATTTTATTTTAATACATGTTTTTATCTAAGTTACATCTACCTAAAGTTTGAAAATGATAACATACTAAGTATATCTAATATTTATTATAATTTACTCTTACATATTTAATAGTTTTCACAGGTTTGGGAAATAAAATTGGCTTGCACGATTGAACAAAAAAAAATTAATAATATACTCATCTTGAATCATTCCCTCACTTCAGCGTCATTCCCTCACTTTATACACTAGTGAGGGAATGACGAATTCAATAAAATTTAAAAATAACAGTTAGGCCTAATTAATTTCTGAAGTCAATCACATACAATTATAATCATACAAGAAAGCAACATATAATGATCCACTTTCTCGATGAAGTTGTATTTTATTTTACTCTAAAAAATGACATGAGGGAATGACAAATGTAAAAAAATTTTACCTGGTTTGATTCATTCAAATTTATTCCACAGCAAGGCTTCTTTAAGTTGAAGATGGAAATATACTGCAATTTTGTTCTATGATGCCAGTTGTTAACATCTGAAGTTTTTATTAAAATATTTCTATTCTAAGAAGATTGCAGGTGATAAGAACATTGTTGTGAGGGAATGACGCGAAACACTGGGGACAAAGTTTAAAATAGTGCTGTGTTAATATTTTTATCAGAAATTAAATTTAAAATTGATTTTCTGAATTCTATATTTTAGTATTCTGAAATAAAAAACACGAATTTGTAAAAAAAAAAATTTATTTCAGTAACAATTTTTTTCTTTTTTTAAATCAGCAGTGGGGACAAGTGAGGGAATGACATATTTGTATATTTTAATTACCTAAAATAAATAAAAAATAAAAATTGATAATTTTATTTTTATTCTTTTGTTAGCTTGCATTCTGAAGGACACTTTCCCTGAATTTTTTTTTTCGTAAACTGTAAAACAAACATAAAATATACTGGGGACATGAAAATGACTGTTTTTGTGAGAATGACCCACATCTATATATATATATATATATATATATATATATATATATATATATATATATATATATATATATATATATATATATATATATATATATATATATATATATATATATATATATATATATATATATATATATATATACATAAAATTTGCGTTTGCAATTTCCGATCGGAAAAAAAATTAAGTACGAAACCAATGTTAATCCAGCTAACCAATCTTTTCATTTTAATTTTATATTCTACACCGATTTATAAGTTTATATTAAATCAATTTAAACCATTGGTCATAAAACAAATGCGTTTAAGTAAAAGTCAGTAGCTTAGGTACCTGAATGAAATGTTATTTAATCATAATTTATGTTCTTGAGCTACTTCTTATTTTTTTCCTTTTAAAACTGTTTGATTATGAGAAAGCTAATTGGATATTGTTAGATAAAAGAAGTAAAACCAATGTAATTTTATTTTAGAATTCTTATTTTGTTATTGTACTATCGATCATCGTACGACACTTTAAGTATTTAAATTTATATCATTTAAAGTTGTATTAATAACCTTTGTGTCAATGATAGTGATAGTATTTTTAAAATATAACGTTTAAATTTCACAACAAAAGATAAATTATAATCTTAAATTCTTAAATTATGTTTTACTTTAAGGAAAACTTTAAAATTTAAATATTTACTTCTTAGACTTGTTTTATCAACAGCAATTTAAATAAAAAAAAACATTTCTTCAAGTGTTAAAAAATGTCTACTATCTTAATCTCCATTTCATGTGAAAACTAGAATACTGTAAGAACTTCTCGCTTTACTCACCGACCCCCGTGGTTGCTTCGCATTCATCATTGTTTTTTTCTTAAAATCGACATTTAAAAAAAAGCAATTTTGTTAATGTTTGTTTATCATAGTTTTATGTTAGAGCATTCTGATAATCGTAACAAAAGGTGTGAATACTGAATTATAAAAATTATTAACTTGTCTGAAATTTTATCATTATAATGTTAGAAGTTGGAAACAATTTTTATCTTTGTATAATTCAGATTTTGATATTTTTGAAATATTTATTATAAAATTTAAATTTATTTCTGGGAACATCTTACCCCTCACAATTCTATTACAAAATTTTTCGGCACAAATACGAGTTTATAAAGTGAAGATCTTGAGAGAGTCAGATTTCCTATAAAAATGTATAATTAGTCATTATCTGACGTGCAGCAGCTGAGCGATAGCGCTTCGCGCTGTCGTGCCACAGGTCCCTGGTTCGATCCTTGGGCTGGGCAAGGCTGACTCAGCCATTCATCCCCTCAGTGGGTCGATAAATGAGTACCAAGCATGCTTGGAAACTAAACACTGGGGGTTCCGTGTTCGGCTGACCACCTGACCGGAACACTTGCTCCTGCACCCCAAAGCCCAAGGTCAAGAAAACTGAGATGAAACAGTAGGCCTTGGCCCTCTATGGGCTGTCGAGCCACTGAGTTTAGTTTAATTTTTAGTCGCCATATAACGAGGAAAAGATGAGAAAAAAATTTCTAAAAAAGCATTGAAAACCGTAATTTCTGTAATTTGTTAATTCTAAATATCGAAATAGTACTTTCAGAACGTCGAATTTTAACATTGTAATTGAATTTTTACTAGATGCGTAATGTTAATAGTTGAACTGTATGGCATTTTTTACTTATAGTTAAGCAATTAATTATTCTCAAATTAATTATCGAATGTTTTTTTTTAATTCGTCGTATTGTCTCTGCATTTCTCTACACACTTGTAATTTCAAATATCTAGAATGTATAAAAATGCAAAAACAAAATGTATAAAATGTAAAGTTAAATATCCAAAACAATGGCAGCTTCACTTACTATCTTTTAATACAGAAAGATATCAAAATTATATATCTTGGAATTATATAGTCAAACTTAATTCCCTTAACTTAATAGTTCAAATCTTTGAAATTTAACATCCATGACGAGATTTAAATGGGATTTAAAAGAAAAACATATTAGTTTTAAAACTACAAGGAAGAAAAAAAATTATATTTTAAATTTTTTAAATTGTATTTTGCTTTTTGAAAAACATTTGTGCTAAATATACAAATAAACATATTTTTAAACAAAAGATTAAAAGATTAAACAAAAATATTTTCTCACATTTATTTGAGTAAAATATCCCATGATTACAAAATATTAACTTATATTGCTCAAACTTGAAATAGTCTAAAATTGGTCTTATTAATAAAATATGAAAATTATATGAAGTAAAAATGTGAAATTAAATTTTTTATAAATTAAAATTCTATGTATTAAAACTGTACCAATGATAGGATAACAAATTAAGTTAAACTGAAAAAGTAATTAATAGGAATACCTCTTATAAACTTTCAACTCTTTCAAAATATGCTCTATATTTATATTTTATCAAAATTATTTCACTTTTGGAGAGTTATTGAGATTTAAATTTTTTACCACATTAAATATTGTATTAACTTTTTTTGCATTATTTTAAATTTGTTAAAATTTATTTCTTATAAAAGTATTTGAGCTTGAAAACTAACGTTAAAAAAGCTTTTGACTTGATATTAAATATTAATTTCGTATCGGCAGTCCTTTCAATTCACTATAACTACAAATAAATAAAATAATATATTTTTAGTATGATATTTTTTTTTAAAAATTGGTACAATAAATTCATTTATATATTAAACATTCCAGCATAAGTGAATAAGCTTTCAAAAAGCAAAATTTAATTTTAGCAACATGAAAAATTGCTATATATGAAAAGCTTGAAAAAGATTGAAAAAGAAGATTTACAATTTTATAAGAAAACATAAATCATTTTATAAAATCCTATATTTTCCAAATTAAATTTTGAATACCGAGGCAGATAGAGATTTATAAAAATATGAATACATATTAAATTTCTGTCTTTAACTTTTATTATATTATTCGATTCGTAAATTTATTTCTTTGAACAATTTTTAGTGAAATATTTATTTCCTCTATATTTGGAGTTTAAAAAAAATAGAAGAGCATTAAAATTAAAAACGCAACTTAAATTTCAAATGTATGATCAAATAGCTTACTTTATCAAAAGAAAAGAAAATAATTGCGTTATGTCAAAAGTAAGTTTAAAGTCTTTTTTCTTCTAAGTTCTTTTGAAAAATTTGAAACAGATTTAGATTTATTTCAGTATTTCCATCTAATGTATTATAATTTTAAGTAATTAATACGAGTATTCGTATTTTACTCTGCTTTATAGAGATTATACCGTACATTATTATTCCGATTATTCGTATTTTACTAAAAATTAAACATAAATGCTTACCATTAATGATGTTATATGTTTACAATTTGTGTTTACAAGAACTGACGTTTTAAAATTTTACAATTGCACTAAACAAATATGGTAATAACATTAAAAATTATTTAAACATAATTAATTAATTAATAAAGCAGAAAGATTACTTTACTGCTTTAAGCATAAATACTTTTAGTATAATTACTTTAACTTATTTTACTTAGTTTAATTTTACTTTAACTTTCAATTACTAATACTTTAATACGTGTTAATAATATGTTATGATGTTTGAAAAACTTAATTTTTAAACTAAGACAAATGAGGAAGGCAGATGCAAATCTTATACAGTTTAACTTAAAATTCTAAAAACTGAAATTCTTCCAATTAATATAGTTGTTGAATTTTACGCAGTGGAGATTTTCAGCTTTAATATGCTCATCAGTTATTTTTTTTCAGTTTTAATATGCTCATCAGTTATTTTTTTCAGTTTTAATATGTTTATCAGTTATTTTTTTCAGTTTTAATATGTTTAATTAGCTTTTGAGTGTAAAAAAATTGTTCATCAGAATGATAAGCCATGTTTTTTTTTCCAATTGTATCTGAATTTTAAAAACACGATTTCCATGTTAAACAATAAAACGTTTCAACGAAATATGCTTCCACCTAGTTGTAAATTTCATTAATAATTAGCGGTAACTAGTAAATAAGTACCTTTGTGGATACATTAATGCGAAAAGTTAAACGTATAAACATCATATATGAAAAAAGATTGTAGCTTATCACTATAATGCCTTCAAACTTGTCATTCATCCAAACAAAGAATGTCAATGTCTAACAGTGGTATGACAAGAATTGGAAATGATTGGACATCATAATGATAAGCCATGTTTTTTTAATTCGTGTAGGAAAGAATTGGTTTAAAAATATACATTCTCCATGATAGACGCTTTATTTAATTATGAGGATGCAAAGTTGTTGATGACGAGTGGATACCAGTATAAGTAGTTTTTTGGAGGCATCACTAAGAAACAGTTATCAACGTCAAGTTTAGTAAAAAGTGTGGCTAATTACTATATTACCCCAAACCCATCATATATTTTATTTTATTTTATAACAGTTGTTGAACAGCAGATCCAATTTTTAGGTTTACGACTACTAATGTTTAACTCAATAGCCTTGTACGTTTGAACCCAATCCAGAAGACAAGGGATCTCCTGGATCAAGTATTGGAAGAAATTCGCCTTCGTGGAGGACTTTCTGATGGAACTAACCCGCATTTGCGTTACATGGAGAGGAAGACCACGAGAACCTCCCACTGTTAGCCGGACGGCATGGGGACTCTAACCCATGATCCGTCTAACACTGAGAATATTTCACGTCAGCACTGTGATCGGTGCAAGCCGGATGCGGAATTCGTATCGACCAGCCATCGCCCAGATTGGCTTGGTCATCGCCCGGTTCACCACATTGGGAGGCGAACGCTCTATCCCCTGAGCCATCGCGTCTCAAACCCATCATATATCTCAATGACGAAAATCAGAGGTATTTATGGTATGACGAGAATAATTCAAAATTGGTAGAGTTAGTTGGAAAATCCGAAAGAATAAGCCAAATAAAATTATAAATGCTGCATATATATATTTAAAGTTACTATAAATGCTGCATATATATATCTAAAGTTATATCAAAAGTTACAAAGTTTATAGGTTCAAAATTGAATTTGACAAAAAAATACATTTTATTTATAAACTCAATTAATGTGTGACATATCCCCTTTTTTGTTGCTATATAAATATAGAGAAGGAAAAATGCTTTTCATTTCTATAGTCTCTCTGTATTTCAAAATGTATATTGCCTTTTAAGAATTCTTGATGAATAACTTTGCGTAAGCAAATGTTTCATGAATAATAGTAAATTAGAACATGAATAACAATACTAATGAAGCATAGGTTTTATTCCAATACTTTCAGTTAACGAACTCCTTTAAACTAAACCATGTAATCGAAGTGTTGGGATTTAATGAACTTCATTGGTTGCAGTGCGCGTCCTCATTACGTCAACTAACACTAACAATCAATGCATCATTATCTTGGAGGCATCACACCTCCAACAAAGTCAACCATTTAGTTCGCGATCGCAAACTCCCACAGTATACAGTTTATATCATAGAGCCACGAATGCTGGATTGAGCATTCATCAGTTATTAATAACAACTCAATGGATGCCTTGCGAGGAATGGGTTGGAGTCTCTAATTGCAATACAGAAGAGACTAGAGCTCTGAGAGAATGAATTATATCATCCATGGTATGTGTTATTATTTAACGCAGCAGAGCTTATATGAAACCAAATCAAGACTCCCCATTCTATCAGAACAGGAAGTTTATAGACCATTATATTCATGGCGAAGTTATAATATTTAGCCATTTACATTTACCTTAGGCATGATGTCATGAGACCTAATATTTTAGCCACCATTCATGAAGTATGACTCAAATATTAGTAGATATAAGCAACACATTATGCTTGTGGTTTTTTCTTCAAATCTAATTGGAATGTATGTGTAATTGTTATGATGTGGACATTAAAAAAGGACGAAAATCATCGAATTCTTTTTTATTTTTATTCAAAACAGAAACTCTGGTATATTGCAAAATCTACTCATTTTTGTATGTGAATGTGTATCGAGTAATATTATTAAATAGTAAATACATTTTAAGCCTTGCAGAAATTTTTAAATTAAATAATTCACTGAATCATTGAATTGTAAATTTTTATAAATAGAAAACAAGGAATTAGTAATAGGAAAAAAAGGAGAAGGAGAAAAGGAGGACAAAAAAAATTATTGAAAAAAAATTTTATTACACTTTTACGATCTTCCCTACACTAATGTTCATTAAGGTCAAGTGCCACAGTCATACATTTTCCCGATATTCCATTGATGTTTTTAAGGACTTATAAAATTTTTGTGTTAATATCAATTTCTATAAGTGGACTGACAATTAAATAGCAAAAGTCCTTTTCAGATTTTGTATCGCATATTTTACTCATATTTTCCAAAATGTTGATAATTGTTCATTGTAGTAATATAATCTTCATTTTAGTTATTGAGAGCCGTCCAGTACGACGAAAGCATTCAATGTTTTAGTCTGAGAGAATGAAAGATGAACTAATTTTTATTAAAAAAAAGGAAATTCATTGCTGACCACTAATCAAATTTTAAAAATAATGCTATTGAAATCTAACAAATCGAAGTACAGAAAGGTGTATGTAATAAACATCAAAGCAGTGCGTTGAATTTTGAAGGTGTTACTAACAGTCGTCATAAATCTCCCTTCTGTTTCATCTAGCAATCGCACTGTTTATTACATTCACCATTTGTACGGTGCATAGTCAGATTTCAATAGCGTTATAGCGTTTTTGTTTTTCTCCCCATAAATATTAATTTGCTACCCCTACTGTGCATACTTTTTTGTGTTCATTTTAGATAAGGATTCTAAAAAATACTACTTAATAGGGGGTATTTACTGCTTATCCTGTATGTGCAACCCTAATGAAATAGCTAAAGTGTTTCATGGGCTTAACAAATAAAATACAGATGATTAAAAATCGTGAACTTAAAGAATTAAATAAACTTAACACATTTATTATTAGTTGAAACATCTATTTTAATACTTATATATTGGATATTTGAGTTTTAAAAAAATAAGGAAACATAAAGGGAAATTATAGCATTTTCAAATTCAAAAGTATTATAATTTGTATCGATGAATTTACAGTAAATTTTAATTTTTTCTTTTAACTTTAAAATTCTTACAAAGGAATATTTATCGATTTTATTTTACTTAAGTATTGTCTTTGTAAACCACTATATTTCTTTCAATAATTTCTCTTTATATTTACGGATATGTTTATTTGAGCGCATTTCTCAGATATGTATACATTAGAATTTTCATTCTAAACTAACGGTAAAGTAACCGGCTGTAGCCTCTCCCTCCAATTAACCATAACATTTACGATTAGGAACATTTCCTTACATTGTGGTTTTAAAACCATTCACAAAAAAAACAATGGTAAAGAAATCATGAATTCAAATCAATATAGCTTCGTAAGCTTTTACAACTAGCACTATTTCAAAACCATGAACATTAAGTTTAATTAGAGATTCGAGGTAATGGATTACTATTGTTGGACAATTCTTCTAACTAAACAATTCGACTTCGGTAACTCTTTAGGTAATGGATTTTGGAGCTAAGTTAAACTGTGTCGAACCGTGAAGTATGAATTAGTTAGCTTATCTGAGGGTGGCATCCAGCGTTAGAGATGTGAAATACTAGTTTTTGTGTGTATTAAGCAGGTTCTGTAATAGGAAGCTTATTTTGTGTTACGAAACTTTCATTAATACGTGAATGAAAATTTCGTATTCTAAAAGTCCAGAGACATTAATTGAGGAGAGCAAGACATTCGAAACTCTTCGTCTGCTGAAGGAATGGAATAAAATATTCTAGTATCAACGCTAGGATTCGAACTCCAATCCAACAGGTCATGAGATTGACAAATTAGCCCTCTTGGCTCTTGTATATACCCAGCTGCAAAGAACTAAGTGACTTCATAAGATGAAATTCTGGTTATTGACAGTATTAGGTGAAAGAAGTTATTAAACGATTATTCTCGCTGTCAGCAGTTCGAATACCATATTTTTTATGGTTATTTTAATGTTTTAATTGAATATAGTAAACTTAATAAATCAAACTTAAATAAACTATTATTTAATATTTTTTTACCGAGAAATTTCTAACAGTGTAGGTCGTAAGCTAATTGTAAAATCCAGCTATTTGCAAACATTCACTGTCATTTTGCATTGCACATGTATAATTGGAAAAGTCTTCAACATTTTCTAAACAGATATTGGCCTATTTTAGGGTTAATGAAGAAAGCCGATAAATTTGTAGGCTAATTACCATCATCCAGTAATTATTCATAGCTAATTACCATGAATTTAGGCTAAATATCATTCAATGTTCAATCAACGCCTGATTCATTTCAAACAGCAAACAATAAAATCCAAATAATGGAGGCTTATTGTAAATAGCCTTATTAAATGTTCACTGCTATAAGACATGAAAATTCAATCAGATTGATCAATTCTTGCTTTCTTTATTTTATTAAAAGCATATAGGCTTATTTTTATAAGAATAAAGATATCAGGCCTACTAGAAAATACTGAAGACTTTTCAAATTCTGCATGGCGATTTGCAAAGAACAGGATTTTTAAATTTAATTATAAAATACAGGTTTCTTTAAGCTAAATTAAATTGAATTTAAGACTTACTTTTTTTTCATTTCTTAAATATTTTTTTCGATTGGGTAAAAAGTACACGCATTAACTTATTCACATACATTTTTATTCAATAATGATTTTTTTCAAGAAAATATTAATTTATCGTTATTAAAATATCACTAATACTAATTTAAAAATTATAATGTTATAATTTTAGCGAAATGAAGAACCTTTTATTAAAAATGGAATAAAGAAAGAGTCAGTAGAATGTAATGCATTTTAAAACAAAATTAAAAATGCAAATCAATATACCTTTTTTTTTAACTATTCATACTATGAGATCAAAAGAACTCCTTAATGAAGTAAATTCACTTTACTTTAATAAAAACTTAATTTTCTCCCTGAAAAAATGTAAGCGTCTTTTGTTGCCAGAAAAATTATTTTCTTTATGCATAAATTAAGTATAAAGGATTTCATGAGATTCGCTTTGACAGAATTTATTTTAATAAATAATGAATACCAACACGTGATATGGGTGATATTTTTTTGTAGTTTGAAATTTAGTTTTAAAAATGGAATATTCAGAAATTAATACATCTAATAGACATGTCACTGTTTTTTATGACTATATTGAATATGTTCTACACCATTACCTAGGGTGATTCATTATTTTTTTTAATAAAAAACTATTTTTTTGACTAAATTTTATGTTTTCAAAATAACGATTAAACAAAATATTTCCTTCGTCACAAATGTTTGAAACTGTTCCGAAAATTTTTTTTTTAAATTCTGTAATTAATTTTTCTCACTTTTCCATATAAATCGTCAGAGTAAGGTTTCTTTTACTTTTTTGTATATCAATACGACATCTGAAGGAAATAACACTATTTTTTCATGACTATGAGTTTGTTCTAAAGCATTACCTTGTGTGATTCATTCTTTTTTTAATAAAAATCTATTTTTAGACTAATTTTCATGGTTTTAAAATATAACTGAAACAATATTTTCTTCGTCAAGAAATGTTTGAACTTATTGTTGCTATAACCCGATCTGATTTATAAATTTTAAAATATTTCTTTGTTAAAAATTTAGAAACATTTTTTATTTATTTATTGGATTCAAAATTACGAAAATTATTTTAGAATTATAGGTACTCTTAGTTCAGAACTGTTCAAAAATCAACAGTTGACTTAAAAAATATGTCACGTTCTCCACAGAAAGAAATCATGCCATAAATTCTATAATTATTTTTCTTATTTTTCCACGAAAGCTGTCAAAATAGGGGGTTTTTTTTTACTTTTTTTTCACTACGTCATATGAAGGACATGACACTATTGTTTTCCATAACTATGTCGAGTATTTTCTACGGCATTATCTTGCGTGATTCATTCTGCTTTTTGAAAAATAAGAACCCATTTTTAGACAAATTCTCATGATTTCCGAAATGTCAATGTTTTTTTCGTTAAAAAAATTTTAAAGCTGTTGTTATTATAACCCGATCACTTTTAAAAATTTCAAAATATTTCATATTTGAAAGTTACGAAACAATATTTATTGGATTCTAAATTATGAAAATTATTTTAGAATTACAGGTACTAGTAGTTCAGAACTGTTCAAAAATTAACAGTTGACTTAAAAAATATGTCACGTTCTCCACAAAAAGAAATCATATCATAAATTCTATAATTATTTTTCTTATTTTTCCATAAAAGCAATCAAATAGGATTTTTTTTTCTTTTTTTTTACTTTTTTGTTTCAATGCGACATATGAAGGACATAGGAAGTCATGTCATATATTATATTCTTACTTTTCTTATTCATCTATGAAAGCTGTCAAAGTAGGGTTTTTATTTTTTTTTTTATTTAATTACGCATTCTATGCTGTATTCTACCTATCTATAATAATAAAATGAAAAGTTTGTCTGCATCTGTGTGTTTTTGCGTCTCCAGAACCATTCGTACTAGCGTCCTGAAAGTTTAACAGTGTGTGAGAGGAGCGATTTTAACCCCCAAAATAACCTAAAACCTTTTAAAAAATTTAAATTTCATAACCGCCGTTGAACTGCAGACCCAATTTTTAGGTTTTTCAACTACCAAAGTTCAACTCTGTAGACTTGTAATTTTGAACCCAATCCCAAAGACAAGGGAACTCCGGGATATAGTATGGGCAGAAATTGTGTCTCCGTGGAGAACTTTTTGATGGAACTAACCCACATTTGCGTTATATGGAAAGTAAAAACACGAAAACCACCCAGTCTGATGGCAAGGGGACTCTAACCTCTCATCCGTCTACCACTGAGGGTATTCTACGCTAGCACTATGATCTGTGCGAGCCGGTTGTGGAATTCGAATCGACCAAACAGAGCTGAGATTCGAACCAAGTGCCCCTGGATAAATATATATATATAGTTATTTAAGCAAAGAATAATCCGAAAACCTTATGGATCAAATGCTGGTGAGAAAATGAATGCAAGAGGTATAATCATACTTGATATTTATGCTATTATAAACGAGAAAACGAATGCTAAAAATAATACATAATTGTTCCTTCAGTTTTATATAAATATCATAATGAAAAAATATTTAGTTTAGTTCTGTAAATAAATGTAATGATATTTATGCAGCTATAAACTAGCAGATTTATCGTTAAAGAAAACATGTGCAATGAATGAATAATAATAATTACTGTAATAATTATAATAAATAAATATAAACAAATAATAATAATAAAACAATAATAATAATAATAAAACAATAATAATAATAATAAAACAATAATAATAATAATAAAACAATAATAATAATAATAAAACAATAATAATAATAATAAAACAATAATAATAATAATAGAAGAATTAATAATTCAGTTCTTTTTATGATTTAGTTGAATAAAGTAACTAAAAATTATTATAGTTATGAATCTAAGCTCAAATGTTTGAAGCCGTACTATTCTTAGTTTTAGCAGACTTAATATATTTACTCCTCACAGATATTCAGAAATTTTTTAGTTCCCAAATCCGTTCATTTCAAAATTACTTCTACTTCTTTTGCCCTTGTTAAATTATTTACATTTAATCCCCAAAAAATAATTGACTCATAACAGAGAAATTGTTAAAAAATCAACTCCGGTATTTAATCAACTACTTTATTTTATTTTTTTTTTGTATGATTTCGAAAACATTTTAGCTAGTTCTTTCTAATGATGGAAAGTAAACAAAACCACTCTACCTTTTTTTGTTTTGGAAAAGCAATGAAAAAAAGAAGAACAATTATGGCAAGAAAAAAGATTCCAATAGAATAAAAGAATATTGATACTTTTCTTTTAGAACGTAGTATCGAATTCTATCATTTGTTATAGTTTTTTTATAGGAATAGTATATTTACCGGTGTCAAATTAAATTCTTGATATTACTTTTATAACAATCTCCAGAGGGACTACCATCATTTATTTTTTAAGAAGAGCATTATTACATAATAGTTTAAATCGTATTGATTTAGCGTTCGTGATTTCGAGTTTAACGTGATTAGTTACTACTTTGATTTAATGTTAATTTTATTTTTTGATAAAAAAAAATTAGAATAAGCATTTTTATATAAAAACTTTTGAAACGTAATATTGTTATAAATATTATGCTTTTAAAGTTTTATAACTGTTGTTATAGATAGAAAAAAAGAATATTGTTACTTATTATCAAATGAATAAAAGAATATTGTTACTTGATATCAAATGAATAAAAGAATATTGTTACTTATTATCAAATGAATAAAAGAATATTGTTACTTATTATCAAATGAATAAAAGAATATTGTTACTTATTATCAAATGAATAAAAGAATATTGTTACTTATTATCAAATGAATAAAAGAATATTGTTACTTATTATCAAATGAATAAAAGAATATTGTTACCTCCGTTTTTTAGGACGTAGTATCGATTTGTATAGTCCGTTTTTAATTTTTTAAAGGAATGAAATATTAACCGCTTCAAATTGTATTCTTGATATTATATTTCTAATAATCTATGTAGAGGCCACCATAATTTCTTTTTTAAAAGGAGAATTATAAATGGAACTGATACGTAACTTAAATCATATTTTTTGAATACTTGAGAGTTCGTGCAAGTACCTTAAGTTTATGATTTTTTTGTACTAATTTCAATTTTTTTATCAGTAAAAATGAAAATAAGAATGAAACAGTTTTATGATAAATACTTGAAAACTAAATATTTTTATCAATATGATGTTTTTTTAGTAATCTTTGAGCTATATTTCGTTAATTTTGAGACTAATTTCGTCGCGAAATCACGTGATTTGTGACAAAAACTCTCAGGTATATGCTGAAAATGTTTCCTTAATTTGAGATATCGTCGTAGTGTATTGTGGGAAATTATTAACTTGAATAACGAAACTAAGATGAAGGCTAGATGAACTAAAATAAAGTGACGAAATAATAAGACAGCACTGCATGCTGGTCAAAAAGTTGTCCCTGTACAAGGAAGATCCCGGGATTGAATCCCGCTTCGGGTGAGTGGATTTCTTTGTCCTGTCTGTCCTTCTTGTGCAATCCACCTATATGGTACCCACGATAAAATGATGATTAGAAAAGTTCGATACTTTATGCACTACGAGTTACTTTTTAATTCAGGAAAAAAATTAAATGACATAAAATTTCTTCCATTTTGACGAATTTCGTTTCCTTGAAATGGCGATAGTTATTTTGTCAATTTGACGAAATTCACTGGCAACATATACCAGAAACGGTTTCGTCAAAGACGAAGAAAACTTCGTGATATTTGAGTATCCATTTTTTGCCATGTTCTTATAGATTCTGCCTAAACATTTTGCTTTTCGTAGGATTTCTTGCATAGTTTGCGAAAAGTACAAATTTTATTAAGGAGTTTTTTAATTGTTTAAACAATTATTTTCACATTATCTTATTAACAAAATTTGTATGTCAATTAATTGTTCAATTGTATGTTAGTTATTGTTCAATTTTTGCTTATTTAAATCGGATTTCTAATGTCCCATCATTTTCATATAATTTTCTACTCATTTTTAAGAACTAAATACACTTTTATATTAAAATTGGTACGAATTGGCGATTGGAAAAATTGGTGAAATAGTACAACAATATAATATTAAAATTGGTCATAAGTCTAAATTATTAAAGAAAATCGGAAGTTTCATTCAAACTCATGTAGAAATGATAAAACTTGTTGAACCTTTTCTCAGAAAATAATGAAGCAATTTACAATTTATTTGTTTTATTTCTTATAGTATTAGTTTTTACACTAAAATGTTCAAAGTTTTTTAATTTTTATATTTTTTATTACTTTTGAAGTCCAATTTATGAACAATTCAAATTCAAAATTTAGTTTTATGAATTTTGAAAACAGATGTTCAAATGTGCTTCATAAAAATATACTTAGAAAAAAATATTCAAAAGTACCAGAACATGGTAAAATTCATCATGTTTCTAGCACTAAGAGAACGCTAAATTTACGGTATTGACTTTAGGTAAAATTAACAATAAAATATAGTTTTTTTTATCACTATTCTGTTTAGTACTAAATGTGATAAAATATAGTAATTTTATCAGGAAATCTTAGCATAACATAATAAGCAATTCGGTTAAATTTTCTTTTCAATTGTTTTGCATCTACTAAATGTGTGGTAAGAGCTATAACTCTAAGAATTGGAATTTTCGATGAACCGTTGCCACACGAACGAAACAATTACCAAATGAAGGGTTTATAAGTACTGTATATTTTGGTTTTATTAAAAGGAATGTTTTTTTCTCCAGAAATCAGAAATGTCAATACCATGCAAGTACGATAATTTTAACGTTCTGTTTTTTCAAATTTAAAAATTTATACAATATTTTCTGAGAAAAAGTAAATCAGTGTTGCCCAATTAATATACACAGAGATAAAGCATCTAAACTACCTTAAACATGTGGGGGGGGGAGAATCCAACATTTGATTTGTTTAATAATTGTAATGTACACAGAGAAAAAAAATCTGGTAAAATTATCGTCTGAAAAAATTATCATAAAATTAACAAATTTCATTATAAATTATTAAAACTTATTTTACTGTCAATTTTAAAAAAAATCATTACCAGAGATTTGATAAAATTTAGTGAGCTTTTCGGTGCTCTGATAAAGGCAGAAACATGGTAAATGTTCCCCAATATTGGTAATTTTAAATATACTTTCTTTCTCAATATATATATGTAATCAAAAAAATCCTAAAAAATAGTTACTGAAATTTTTCTTTAAAATCAATAATAAAAATCTGTGTATTATAAATAAAGAAAAATAACATGAAGTACAAATAAGGAAAAAAAGTGGATAGGTGACAGTTTAGGTTCAATACACAATAACTTTCATCCTTTTGTCCACCTCTATTTATAGAAAAAACAGTAGTAACTGTAAACTGTAGTAATTCGTTTTTATCCCGTTATTTGTACTTTAGTCACTTTGTTTTGCTCGTATCTCAAAGTATAACTCGTTTTCATCTTTGCGTGGAGAAAAAATTCTGGTAAAATTACCGTACTGTATGACAATGACATTTCTGATAAGAAAAAAAATTTTAATTCTGGTAATAAAAACTAAAATATACGGTATTTAAACCATTTATTTGATAATTTTTCCATTCATATGGTAAAGGTTTATCGGAATTTCAAGTTCTCAAAATTACAGTTCTTATTACCTAACATTTGATAAAAAATATAAAACTGAAAGTTAAATTTAATAGAATAAACGGTTTATTTGCAATGCTATAAAGTATCATGATAAAATTACAAAATTGCACCCTATCTGCTAAATTCTATTACACATTATAAAACCATATTTTAGTGCTAATTTGACAAAAATATTTACAAAAGTATTTCGGTAGAAATCACCGAGCTTTTTGGTGTTACCATAGAGCCACAAAAACGGTAAGTTTTACCTGATTCTGGATAAATTTCTGTCACAAGATACTATTAATCGATTTGAAATATTTATGTTAGTAAATAAAAAGTTCCCTTATTTTTCAAAAGTATCTGAATTTTTTTATAGTTTTCAGATATTTTTTTAATTATTTTACTGTCTATCCTTACCACAATTAAACTCCCACATATCTTTATAAAAATTAATATTTTTATTTGATCAATACGGATCCTTATTTATTTTGTGCTGATAGCTTTAAAGGAAAAATTCAGATGCAATTTTTAAAAATTCTTTTGTTAAGTATTTCATTGACCTGAATTATTTTCAGGCAAATGCGACTGGATACTTTGCAATGTTTTAATATCACTCGACTATGACCGGAACTGCCTACGTGGTTCATTTTCAAAAACTTGGCTTGCTTTTTCTGTCCTCATTTTGTCTAGTACCCCAAACTTTACATTTCATTAACTTTTATACTTTTATTTACTATATAAGATTCTAGATTTCAAATGTCAACCTATCATAAAATATCACAATTCACATATTTGTTGAAATAAAGATGAGGCATTTGCCTTGCAAATAGTCATCAATTGTTATACTTAAATTTAAAAGCTCTTCCTATGTAATAAATTGCTGCTAGAAGCAATGAGTTTAAATTAACTGCGATTAGTTTTTCCTTTGCTTCGAAAAGTCTGAAAAATTGGAAATATAAACTTTTTAATTACTTTTAACTGAATTCGAAATTTAAACAAAATAGAAACGTCTTACTATTTTTTACTAGTAGTTCATTTACGTCGCACTAGAGCTGCACAATGAGCTATTGGCGAATTCTTTTTTTTTACAAATCATTATATCTAATCTTCATGTGACAGGTGCAAACCATTAAACCAAAACTCAAAAGCACCACAGTGTTATGGTTATTTTCTCTTTTTTGTGTGATTTTCAATAAATCAAAAAAGAGAAATATTTCATTACGATTGTCTAATGCTTTGTGCTTTTAATATATAATTACATTTTCATAAAAATAAATTTATTTTATTGACTGATTTTCATTTTATTGTTCTTCTAACACTTGATTTTTCCAATCACACCTTATTATTTAATAAATTAAATAATTGATAAATTTTACAACAGTAAAAAGGCCGAACTGCATGCTGAAATATGGATGACATATTTCCTAACAAAAACTAAATTAATATCTTATTTAATCTGTTCTTCAGCAAATAAAAATAATTAATATAATCGATATTCTCTTAATACAACAACCTTGAATTGAGTGCAGATTAAAAAATAACTTTAGAGACTCTGAATCTGCCTAACACATTGGCATAGAATTCAAAAACCTTTATATGATTGCTAATGTGCTGAAGTCATTAAAATTCATTATTTCTCACACTTTCTTTTCCGCCATTACATTTGAATGCGCAAGGTCAAGAAAACGAGCCTGGGCAATAAATAAAATCGATTAATAGCCACCTTAACTTTAGTAAGCGAAAGCAATTCTAATGTATACTTGGCGCTCGCACTTTTGATTTGTGGATGGACAGAAGTGTCCTGTGTTGCTCACCCTGCCGAAACACCCTCTGGACTATTTTCAAAATTTTTTATATTTAATAATTCATATGTACATAAAAATAAAAATTTATCTTAACTTTTGCGCTCCATATGACTTACTGAAATAAAGGATCCTTTTATATTTATCAGAATTTGGTTCTTCATTTAAGCAGTTTATGATGTTTAATATATCATTGCTAGCCTGTATCATTCTGGAATAAAATAATTACAATTGGTAATACAACGATGAACATTATATTGACTAATGGTAAACCATCGAACATTTTCAGCAAAGAATAATTCCAGCATCAGCAAATAATTTCTTCCGTGCGAATTAATATTTTTTAAAGTATTAAAATACAAACATAATTCCAAATAATCACTTCTTCACTCAAGTATGCAAACGTACCAATCCAAAATATAATTTTTGCACCCTACAATAACTGTAACAAAATATTTTGCTATTAAATCTATTTTATTCGTTATAATTTTGCTATTAAAATAATTTAAATTAATCAATAACAGACAGCAGATCTGTAAAATGTACTTTACCTATTAGTTATTAGCAAATGCATTTTTGTTTTTGAGTATAGCTCAATGGAGGATATTCAAAGAACATATTTTATTGTATTTATTAAAATATTTCTCTGGGAACTTAACAAAAAAATTTTAATTAAAAAACATAAATTAGCATAAGAAATGCATCAAAGTCGAATGACTATTAAAACTTTTATTCTGGTTAACATTCAAGCAAAGCCTTTATACAAAATAAAAAAAGAATAATGAATCTCGGAAAACCTACAAAAACACTAAATTAAAAAGGAACAATGGATTTAATTAAAATGAAATAAAATTTTGTATGATATATTAAATGATGACTTATGAATTATTTTCAAAGAAATTAATTTAAAATTACTTCACAGTAGATGTCACCGACCTTTATTTTGAATAAAAATCTAATGAGAGACTTTTATGAACATAAAGTTTATCTATAGTATTTTAGAAAACTCAATAATTTAAAAATAAATTATTAACATATGAAATCTTTATTTGAATAGTGCTTTATTCATTTTAAGTAATTGGGTTTTATGAATAGATATTTTTCCTATCCTATCTGATATGTAGTGCCCTCTGTTGTTCATAAGAAATAAACTTGAGTTGTATTAATTTTAAAATAAGATAGAAATATTTTTGTATATGTTACCGCAAAATCACAAAGTCTGAGAAATCCTTGGTTTTACCGGTGAAACTTAGGATTTACCAAAATAGCTTGGTAGAATTCCGAAGTATGCATTAGTATGATTCAAATTCAGACTTTTACCAGGTCTTCGCGGATATACATTGAATACTGTTCAGTTGAAGAGGGCCGTAAAAAATTGAAGAAATTTAACCTTCGCCAACAGCATCCTTTATCAGAAATGTTGCACAATGTGTGTCTTAAATAAGTTAAAATACACCGAAATGTTTTGATTGAAAATATAAATAGTAAAAGTGATCAAAATCAGGTATAAATTTAATATTATGTCGATGAAACTGTCTCACAATTATTTTTTAAAGAGTTACAAAACAACTCTTTCTTTCCAAACTTTTACCGGAAGGTGCTGGTAACTCCCAGGTTTTACTCCAAAGAATTAGTAAAAGTCCGAAATGGAAACATCATGAAGCATACTTCTTAATTTTACCAAATCATACTGGTAAATTCCAATTTTACCGGTTAAACATAGGATTTACTAAATTTTAAGCTTTTACAGTATATATACACATGAAAATAAGGCTGGCTCTTATTTTTATTAAGTAAAGTTCCTCCCGTAATCAACTGCATGCCATTAAAATTTCTAAAACTATGGAGTAATAAATAAATTCGTGTATCTGGGATATACTGTTTATAGTAATGAAGTTAACAAAGTAGGTAAGATTTTGGAGAAAAATCTCTTAAGTCGAAAAAAAAATATTATTTGAAAATATTTGAAGATGAATAATAAAGTTCTGTATTTATATTTATCATTAGAAATATGGATTTAGCTTACAAATTTTGAAACTAATTGCGTATAATAAACTGTTGACAAGATGTGCCCATATTCGTCTTATTTACAGTATTTTAGAAATAGAAAAAGAACATTACTTTCTTGAGCAGAAGCTTATAGATTCTTTCGGAGATAAAGTTCTTTTTTTTAAATTTTTAATTTAAAACATTGTCTGAAGAAAATAAAGAAGGGTAATTCCGTTAAATATATTGCAAGCTTTTTAAAGTCATTCGAATTCAAGAATTTCCCTATTCGAAAAATCTGTCTCTATAAATTTATTTGTATTTAAAAGTCATTTTGAAATCTGGTCAAAAGTCATTGTGAAATCTGGGCAATGAAAATGTATAAGATGTGAACTATTATGTAGTGTTTTACACGGGGTTTTTTTTAGAAAATATTTTAATTTTTTTTGTTATAAAAAAGAATTTGGTTACATCATTATCGTTCTCATCAAAATTCAAGGGAGTGAACAGTAATTCTAAAGAGCGATATTTCCAGAATTGTGATTAACTTATCGTTTGCGAGCTTTATATTCTGGACATATTTTAAAATGCGTGTTTACGAAAGTGGACATAACTCGAAATGCATATTTAAGAAAATGGTCAGAGTTTAAGAACATTAAAATAGCATTTGATTCTATTTTTTAAGCTTCTGTTATAAAAAAAAATTTTTTTTTCACAGATTAAATTAATGAATAAAAATAAATTCATCATGTGATATCGTTCATTTGCCTTAATTACTAAATACAGTCATTCTGATCTTTAAATCCGGGACTCCGACCCGTAATTACTATGCTTAGTGTTTAAAAAGTAAGAAAAAAAGTACGCAGTTTCTCCTTTAGTGGTTGAACACGGAAAAAGAGGTTTTTTTGTTGTTTTCTTCATTTCTTAACACGCATTTCTTAATATTTTCTTAAACACGCATCTCGAGCTGTACCCATTTTCTTAAACACGCATTTTAAGCTGCGTCTATTTTCTCATACACGTATCTCGAGCTGTACCCATTGTTTTTTAAACAAGCATTTTCAGTTACGTCCATTTTCTTATACACGAATTTCGAGTTCTGCCCATTTTCTTAAACACTCAGTTCGAGTTGTGAACTGAATAAAAAGTTGAACAACACTATGATTACTCTCACCACAGTACTTTATCAAAATTGGCTTCGATCTTGAAACATTGAAACAGTAATCTAGTTACCTAGTTGAAATCAGTGGCTACATTACAAAGTTGAGTTTCATTCTTGGTGATCATATAGTTACTTCAACAATGCGCTACTAATAAGCAAGCGACCTTAAAAAAAGTAATAAACTAATTAACGCATTCTTGAGCTATAAAGTAAACGAAAGTAAAACACTGACTCTATGACATTCATATTAGATAGCTATACGATCGTTAAATAGCATGGTTATTGCAATCAAATAAAACTGGTCAAAGTCAAGATTCTTCCTTTCCTAACAAACATAAATTTATAAATCGGAAAAAAAATAAAAATTTAATATTTTTACAACATGTCAAAATTCTCAAATCTGTTTTCAGTAGCTTTGCAATTTCATGAAATCCACAAAACTCAACCAAAATTGTGTTTCAAAATAAGAAACACTTTCGTTTTGAAACCCTCAACTTGTACGAGGCAAACAATTAATCCATTATTTAGCAGTAGAACTAACCCATCAAGGCGCTGCAGCAGACCCAACAACTTCAAATCCTACCGATGGATCCTCATTAGGAACTTCAACCAGAAACGATCGCTGTTCCACGGGTCACATTTTGTCAACAATTTAAATTCTATGGCTTATCCTCCAGCATCTTCATACTTGCAAGACAAATTTAACTTTAATGAGATCCCCCTTTTCCGACCGTACTCATCAACCTCTATTTTGCATCTCATTTGCAAGTTCAAGGGTCAGAACGTGGTGAAGTTTGATGTGCTTCTAGAAAGTAAAAAGAGAATTATTGTCATTGAAATTCGTTCGAAAATTTGTAGATTTGAATATTCTTTCCAGCATTTGCATTTACGATTTCATTTTATATAAATTTGTTTTCAACATTTAATCTGTATAGAAAATGTTGAAGAAGTAATAATTAAAATTAATTCAGTAATTATATATATATATATATATATATATATATATATATATATATATATATTCAGTTCAAAATGTAGAGAAACCAAGAGAAAAATTACAGAACAATGAAAAAAGAGGAAAAAAGAAAAATAATAATAAAAATAACAAAAAAAGGGGAAAACAGGACAAAAAATTTTAAAAAATCCGGAAAATAAAAGATATAATCTTTTCATCAGCTCACACGATTATATCCGCAAAAAAGAGTGCTTTCTAATATTGCATCAATACAGCCAAAGCAAAAATATCAATACACTAGTGGGGGAAGCACTCAATAATTTTACAAAAAAATTACAACAAATAAAATAGAACACAATAAGTAAAAATATCACGTAAAAACAGAAAATAAAACATAAAGAGAAAACAGAATAAAACATGAACTGAAATCTATAAAGCGAGTAGCGAATTCAAATGAACTTACATAAACTTCTATTTACTTGCGGGTTATGCGCAATAAATAAAACTTTTTGTTTTTCTTATTTTTCATCGTGTTTTTTTGTTTTTGTTTATTATGCTATGTATATATATAACGTTATTATCACTAATATATTTTGCTTGCTTCGACTATAAAAATACAATATTAGAAAGCATTGATTTTGCGCATATAAAAATATCGTGTGAGCTGATGATGAGATTACATCTTTTCGTTGCTAAATTTTCAAATGTTAATTCATTTTTTAAAATTTTGAACATTTTTTTTTCTTTTTTTATTTATTTCCTTGTTTTTTTTTTTTTTTTTTTTTTTTTTTTTTTTTTTTTTTTTTTTTTGTTTCTACCTATCTATCTATTTTATATGTATATATATATAAAGCAAAATTAAATATGAAAAGCTAAATAATAAATTTAAAAAAAATAGAACACATAACTCCAAGTTAAAAAACAAAGCCCAGCCACTAAAATTATTGTAAAAAATAGTTTTCAGATTTCAGTTTTTTTAATTTTAGTACTTACATATTTTTTATTGCTCTCATGAATAGTATCAAGATTGCTGTTACTCCTGAGGTTAACTAAAGTTTTATTTTTACTGCTTCTTAAGAGAAATTAGGTTACTTTTAGTATAAACTAATCCGAAGAAACAAATAATGTATTTTCAGCATGTTTCTTATTTTTTACAAATTTTAATATATATGTATTTTATTTATTTATTCTCCGCCAAAAAATAAATATTTTGCTGCTACAAATTTTGAAAAGAAAAATAGCGAAACAAATGCCTATTGTTAAAAGAAAACAATTTTCAAACTTCAGAATTAAGTTATAAATACTTAATCAGTGTAGAAAAGTCCTTTTAAACAAATGGTATATTTCGTTTCACAAATTTTGAGTAAGCACTCAAGTCCCTGCGGCAGTATTATAGAAATAACACAATACTTCAACTGAGAATACTTATCGAAATAACACAGTACTTAACAATTTAAACTGAGGCATCTTTAAAATATTAATATAATTGTACTTTAAGTAAATATTTCAGCGATTTTTGAAAAGTAAGTTCATGCATTTTTTTCTTATTTTAAACAACTGGCTTGATTTGTTAAAATATTCAAAATTTTTAAATCGACTGTTGGAAAACAAAACTTTGTCCGAGAGAGTGTAGTATTTTATTTTTTTACCATTTCATTGAATTCTTTGATTATCTAAAATTCTTCTATGCGTGCTTATTTTAACGAAAAATCACAGTGAATAAAAAAAAAACGAAGCTTTAAAGAGATCTTAATTTTTTAAATTATAATTATTAAATTATCTAGAGAATTTAATTTTTTTCAAAAAAAGATTTTGACAAAAATTAAATTCATCCTAAGGGAAAGTAGTAATAGTAAATTTTTAAAAACTCTCTATCTTGTTTATTTTGTATCCATTTATTTATTTATTTTTTTACGTTCAAAGAATCTATATAACGTCTCTTCTTTCGTACTTTGTGTTATTGCCAGTTCAGGCTAATTGAAATCCCTAAGGAGAATTCCGCAAGTATTTTTCTTACAATCATCTATTAACATTAAAGGGAGAGTTTGTGTCCGGAGTCTATGCGTCTCTTTACTTACTCCAGAACTGGGCTTTGAAATTTTGACAAAAGAGTAATTTCAGCCAACGAGGATTTTTTCTTTCATAACATTATTGCAATTTAAACTACGGACAATTCTGCTTTTTTAACAATAATTTAAAGGATAGCATCAGCATGACTTGTGAATTCATCAGAAGATAATTAATCTTCTTTCAATTCGCGATCGCAACGCTCGAGGACGCCCTCTAGCGGGAGCCTGAAAATATCGGACATTAGTTCCAGCATAAAAATTGGCAATGACGGACGCCATTTTATTCGCAGCAAATAAGAAGATAAATTTCCCTAAGGAAAAGGTAGAACTTCTTGAAAAAACTAACCAGAATATGCCAAACATTGAAGCAGAACACGCCAAGCATTTGAAGAACAATTTCTCAATAATTTTTACCTTTCTATTACCAGCAACATAACTTCCAATATCATGATCACTTGCTGTTACAGATTGTGTGTATTACGGTAAAATAATGTTTTCTGTCTTCAATTCATTACAAATTAAAGTGAAGTCAACATTGCTTTCGTCATTCCAATGAATAAATGTGAATTCAGAAAGTACAGAACTGTAATAGTTATAGAATATTCTTCTTCCTTATAGAATAGTATATATTTCCGTATCTATATAATTCCGAAAACAACAATAAGGAATCATCACATTACTTGAACTAGTACCATTTGTGCTGATTATTAATAAATTTTTATCGTTTTCTTGGTAAGTATTTTTTTTCTGTTTTGAAAGAATAATTTCAACTAGAATTCAGCTATTCTGTTTTTAGGCTACAAATTCAAATTCATATCGAGAACTTACAATTATAAAATTTTGATGTTGGTATGTTATCTAAAAGTAATGGAGGGATAATCTATCCATATATTATTTGAAAATAAAATTTTTAAACGAAGAACATTTCATTTGGAATTCTGCGGATTTATAAAATAGGTGAGTGTTTTGATTTTTATAATAAAAAATTTGCTTGTAAATAATTCTTCTTCGTATTTGATGATCGTTCTCTACAGAATGGTTTTTTACGTCTGATTAAGAACTATAAGAATGAAAAAAAGAAACTGTATGAAAGATTTTAAAATAGTTTTTTACAATAAGAATTTTTTATTTTGCGTTTCTTAGTTCATGGATTTTTGATAAAAATTGTTGTCAAAATTCTTTTTTTGAAAAATTAAATGGTATAACATTATGTGCTTATGTATACTTCTGGCATATTCTATAATGTTTGAAGTAATATGATTCAGAAAAGTATGGAAAAAAAATTCGGTACTTACGTATTAACACCACCGCAGCTACAGATTTGGTGGTTTTTAAGTGCCGCCAATCTACACTTAAAATTTTTGCGACAAATCATAAAATAAAACATTTCATTTAAAATTAAAGTATTCAATCGGATTTCGGAGGGAAATGGGCCAATATAGAGCTTAGCATAGATTCAAAACAATCTCTATTTTCTTTCACCTGGTCCCCATATGAACTCTAATAAATAAGATTCCAATTGAAATATTATTTCCAAAACGTACGTTTACTAAGATAAAGTTTAATGTCATGGGAATTGGTACATTTTCGTCTTTTCGGTAAAATATTTCGCTCCTGAAAAAATAAAATTGCATCTTGTTTTGTTTTTGGCAAATCCCAAAGACGAATTTTCGTAGCACTAAAAATTAGCGTCAAAAAAGAATTTTTTTTTTTTTTTTTTTTTTTTTTGTGTGTGTTTTGTAAGCATTCTTTATTTTACGTTTTTCAGTTTCTAAATACTGATTTTTATTAAAACGTGAAATTTTCTGATAAAAATTGTTGTCAAAAAACTTTTTTTACGAAATTAAATTATGCAAAATTATGAGGTTAATGTATACTTTTTGTTCATTTTAATTTTTGCGGTAATATGAACCTTAAAGCTCTCAAATGTAAAGTTTGAATAGGCCTTTCATGTTATATCATTAAATTTAGTAAAACTATTTCTCGGGCATTAGGTTTTAACTGTAATAAGAAGATACAATTTTTTTTTCTGTTTATGTACAAATATTTTTCCGATGTGTTTTGGATGTTCCTTCTCTAAAAAAAAGAGAAACCATTTTGTTTTCGCTTGCATAAGAAAGAATATCAACCATTTTTCCTTTTTTAAAATTAATAAGTCACAATAAAGAAGGAATGTTACAATGCTACGTGGTACATTAAAGATGTCTCTAGAGTAACTGAATGACTATTCATATAGAAATCGCAGGTATTCGTCTCATACAACAACGCTCCCTATAGTTCGTTGCGATCGCGAATTCTTTACTAATAAATAAGTAAACTTTCAGATATTCAAAAAATTCTTTGCTCTTCAAAATATATAATAAATGCTTAAATGAAAAAGCATGAAATGAAGAATACTTAAAGATCAATTTCATGACTTCCACAGTTCAAATAATAATGAAATTATACTAAAGGGCTAAACACCCTCTTCGCGGTCATTCACCAGTCCCGATAATTCCTTCGTAAGCAGTATTAGTTCTTGTCATAAAACAGTTTTAAGTATTCACTTAAATTATCGACAAATTGTAATTATTCACTTAAATTACCGGCATTAAAAATTCTCACACGCTTATACTTCCTTCCCTTCTGCTTAGTAATGAATTTTAAAATAAACTTTTAAATTAAAAGTGTATAGTTAAAACAAATTTGAGGAGTTTACAAACGTAAATTAATATTTTTGCTTACCAAATATGCAATTAATGCATACACGCAATGTTTTAGATATAATTTGTGCATGAAGTTGATTGTTAAGTTTTTAATCTTTTAATGAATTTCTTGATCTGTAATTTATAATAGTAAAGAAATTATATGATTTTACAGCTAATAAAAATGTACGGACGGCAATATGAAAAACTGCAGCACCATCATTAAATTTTTATACATAGTGTTCAATAATGTGTGAGGTTCTTACATTCTGCGAAAAGCTCCAAAAATCGATACAATTTCTTTGGCGTTTATAGTAAAATATTTTAAAAGGATAAAAATGCTTGAATAAATTTTCATCCATTATCTTCCAAACTCAATTTTAAGATGGTTATTTACTTTTGGCGAAAGCAAACTTTAAAAAAATCGCCATTTATATATCTAAAACCGCCAATCTGCAGAATGCTATTCAAATCTTTAGATAAAACATTGAGGGTAAAAACTCAACGACTGAAATGACACAGGATTCCGTTTTAGGCAAACAAAGCTAAAAGAAATGTAGGCCCCACATCATGCGTTTTGCCTAGGGCCCGAAAATTCCATCTTAAAAAGTTGCCTTTACTTTCGGGGGAATGATTATTTCTATTTTCTTTGTTTTTCTTTAAAGAAAATTCCAAAAAAAAGAAAAAAAACCAAGCCTTTACAAAAGCAATATAAAAGAGCATTTTATGGTAAAAGTATTGACCGTGAATTTTGAGCAGCAACCATCAAAAAAAAATAACAAATAAATTTTCAAGAAAGAAAATAAAGAGAAAAATTTTAGGAAAGGATAATTTAATGAAAAATGTGCTCGTCTAAAGAAGATGGATCAAAAGGAAAACTTGCACTCGTTTTTTTCGTTGTCGTTTTTTTTACCCCTCAGATTTTCTCTTATTTTAGATTTTTACCGTGTTTGGATTCCTCTGAGTCGTGAAATGAAACTCAGTTTTAAAAACGGATTAAAAGCTTTCCGCTCTTCCGTGATTGACGAGATTTAAATGACATTTCCTCGTTCGTTTTTTACCATGTGGCTTGTCGATTAACAATTTTCGGTTGCATACTGATGGCTTTAAATTATTTTGTAAAGCCTAGCTCAGATTTATGGTGCGTGTTATGAAGAATGATTTTTTTACAACAACGGAATCAATAAAAGAAAGTAAAACCTAAACTGTTTAAAAGCACTCATTAATTTCTTATGAATAAATAAATATAGTTCAGTGCATAAGTCGTATTAGCATTTTCATGTCCTTAAAAATGTGATTTTATTGTTAATAATTATTATCATTTTATTGGTCAACTCTAATAACTAGTCAATTAAAAGAATAAAGAATTATTAAATATTTGTTTTTATCAAGTTAGCCTTTTTTACAATTGAAAAGGTTTTATGGGTAAAAGCTCTTGTCTTATTTTAAATTTAAACAGCTCACTTAATAAAAGTTCTTTTTCTTCTGAGGACTTCTGATGATATATTTTAAATAGCTTATTATATGTTTGGTACACAGTAAACTTGTATTTCTTGTAAAAAGTGCATTAAAAATGCGTGATTTGCTCGTTTTGCGTAAGGATATATTATTTTATTTTTGCTGCAGAGCATTTTGAAAATAAACCATTCCTGCAATATCCAGTGTTTGGCAACTTGAGTCATAGAAGTTGTGGCATCGATTTTCTGATAAATATCGATCCAGAGTAACTGGTACCAAAGACAGAACACCTATACCCAACACAAGACAATTGTTGGACTTTGTTGAGAATAAATTAGACTGAATGTCACGTAGAACAAACTGAAAACTTAACTTTTATTTATATAAAAAATAATATTAAAAAAAACAAGAAAAGATGTTGCCAACACAGGAAACTCAAAACTATCTAACTAATCTCGAACTCAACCTCATCATCCTCCCCACCCTGGTCGACCTCGAGGGGGATGACCAAAGCTACCGGACGGGTTATATTGTGACCATTAACTCTCAGCTCACAGGATCTTATTTTCCCATCTCGTCCTTCATGCAAGTTCACCACTCTAGCTTTCTTCCACATGTGCCGTGGTCGGACATCCTCTTGTAGGAGTACAATATCGCCAATTCGGATGTTAATGATATTGTCCTGATTACGAACTTGATGAAATGACCGCAATTGAAGCAAATATTCCTTGGACCATTTTTTCCTAAAGCAGTCGAGTAAGTCCTGCAGCTGCTTGTAGATTTTTCTTAGCTTTGTGTTGTTATTTGGGTTGGATGGAATGGCCGTTAGTTTTCGTCCTGTCAAGAAATGGCTTGGTGTTAAGGCTGTGGAACTGTCATCTTTTCCACCTTCGTATGCCAATGGTCGACTGTTCAGAGCGGCTTCTATTCCAATGAGGGCCGTGGACAGACCTTCCTCGTCAAGAAGTGCTCGTCCGAGTACCTTTCGTAGACATCGCTTGACAACTCCTATTAGGCGTTCCCACCAGCCTCCCCACCAAGCCGCTCGTGGGGAGATAAATTTCCAAGTTATGCCATTTTGGGCATAATACTGCTGAGTTTTAGCTGATGACAAAACTTGCCATAACAGAGTTATGCGTTGCTGAGTCTTACAGTTGTATACAAAACGCAGAATCCAGGCAGTCACACGAAGAAGTTTCGTATAAGAACTATAACGAGATATATCTATGATGGGTTCTGCAGTTGCAACGTAGGAGGATTGAAATTTGGTTTTTCGTGATTCAGCTTCAACTAAAGGCTGTGTACGTGTATATAAAACTTTGTTGGCCAAGTTTCTGGATCATTTTTTAGCCATTTCGGGCCGCGCCACCAAGATTTTAAAATCGATAATTGTGATGGAAAGGTACCACGTGTAAGATGATCCGCAGGGTTATCCGTACCGGGACAGTGGCGCCATTGTGCTGAAGTAGTGTTTTGAAGAATTTCTGTTGTTCTGTTGCAGACAAATGTTTTCCAAAGGTTGGGATTTCCCTTTATCCAACTTAAAACTACAGTAGAATCGCTCCATAGTATGGCAGTGTAAGAATTCATGTTCGTTTCCTTGCAAAAATACTGAAGTAGGCGAGCTCCTAGTAGTGCAGCTAACAATTCAAGCCTCGGAAGAGTGACCCTTTTGATTGGGGCTAGTTTATTTCGACTGCAAATGAGATGGATCTCAGTAGAAATATCATCAGCGTGACGAGCGTACAAGCAAGCACCATATGCACGTTCCGAAGCGTCGCAAAACACATGTATGGTAACTTCGGAATTTTCGGAAAAGCCAATCCATCTTGGGATGTATATTTCATTCAGATAGTGTAATTCATTTATCCACTTGTGCCACTGCTGTGCTACAGATGGAGGTAATAGTTCATCCCACTGAATACCACTAGGCCATGTATCTTGAAACAATATCTTCACAACTACTGTAACTGGAGCAAACAAGCCTGGAAGATCGTAAAACTTTGACATCAACTTCAGTAGTAAGCGTTTTGCTACTGGTTCTTTACATGCTTGAACAATTTTTGTCTGCACATCAATTTGAAAAACATCACTGTTAGTATCCCATTTAACACCTAAGACCTGCGTAATATCCTTAAACGAGACGTTCTCTTGTTTCCACATATCTTTCAAAGTCTTAGAATTTGTAGTCCATTTGTCTAATGGTAGGCTAATAAGTGATGTAAGTTGCTGCAGTTCTTGGTAAGGAATCAGAGCTTCAGTATCCGTAGGCGTTCCCGTTGCAAAATCATCCATATAGGTGTTATTCTCAACGTGTCTAGTTGCTGTAGGATATGATTGTTTGTGTTTTGAAGCCAATTCACGAAGAGAAGCTGCTAATAAAAATGGACTAGAGACGAGTCCAAATGGAAGACGTGTGAATCGGTAAGTTACAATGTTATCTTCAGTGCAGAGTTTCCCATCAGGAGTACATGTATTGTACCAAATAAATCGCGTTGCATCTCTGTCTTCTTCTGCTAGAATCAGCTGCAGAAATGCTTGTCGCCCATCACTAGTGATTGCTATTTCAGAAAGTCGAAATCTCAACAATGTGGCTAAGATATCAGGAAGAAGATTTGGTCCGACTTCAAGAGCGTCGTTCAAAGATGGGTGACCTGGAGAATGTGAAGATACATCAAAAACTATACGCCACTTAGTTTATCCATTTGTGATTTTCTTTACAGCGTGATGGGGCAAGTAAAATAAACGTTCCTCATTATGTGTTTCTGAGACAACTTCAACGTGTTTTTTATCAATGTAATCTTGTATGTGCTCAATATATTTTACTTTGAATTCTGAATTTGCGCGCAGTTTCCTTGTTAAAGATTTAAATCGTTGAATTGCGACTTCATAATTGTTCAACGAAAGTTGAACTTCTGGTTTCCAAAGCAATTTTACAACTCTTCTACCATCGATGATTTCAAAAGATTGATGAAAGTTCGTTAAGAGTTCAGAATTGTGAGGACTTATTTTTCTTGTGTTGGTTGTATGCCAATGCTCTCTAAGTTCCAGAAATTTCGCACCACATTGTCTAATTCCTGAGTTGAAGTATCCACATCAACATTATGAACCGTTGAAATGAAGGAAACTGTCGCGTGTGATCGAGTTCCACTAAGTACCCAACCAAAACTTGATGGGACCAATGCCAGAGAATCCGACAACCTGACTGGAGCTTCAGAATTCATAACAATCCAGTAGAAATCTGCACCGATTAAAATCTCAATTGGTAAGTTCGACAATGAATCATCTGGATCAGCAAGTTTCATTCGCTTGTTTTTAGCAAAGAGTGAAACATCCATTGATGAAGGTAGGTGTGATGCAGATCTGTTGGTGCTTTCAAATGCAGTAGCATTAACTTTAGATTTGTTCCAGATACTTGATAACTGAAATTTGACTTGTCTTCGCATGTAGCCGATATTAGCTGGGGATTCGAACGCTTGAATGTCCAAATGTCTGGTTGAAATTACTGGAAGTTTTAAAGTATCCACAAGATTAGAAGAAACGAAACTAGATTGACTTTCACCATCCAAAAGACAACGTGTCGGTTTTGTAATGCCAGTGGGCCCAGTTATGAAAACTCGTGCAGTTTGCAAATGAACGAAACTGGAAGACGATACATCAATTTTGTTTGTAGATGTAGCAGCAGGCTGCTCATTGGTTAGAGGTTTGCATATTGATGTATGGTGTTTTCTCTTGCATTTGGCATTCTCTACGGGGGAATTATTTTTGATATGTCCTCGGTTAGTGCACAAAAAACATCTATTACAAGTCTTCAATTTCTGTATGCGCACGTCTATGTCCGTTACAACATTGCACTGTTGAGGCCAATGTCCGACAGTTTCACAGAAAGGACAAAAGGGTGACATTATTTTACTTTTGGTAACTGATTTAGAATTCACGTTAAAATTTTCTAAGGAGGATTTAATACGATAGTCCGGAGCTAGTGAACCTTTAATATTATTTGCAGTAATTGCTCCCTCGACTTCTGATAAAAATTTTATTAATTTTGAAATATCGCTTTCAGCAAAATTTTCACGTTTGGCATGTACAATTCAGTTACGACAGATTTCATGAGGAAAAGCACGAAGTATTTTAGGAGCCAAAATTCTTCCGTATGATTGAATTTTTTCTCCTAAAGCATCTAAAGCCGGTATTCTTCGATTACAATCAATATATAACTCATTTATTGCTGCTGGAGAGTGATTTTTGACAGGTTTTAGGTTTTCTAAATAATCGAGATGAGCCTGTATTATTTTATCTTTATTGCCATATTTCGATTTCAAAATATTCTTTGCTGTTGCATATGTTTCTGCAGTTATATTAATTCCATCAACTATTCGTTTTGCCTCTCCATCTAAATATCCCCGCAAAAAAGCATGCTTTTCAATCAGCGATAAACTTTCGTTTTTGTCGATACAGTTTTCAAAACGCTCCCAAAAACTAAGGAATTCTTCAATTTCGCCGTAAAACGTATTTATTTTTATTGTAGGCAACTTTACTGTAACATTTGAAGGCGAAGCTGAAAAATTATTTATATTGGCAGCTGTTGGCGATGTTTCAGAAATTGAATTCGAATTCCGATTCGCTGTTCTTTTGAAATTAAATAACGCCAAATGAGCATATTCTGTGTATCTTTCGCATTCTATTATATCTTCCTGATATTCTTCATCATTTAAGAAATTATGTATTTCATCGTCTGCCAAGGTTAATTCTTTAATTTTATCTTGTAAACGTTCAATATTGTATTCCTTTTCAGTTTGTGTACTAGCAGCATCGTTCAATTTCGTCGTTAGTTTCGTAATGGCGGTACGTAGCGTTGTTCGTTTGCGTTTAAATATCACAAGTTTTTCACTACCGGTAGCCATTCCAATTCAGATTTATGACGAAAGTAATTAAAACAAGTTCAGTATGACTTACCGAGTTATTTCGGCACCAAATGTTGGACTTTGTTGAGAGTAAATTAGACTGAATGTCACGTAGAACAAACTGAAAACTTAACTTTTACTTATATAAAAAAAAATATAAAAAGCAAGAAAAGATGTTGCCAACACAGGAAACTCAAAACTATCTAACTAATCTCTAACTCAACCTCAACAACAATGATCAGTGTCTTAAACACCGTACCTTAATGACAAATACACAGAAAAAAATTCGAATAAAATCATCGTAAATTATAGTAACGACATTTCTGATTAAAAAAAAACACTATCTTGGTTTTTTTTTTAAAAAAATAACAAAAGTATTCAATATTTAAACCATTCTTTTGGTAATTTTTTTATTCATGATTTGCCGGAAATTCTGGAATTTAAAATTATAGCTCTTGTTACCACACATTAGATGTAAAATATGAAGTTCAAAACCAAATTTAACCAAATGAATACTTCTTTTGCCATACTCTAAAGGTATTTTGATAAAATTACCAAATTTTACCTCATTTACAATGTTATAAAACGTTTTTTCTTCTTTAATTTTTTTTTACCAAAATCATTACTAAAGTGCTTTAGTAAAAAATACAGAATTTTTTAGAGTACCCATAGAGTCAGAAACACGATAAATTTTTCCATATTCTGGTTGCTTTAACCGCACTTTTTTCTCAGCGCAGGCTTTAATTCATATTAATATACTTTTTTAAATTTTACATAAAAAGTATGAAGTTACAATTAAAGACAGTCAATTGTAGCACGATAAACTTAAAAGAACGAAACATTTAAGCTTCCTACCATTTTTCTTATTTTTAACAATTTTTTCTTCGACTACTAAAGTTTATATTTATATGGATGACATGCATCATTAATCCTTTTAAAATAATAGAAGAAAACATTTGGGAAAGGGATTTTGCTTATAAATACTAAATGATTTTCCATAAATTTTTCATGTGGACTTTTCTCTTTTCTTTGTTTATAGTGGAAATTTACCAAATGACAGAAGGAAATAAATGCAAGTAAATAAAAATATGGCAAAAAAATAACGTTTTACGATTAATTGAACTGGATTATAAGATTAAATATTTGAAATTGGTTAGAATAATTTATATTTCTACATAAATGTCTAGTATGAAAAATAAGCTTAGAATGCTGATAAAAATCCACTCAATCAGGTCTTAATATAATACATTTTACTCAAATAAAGAAGAAAAACGTAGCTTTAAAACTATAAATCATTGAGAAGAGTGCATTGCTCTTTCAGTTTAAAAAATATAATTGTACAGAAAAATATTCCAGGTGTAATTATTGTACTAATGTCATTTGGTACAATAGGTAATGTCATTTCTGACAAAGAAAAATCTGAATTCTGGTAAATAAAATCAAAATATTATTTAAAATATTCATTTGGTATTTTTTCTTTTCATACAGTAATAATTTACTGGAAATTCTAGTTTTTAAATTTATAGTTCTTATTTTCGCAACAAAACTGAAATGCAAATTTTTCTGCCAAGCTTTTGGGTATTTAATTTAATTTCACTTATTATAAAGTTATATTTTATTGTCAATTGGGTATAATATGAAAAAAACACAACTACTTCGATTTAGTAGGAACAACATATGACGCAATGCTAAACGAATGGAATTTAGTTGTTGCTTATTTAGTTATTGTTATTAGTAGTTGTTGTTATTTGTTTTAGTTGTTGTTGTTTATTTAGTTGTATTTAGTTTAAATAACTTTTCTTTATAATGCAATAAAATCTGGCGAGCAGCTATTTAAACGATCGAACACTTCGTTTGTTTATTTGTGGCTTGAAGTTAGGCTCGCAGAAAATGCCGTTCATGGGTTAAATTTAGTAGGAACAACACAACCTGTGACGAGGCAATATTATACCAAATTTTAGCGAAATCATTATCAAAGCGCTTCGTTTAAAAAATATCTAGCTTCTTTGTGTTTCCATAGAGACACTCTGAATTTTATTATATTCTGATAGTTTTAGCTAGACTTTATTTCCTCAGATGATAATAAGCATACAATTGGGTATAATATGAAAAAAACACAACTACTTCGATTTAGTAGGAACAACATATGACGCAATGCTAAACGAATGGAATTTAGTTGTGGTTTATTTAGTTATTGTTATTAGTAGTTGTTGTTATTTGTTTTAGTTGTTGTTGTTTATTTAGTTGTATTTAGTTTCAATAACTTTTCTTTATAATGCAATAAAATCTGGCGAGCAGCTATTTAAACGATCGAACACTTCGTTTGTTTATTTGTGGCTTGAAGTTAGGCTCGCAGAAAATGCCGTTCATGGGTTAAATTTAGTAGGAACAACACAACCTGTACGTAGGCTATATTATACCCAATTGCTCAACGTTCATTAATATCAACAAATGCAGAGTTAAATTAAGGTAAATAAAATCTTGATAATTATTTAGAACTTTGCGAGAAAAAACATGCAATTTGAGCATGCATTAATCTGATCAGATTTTACCAGATTATTTAATGCGTAAAAATGCTAATAAATATTTCAAAAAATTCTTGTTTATTCATTAAAAACCAAAACGTTTATTAAATTTTTGATTAATATCATAAAATTATATCTTACAATTATTTCATTGTTGTTTTATTGCTAGACTTAAATTAAAATCTTTTTTTAATCTAGAGTTATTCTTATTAATGCTAACAAAAATTAAAAATGTTCTTATTTAGATTAATAATCGTAAAACAGTTTAGCAATATTAATACGATTTATTTGGGTGAGAATTCTTTCGTGAAAAAAATTGCTTTTTGGACTTTTATTTAATTTGTAAGCTTATTAAGTGCAAATATTAATTTTAGAGATGAGTAATCAATTTGTTAATCCAATACTTTATGAAGACAGAAAGTCATTAAGTACTTGCTTAATTAAACTCAATAAAAACCAATTTCGAAACATGAATTTTAATCAGGGATTTTGAAAAGTGCGTTTCGCTTTTCTACGTTTTGATATATTGTAATAAATACTTTCATGTAAGCAAACTAACTGGCTATTACTTCATCTCAAAGTTTTTTACTACGTGAAAAAAATTAATTGCAAATGTAATTACAGTTTAAGCTAATTTTGCTTGAATTTATTTTATATTAGAAGCAAAGATAAGGTATTAAATAATTAAATAATTCTATTGTAATAAATGCTTAGATGTAAGCAAACTAACTGGCTATTCGCGATCGCAACGCTCGAGTACGCCGTCTAGCGGGAGCCTGTAAATATCGGACATTAATTTATCCCGTTTTCATTTAGTTCCATCAAAGTCATTGACTGAATCAGACGCCATTTTTTAGCAGCAAATAAGAAACAAAATTTCCCTAAGGAAAAGGCCGAAGAACTTGAAAAAAAATCTCCAGAATATTAGTAAATCTTTCAGGAACAGAACACGCCAAACATTTGAAGAAAAATTCGTCAATAATTTTTAATTTCTATTATCAACAAACTTGCAACTGATGACTTCCGATTTCGGATACTGTTACAGATGTGTGTATTAAGGTAAAATGCATTTCTTCTGTCTTCAATTCATTACGAATTAAAGTGAAGTCAACATTGCTTTCGTCATTCCAGTGAATAAATATGAATTCAGAACATACAGAATTGTAATAGTTATAGCATATTCTTCTTCGTTATAGAATAGTATATATTTCTGTATCCATATAATTCGGAAAACAACAATAAAAAATTATCCAAGTTACTTGAAATAGTGCCATTTGTGCTGATTCTTAATTAATTTAAATCGTTTTCTTGGTAAGTTTTTTTTAATTTTGAAAGAATAAGTTCAACTAGAATTCAGCTATTCTGTTTTTAGCTACATATTCAAATTCATATCAATTATAAAATTTTGCTGTGTAGTATGTTATCTAAAAGTAATGAAGGTATAAACTATGTATCTATTATTTGAGAATAAAGTTTTCAAACAAGGAACTTATCATTTTGGAATTCTCCGGGAATCATAAATCAGGTAAGTGCAATGATTTTTACAATAAAAAATTTGCTTGTAAATATTTTTTTTTCATTTGATGATGGTTCTCTACAGAATGGTTTTTTACGTCTGATTAAGAACTATAAGAATAATAAAAAAAGAAACAATATGAAAGTTTTTATTTCAATGTTAATAATTCTTAAAATCGTTTTTTTTATCCTAAGAATTCTTTATTTTCCGTTTTTTAGTTTATAATTTTTTGATAAAAATTGTTCTCAAAATACTTTTGAAAAATTAAATGGTATAACATTATGTGTTTATGTATACTTCTTGTATATTCCAATGTTTGAAATAATATGATTCAGAAAAGTATGGAATAAAAATTCGGTACTTACGACGTATTAACGCCACCGCCGCTACAGATTTGGCGGTTTTTAAGTGCCGCCAATCTACACTTAAAATTTTTGCGAAAGTTCATAAAATAAAACACTTTATTTGAAATCAAAATAGTTAATTGGATTTCGGTGGAAAATGAGCCGATATAGAGTTTAGCATAGATTCAAAACAATCATATCGCCATATGAACTCTGATGAATAAGATTCCAAATGAAATAACATTTCCAAAACGTACGTTTGCCAAGATAAAGTTTTATGTTGTGGGAATTGGTACATTTTCGATTTTTCGGTCAAATATTTCCCTCCTGAAAAAATAAAATTGCATCTGGTTTTGTTTTTGGCAAATCCCAAAGACGAATATTCGTAGCACTAAAAATGGCGACAAAAAAGAATTGTTTTTTTTTTTTTTTTTTTTGTTTCGTCAGCATTCTTTATTTTACGTTTCTTAGTTTCTAAATAATAATTTTTATTGAAACTTGAAATTTTTTGATAAAAATTGTTGTCAAAAAACGTTGTTTACAAAATTAAATTTCATAAAATTATGAGGCTTATGTATACTTTTTGTTCATTTTAATTTTTGAACTAATATGATTCTTAAAACTATAGAATGTAAAGCTTAAATGGGCTTTTCATATTATATCATTAAATTTAGTAATACTATTTCTCGGGCATTAGGTTTTAACTCTTATAAGAATATACATATTTTTTTCTGTTAATGTGCAAATATTTTTCCGATGTGTTTTGGATATTCCTTCTCTAATAAAAAGAGATACCATTTTGTTTTCGGTTGTACAAGAAAGAAGATCAAGCATTTTTCTTTTTTAAATTTAATAAGCCACATTAAAGAAGGAACGTTGCAATGCTACACGCTACATTAATGACGTCTTCAGAGTAACTGAATGACGGTTCATATGGAAATCGCAGGTAAGCGTCTCATACAACAACGCCCCCTATAGTTCGTTGCGATCGCGAATTACTTCATCTCAAAAATTTTTATTACGTAAAAAAAGTTAATTGCAAATATAATTATAGTTCAAGCTAATTTTGTTTGAATTTAATTTATATTAGAAGCAAAAAAAGGGTACTAAATAATTAAGACCCATTGTTCTGAACTTCAGTGTGCGAAAGTTATATTTTTAATTGGCTTGATTTTTTTTATATTGAAGTAGGCTATAAAAATTAATATTGTGCAAATTTGATTTGGTCGTTCAAGGTCATTTAAAAGTCTTTAAAAGTGAAATACAAGTATATTTTATTGGGTTTATCCAAAGAAAGCAACAACACCCCAAACTTTTGCTTCGCTGAATTAATAAATTATCACTGCCTTGTTATACTCATGCGCACGTTTCCATGGGGCTGTGATGCCACAATAGGCATTACATATTTCCTAGCTTTTAAAATTTCTTTAATTTCTGAAACTTATTTTTTTTTAATCATTCTTAATCAAATTTTGTTTAAATTAATCCAACTATTTATTTTTCATTCATTTTATAAAAAGCGAGAATAAAATATTTCATTCTTTCCTTAACAATCAATGTAACGACTAACTTTTTAATTTCATTACTAATGTAAGACTTATTAATTCACTGTGACGACTAAATTGAAAATAAATATTTATTTATAACTCTTTATTTTTTATTTCTCAGAACAAAAATGATTCAGTCACACGGTTATACTAATTTCCACAGTCTTTTTGGTGATTCTCTTTCTCAAAATTATTTTCAAACTTAGTATTGCTCATAGGGGGTAGACTTTATTGTTGGTTATGTTATCTTTCGATAAATCGCCAACCATAAATATCTCTCCATGCTCCATCTGTTCCTCGGAAACAATTCATTTACTTTAAATTTCGATTTACGGGTGATAGCCCGGGGGGGCCTCTCAGTCCCAACATTTAAATCGATATCTGTGTTTTTATTTTATATTTTGCAACCGTCGTCGGACAGCAGACCCAAATTTAGGGTTTAGGACTACTAGTGTTGTAATTTTAGCGAACTCTATAGCCTTGTAATTTTGAACACAATCCAGAAGACAAGGAAATTCCTGTATTAAGTATTGGGAGAAATTTGCCTTCGTGGAGGACTTTTTAAGTGGACTGAACAGCATTTGCGTTACATGGAGAGGAAGACCACGAGAACCTCTTACGGTTATCCTGATTGCAAGAGGACTCTAACACATGATCCGTCTATTAATGAGGATATTTCACGTCAGCACTAAGCCTGATGCGGAATTCGAATCAGCCAGTCATCGCTGGGATTCGAACCCAGTTCACCTCATTGGAAGGCGAACGCTTTATCCCTTGAGCCCTCGCGGCTCAAATAGATATCTTTACAAAATATTTTTGATGTGAAGAGAATTAATTTCTTGATCTCTCTGAGGGAATTCTTTTCCTCATTTTTATAATTTTGAAATGTGACCATGTTCAATTTAACCTTTACATAATAAATTAATTTTTCCTAAACGACTTTATTCATTTCTCAAGGATAAATATCCCTACATCCTATCCAAGTTAAGATGCATCTGAAATGGCCATAATACTTCAATTCTACAAAGAAACTACATCCCACAGCTGCCACTACAGGGGCATTGTTGCTTTTCAGAGTTATGCTTTGACAATTTAATGAAAAATTAAGTTTTTCGCGTCTTCTGCCCTGAAAAGTTTGGTTGAGCAACAGCATCCCAACAATTTCTTTACTTAATATTATTATCTCCCTACTGGGACAAGTTCTGTGACCAACACTTTCTTGAGTTATTGAAACTTTCAGTAAATATAGCAATTCAAATTTTCAAAAATTCCAAAATCTAACTTTATTTATTTAGCTTATCTCAAAACAGCATAGTCTCTCCAAAAAAACTTTACTAACTCCTAAAACTTGTAGGTAACTGTATCAACTAACACATGTACAAAACAAATCAATTTAATCGCATTCCATTTTCATGGCAAAAATTACCTAAGTTTCAAGTAATTGCAATGTTAGAAATCACTTTCCTCCTCTTTTTGAGATGGTAATGATAGATTTCTTCTTCTAAATAAGCTAAAATGTAGAGATATTTATAAGAACTCTGTCTGCAATCAAAAGATATAATTACGGAGCAAAAATGGCTGAGACGTTATGCTGTAAAAAACTCATAAAAGGCTTTTTTTTTGCTTCGCAATATCTTTGTAAAAAGTACTGTTAGAAATATAAGAACATAAACTCTATCATTTATTATTTACTCATTTCTTAGGCTCACTTAGTTACGTTTTTAAAATCAAATTTAAGGAGTCTAAAAAACCGACATTTAATGAAGCAGAGGCATTTTTTCAAGCAAGATTTTTTCCCTCTTTTTCCAATAATCATCTTTCAGTTTTAAATTCTCTTTTCTTTTTTTTCAAATCTAATGAACTTTACATTCACATTTCTGATTCCGATATCATTTCTTAAAGATACCTCGCGTTATCAAATAAAATGACAAATCTGATTAAATGAAACAGAAATCACTTATGTTATGACTCGAGATTCTTTTGCTTCTAATTACTTTATTTCACAATACAACACTCAGAATAATAGGACTATTTACAATATATTATTTACATTGTTTGTTGGATGCATAAACTTACATCATAAAGATGAAAATCGTATAGAGTTCTCTTAAACACAACGTATCGTAAGTTCTTTAACTTAATATTATAAACATAAATAGAACATAAAAAATAATTGTCAGTTTCTCAAACGCAAAAGATAATGTTAATACAAAATAAAACAAAGAAAACATGACGGAATTGACAAACTTAATGTGAGTGGCAACATACTCCCACCTTTGTATTGCTGGCACTTTTGCTCTGAAACAATACAAAAAACATAATGCTGTAACACTGCAAGAAATTAAAAGTTATGAATAGTTCACAAGTTCATTCGTTACACTGGTACGATTCGACGTCCATATTGAGTTGTTCTTGCTTCCTCTTGAATATTGGCATTACCAAGTTTAGGTTCTGGAGTTTCCAATTCTTCCAGAATATGTGCAATACTAGACTCATGATCAGGCTTTGTTCTGGTTTCCTGGTAATCTTCATTGATATTGTCAATGGAACTAAGTTCCAAAAGATAAATTCGTTGAATGGGTCTCATGATTTCACCACTGGATACCCTTAATTTAGCCACCCGTTGAACATTATCCTTGCCAGGAAACAGTTCAATTACTCGAGCCAAAGGCCAATTCATTCGGTTTGGATTTTGTGACTCAACTAGAACAATTTCTCCCGGAGTAATAGCCTTTCTCTTTGAAGCTGTCTTATGACTTCTTACCAATTCTCCAAGATATTCCCTATAGCAGTGTTTCCCAAAGTGTGGTACGCGTACCCCCAGGGGTACGGGAACAGTTTAGTGGGGGTACGCGTTCTTATGCGAATTATCTTGCAACAAACGAAAATTTAAATTTTTTTTATTTAAAATCAAAAGCAACCATGAAAATTTGCGATTACGTATTTTTCTTTTGGCTATTTTTGCAGAGTTAACAGTTAATAATTAGAGGTGTCAACAGATTTTGATTTTTAACTTTTGTGCAATTTTTTTATAGTAAAGGTTTGTAATAAATTCTACTTATTTAGATTATTCTTTAAAATATAGTTTTTATCACTCTAACACAGTATTTTTTACAATAATTTGAGAATTTTTTACCGAAAATTTTGTAACAAAAATGAAAAGTAAAATTTTTTTTTAAAAATACATTAATTTTTCTAATAGTGGTACATAGCGTTACGAAAAATTTAGAAAGGGTACGCAAAAGTCGTAAGTTTGGGAAACACTGCCCTATAGAAACGCTTTCGTAAATTTAGTCGTAAGGTGTGAAGGTAACGCACTCGTTTCAATGAATGCTGAGAGTCGATTAAATCTAGGTCAAAAGTTTCACGTTCTTTTGAGTCTTGAATGAAGTGAGCAGGTGTAAGGGGTTTCAATTCGTTGGGGTCGTCTGACAAATATGTTAATGGTCTCGCATTTATAGCCGCCTCACAGTCGTAAAGCAAAGTCAACATTTCTTCGTAGGTGACACAAGCTCTGCTCAAACATTTTCGAAGGAATTCCTTAACGCAGCGAACCATTCGTTCCCAAAAACCACCATACCATGGAGCTGATGGTGGGCTAAACAACCACTTAACTTTCTGTAGAGAACATTCTGTTTGTATGAAATCCCAATCCAAATATTTTAACGCATTTGCTGTACCTACGAAATTCATACTATTGTCTGTATAAAGAGTAGAACATCTTCCTCTCCTTGCCCAAAATCTTCGAAAGGCTTGCATAAATGATTCTGTGGAGAGAGATGAAACTAGCTCCAGGTAGACTGCTCGATATACTGCACACGCGAAAAGCACTATCCACGCCTTGTTTCCACCACGTAAGAAAAGAGTACCAGCTAGATCTGCGCCAGTTATCTGAAATGCTGAAACTCGGTTTACTCTGTCAGGAGGTAAAGGAGCTGGCTCAGTATTAACATTTCTAGAAGGCAGTTTTTCGCATGGTACACATTGTCGCAAAACTGCTCTTACAACTCTCCGTCCTTTGGGAATCCAGAATCTTTCTCTCACTGTGCTAGTGTCGTTAATACACCAGCTTGCAAAGATCTATGAGTATGCAAAATCAGTCTTTCTAGAAGAGGATGGTCTGGTAAAACTATAGGATATGTGAAGTCCTCCGGATCTTGGCTGAGGGTAAGTCTTGTTTGAACTTTCAAAATTTCATTTTCTACGAAGAATTGTATTGCATCCTTGTACTTCTCACGTATGTCAGAAGGTCATTCATACTGTATGATTTTTATAAGAGTGTTTTCTGCCCATTCAATCTCTTCACATGAAATCGCACCGGTCAACTTACAAGAGTTTTTCTTAATGTTGTTACAAAATCTCAGAACATAAGCAGTCATTCTAAGAATCCTTGTGTAACTCGAAAAGTATAAAAATCTCTGTCCAAATTTCTTTTCGTTTTCAGCTGCTAAATTTGTTATCACTGTCTTGCGTCTCTCCAGAAAAGCTTCATCCGGAACGGATATCTCAGACATTGGCCAAGATTCTGCTTCCTCGTATAACCAGCTGGGACCCTCCCACCACTGACTTTGCAATAGATCTGCCCAGTCACAAAAGCGAGTAGCGAAGTCGGCATGATTGACTTCTCCAGCTACATGTTTCCAGTAATCTATATTGGTCAATTCTCTGATTTCTTTCACTCGATTTCCAACGAATGTATTCCATGGCTCCTTTCTCGTAATCCCGCTCAAAACTATCATTGAATCCGTCCAAAAAAGGGTTCTAGAGGAAATGGGCAGAACAGAACGTAGAGTTGCGGCTAAACGAGCTCCGAGGGCGGCTCCAGCAATTCAAGTCTTGGGATTGTTGGTTTTTTCATTGGATTACCAGCTATTAATTTGACTGTCACTTGACGTCGGTATTCACATCGCAAGAAAGCACAAGTAGCATATGCAAAAGAAGATGCATCTGTGAAAATATGCAGTTGACATCATCGTAATTTACAGGCAAACATTCTTCGAGGAATGGTACATTCAGGTATGAGAGCAGCGGTTTTCTCCCACCGTCTGTACTTCTGCTCAAGTTGTGCAGGTAATGCATCCTCCCAACTTAGTTTCTCTCTCCATGCTTCCTGCAAAAGGAATTTGGGCAACAATAGCGCTGGAGCAGTAAAGCCAATTGGATCGTAAATACTGTTGATGATAGAAAAAAGTAAACGTTTCGTAACTGCCTTTTCATTGACCGTAACTAAATTTAACGGCATCTTACATGAAAGTTCATCACTAACTGAATTCCATTTCATGCCAAGAACCATTTCCGTTTCTTGTCCTTCCCCAGAGTTATTGGAAGCCCAGCATCGTAATTCAAACCCACCTTCTTCCATTATTTGGATAGCTTGAGATTTTAAATGTTCCAGTTCATCGACGTTATTAACACTTGTGACTAGGTTGTCCACGTAAAATCCTTCTCTTAAATTATCAATCGTATTATTAAGACTCTCTGTTTGGAATTTCTGCAATCCTAGATGATAATTTATTGTAGCATTTAGAAGAAATGGACTGGAAGAGACACCGAACACCACTCTGCAGTGTCGATAAGTCTTAAATGTTGTGCATTCAGCGTCTTCCCACCACAAGAACCTTAGTACATCTCTGTCTTCGACTCTTAAACGTATCTGCAGAAATGCTTGTTTTTTGTCGGCAACAACTCCTAATGCCCCTGAACGGAATCTCAATAGTAATGGCAGTATCCTATGTATAAGATTCGGTCCCACACTTAAGTATTCATTTAAGGAAGCAAATCCAGGTTTCTTGAAAGATGCGTCGAAAACTGGTCGAACCTTCGTAGTATTGCTGGATGGCTTGATGACTGGTCTATGGGGGAGATAATGACCTGGTTTCGTAATCTGCTCTTTTAGTACAGTTTCTATAATACCTTCTGATTCCCATTGTTGAAATATAGCGTCGTAAGCATCAAAATAATTTTCGTTTAACAAACGCTTAGTTGCTGTGCGAAGTCTGGATTCTGCTATGTCGTATTTATCATAAAGGGCAGGATGTCCAGCCAACCATGGCAAAGATACTTCATATCTCTGATCTTCACTGACTCTTAATGTTTCTCTGAAATGGATCAACGTTTCTTCCTCTAGTTGGATCTTATTTTTTCCTTCAACGGGATTTTCAATGCCTAAAACGTCCAAATCCCATATTTTTTGCAACTCCATATTTTGCAAACTTAATGCAACTAAGTTAACCATTTTCTTTTTTCTTCCTAGACCTAAAATTGTCCAACCTAGTAAGGTTTCTATGGCTGAAACTCCCGATCTTAACACTTCTATTTTTCCAGTCAGAATTCTTACAAGTACATCAGCTCCTAGAAGAACTCTTATAGGGGGCGTATCTTTTCCAACATCTGTTATTTCTATTCCTCGAGAAGCTAGGTCAGCAAGTAAACTTCTATCCTGTATCCTTGGTAGCTCTGAGCAAATTTTTGCTTGGTCAAGAAGAGATATTGAACTCGTATATTTGCGATTTAAACTTTCAACAGTTACCATACATCTCTTATGCTCTGAAGCAGGAGAAGTTCCTCCACCAAACAGTCCTTGAGAAAACACTTCGCTTCCAGAGGGAGAAAGTTTCAATTCTTCAGCCAAACTATTTTCAATATAGGAACGCTGGGATCCATTATCCATTAGTGCACGAACACAGACTTCCTTGTCTCTGTTTCGTAGTCTGATCGTAATTGTTTTGAGATATATTTCACGTTCAGAAGAACGATTCGTAAACAATATTTCTGTTGATTTCTGTTCATCACCTGCTATTTTGTCCTTAGATGAAGAATTAATTCCTTTACGTAGATCCGGGCAAAGTATTGTGTAATGCCTCCGTTTAAAAACTAAGCATCTTACATTACTGTGACATCTTTTTGCCATGTGACCAGATTTGAGGCAAACAAGACAGCATCTCTTTTGTATAACTCGTGATTTTCTGTCCTCATAACTCATTTCTGCTATTTTCTGACAGTCTTGACTTGGATGTGATCGGTCACAGAAAGTACAATTGTTTTTTCCTACTGAGGTGTTGGCGATCAGTGTAGTAGCAGTAGGTTCATCTCTTTGTATCGATTTGTGGTAATCTTTTCGTTTCTCGCCACTTCCCTTATCTCTACCAAACCCTTCACGAGCTAAACTGATCATTTCTTCAGGTTCGACCTCATGTCTCAAAAAACACATTAGTTTTTCGAGGGATCTCTGACTGGTAATGTCATCAGTATTTTCAGAAATTCTACTCCGTTCCCAGGCTTGCATAACATTTTCAGGTAAGCATGACTCTACAAGAGGCTCTAGAAAGTCAGCAAATTTCTCTTTCGTACGTCCCAAACTTTCCAAAGCTCTTAATTTTGTTTCCAGCATATCGTAGAGGGTTGCTAAATCAGGAGAATTCTTTCCGGCAGTAGCATTTTTCATAACAAGAGAAAGGAGATCTCGAACGTATATTTGTACTAAAAGATCTTCTCTGCCAAACCGTAATTTTAATTGTTTAATGGCTCTCGGATAATTATCTGCTGTTATTGGGAAACTGGAAACTAATCTTGCGGCCCTGGATTCGGGTACCATAGATTATAAATATTGGAACTTGTCGATCGCAGATAAATCTTCAGATTCATGAATTTTTGAAAATATACTCCAGAATGTGAGATATTCTTTAGGGTCACCTGAGAATGTCTTCAATTCAAATTTCGGTAGTTTTAGTTTCACGGCATTATCCTCTAAAGAACTTTTGGCGATGGAACCGGGGTCCTTATTTAAAAAAGTTGCGACTTTTGCGTCTAGTTCAAGATAATAATCTCTGTAATTTTCCGCTGCTTCAAAATCAGTTTCGTATTCAGAAACGGTCTCAGGTTTTTCTAAAAGTACTGGGGATATTTCATTTTGAATTTCATTCAAACGAGAAAATTTATCTTGCAATTGTGACCTTAGTGCGTGCAACTGATTAATATCCTTGGCAACAGTTTCCGGTGACGCCAAATATTGCTCCAACTTATTCGACGCAGTCCTAAAAGTTGTTCTTAATGACTTTCTTTTCACTTTAAGAGCATCCATATTCTTAATGTAAATAATATTTAGTCAGTTTATTAACTAAATTCACTTAATAAGCCCTCAGTTTCTACTTATTCTTAATCTCGAATTATTTTTCGTTCTTAAACTTAATTCAAATCAAACATATAAACTGTACATAAAAAAAGACTTCGTAAAAAAGAAATAACAGAAGCAGCCAAAATTCAAAATTATTCGTACCTATTTAATCCTTGACAAAGTAATATCTTGTTCGTAATTTTGCCGTCTTCTATTTCACATCGGAATGCAGAGTACAATGTCTATGTCACGGACGCCACTTTGTTATGACTCGAGATTCTTTTGCTTCTAATTACTTTACTTCACAATACAACACTCAGAATAATAGGACTATTTACAATATATTATTTACATTGTTTGTTGGATGCATAAACTTACATCATAAAGATGAAAATCGTATAGAGTTCTCTTAAGCACAACGTATCGTAAGTTCTTTAACTTAATATTATAAACATAAATAGAACATAAAAAATAATTGTCAGTTTCACAAACGCAAAAGATAATGTTAATACAAAATAAAACAAAGAAAACCTGACAGAATTGACAAACTTAATGTGAGTGGCAACAACTTATATTTCTGAATATGGATCTCATAACTTCGGTAACATTTCCGCAAAAAAAAATAAACTAGTTCTTGGAATAATATAATACAAATACTAATTCTGATATAATTCCGAATTATCGTGCAGATACAATACTGATACACTGTTTTTACCCTGTTGATTACACTGTTTTTTTAATAATTAAAAAATAACAATATATATTTTTGCTCGTAATTAGAATGGTAAGAAAAGTATTTTTTTTTTAAGGGACACCGGTTTCTTATCTGCATCAAAGAGTTAAGGGCTACTCACCATCGTTGGATGAGATAGCCACAAAAATAAGTATTAAACAATAATACATAAATTTCTGTCGTAGTGTGTCGAAATCCAAATGAGTCGGAAAAGCAACTACTGATTAATTCTTGTTTCTTCAAGTTTTTGGATTACCCAAGCAAGCAAGTAGATTTTCAGTAGAAACATTTTACTCTCTATGATCACAATTAAGATTGAAATCAAGAGGCAATGAAAGTTTTAAAACCGCAATTTGGGCTACATATTTCTATGCGAGTCGATTTCAGGTAATATTGTTCAACTTTATATCATATTAGTTAAGAACAGAGCAACTTCAAAATTTGAAACACCTGATTGTATTTGAAAGACGCTTCCACAAAAAGAAATTGAAAAAAATTATATTTAGCACTGTATAATCATAACTCCTAATTCACATCTTTGGAACATGTTCTGTTTTTAAAGCTGGTCGGCTTTTTGGCCCAGAGCAGTACAGGAATTAGTTCGTCAACACAAACATTCCGGGGGTATAAGTGTTTGATTTATTGATTATGAGATGATTAATAATAAAATATCCCTTTCCTTTTTTTATATCTTGTCTGTAAAATTTATTTTCAATCTTTTTCATCGGAGAAAAAATTCTAAAATAACAGTTAAAAAAATGTACTCCATCAAATTCTTTTAATTTAGAACTAACTCAAAAGACTTACTATACACACGGCGAAAAGCATTCTAGTAAAATTACCACACTGTTTAGTAATGCCATTTCTTGTAAAAAAATAAAAATAATTAAATAAACAACGTAATTATGGTTAATCGAATGGAAATGTATGGTATTTAAACTATACATTGGTGAATATTTCTCGTTCGCATGGCAGCATTCTGGTTTTCAAAATTATGGTTCTGAATCTTTCTAAGGGCAACAATTTGCCACAGTGAAAGTCCGTTAAAACGGGAAAGATATAGCCTCATACTTAAATTTATTTATCTTCAATCCTGTGTTTTCTCTTAATTTCTTGAAAGAGGAGAAAAAAAATCAGCAACATTCAATTTATATTCGAATTCAGTGGCTCTATTTTTTACTCTTCTAACAGATGCCATCACCATGACACATTACCACACATTTACTAATAAATACGCAAATTGAAAAAACATTTAACCGAATAAATGGCTTTTATGCCATTCTCTGAGGCCTCATGATGAAATTACCAAATGTTACTAAACTTTACATCACTTACTTTATTCAAACATATGGTTAAAAAACCATTTCTACGGTAAAAAAACACATTTGATTGTTAATTTTCATTACCAAAACGCTCCAGTATAAATAACCGAGAATTTTGTGTTCCCATAAAGACAGAAACAGGATAAATTTTACTATATTCTGCTAGTTTTGATCATACTTTTTTCCTATGCATAATTAATTAATTATGCATTTTTATTTTACATTATAACCATCGTCATTGAACAGTCATCGTCTTCGCCATCTGTTTTCGGCTACAAATGTTCAACTCCGTAGCCTTGTAATTTTGAACCCAAGTCAGAAGACCGGGGAACTCCTAGACCAAGTATTGGGAGAAATGTGAGGACTTTTTGATGGAACTAACTTGCATTCCCGCTCCGTGGAAAGGAAAAACCACGAAAACCTTCTACGGATAACCTGACGACAAGGCGACTCTAATCCACGATCCGTCTACCACTGAGGATATTTTACGTCAGCACAGTAGTCGGTAGCGCAATTCGTATCGACCGGCCATTGCTGGGTTTCGAACCCGGTTTACTTCATTGGAAGGTGAATCTATCCCATGTGCCATCACTATTCATTAATAATGTATTATTAATTCTCTCTCTCTTTCTCTCTCTCATCCTATCTCTCTCTCTATCAATCTATATATCTCCATATCTCTATCTACCTATCTATTTGATTATGCTGAACCCACATCCATATTTAAAAAAAGTAAAAATCACAAATACCGCTTATGCTCAGTCTGACGGCTATAAGGTTCTTAAATATTCCATAAGTCAATAAGATAAGATCGTTTAGTTATAAAAAAAAACTAATTTGAAAAGAATTCGAAAACTTTAGATTACAAGGTTACTATGAAGAAAAATATAGGATCTTTTTGTTCCAAGAAGCAAAGGGGTGAAGTGTTCTAATTGGATATAAAAAGAGCTGCATAATTGCAGAAAGTAACCAAACAAAAAAACGTTTTACTATCGATTTCATTGTTTCTGAAGTATCTGACTTATATAGGGATGATTGCGATGCTATTAAAATCAAAGCACAGCGCCCACTGAAAACAGAAATCAAAAAGATTTGGAAAATGGCCCAATAGTTTAAAATTTAGTACCCAATTAATAGTATCTGAAATCACCCTGTTCTTTGGTAATAGTTCTGGACTTAAATGTTATGTCTTTATGCTACTTTTAAAAGTACCCTTTTTCTTATTCTTTAACTGTATGTTTTATTTATTTATTTTTTTAAGAAAAAGAAATTGTAAGGAAATTTATCAAATGCTATCAAGATCTAATATTGATAGCATTTAATAAATTCCCTTATGACTTATGGAGAGAAATAAATATTCCAAAAACTCTGCTGAATCTACTAATGTACTAATAAACTGAAATTCTTTTTATAAAATTTGTTGATATTTTGTTCTTAAATATTTGTAAATCAATTTTTGAAAAATACTCTCATATAATATAGGATAAAGACCGGATCCTTAATCTTTCATTTTCAAGAAATTGCTTGAAATAAATTATCCTCGTATAACAAATTAGCCACTAAGTTCACAATAAATATTAAAAAATGTTTTTAAAAAAATTAATTATTATTTGGAAGTACGCTTGCATTCTGTTTTATGGATCATGGCCAGATAATGCCGGTACGTACTGAAGTAATTAAATACTATTAGTTGTTTTGTTTAATCTGAATTGTTTGTTTAAAACATAAAATTAATAAGATGACCTTTCTGCGCAGAGAAGCATACTGAGGTTTTAAAATCAAGAATCATAAGTAATTTTTAATTTAATGCGTTAGATACTTTTAGTAAATTAAGCCGGCTGATCATGTTTAAGAACATAAGGCTCCACGTATCCATCTTTGCCTTGTATCAAGCTTTCCTGGTGTTTTAACTTGGCCTAACCTGTAGTTAATATTTTTTTATTTGCCCAAATTCCCTGGACTGACAATGTTTAGCATTAACCGACACTACTATTTAAAAGAAAATAGGATTTAAAACGTTATAAGCATAAAAGACTTTTTTAAATTGGTAAAAACGATGCAAAGGAAGTATTATCAGATGTAGAACTTGACAAAAAAAATAATCAGGCAATTAAAAACTGCAGTTAGAAATCTGTGGTGAAAAAATCAAAACTCTTCTATTCAAATTCTTCAAAACATTAGGTTTGCCAAACTAATCGAAAAATTATTCAACACTGTCTTTTATTCCTCTCTGACTAACATGGCAGTTTGCAAATAGTTTTAGCGATTTCTTATAAACGTAGAATTTGATAAATGCAGAATGTTATTAACTGAACACTAGTTTAGTCGCAACTCCCGGGATTTCAAATTAGTAAAAAGTGCCAAAAAGTACCTTAACCCCTTCTCTGTTTGCTTTGCATCTCATACGTTTGTTTTTTTTGTGCCCCGTATGGTCGGCGACTCCTGCTATGCGACGAAGAGAAAAATTGCATTATTGAAATTGAATTTGTCGCTATTTAAACGTCTCTATAAATCCCTTGATTATTTTTGTATTTCTGAACATCGTTAAGAGATGGCGCAACCAGGCCTACTTTCTTCACAATTTTCTCAGTGAGATTTCCCGCCTTGAATTGAAATCAAAATAGTTTTGTACTTTCTGTAATTTTCCTAAATTTAAATAAGCAAAAATATAATCTGTATTAAATATCAGTTTGATGATAAATGTGATTTTAACGCTCTGATGCCCAAGATAGATTGTAAAGCTGTTTTAACGATAAGGTTAGAAAATTAATTTCCAAAATATCTTTTACCTAATTTGAATAATTATTTTATGCAGATATTTATCTCAAACACCTTAAATCAATAGAGTTAATAAATATGTTATCATAGTGTATTTTTTTAAGACAAAACCTGGATGCATTTCAGTGAAAACTGGAGATAAGTGAACGGGACATTGCATATTTCACCACCAATAGGTAAAACAAAAAAAACTACTTGCTGACTAAAATATTTTGCATTTTCGAATTTAAGATAGAACGTCTATTAATATTCAACAATAAAGAAAAATAATTTTTTTTGGATCGGAAGTTCAAATAAAAAAAATTCGACGGAAAATGTCCGGTTTTGTTTTTTTGTTTAAACTGTTTATTGTATCCATTTGCTTCGGCATTAACACTTTCACCACATCATTATAAGCAAGTTAAAATATTCACATTATGAAGTACGTACAATATATTTGCTAATTGAATCGTCGATATTACAGGAAAAACATTAGTTATATAAATAGTAGGGAAAAAATACTTTATTTCATCTCTGTTTTTCAATTAAAATCTAAAGCATCAGAAAAAATTCTCTTGTCATGCAAGCGAGAGATTCTTTTGTTAGATGAACGTATTAACCCTAGAGTATTTCTACTCAATAAATTTTTTAAAAAAATATGTATTAATTTATTCAAAAACTGCGTGCTTTATTTGTTATCTCTTTGAAACATTACTTTGAAAAACTATTCAATTTCATTAAAATCTATTCATTTTACGTTGCTAATTGAAAAGTGCCTGCCAAGATGATAATTTAATTACACATAACCTTCATTAAAAGAATAATTATTCGCTTTAATTATCTTTTTAACGTTCTTTTAAGGGTGTTTTTATCTACGCTATATACCGTCGAATTCATTGAATGTGATAAGTACGAGATATTGCCGTTAAAATTGTTTCTAAAGATGAAAACATATTTTAATTATATTTCAAGAAATTATCTTGAGGCCTATTAAGGAAATGCGAATTTCCCCTGGCAATGTATAGAACTTAATCAAGTTATCTCGGAAAGACTGCTTTACGATGTTTTTTATGCAATTTTATAAAGAGTTTTCTCAATTAGTAAATGTAGTTATCCTTTTAGCTCATTTTACGGGAAAAGTTCCTTAAAAATAATTAGTTACCGCGACACAAAGCGATAGTATTCATTGCATAACTATTAAAAATATTCCTATTCTATATAACATGCAATTTTTTTACAATTTATTTAGATACTTTATATTGATATAATTTATTACTTAGTTTACGATACTAAGCTTTAAAATTTATCTTATTTTCTTGAAAAGACTGCATCCCAACGCTCCGTTTTTTTATATGATTTCATTAAAAGGTTAAGGATTTATTTAGCTTAAGGAAATTGCGTAAAAACAATTAGTTATCACCGAACAAAGTAATAGTACTCATAGCATAACTATTAAAACTATTCTAATTCTATATGAAAAGGAATTTTTTTACCAATTCGTTTGCATACTTCATACTGATATAATTTATAACTTAATTTACGGTGTTAAGTTATTAAATTAATCAAGTTATCTGAAAAAGACTGCATTACAATTACTAATTTCAGAGGAAAAGTGCGAAAAAAATACTAGCCACCACGATACAAAGTGATGGTATTCATTGCAGAACTATTAAAGCTAATTCGAACTTTATATAATTCCTGAATTTTTTGATTAATATGTTTGGATACTTCATATTGATATAATATATATCTTAATTTAGGATATTAAGTTAGTAAATTAATTGAGTTATCAAGAAAAAAAACTGCATTACAGAATTCTGTTTTCTTATAATTTCTTAAAAATGTTAATAATTATTTTATCTCATTTCACATAGAAGGCGTGTAAACATGATTCGTTATTACGCTATTTCGAATACCAATGTTGCAACGAATGTCAATATTGTAACGAATGTCAATGTCGTAACGAGTAACATTTAATATATATTAGGTATATATCATGTCATCAATATAGTTTACTTGGCACTAGGTGTTGGATTTAACTTAAGAATTTATATTACCTTACACATTGAAATTCAAATTGTTGTTGATTTTTTTGTCATTCTCATTAATAATTATTATGAAAATTATTTTAGAAATATACTACTCTTTAAATGTATTTTAAAAATTAAAAGCTATTTAAAATTTGAAGATAACTACTTAAAGGAAGGAGGATTTGCGACCTAATGCGAAATAGTAAATTTAAGATAATTAAGATAAAGATAAAGTTAAAGATAATTAAATGCTGTCTAAATTATCCAAAAAATTGAAGCACTTACTTTACCACTGAAATATTGCAATTTGGTAAAAGTTTCTAAACAAATTGTAATTAATAGTACAAAAAAATAAATATGTATGTAAGCATTCTAATACATTGTAACTAAAATATATGTGTGGGCATATAAATAATGAAAACTAAATATAATTTTGACATAAGAAAATCAACATAAATTTTCTTTTGAAATGTATGTTTAATACTCAAAAGAATCAACCATGCAATATATAAACCACAAAGATATAATTAGTATTAAAAATCAATACATAACATGATAAACTTGCTTTCATTTTTAAAACGCAAAGAAAACTGCTCATAAAATATTCAAAAAGATATTTATCTGCATTTTAAGATTAACTAAATTGTTTAAAAAAAATATGCGGATAAAAAGAAGTTTGTTCAAGATTTTAGATTCGCAATCTTTATATAAATAAACCATTTATTAAATCTTTGTAAATATTTTTTTTCTCTAATATGTTTCAGTTAAAAAATTTAATGAAACAAAAAATAACAATAAAAGACGAGCACTCTTTTTTTTTAATTATGTGTCGTAAATGTATACATATGAAATTTTTTAAGCTCTTTTTTTCTGGCTTTAGCTTAATTTGGCTTGGGAAACATTTTTTTCCTAAATGTTTTATTTAAATTATTTTTCTAATCCAATTAAGGCTAATTAAATATTTCGGGATCATTTAACTTTTTCTACATATATTTTCTTTTTAATATATCTTTTAACCGTACCTTAAGTTAAGAGAAATTTCTAAAAATAAAAATTGCTTTTAATGAATTTTATGTAATGATTAAAAGACTAATATTGTTTAAATATTTGAAAAAAAAAACTTTAAATCATTACCTTAATACATTTCGTTTTTAGAAAAAAATAATAAAAATGCGTGTGTAGACATTTTAGAACGTATAAACAATAACATAGTTTAAATTTTACATGGTGCTAAACTAAACTAAACTCAGCGGCGTGACAGCCCATAGAGGGCCAAGGCCTACTGTGCCCATCTCAGTTTTCTTGACCTTTGGGCTCTGGGGTGCAGGAGGAGATGTTCCGGTTAGGTGGTCAGCCGAACGCGAAACCCCCAGTGTTTAGTTTCCAAGCATGCTTGGTACTCCTTTATCGACCCACTGAAGGGATGAAAGGCTGAGTCAACCTTGCCCGGCCCGAGAATCGAACAACCAGGGACCTGTGGCACGACAGTGCGAAGCGCTTCCGCTCAGCCGCCGGGATTTACATGGTGCTAAGCAACATTAATATGGTGCTGATTTGAACTATATCTTTGAATTTCTGAGATATAATTAAATGATATTAGGCTTCAAATTCAACGAAAAAAAATTTCAATGTAACTTTTTTACTTAACCTTATTATGATACCTTATTATAATAATATCACAATCTATGCCTCAATCTTTACAAGGTTCTAAGTTAAAATACATTTTTGTACGTCTTAAACTTGTTTTAGCGATACTCTCGTTCAATTTGAAAGAAGACATACCTCATTTTATTACCCTATTAAGTTTGCTCAAATTTGCACCTTATTATTGTTAAACATGGAACCAATTTTTCTGGTAGTATACTTAGTAATTTTTTTTTCTACTACTCATATTATTATTTTATTGTTTTTTTTTTGCCTAATCATTCCCTGCCAAGACACCTTATTTTATTGATGTGAAAAGTGCCCTTATGAAAACAGTATAATTCTTCTGTACTTAATCCAATTGAAATTTTTTTAATGTAGCTACCACTATAGTTTTTATGAAATTCCCATGATTTAAGATGAAAATAAATATTTTTTTAAAGTTATTAATGTATTGTGATAGACGTGAATTTTTTTTCCTTCAAAATAAATACTGAGATTTAAACATTTGAGTTACCAGTGAACTTCTCGAAATAAAACCTGTTCCCGAAATAGTAGCTTTGACGACTAATAGATTAATCCAGAGAAAGATTTATAACTAACAACATTGCCATAACATATGGTTCATCTAAAATGTTTTTTAGCTAAAAATGCTGCAATGAAGAACTTAATCTGCCATGAATTTTTTTTAAATTGTTGAACTTGGCTTGTTTATGAAATGCTGGTGTGGTATTAAAATCTGATTATTGCCCTTTTTAATATATGTACTGAATCGTAATTAAGCTCTAACTGTTTAGCTGTGTAACAATGGAAATATTTCACGTAAGTTATGCAGAGTGATGCAAAAACATATTACTGTCAAAACTATAAGTAGAGTGAGTTTTGTGTCAACGTGACCTTTTATGTTGGGTAAAGAGTAGCGATGACAAGTGTGCAGTCTTATAATACAGTATGTCCTAAAAAAACGCAACACAAAGAAGCAAAACATGGACAAAAGAAGAAAAGGAATGTTAGTTGAACACAAATTGCAAGCAATGTTGAATTCTTGTTTGCTGTCAATTGAAAAATTAAGCAAGTTTACCAAGATTATCGAAAACATGAATCAACATTTTTGATCTCCTATTAAATTTTCAAACTGAGTTCGGCGTTAGGTATCTAGCAATTTTCGAATCCAAGCTTATAATTACTTAAAAATTACTCACCAGTTTTCTTAGTAAAGAATTAAAAAATAAAATTAATAATCTTCAAATCGAATGTTTAATGTTTTTAACAAAGCTTCTTACTAAATATAACCAACAAACTAAAATAACTTAGTAACCTTCCAACACTCTGATCAGTTTAAAATTTACTTAAAAAATTAATCAAACTCAAAGAGAGTCTTACAGAATTTGAGTGGTTAAGTATTTGCCAAAAGAAAAATATATCTTAAGGAAGTAACGATTTAAAGACCTTTAATCATTTACCAACTATCTTTCATCTGAGGCATATTTTAACAAACTTACTCTAGCGAAAATGTTAATTTGTTTAGCAACGAACAAACAATTAATAAAAATCAACACCTGCGGGTGCTTTACAAAAAAAAGCGAAACATATTAATTTAAAAAATATCTCCCCGCGGAACCATTTTTCATATTCAAGGAGTAAATAAAGATATTTTTCGTTGAGAACATGAAAAAAAGTAATTCTAAATTCTATTGCAAGAATACAGCCATTAGTAAAGGTTAAGTCAACGTTTATTAATCATTCGGATCTTCTGTTAAGGAAAATGAAGATAGCATGAATGGCTTGTCGTGAGGCATTTTTCTACTGGGAACAGTTGATTAAACATGTCGCCGCTAAGAGGCGCTATTTGTTAAGTCTTGTTGCCACGTTCTGTGTAATTAGGCCTAATTATGAAGGAATTCTACATGTAAAGAAATGCTTCGCAAATTGTTATCCATGGTCCATAAAATGGAATGCAGCATTTTGGAATGTGTTTGATGAATGGCTTTATTCATAAATTTAATTTTGTAGAACTGTTAAATATATTTAAAGACACGAAAAAAGTTAAGCTTTCTACAATGTATTAAGCATCATAACAGTCTCACATTAATTAGCTTTAAGATTTAGTAATGGAATATTTACTAGGGTTTTAGCATGCTTTATTAATATTTAGTTTAATGATGCTAATGTTCGTAATTATTTTCAGTTAAGTTAAATTTTTCTCTATTAGATAATATTTTAACAGAATAGAATTGTATTATTTTTTTATTATTATTATTACTGTTTACAGGAAAGGAACAAATAGACAAGAATTATTATGGTTACCTAAGATTACATGGGCCATAAAAGTCATTTCATTTTATTCACACAAAAAATTTTAGTTATTCGCCTATGTGTATTTTATTACACTACGCAATTTCCAAATTTATCTAGATGAAATTTCATTTAGGCTAAATTTTATTTCCTTTCTTACAAAGTCTGGAAATTATAAAAAACATGGTTTATAATTACATTGTATGAAAGTTACTTTTATGAAACTAACTTGTTTTTATATTTTTAAAAATGAATATTTTTAAAAAATAAAGTAAGCTTATTACTTTAACTAGTGAATTAAAAAACCTTTTTTAATTGTATATTTCCTAGATGTTTAATTTTATTTAACTCTAAAGTTTTTATATAATCTTTGAATCCATTTCTTAATAAAAATAGCCGTTTAATCTATCATATAGACCCAAACGAGCTGAAATCAATTTCTCGAAACGTATATTCTTAGCCGTAAGGTGACGTCTTTTGAGTTTTAATTTTCACCAAAATAGGAAGAACTCGAAAATACGTCATCACTTTATTTTTTTTCTTTTTGGGGGGGGGGCTTTTTTTACCAAATAATAAATATGCTTCTGTACTGGAAGCGAATATTTTACTGACACTTTTTATCAAATTTTAAACCTAAAACATTAGGAGTTAAAATTTAGTCTGGAAGGAAAAATTTTCTGCTGTTCAGTTCACAGAATTACTCAATTTTGTCGAAAGAATAGTACGTTTAGAATTTTTTACAAAATAATTTTCTCTTTAATACAAAAATTGATCATAACTTTTACATGAAGAAAATTATTTTAAAATATGAATGCGTTCTTATGGAATAAACTATTGTGAATCCATGCTACGAAACATTGCAATTTCACTTATACATGGTGTCTAAAAGAGACTGATAATTTTGAAAAATCAAGCTACGAAAAACAGAAAATGATCGAAATGTTTAGTTTTGTGCGTTTCGTGCAGAAAAAAATAGCTTTATCCTCACTAAGTGCTACAATTACTTACGAAGCTTCTCAAAATATGACACAATTGATTTGAAAAACTGCAAAACAATGTTTTCCAGCAAGTTAAGCAATTCCAGCGGAAATATTTTCAAGGGCTTATGTTATTTATACCCTATACGGACTATAGGTTCCAGTCCATGTCATAAAAAATCCGCCCACACTATAATGGAGCTACCGACAGCTTGCACAATGCGTTGTTGATGACTTGAAACTAGAGCACACTTAAACGCTTTAATCATCTCTAACAAGCTGAAATCGAGACTCATCTGACCAGGCTGCGGTTTTCTAGTTGTCTAGAGTCCAATGAATATGATCACGAGCTCGGAAGAAGGGTTGGACGTGACGTCGTGCTGTTAATCGAGTCAGTCTTCTGCGACTATATCACATTATAGACAAATCTCGTCGCACTGTCCTAGCTGACGCGTCTTTTTCACGTCCCGTGTATTGCCGTTACTTCAAGCAATGTTACTAGTCTGTTATCACTGACAATTCTACGCACACATCAGAGGTCTCACTCATTAAGTGCAGGTGGTTCGCACTACGTTGTATATGGTGAGGAGTTATTAGTGAGGAGTTAAATTAGGTATTCTTGGCACACTTTTCATACTGTAGAGCTAGAAATGTTGAATTATCGTGCAGTTTCCAAAATAGAATACTCCATGAGTCTAGCTTTAACAACCATCCCATGTTAAAAGTGTTAATTCTCGTATTACGGTCATAATAACATCAGAAGCATTCTTAGATCAATAATAATCATTAACTACTCATATGTACTTTTTGTACCAGATACTATAGTGATCTGTATATTTGCATAATTGCAATCTCATGACTTTCATCACTGATGTATATATCTTACACGATACTCAAGTTAAGCACTGCTGAGGTTCATGAGAAAATAGTACATCACGTATAGTTTGTCTAAAGTAAGAACTCCCCTAGCTATTCGTCTGGATCCGTGGCTCTGACTATGATAACCAGGTAAAACCATTTTAAGTAAGGGTGTAGGGTCATTGTTTTGGACAGGTTTTGGCTCGGTTCGGCGAGAGAAAGAGAATCTTTTTCGTCAGTCTATTGTGTTAGCCCTTGCAGGAAGAGAAGCTACCCTCCCTGAAATGTGCTAATCTTGTTTCCATAGCAGCAGACGGCCTCAGACTTTGCGACGGGGGGAGTTCTTACCGTAGGCAAACTACAATGAAGCATTGGAACGAGTTTTCAATCTTACCTCACTCGACAGAGAAGGAAATAATCTTATTATGCCCAATAGGCTGAAATTTCCTGAACTCATATTTAAGGTGGTTTGTGTGATTTAATACCTGACGGATGGATTCTAAATTATTGCTAAAACTAATAAATGACATTGAAAAATGTAGCGGACATCTCTTAATAGTTAAAATTAAAATCAGAAATATTTCTATCCATTCAACTGTTGAAAGAGAAAAAAATTTCATTATTATCTATATACAGTGGTGGCCAAAAGTGTGGACACTTTGCGAAAGTTTCATGTTTTTCAACTTTGTGTGCTTGTAGAATATATTAATTTTCACTTAAATACAAAAGTTTATATATCAAATTGAAGGTAATTTAATGTGAAATTTAATAACAAAAACAGAATTAAAATATCTGTATTACAAAAAAAGTTATGCCTATTTTAGTAGAACAAACAAACATTAAACGTTTTGAATAAAGACGTGTTTTGTAATAAAAGCGTACTAGCCAATCACAAGCACAGTTCTTAGGACCAATCAAATGTCTGTAACTATAGTTTAGGTTATTTGGATGGCAAAAGAGTTATTGTTGTGGAAATATTTTGCGGAATGATACATACTAGTACAATTAAATAGAGTATTGCTGTTTTTTAATTTTAAAGTCCTTTCTTTTAATTAAACTAATTTTAAGCAATGTCATCAGCAAGAAGAACTAATTGGACATCTACAAAAAGAAGCCGAATTGTCATATTGAGAGAAAATGGCCTCTCTTATGCTGAAATTGCAAGACAAGTTAGTGGTTCAGTGACTTGTTCTGGTGTACGAAAGTTCTGTTTACGTTATGAAAAAACGAAATCAGTGCAAAATGAAGCCAAATCAGGCCGTAAAAAAATGCACAAGTGCTACCGCCGATAGAAAAATTAAACGGCTATGCCTTCAAGATAGAAAAACTTCATCAGATGCCATTAGACGTGAAATGAATGCAGCGGGTATTGCAGTAAGTTCAAGAACAATAAGAAGAGGGTTATCTGGATTTGGACTACAAGCTAGAATTCCAAGGTAAAAACCATATTTAAATCAAAAGCAAAGCGAAAAACGAGTTAAGTGGGCAAAAGAACACATTAAATGGTCAGAAAATCAATGGAAGCAAGTAATCTGGAGCGATGAGAGTAAAATATCGCTCTTTGGTAGTGATGATAGAAAATACGTGAGTCGTAGAGTAGGTGAAGCACTTCATCCTGATTGCATTGAAGCAACTACAAAAAACCAAACAAATGTTATGATTTGGGCATGTATGTTTGCAGATGGTGTGGGCCGAATTCAAGTGATTCTTGGCATCCTGAATGCCAAAAAATACATCGAAACTGTCCTGAAACCAAAATTGATACCTTCCATCCGGGATCTCTTCCCCAACAACGAACCATTTATTTTTCAGCAGGATTCAGCTCCATGCCACACAGCAAAAGTATGCAAAGCATGGTTTCAAAATAAAGGTATAGATATATTACCATGGCCAAGAAACAGTCCTGATCTCAATCCAATTGAAAATTTGTGGCGACGTTTGAAAATTCTTGCACGAAAAAAATGTCCATCCAATAAAAGACAACTTATTGAAGCTATAATTGATTCTTGGCACCATGTGATTACGAAAGATGAACTTCAAACAGTCGTTCACTCAATGAAAAGAAGCTGGGAAGCTGTCTTAAAAAATAAGGGTTATCCTACTAAGTAATGATTGTGTAAGTATCACTTTAAAAAAATGCAAATCTAAGATAGATCTTACTATTAGTTGCATAACTTTTTTGTAATACAGATATTGTAATATTGCATTCATTATTAAATTTTACATTAAATTACCTTCAATTTGATATATAAACTTTTGTATTTAAGTGAAAATTAACATATTCTACAAGCACACAAAGTTGAAAAACATAAAACTTTCAAAAAGTGTCCACACTTTTGGCCACCACTGTATATATTTCTCTTACACGGCGATGAAAAAAAAGCCTCATTACAACTCCCCGAATGGCAACGCTAGAAAATAGACCAATAATTACCGCTAAAAATGTCACATGCCAAATCTAGCTAAGATGGCTCAACATATAGCGCTTTTAAAAACAGAAACTGAAATAACCAGGGAGAGCATAAGCTAGGCAGAAGTCTTTGTCGATAGATCTCTATTTTGGTTTTTTGTCGAAAGCGTTTTTTTTTTCACGAATTTATGTATTACGAATTTATTTGACAATTTTTGATTTATATCACGAATTTATTTGTTTTACTAGAATTTATTTGTTTATGCAGGTTTTTCCATTGCAATTCACTTATTTAAATTTTTAATAGACTTAATTATAGCCGAAATTTTAATCTTTTTAAAGAGATATCAGTTTTAGAAATTTTATCTTAAGATTTTATACTATAGCACATTTCTAATAGATTTAACGAATTACATGTCATTTATTTGAATTCAAATATATTTTAAGGACTCAGTACTAACTAAAAAGATGTAATTTTTTTTAGAAAAAAAAGTTGTTATATGGATTTGAATGATTGTTTTGAATTCTTAGAATTTTGTGCATTTGCAATGTACCTAAGTTAATAGCGAGCGAAGCAAACCATATAACATTGCGTAGCAATTTTCGGGGGTTGGCGAGCGTTAGCGAGCAGGGGCGCAGCCCACTAGTATTGTTTAAAACTGGAAGTGTTAAGATGGCTGGAGGGCTCTAAGAATTACACTTTGGTCTTGATTATCATTAAAATTTATTTGTTGTACAAAGACAGTTAGAAAGGTGACCAAGCTGCAAGCCGAGGCTATTTTTCGAGTTTAAAAGTAGTTTTGAAAAAATACTATTTATTAAAAATACAAAAGTGAGTTCAAATAATATCCTCTTTTTCTTTCTTATTTGCCAATTAACTATCTCCAAATCAGCAAACTTTTACATTTTTTTAATAATTTTTTTGTGATTTTTAGCGTTAGCGATTAAAAACGACTATTTGTCAAAAATACTAAAGTGAGTTTAAAAATACATCTACTTTGTCTTCTCTGTTTGGCAATTAACTATCTCCAAAAGGACAAACTTTTCTCCCTCTTTTTATCCCCAATTGCGGTTCAATCTCAGAATCATTTCTAACAAAGCGAAAACTTCAGGAAATAATTTCTTCAAATCAATTACCCCTTACAAAATATCTGAAAATATACTTCTATCTGACATCACCTTGGGATCTTAAAAAATACACTCAAGGGCATAAATTTAATCCTTTAAAAGTAACTCTCTCTCTCTCTCTTTTTTTAAGGCGATTTTCTTTAGGTATTGTTATTTTATTCTATAAGTTTTCTTTTCCAGTCTTTCTTAGATTTACTTTTCTTTGTGAAATCTTAACTTAAAATGAAAATTGGTTAAAAATTTGTGCTTTTTATTTAAAAGCATTCCAAAAAATAAAAGAATATTTTTTAAGCGTAATTGTTTTTGAAATTTTAGTTAAGGGATGTTTTGAGAATAAATTAACAATGCATTGGGTAACGAAATACTGATTCTGCGCTGTTAGAAATTTCTCGAAAAAAAAGGTTAAATAACAATTCATTTAATTGTTATTTTACCATGTTCAAACAAAACAGCTAAATAACCATAACTAAGATAATTTTTAAACTATTAACTGTGAAGAAATCTGTTTCTCAGCTGCTTTCAATATTAATACAGTTAAACAACCAGAATTTTACTGCACCAACTAGAAACACCTAATGAGGCCACTTAGCTCCTTGCAGCTGGGTACATATCACAACCAAGAAAACTAACTTGTCAATCTTATGACCGAGGGCAAGGGTTCGAAATCCAGCGTTGGCACAGCAATATTTCCTCAATTCTCTTCAACTAATAAAGAGTTTCCAATGTCATACACTCCCATTTTGCGACTCTGGACTTTCTGAATGCGACACTATCATTCACGCATTGATGGATGCATAACACAAAACGTCTAGTATTTAACATCTCTTATGATAAATTAAAAAACCAGATAAACTAATTAAACTACATTCCACTGTTCATTTGATAAAACATAACTCAACCCCAACCCATCTCCAATCCACATTAACTAATAAAAAGTCTAGCTCCAGAGTTCAGATAAATTTCTTTTTTATGGTTTTTAAACCATGCAATTTGTAAATGGTTAAACCGCATAGTTTTTTATTCGTGATTTTAAACCATACCAGTTGTATACGGTATCGAAACTGTAAAGGTAAAAAAAGTTTTTTAGCTCAAACATTACGCTTAACTGGAGGGACGGACCTTAGTCAGTTATTTTACCGTAATTTTAAAATGGAAATTCTAACAATGTGCTAAAGTGGTAAATATTTGCTATTCTATTTTTATCTACAACAATACATAAAAATATACCGATGATTTGAAATAATAAATTAATAAGAGTTCTCAAGAAAAGAGAGCATATTACCGATCTAATCTTTAAGCTTAAACAAGACAATTAAGTTAAAATTTAGTTCTCAATAAAAAATTTTAGAAGGATTTTATAGTCTAGTATATGGGCGGAAGTTAACATAAATTATTGTAAATTTTCTGCAAAAATTTTAAAAATTATTTTTTTTCAAACAGCGAGGACCAATTTTGAACTTGTTACAGAACAATAAAATGCGATATATCATAATTTTTACAGTAATATTCATTTAATTCGAGTTATTCGGTGATTTTACGGCAATTATTACTGTTCAGTAGCTAATACTCTCTACGGTATAATATTTTACGGTAAATACTGATTTAACAGAAAAATGAATGATGTGAATGTGTATTCAAAGTGCTGGTACTTTATACAGTAATTTAATCCGGAATGTTTTGCAGTGTTGGCTAATTACTTCAAACTTTGGATTAATATGCAATAACCTTTATCATGGAAAAATGTGCTAGATTTTTTTAAGAAACTTTTAAAACTGATACAAAACCAATGATGTTTAATAACTATAATCCATCACAGTATTTCACATTCTTTTGAAAAACACATTTTTTTTAAAAATATTTTAGCTTATTTCCATCTAAACACTTTAATAGTCTCTTCAAAAGAAAGAAAACGCATGGTTGCAAAATGGTTTTTTTTCTTCTATTTATTGAGAATGTAAAACTTGCAAAATATATTTCGTTACGTATCTCAATATCAATACAAATATAATTTAGATTGAAATCTTCAAAAGTTTTAATACACGAGTCAATTATACTCTACAAACATCACATATTTTTTCCAGATCACAGTTTTCGGCTATTGGCTGATATATATCATAAAATTCTTTTAGAGAACATAATTTATCATTTTTACATCCATCAATTCTAACTGGCATTTCATTGTGCAAAGTCATAATCTTTAAATCACCATCACAGTCATAAAGCACAAATACTATGTTTGTGTTGAAGGGTGCAAATGAGCTTGTGCGCCATCTTCTATTACTTTGAGAGCAAAAAGACTTTGCTGTTAATTTTTTATCATTCCTGGAAATTCCTATAGCTGTAAAAAATCTCGACAAAGCTCCGCTATGACTGAATTGTAAAACTATTTTGCTCATTCTGGTTCCCTCATATAATCTAGAAAGCAAGAATAAATTGCATGAATTAATGATTAAACTAAATGAAGTTTGGTGATAAAAAGTGTACTCCATATTCAAAAGAAATTTGTCATAATATGTAAATAAAAATGCATTAAAAACATAATATCTGTCTTTAAATGTGATCCTGAATTACTGTAAAAAGTTTCTGTTAAAAATCAATAATTCTCTAATTTCCCAACAGAAAATTTTAAACAACATTTATACACTCATTTTCTTGGTATATAAAAATTATTAACAATAAAATATAAATAAATAAAAAAAATTCTAATACATACTTAAATAAATCAACGATATATTTTATGATTGGACAAGCTTGCTGATAATTCACCGCATTTCCGTAAGATCTCCGATAATAACCTTCAATATCGTCGCCATATTCCATAACTTTCAAATCGTCACTCGAAAATGCAGCACACCATGCATCACTGGTATTGAGAGCATAACCAAAACTGCATGCCGTGTGCATATGTATCATATCATCTAAAAACATATATAATAAATAGTTATATATAGCCATTTTTCATGCATGTGCATTAAATTTACAGAAAGTAAGTTGGAGAATGATACACAGTGAAAAAATCCGTATTGAACAACGATGTAAAGTACCGGCACATCATACGTTAAATCAATTTTTCCGTAAAATCCATTTTTACCCTAAAATATTATTACGCAATATTGACACCAATATTTATTTAATTAGAGTAATTCAGAAATTTTGCGGTAATTATTACTGCACATGCCTCGTAATATTTTCTGGTAAAAATTATTTTCATGGTATGACGCACCCTGAGTACCGGTACTTTTTACCATAATTAAATCCTTAATCCTTTACAATGTAGGTCAAGTATGCTGTATAAGTAAAAACCTTTCTTTTAGCTGAAAATATTTGGAAAAATATTATCTTTCAAAACTGCTAGCGTATTTTAAAAGAGAGTTGTCTATTTTTCTTCTATTTTTTTTTACTCAAGAAAAATTTGAATCAATCAAAATAAGCAGAGAGATTGGAAAACTTTAAATAAATATGTCGTGAAATTAATACAAATCACGTAGCATCGACTTTATTTAACTATTCATGACTGAATATGTGCAATTGAGTATTTTCTTCTGAATAAAATGAATATTTTTTTAACTTCATTGTTATTTATGTCTTTTATTTTCAACTGCCTATTTTTATCAGTGAAAATTTTGCGCTGGTTAAAAAAAGCATTATTTCTAAGAGGTTTATTTGTTACAGATTTAACTGAAACACAAATCATTTAATCTAAAAGTTTTGTCACACGAAAAATCCAATTACGTCTGCAACTGAGACACGGTGTTCAGTTTTGATACAAATACAATCTAAAATTTTCTGCACTCGAAACAATTTTCCTGCTCATTGACTGGCAAAAAGTGTTCCTAAAAAGTACCTTAAAATATAATTAAATCTATAAAGCTATCATGACTATAAAATTACAAAGTTATGCTCTTGAAATGTATCTTCAGTTTGAGCATTGAGAGAGGATGAGATTTAGGGATTAACCTGTAAAATTCGTTTACCGTTGATTTACCGTTGCGTGTTCGTTGTCCATGTTTACCAGCACTGATTGAGTGCCGGTGAGGAGCGAGGTTATTTGATATCGTCTGGGCTCAAAGATGAGACCTTTGAGACCGTAGCATGGAATTGTAGCATGAGAGAGTACACCTATTGTAGAGAGTACACCTCAGCCAGCGTGAGTCAGAAATCTTCGTATAATGATTAATGCAATATGTACCCCAAATAGTAATAAAAGTAATTTATTCGATGAGACAAAATGTAAAACCCGATTTCTGTTATTAAATATTTTGAAAAAAATGAATTATTAGTTTTATAATTTATTCTAATATTTTTCCTAGAACCGCGGTGGATCAGAGGATAGAGAGCTCACCTCCCAATGAGGTTGCTCGTTGATATGAATTCTGCTCCCGACTCGCACCGACAAAAGTGCTAACGTAAAATATCCTCAGTAACAGACTGATCATGTGTTAGCCATATGCAATCGAACTAACAGTGGAAAATTTCGTGGTTTTAATCAGTATGTAAAGCAAGTGGAGATTTGTTCATAAAAAAAGTCTTTGACGAAGTCTAGTTTGTCCCAATGTTTGATCATAAAGGTATCTTGTACTCTGGGTTGGATTCAAAATTTGCAAGACTACGGAGTTAAACATTAATAGTCGTAAGTTCTAGATTCTGTCTGCTGTTCAACGCCAGTTACATTATGTAAAAGCAGTTTTATTCAACAAGGAAAAGCTAAAAAAATTAATAAAATATATTTAATTTCAAAATTGACCAAACACAGAATTGTTTATAAATTAATTAATTATGTAAAATCTTACCTCAAAACTTTAGATTTAGATGATTAAAAATAAAATAATAATTAGATAATAAACAATTCGAAATTTCGAAACGTGTGCCTTATGTGTATATATATGTATATATATGTATATGTTACGGCCAAAGCCTGAATTCGGCCACATTGCGAATTGGCCGGCCGAATCGCGAAATGGCTAAGAACGATGTAAATTGGCTGGCCAATGACCGATCTTTTCTTGATTTCAAGAATTGGCCGTCCAGATCGCGAAGTGGCATGGGAAGATCAGCCAAAGTTGGAAGAACAATTTTCGACACGCATTATTGGCTCTGTATAACCATAACTTCATTCTTTAAAAATTACTAGGTACCCGCAGCTAATTGTGGTGGGATGTGGATGTTTGAGACAAAGTAAAAAATTAAATTTTCTAAATTTTAATTTAAAAACTTGTCTGTTTTCGTATATTTTTTAATTAGAAAATTTATATTTTAAATTAAAAAAGAAAACAAAAGGGGCAATATTATCAAACTAACATTTTAATAAAACAAATATTTAAAAATTTTGGTCCTACCGTACCACCCGGTATGTGAGAAAACATACCACTGCAATTTTTTTTCCTGTAGAGTAAAATTATTGCAGATTTAAAGTAAAATTATTGGGGAATTGCAGATGCGTTGCCTATCGGTCATTCTTGAATGAGCACGTCGCGCTTTGGCTGGAACATCGTGGCCGCTTCGTGAAGTGGCCGGACCATAACATATATATATATATATATATATATATATATATATATATATATATATATATATATATATATATATATATATATATATATATATATATATATATATATATATATATATTTAAATGGGGCTGTAAATTAATATTGAATTATTTAATGAAAAAAAAAGACTCGTGAATTATGATGGAAAAATGGGATTAAAAACAATAATACCAGTTTGATAGCCAGATACTGTCTTAAAAATATTCAGTTTAATGGTCCCGTTAAATTTGAAGGTCCACCATATTGGCAACAATTACTTGCACTGGGCTATTGACTCAGAGTAAAGAGGTGGCTGCATAAATTAATGGTCAATTCTCTGAAATTCATGAAATTCCTTAAAATGCAGAATGAAAATATTAGGTAGGCAAGGACAGATTGAACAGTAATAGAGGTTGCGCACAAAGAGTAAGGGCTTTCTTGTTACGATTCTATGAGGTCAAACAATGCTCAACCGAACATTTTCAATATCTGCCAACTGATTATTGAAGCCAACAAATGTCTTTAAGGAGAAACGATAGAAATTCAGCGATGTAATGCGAAAAATAAAAAGTTAGGGAAAGGAGGAAATATAGCAATTATTAAAATATTGCGTTAATTTATGTATGCATTCAAAACTAAACAACTTAGTTTACAGAATAAAATTAGGCTCACAAAAAATTTTGAATTCAGTCAACATATTTTATTTTTAAAATTTAACAAACATATTAAATAAATCCTGATCTATATCTTTTGTAGTAATTCGCTCTGCATAAAATAAATAATGTCACATTTTAATACGGCGAAAAAAATATGTATCTTGTACATTTTATTTCTTGTTATAAAATATCCAAAGCAGCTAAAAACGCAAAATTTAGTATATTTTGCACAAAATCCTGAAAACTATGTCTTAACATAAACATTTTAGTTGTGAAATTCTAATCATTGACCAAACATTGATTAGTATCATATTAGAGATAGGAAGATTTTCTTAAACTAAATTTTTGTAATTTATCAAAGATTGAATATTCATGTATAATGATATTGTTCTCAATTATTTAATACTGCAACGTAATAAAAACAACTGATAATTGTATTTTTATTATCTAGATACAAAATAAATGAAAGGAAGGAAAATAAACATAGTGATGAAACAAAATAAGTGTAGAGTAAAGCACACAATAGGATAAAGTGAATTAACTTTACCATTAGTTAGGGTGAATCCAACTCTTTTTGAAACACTTTCAATCGTTTTCTGCATTAACGAACCATTTAGAAATTCCTTGATTTCCTCCAAATCTAATTTTTGGGTATCACACTTATTCTGCAAAGTAAATTTATCTAATTGTTATTCAGCAACATTTACGTAAAGTATTTAAATGTTTTGTTCCGTTAACTTAACTTTCTCTAGCGACAAAATAGTATTGCAATCTATAATATACAGAAAATCTTATGCGTACTCAAAAATCCGAGGTTATTTTCTTTTCTCACGTTGGCAATGAAAAGCTTATACTGTCTGAGATTTTAAGCTGCGCAGAAATGGACAACAAAGGAGAAATGCTCCTTTTTTTTAAAATCGTGTTGTTTTTTTAATTTACTCAGTTTGCATAATTATATAAAGTTATATTTTGATTTTAATGGAGCTTAATAAGCAGGAGCTAGTATGAAACAGCAAATAAAATTTATCTAAATGAATGAATGCAAATAAATTTTAAATGAAACAGCAGAAGTACGGCATCAATATTGATCAGCCCGAGATTACAGTCTTTCTTGAAATTCTTTTATTCTGTCTTAATTGTGCTTGCAGTGAAATTTAAGAACTTTTTCTATATCCCCCTTTTATTCCAGTTACATTGAACGGTCTTGCTCATTGATTCAACTTAAAATGATTTTTTACCCTGAAATACTATCTTCAGTTTTATCTTTTTTCCCTTACCTCATTTTTTGGATTTCATGAGTTTTACAAGTTTGTGAAAGATTAAAGGACTTAAAACTTCTTTTAAAAAAAACTGAAACTTGGAATTATTTAAAATTTAAATTTTCAAGTTCATATAAAATGAAGAAAATTATAAAATTTAAAGATGTTTTAGAAATTTTGTTTTAAATTTTTATTAAAAAAACACCATTTGTTAAAAGCTAGACTAAAATACTTCAGTATCCAATGAGCAAGCTACACGAACTCGTAATGCAAGGGAAAGTCTAAGGAACTGCACTCCCAGGAGTTGCAAATAGGAGTTTTGCAACAGCAATGAGCAAATGGGGATGTCCCCTTTCATAATATAAAACGCTTGTAAGTATGTATGGGGTCACAAAACCAATGAATATTCTTTCCTCGTATTAGTAACAAAAAAAGTGAAGCAGACGGAACAATAAGTTCAAGAGATATGAAAAGATCATACCGATGCTCATGTAAACAAACAGTCTTATTTTTTATTTTCATTATAGTTATTGGTTTACATAAGTTACACAATAATTATTAGCTGTACTTTTATGATGTGCTATACTTTTATGATGTGCTTTTTAGATGATCTATAAATTTTAATGATGTGCTGAAAATATTAATTTTAATGAAACTGCAGAAGGACAAAAGCAATGGAGATTGCCCGAAAAACTGTTATGAGAGAGTTAGTTACATGTAATTCTTTCTAGTGTGAGATATTTTTAATTTTGACACTGTAACTCCAAACTCTAAAGTTTGCATTTGTTGCTGTTGTTGTTGCTACAATGCCACTTTTCTATATCAGCAAGCCCGTTATAGGAAATCATAGCGAATTCATAAGCCAGAGGTTTCGTTTCATGTTTTTCAGTGGCGCCATCTATGGCCAAAAATATGATTTCAGCAACACACACGTTACAGCCCGCTTAACAGGGAGATCTCAATCATTCTCATTCATCTACAGATAGTAATTTTGGCCTGAACCAGGGAATCAATCTCCAATTCAGTACCCAAAGGTATTGATTTGTTATACGAACTTGGAGGACTTTGTGACCCCGATAGATTTAACATGCACCAGTCACCGTTTAATAAAAGGGAAATCTTTGGAAGATGGAATTCGAATTCAGGATCTAACGAACACGAACCCAGCTTCCTACCAACCAGGTTATGTTTGATCTAAAGAAAAATGTTCTTCATTTTTAGAGTAACCAATTTTTAAGTTACGTATGATCAACTTCATCAATAAAACCTAATTTTTTGTCATAAACCTTAAACTTTGCTCTTATTTAGAAAAAAGTTGCTCTCATTTTTATGTTCGTAGTTGTTGTCTTTTTCTCTCATTTTTCTGCCTTTTACTTCGATTTTTATACTTTTTAAATTCTGTAATAGATAAAATGAAACTTACCATCATTTTTTTACACTCTTTATTAAAACTTAGAAGTTTCTGGTTAATCCTCCCTTTCACTTTTTCGTCTGTAATAGAAAGAATTACGCAATAAGTTGAACAAACTCACAAGATCTATATTTAACGTTTTTCAAAATATCACTAGTTGTAAATGTTTATTTTTTATATTATTTGTACCCCTCCAAAATGTAATTCAAGACAAATAGGGAAGTACTATTTTCTTTCTTTGCAGAAAATAAGGAATTTAGACTTACTTAAAGTGGGTAAGAAATTTATTCTAACTGGAAAAATATGTTTTTAACTGTTCTATATAAATATAGCTAGAACCTAATATAGCGAAATATTGATATTACTGAAATAATTCTTAATTATTTTTACAAAAAAAACAATTTATAACATCTTTAAAAGAGTTTATTAATCAATTTAGGTCTTCAAACAAAACTGTTGTATTCCACTTGTTCTTTAGTCCAAGTACTTTTAATCTGTATCATAACTGACTTCGTAAATTGCAAAATATGCTATGTTAAGCATTCTTATGTGTAATCTCAATGCTAATTACTTTTTAATCATGATAATTACTTTTTACACTAATGAGGATTATATTTATCTACTTCTTGAAAGTCTTCGTTCGCTTCAAAAAATACGAAAATGGTAATAAAAATCTTCTTTGAAGCCAATGAAATGTGTAATAATATATATTTACAATGTAAATGCATAATAATGTATATATAAGTATATATTTTTGCTACAGTTTCTTCGAATTATTTATTTAATTAATTTCTGTGAATATCATTAAATAAAGCCTATGAAATTTTAGAATATCATGATATTAATCTAAACTATCTAAATTAATTATTTGAAAAAAGATTCTGAAATATTGCTTGTGAAAAATTTTTTATTGATATTAAGTTGTGGATTTAGGAATAACTCATTACTATTTTACCTTTTTAAACATTAAAAGTGCATTTTACACATATATTTACTAAAGAGAGAGTATAATTATTTAAACAGTAATAAATGTATGAAAGTAGAATAGTTTTCAAATGTTATTTTATTTGCGATTTTTTTCATGAATACAATGATTCTACTGCTATTTACTATTACTTGTAATTAATATTACTACTTTGAATTGCAACTTGCAATGACTACTATTTACAATTACCAGTACTACTTGCAGTTTTACTGTTATTACTCACTATACTATACTTACAATTATTATAATTACTGACTACTAGTTACAATTACTATATTTACGTACTTCCACTTACAATTGTTACTTCGAATTACAGATACTGCTACTTCTTACTAGTATTTTCAAATAGTACTGTTATTTACTACTACTTATAAGTACTAATTTCTACTACTAACAATTACTACTACTTATAAGTACTAATTTCTACTACTAACAATTACTACTACTTAAAACTGTTAGTTACAATCTAGTTCTGTAAACAATCCTCGACTAAAATTTTGGGCAGTATCTCTCGTTCTTTCTTTTTCCGTATATTCGATAATAAATCTTCCTGGAGAGTACTTCATTCCTAAAATCTCAGGAAACCTTTGTCGCAATCGTTCACCTGCAATATAAAAAGTATCAATTATACTTAAAACTTAATTAAAACGTAAGTTAACTAAATGGTTTATTGAAAATTCTAAACAAGATAGCAATTGAAGCTAGTGGGGTAATGCGGCAATTGTTTTCTAAAGGTGCTCTTTAGTACTGTTTCCAGGTAGATACTTTAATTCAAAATTTTGTCTACTATGTAATAACCCAATAGAGGAAATTTTCTTATTGCCTTCTTTAAATCTTGATGATTTAAACTCACGCACATTAAGAAAACGCCCTGCTGAATTATTTAAAATGTGGCTTATCATTAAATCAGCATTTTTAAAGAAAGCGGATGAAAAATCGATTGATTATTTAGATTAATTATTGTTATTCGAAAACCCCGACTTTTCATAAACGTTTTTAAAAATTTTATAAGGAATTATTATATTAATTATTATTATATTAATTATTATTACACCTATCAAGATAAACTTTATGTAAAATGAAAATAATGTCTGGAAAATTAGCCGAGATTATGTAAACTCGATGATTATGAGTTACACGTAATAATTTATTTATTACTTTTCCGTGCAGATCAATAGAGAAGTTTTTTGTTCATTCAACTTTTTTAATTATTTTATTTAATTCTTTTTTATATTCGGATTCATTAAGCCTTAAAAAAAATTGCCCTTTTTTTCTATTTTTGGAAATACATTTCAGAAGCACAACTGTGTACAAAATAAACGCGTAGTTTTAGATAACTATAGAAATGCTAATTCAGTGGCATAGCACTGATCCACATGCCACTCTCGGGGATGCCTGAACTTGCAAATAATAATTAAACATTAAAGAATAAGTGATGATTTCTCAAACAGAATCATTCACGATCTTATTTATAGCAACGGCTATAACGTTGAAACTAGTGCGAAAGAATCATTTTTCAAACATTTTTCGCATACGAGAAAGTTGAAATGTTTAAATGATTTGTCGGATTGGGAACTAAAACTGCTCCTCATAGTCGAGGTTCAAATTTTAGACCCCTAGCACCAACGGTTTTGAAGTTATTAATGATTCAAAATAGTAACAAGGATAGATCAAATACTGAATAAACAAACTAGAAAAGTTGAAAAAAATCGACATGTGTTCAATCTTTAAAATGATATAATATAGAAATAAAAGTTTTTTTTTTAGTTTTAAAATAATAGGAGACTTTACTTTTGGGATTCCTCTCACAGCTAAAATTTAAACATAATTATAATCCCTGAAAATGGCTTGGATATTGCAAAAAAATAAACATATCGCTCCACACTCAAGACGATGATTATTTTTAGCGTAAAGAAACAGCATGTCTGAGAATTAATTTTTTTTTCTACATTAAAATTAGTTTTGTTTTTCTGTAACTTTGTTATTTGCAAATTTAAAAACTACATATTTTTGAAATAAAAATATTACCAAGTTCTTCTGCTTCTGCTGCACCTGTTGCAGAAAGTCTTTTTTCGTCTTCCACGGCCAGTGTAGGTAACCAGTCCATTAATTTGTTAATGTCATCTTCGCACATTTTAGCTGATAAAATAAAAAGTAAATAGACACAGTAATTCTTAACGTTAATAAATAACGCTTTAATAATGTTAATAAATAACGCTTAAAATATATTTATAAATTTCACCACAAACAACGAGAAAAAAACCTTCGAGAACCAACTTCCCTTTCTTTTGAAACATTATATATTAATTTTGTGTGTTAGTTTACTAGTTTTGAATTTTCAATGCATTGAATGTAAAGTTAAAAAAAATGCGTGTCATAATTATTTATATGGATATTACATTTTCATGGTAATGAAACCAATAGGTGTTGTGGTGTTATAAACTGATTTTGACGAAAAAAAACTAGAAAGTATCTCTGGGGTGTTTCTGTGTCGTTGGACACGTTTTTACCTACAGAAGACAAATCTTCCTCAGAAATAAGAAACTAAGTAAATATTACTTGTTTAACTAAGTAAATATTACTTGTTTATCAAATACTTTTGGATCAAATTTCAATTTTTTTTCTAATGATAATTTAAATGTTTTAAAATTTCATTTTTTCTTCGTGATACTCAGAAAGTTATATGATTATTTCTGACTTTCATAGTCTGTACACTATACTAAGTAGCACAAAATTATAATGCAAAATCTTAATAGCATCAACATTTTCACCATTGCAAATGTAATGGTTACCAGTTTGTGCAGAAGGCAGTCAAGAAACTAAGCACAGCAGTATTCCTATTAGTATATTAACCCACTACCACTTTAACAAATGGGAGAAATTGGGAGAATGTTTCTCCCTAATGGACTATTTTCCTATCTAATCATGGAAAAACCGGTTTTGGTCTGCGTAAAAAACTGCTGGCTAAAATACGACATTTTACTTGTAGAACCGTCAATGGGTTAGGTATCCATACTGCTGGAAATTCCGGAACAAAATACGGCATAAGTATCGGCATTCAGTGTGCCGGTATTTTTTACCGTAAAATCTAATTTTACCGAAACATGTCATGGAACAAAAAATCTGATATACCGTAATTTTTACAGTAATAATTACAGTAAAATCACTAAATCATTCGAATAAAATCATTATTACAGTAAAAATTACGGTATAATTATTATGTCGTAAAACGGATTTTACGGATGATACGCCCAAAGTACCTGTACTTTATGCTGTAATTTGATCCGGAATTTTTTACAATGTATATTTACAGCACACCACAATTGCTTAAATATATTAGAGTAGAACAAGTGCCATAATAATCGAAGTACCTTCTGTTGTAGTAGAACATTTTAAAATGCTATAAACTCCAGCAAACAAAAAGATGGTTTTTATTCTAATGCCATTACAAATGTTGATGAAATTTTTACCAAACTCTCCTCCAAAGAAATTTTTAATTATATAATTATTTTCTAAACTAAATAAATATTTCATTTAAACTCACAAGTATACCTTGGCCATTTCGATAAGAAGTAATGATTTTTTCTTTCAAAATTGGCAAACGCTCATTAATGTACTCAATGTATTCCTTCCCTGGATATCTTGTAGCGTGTCTATTCAGTAAGTAAAATACTTTCGGGGTGCAACCTAGAACAAAAAAATAAATTAGCTCTTTACGTATTTGAAATTGTACTATCAGCATCTTTATGGCATCAAATATGTGTAAAGAGACTATGAAATAACCCCATAACTTTAAACAGGTTCTTACAAACTCAGTTTTGTAAGTTTCTACATAATGATATCAGGTATATTTATAATCAGCCTAATTAATGATTATGTTGATATTTTAGTAAATATTTTAAAACACGTATTACTGCTAAAGCCTTGGATACGTAGCGTAAGCAGCGACACGCCGCCGTTTTGGTAACTGCAACTCTTTTGTGACCGCAACTCTCAACATAGAAATACGGAGTTTCCATTCTTAAACGTTACTTTTTATTGATTAATATTTTTATATTCTTGAAGACAACTTAAATACTTACTATTTATTCCTTTAATTATTTTCTCTGAAATTGTATACTTCACTTTTATTCCATTCAGGGAAAATAATACCTTATCTATATGTTCAAACTTTATCTCTTCGTATTTAAAAATCTGCTACAACTACACTATTAATAAAACAAAAGACGATGCCAATAAAATTTTATATTTTACTAACGAGTACTAATGTTAATAACATATCTTTAAAGAGGAAAATACTTGCTATAATCATTGGTTTATTGAAATAGACACATTATTCTTTTATAAAATAAGACAAAAACAAATCAAATCAATTATGGTTTGTTCAATTATTAATAGATATTTCTTCGAAAAATCTTATTCAAATTCTGATTATTAAATATAAAAAACTCATTTTGAACAGTTCCAAAGTTTTACAGTGATGTATGAAATATTTAAAATAACAAAAAATTAAGCAACTAAGAATTCAAATAGGAATTAGATCACCTTATTAAAACGTAGAATTTTTGAATTTATTCAGTTGAAAAATGTTTTATATGTAACACTAGTTTACTTTTAATTCTAGAAACAAAAACACTCAAATATTTAAATGCAATTAAAATCTATTTTTAAATATTTCTAATGAAACAAAATTATTTAAGTTAAAAACAATATTTGTAATCTATTTTCATTTCTTTCAGGTAAATATATTTAATGCATTTGAATTTGTTAAACCTCTAATTTGAAAATAAAAGACGAAACATATTTGCTCCTCATAGTTAATAAAGGATATCATGAAAAATTTTAAACAAATGAATAAATACATAAATTTGAAACTTTCCTCTCATAATCTTCTGAATACGTTTAGATTCCATTTATTATTGCCAATTTTATGCAGCCATACTTCCGCCGTTTTTTATGGTGCTCTCCAACAAGTAAACCTTATAAATTAAAGCCTAAATTTGACTTATTAGAACACCCAAATGCGTAACAACCGGAGATTATTAATTTCAAAGTGAAAACAAAGTAAAAAGAAAACAATGACTATAGAAATAACAGGTTGGGTGCGATGATCCTTCGCCGTTCAGACTAATCACCAATATGGCGACTGTTTACCCATGTGATAGGTGGAAGCAAATCAAAATCGAAAGTGACTCAAAGGTCGTGGAAAAAAGAATGATGCTACTTAAGTTAACTAATCTAGAGCTTCAATTGCTGCATCTTTCAATTTAAATTTGCGAAAAAAAAATTTAAAAAAAAGCTTGTTGAAAATATTTGTTTTAAAACCAATGCGAAGGAAACGTCTTGAACTCTCACCTTCTGAAAATCACCAAGCAATCAAAAGTTGCAAAAATTCACGCTATTGACCATTTATGGCCATTTATAAGAGATCTAGATGGTTTTGATGTCATCGAGAGAACATAAATGATATTTACCAATTTTAATCAAAATTATCTAAAATCTTCAAAATTTTACATGGTAACAGATATTAACTATACCGACCATTTCGTTTTCATATGTTTCAATAAATTTTATCTCCGTAACATTTAAACCTAGACAAAAAAAAACCATTTAAGATGTCGCCGATATTTTCCCATGGTTTTTTTTTATTATTATTATTCTATAAATTATTATTTTACAAATTCATCCTCAGATAAGGAATAAAATCAATTTTGTCCTTAACGTGGAAAAGTTCTGCAGTCCAGCAGTTTCTGACTTTAGAGAGGAGCACGAAAACTACCGCCTTGTCTGATAAAGGGTGACATTTTACAATATGCGTATATTTGAGACAATTATGAAGATATAAATTAATTTCAATACTAGATTTCTTTTCAAATATTTTTAATTTAATTTTTAAGTAAAACCCAATTATTTTGTCCATTGCTCCTTGAAAAGTATCAACTTATGGCAGCACCTCTACTTATCTATAGATTATTATTCATTTGATAGAACAATTTTTAATACCGGTTTTAATAAATGTTTAATGTAAAAACTTTTACTACTTTAATTGGTAGTTCTTATTTTTATTTTAAGAGTGAGCTGATTGAGAGATAAAGGTTTACCCAATATTGCTTTCTATCAACAACACTGACTTTATTTTTGACAAAAATTTAAAACTTTACAGAAATAAAAGTATTTAAACAGTTTTTTTATTTTTGAAAACCCTAAAAATAGAGAAATCACCACTATTCGATATCATAGCAGTATTTATAGGACTGAGATACTTATTACCACAGAAACTACTATTTATTAACACAATGTCAACAGTTAATTTTTATCTTAGGATATAATATATTATATATATATATATATATATATATATATATATATATATACACTCATGGACAAAAAAAATTAGCACACCAAGAAGGAGTCGTCAAAATGAACCGAAATTTTACATACGTAATGACTACTTTGATATAAATAAATGATTAGAAAATCAAAGAAAAACGATAATCCTCGATTTTCTAATCATTTAATTATATCAAAGTAGTCATTACGTATGTAAAATTTCGGTTCATTTTGACGACTCCTTCTTGGTGCGCTAATTTTTTTGTATATATTACCACAATTAATTAAAGATCACTGCTAATACTAATAGTTCGTTACTTTTTTAATTGACCTTCCAAAACGGAATAGTATTAAACAAATTTTTAAAAAAGTTATATTCGATCTTCAAATTAAACCAGATGAAAAAAATTTAAATTGTATAAGAAAAAATGTGAAATGGCTTTAACTGAAATCATAAATATTTTAGTTAATGAAATAAATAATTATAACAAATAAAATAAATTATCCTTAATGTTAGACATAATAATATTAACTAAATTATCATTTAGCTGCTGAGTTGTCATTCAATCATTTTACTTGATAAACAGGATTTTTGATCATGGATTTAAATCTAAATAAAATTTTAACTAACCTTTTAAGTCATATGTTTTTGTATAATCCTTATGTACTGCAGGATATGCTGTTTTTGAACCATAATTCCTGTATGGATTAGGATCAGATGAATGGCAGGTAAGTCCTCCATCTAAATTCACACAATTATAAAGGGGTGATGGATTTGATTCAGAACAATGTAATTTCAGAAGTATAATAAATATTGAGGAAAGTACCTAAATAAAAAAAATATTCATCGTTACGTCTAAAAAATAAATTAAAAATTTTGAACATAATTTAAGAATAATTTATATTATCTTATATAAAATGAAAGAAAACACAGGAAATAAATAGAAACTAAAATATTTAAAACGAATTTCAATTTACTTTTCAAAATGTACTTTTGTTTTTATTAACATACGACATTTTTAAAAGAGTTAACTTCTAAACATTTTATGGAATCAAAATATCACAAATAATCAAACAATTGCGGATAATTTAGTAAAGTCAATAAGAAATAATTCAATAAAAGGATAAACTCAACAGTCTAAATAGAAGTTGGGTTTTTTGTGTCAGTGTGGAGCTGAAACCGTTTGGGCAAGTATTGAAATTTTGCCACGCTTTGAAGAAGAAGCGCGTTGCTTTTTTGCATACTCTACTTATAAACTGAAAAGCCTTTATACATTTTTCTGAGGTTTCATCAAAACTGAGTTAAATATCCTAAACCTGTTAGTAACGACATCGGTTTTTAACCTCAAGATGATATCCACCCTCCAATGCTTTTTTCCATGACGTTATACAGCACTGCTAATTAAAAACGCAGCAGAAGTTTCATTACTTTAGCATGGGCTGTCTGTTAAATGATGATTTCTAATTATATATTTTAAACAAATCAGTATAATTCGGTTAATTAAGCACCAATTTCACCAACTACTTTTTTTTCTTTTCTTTTTGGCTATATCAGGGGTAGGTAGTACTTGAACAAACAATTCATTATTTAAGCCTTTTAATTATTAAATAAGATCAGCTAAGCTTAAAATCAAAAAATTTCTTAAGCACTTCCCTTTTTATAAAATGAATAATTCAATAAAAAATATTGCAAGTTACTTAATTTTGCCATAACTGTACAATAAAGCAGGGGAAATTAATACGTTTGAATTTTTCTTATCATTGTGGAACCCACACTTCCTGAAGCTAGAATGGTTTCACCCCTTCCAAAAAAACTACCCACACTTCCTGAAGGAAAAAAACGTTTCTTAGACGTATTCCCAAGAAATGGTAATCTTTTAATCTAAATATAGTTCTTTTGTAGGAAATAAATTTTTAATGATGCTAATAGAATTTGGTTCTGAATAATGGAGAAAGAAAGAGATTTTAGGCAATGAATTAATGTAAAAAAGCTCATTGAAGATTTAAAAAATACGGTTGTATGACGTAAGCTGAATGGAAAATACCAGCTTTTTTCAATGTGTCAACGGCACTTGTTAGGCTTGTTGCAGTTACCCTTTTAAACTCATTGCAAGGTGACTTCGGCATATAACCGCATTTAACATTAAAGCTTATATGAGTGTTTTAGTAGAATCTCGTAAAATCTCATCGTTACTTGGTTTTATTTCAATTGGACCTCTTGTATTAGTTCTAGGTAATAACCGTTGAAGAGTTTATATTTTAAGACATAAGTCTTTTTTTCTTTCTTTTTTTTGTAATCTAAAGAGTGATTATAAAATAATGGGATACCTGCAAGAAATGTAGTGTATGTATCTCGATCCTGATTGGTTGTAGAAACGTGGCATTTGTTTACGTTAGCAACTGTTCCTTCCATTCGATTTTGAGTATGCAAAGTGTCAATTCTCTTAAGTGAGACATACTATATTCTTTTACAAAGATTATTTCACAAAGATTTCAATTCTTTCACTTCATATTACCAATTTAACACAAAGATGGGCACGAAACCACGTAGAACAAAAATAAAATAATTATGCATCGAAGTTGCCAGGCACACAAAACAAAAATATAACTCGGTTACTTTAAAATACATAAACAAATAATGCGTGGACATGAAAGAATTATATTTCAACAAATTCGATATGCTATATGGCACTGTATTTAATTAACTTCACTTTAAATAACAATTCAACTTACAAGAAAAACCTAGCTCAACTTTATCACGCTATTTTGATTACAAGCGATTACCTGGCACTTACGTCACAGGTCACACGTGTGGGTACATGTGGTCTTCTTCTTCTTGAAGTGCAAGTACCCAATTATCCAATGATGAGTTGATTATCTAATGATAGATTTAATTGCTCCTCTGTGTTTTCCATAAATTCGATACATCAGCATGAAATTGCACTTCTCGAAATACTTGCGAAATATTTGCCACAATATAGTTTTTAAAGTCGACAGGACTGTGCAATGGTCTGAGAGCTGACCTGACATCAGAAAGGTCCTGAGTTCAAATCCTGGACAAGGCATGGATGTTCCTTCATTCCCTGCACTATCTGTCCTTATTGTGAGAGAAACGTTGGCCCACCTAATATGGTGTCCTTGAAAGAGTTGCCAACAAATATGCCCTACTGATACCTGAATAACGAGTGTCAATTATACAGTTTATTATGTAGTTTAATTATATAGTTGCAGTTAGAGTGCATATTATATAATTTAAAAATATATAGTTTTTAGGATTGATCCAATAACCCAATCAGAACAACTCATTGCAAACAGCTAGCAATCTTTATTTAATTTGACCATGAATTCTGTAATAACTAAATATACAATTACTTATTAATGTGGCTAATTAACATTTATATAACACAATTATAAATATTATGAGTAGCAACTAAAACATTGTGTGCGTCTCACTGATAGCCATGATTTTTTATATTGAAAAATTAAAATTACGAAATCATCTTCTACAGGAACTTTTTTTAAACTTTATTTTATTAATATTCAAGACGGCGTAGTCAGAAGTAAATTTGTAAACTAAGCAGCCGTTAAGGAAACCGAACAGCCAGAAGGTAGCGTCTGATGTCAATAACTACAAAACAATAAATGTTATCAAACAAACAAGCCGCCCATCACGGAGGAATCACATAAGGAAAGTAAATCAACATTCCTGTACTACTGAAACTAATTTTCCCATACAATTTCAGATTATCATTAAATTAAAAATTATATTATATACTAACTATCAGAAAATTTATTAGATTATCTAATAAAAATTAGAGCTTAGACTAAGTAGCCACTAATAAGTATGAAAATGCTTTTAAAGTTTCTAATCCTGCCATAAATATTAAGTCATATTACCTGCCATCCGAATTTTGATTTTATACTCATCTTCCTCTTTTGAGTGAAAACGTTAATCACAGTTGATGTATTGAATAAATATGAGATTGATAAGGAAAGCATCACCTCTACCAATAATTTTTGAAATGTGAGAATATTTTCACCTGGTGTAATACTTATCACTGTTTTCGAAACGTGATCTTTCTTTCACATTATAAAATTATGTCATATTACGTAAATGTAACAATTGTTTGAAAATGGGAGAAAGTTATTCGTAAACACATGGATTGTGCAGATTAAAAAATATATTTTGTTTTTTAATTAATATGTCCGATAACGTATTATAACAATGTTTAATTAGAAACATGTAAATTTTATTACCGTATTACTGGTTCGCTTTCGCAAAAAAAGCATAATTTTATGGTCAAAGTATTTAGAATATTGTCTGTCCTTTTTTAACTTATAAATATTTCATATTTGTTTCATTTTTCTAAAAATTTGCTATTTTCCTTCAAATTAAAATTTCTATCGAAATATGTTATTAAATAAAAAGCAATATAATATTGTAGTTAAACAAATAAATCGAGAGGAAAAATAACTTTGACTATATTTGAAATCAAATATTTTTATTGTGTATCTGTCTGGCGTCAACTTACTTTTTGGGGCTAAGCTCCTTTTGATTTAATGTAATCCGTTAATTTTCCTTATTCCGCTTAAATCAAAACAAGCGCATGCTTGCTATGCTCTGTCAGTGCATGAGCGCATAAATGTTTTAATTATATTTCTTATTAAAATAAAATTTTGTTATCATTTATACAGTTCATTATTATGAATTAAATGATTCATTTTCTTAGAGAAAATTATGACTCAGATATAACTGGATTTTGTCAATCTCACATTGAACGATATTATGCCTCTTGGATTGCAAAAGGTTTTTTTTTTAAACAATAAAATTTTGCTCTAGAACGCAGATTTATAAATACACTCAAGAACTAATGAAATTCAAACTACCAGCACATTCCTTTACTAATTTTCGTACAGCACAGAAGGTGCCAACGTTTTCCCCTGACTTAATCATTCAAATCTGAAAGACAGAGGTTTGTGCTTATGATTTAACATCCCTGAAAATTGTCTGATGCATGGAATGGTACTAAATATCAGTAGGTCTGTTGCTGTTAGTTTTGCATTGAGACCAGAAGCGGCAAATTTGTAAAAATGGGTATTTTTATAATTATTCGAAAGTTTAGTTTTGTTAATTTTAAAAATTTAGTATTATATGTGCCCAAGTTACCGGGTATCACAATGACCAACTATTTGAAAAAATCAATTAAAGACAAATGGAAAATGTCAGATATTTTTAGTTTGCTGTTTTTGCTTAGGGATTTATTTTTAATAAGTCTTAATATCAATTTCAAAGTTCATCTAGAGATCGCGCTGCTGACAGAACAAACTATAAAACAATATTTTAGTTTGCATGTTGCACCATTCTGTTGTTTTATTTTCCTCAAGATGCAACAGGAAGAGCTTCAAGCAATGGTTCTTTTACAAACATTGTCTTATAATTTTTCTCAATCAGCATCACCATTTTAGAAAAAAATTGGAACTCAGTGAGATTAAATTATATGGTTTTCTCAGTAGAACGCGTTTAACCTTGCATTTCTATTTCCTTCTATTTTTTATTTATTGTATTTTTTCCAAATCATGTGTTGATTTCAAATTACTCGCTATTTCTTTTTTTTTAAAGGCAGGCGATGAACTTTCATTGCTAGGAAGTGTTATTCATTTACGTTACCCAGTGGGCACTTGTGAATCTAAATGAAGGCGAGCAACATTACCCACGCCACAGAGCCACAAATACCCGTTTATAGGGTGGGCCACATTCGCACATCACACAGCAGAGAACAACACACAGAGAGGGAATGTCCTGAGCTGGATTCAAACCAGCAGCCACTGGCTTCACAGTCAAGCACACTAACTGCTCGGTCACCTGGCCAGCACCCGGTATTTCTAGGCCCCTGTTTTGGGCAAATGTGTTTTAAAAGCTATTTAGCCATTTAGGAATTGAAAAAGTCAAACTTATTTACAAAAATTTCTCAAAATTAAGAAAAAGAGCATAAAATTCGAGAAGTATTATTAAAAAAACAAAACTAAATGAGTAGTCCTTTGTATATTTCTTTCCTTTTATGGGAATTCTGTTACATTAAAATAATGGTTTGACAAGTTTTTTAATTGGTTGTACTCAATTATTTCAAGAAAAAAAATTCTCAGAACTTCTTAAACCATCTTGAAAATGTATTTATCATTTATAATAACTAAAAAAAGTCCTAAAAGACAAAAATCATATTCTTTCATAGCAAGAAAACAGATTTCTCTTTTGGGATTACTACTCATCAATTTTATTAGAAACATCCTTCACATCTTACTTCTACTGTTCGCAAAAGGTCAACGGAAGTACTAATTTGATAAATAATTCATTAATTAGCACTGTGGGGATATATTCTGTGGTTAAAGTGTTATTTTAGTTTTTGCTCATGGTATAAATAAATAACCAAAACACGAAAATTAAAAAAAACATGTTACGTGATTCAGGCATATATTCTGAAAGCTAAACTCATTTATAAGATAGATTAATTAATAAGATAGATTAATTAATAAGATAAACTAATTCCTTATGTAAAAAAAAACTCATTAATAAGGTAGCTTTAATAGTGCCATTTGCAAAAAAAGTCTTAGTAAAGTGGCTCATTTTTTTAACACCGTAAACGTCTGAGTTTATTACTTTATCATTTGACTGTTATTTTTCCTTTTATCATTATATAATTAAAAAAACAACTCCTATGAATAGTTAAAATCAAACTGTTCTGAAACGTTAAGTCATTTATTTGTTTTGCTTTACCTTTTGTTATAGTATATTGCATTTGGAAACTTTCATCTGTTTTTATTATAAAAAGTTTGAATTTGGCTCTTCTCTCCAACCTCAGCAATGGCTGGGAGGGTGGAAACCAGTTTCAAGAATTTTTGCTAGGTGTCCCTAAATTTTGTTTTTTCCTTTACGCACAGGGACCACACCAAACCATGGAGGCCTGGTTTGCATTATGTCTACGGAAGCTGCTCTTCTTCCCCTATGTATGATCTTTGCTAAAAGTGCCAAGTTGTTCTCTTGCAGTGAATGTCGTTCCATTGTGGTATGCCTGAAAATAATAGTTGTCCCAAAATATGCAGAAGATTAGAATTAAATAGATAAATAATTTGAATGAAACAGTTTTTTTCCTCATTTATATAGATTTTTATTCAAACATAAAGTACATAGGATATGGTTATGTATTGAATCGGAAAAATTGAGCTTATCAGGAAAATTATTTCCACGGCTTTTCTGTCATATGCACACTCATTTATTAAAATATTCCATGACAATTTTTCATAAAGTTGGCTAAATTTCGTAGATGCTACGTTGAATTTTTACCTTCAATGCACGGTTTGGACGTGGGAATTTGTTGACATACAATTATGACTCCAATTAAACTCTTCTCAATAGCTTATGATCGGGAAATGTCGCATGTAGTAATTGGATTGTTTCATGGATTTTCAACAATGAAAACACGTTGTTCTTAATTTTAGTGCTGTATTTTTACAAACCCTAAACTGTCAGCTGTGTAACTTTTTTTTTTGGTCGCCTGCACTAAATAATCAGTTTTCTATTTAATTAATGCCTTGCTTTAATTTTGAGACACTCTTTAGATAAGTTAACCAAAAATGGGTGTACCATCTAGCAAACTCCTTTTCCGGTAGTTTGGTATGGATCTGCTGCCTCAAGAATCAATTTGGCAGAAAGAGATATACATATATCCAAGCTAAAACAAAGATTAGGTAGAAACCTCTGGAGTAACACTTTCCTTATACTTCCGAACCATCATAGTTACAGAGCGGTCATTGCTTTTGTATTACACGATTGTTTTCGTGATCAAGATTATCGACTTCAGATTGCCAACAGCCCTGCTTGCCCTCAACGTTGCGACTACAAGGACTGTGGGTAACATCCCTCACTTCCCGGGAATAGAAGAAAGGATCTATCTACTCCCCATTATTGGGCGGCTCTTATGATAAGCGAAAGAACCAGATAAACTAATTAAACTGCATTCCACTGTTAATTTGATAAAACCCAACTCAACCACAACCTATCTCCAATCCACATTGACTAACAAAGTGCCTTGCTCCAGAGTTCAGATAAATGTCGTTCTTTATGGTTTTTAAACCATGCAATTTGTAAATGGTTAAAAAACCGTATAGTTTTCAATTCATGATATTTAACCATGCTATTTGTATACGGTATCGAAACCGTAAAGGTAAAAAAAGTTTTTTACCGTAAACTTTATGCTTAACTGGATGGACGGACCTTAATCAGTTATTTTACCGTAATTTTAAAAGGGAAATTCTAAATGTGTGTTAAAGTGGTAATATGTTCTATTCTATTTTTATCTACGACAATACATAAAAATATACCGAGGATTAGAAATAATAAATTAATAAGAGTTCTCGAGAAAGGAGAGCATAATACCGATCTAATCTTTAAGCTTAAACAAGACAATTAAGTTAAAATTTAGTTCTGAATAAAAGTTTTAGAAGGATTTTATAGTCTAGTAAATGGACAGAAGTCAACATAAATTATTGCAAAAAATTTCTAAAAAAATTTCTAAAAAATTTTTTTTTCAAAAAACGAGGTCAATTTTGGACGATCATGATAATAACTACTTCATGAATGGTAATATAGCAATGCAAAGCGAAAAAGGAATTTCAATTTTTTAAAATTATATTAAGTTGTTTCAATGCAAAAAACTTGTTACTAGAACTTGTTGCAAAATAATAAAATGCGATATATCATAATTTTTACAGTAATATTCATTTAATTCGAGTTATTCGGTGATTTTACGGCAATAATTACTGTTCGGTAGATAATACTCTCTACGGTATAATATTTTACTTTAAATATTGATTTTACAGAAAAATGGATGATGTGAATGTGTATTCAAAGTGCTGGTACTTTATACAGTAATTTAATCCGGAATTTTTTGCAGTGTTGGCTAATTACTTCAAACTTTGGATTAATATGCAATAACCTTAATCATGGAAAAATTTGCTAGATTTTTTCAAAAACCTTTTAAAACTGATACAAAACCAATTATGTTTATTAACTATAATCCATCACAGTATTTCACATTCTTTTGAAGAACACATTTTTTTTCAAAATATTTTAACTTATTTCCATCTAAACACTTCAATAGTCTCTTCTAAAGAAACAAAACGCATTGTTGCAAAATGGGTTTTTTTTTCTATTTATTGAGAATGCCAAACTTGCAAAATATATATCGTTACGTATCACAATATTAATACGAATATTATTTAGATTGAAGTCTTCAAAAGTTTTAATACACGTGTTAATTATGCTCTACAAACATCACATATTTTTTCCAGATCACAGTTTTCGGCTAGTGGCAGATAGTTATCATAAAATTCTTTTAGAGAGCATAATTTATCATTTTTACATCCATCAATTCTAACTGGCATTTCATTGTGTAAAGTCATGATCTTTAAATCACCATTACAGTCATAAAGCACAAATGCTATGTTTGTGTTGAAGGGTGCAAATGAGCTTGCACGCCATATTCTATTACTTAGAGAGCAAAAGGACTTTGCTGTTAATTTTTTATCATTCCTAGAAATTCCTATAGCTGTAAAAAATCTCGACAAAGCCCCGCTATGACCAAATTGTAAAACTATTTTGCTCATTCTGGTTCTCTCATATGATCTAGAAAGCAAGAATAAATTGCATGAATTAATGATTAAACTAATTAAAGTTTGGTGATAAAAAGTGTACTCCATATTCAAAAGAAATTTGTCATAATATGTAAATAAAAATGCATTAAAAACCTAATATCTGTCTTTAAGGGGTTACAGTACCTTTGCAACAATTTTTTTAAATAAAGGTATAATCATTCATTTTGAGGATGCTTTACATGCTTATTTAACTTATAATCAATAATTTATCTTTAAAAAACAATTAAACTGTTTAAATTTTTTAAAATTTTAAAAAAAGTTGAAAAAATTCAAACTTTTTAAATCCCTAAGGATTTTTTATTTTAACTTATTTTTCAAAAAATTTTTTTTCTTAGTGCTTACAATATTCTTCTTAACAATTTTGTGCATTTATTTATTGATATATCAATTAGAGTATTTTTTATAAAATATTTTGTAAAAAAGTAGAAAAAAAGGGTAAAAATTCCTGTTAAGTATATATAATATGATGTAAAAATTGTAATACCTTATATAATGCTTATTCCATGCACAGTTTAAATAAGTGTATTGTGCTTAAGATAAAAAAGTTTACTTCAAATCTTTATCTTAAATAGAAAAAATTCCTTAGGGATTTAATCAAGATCAAAACACAAAATTATCATTTATGAGAAAAAGCCCTTTAAAGTTTGTCTGCAGAGCAAGATTCTGTATTAGGACAATCTAAAATCATTCATAACTTTTTCAAAAATATAGATAGAGACATAATTTTTTTTCAGTGCATTTGAAATATTCTGAAGTTTTATTATAAGCAATAAAAAAAAATTGGTATTTTTGTCACTTTTTGGGTACTGTGACCCCTTAAATGTGATCTTGAATTACTGTAAAAAGATTCTGTTAAAATGCAGTTCTCTAATTTCCCAACAGAAAATTTCTGTTTTCCATAAGTACAGAAGTTTGCTGCTAATGTACATAGTAACATTTTTTCCGATTAACGAATAAAATCTGCAACCATTGATACAGATTGTAACTGTTGGGTATAAATTTTTTCAGTTTTGGATATGAAAAACTTTAGAATCCAAGCGAAAAATTTATTTGAAGGAGGAATTTGAGGCATTGAAACGAGTGCCGATGGGTTGGAATATTGGTCAAGATGTTGGTCTATTTCTAGACCTCGTTCCTGTTTTTTCGTGTTGGAACTCCTGATCTAATGATGAAAAAAATAATAAAAATTCTGAGATAATTCTTTCAAATGTGAAAGATTTCAAAAATCCCGAAAAATTGAACAATTTAAAAACTAATCAGAATTTTAATCATTTTCCCTATGCAAACCAGAGGGTATACAGCTACTTTCATGCCACATTTCTCTGCCAACCTCGACCTACAAAAAATTTCTTCTGAGAACAAATATTTTCTGTAGTGTTTTGTTACAGGAAATTTCTGTAAACCTGCTTTTTCTGCAGCGTACTGGCAATGTTGCTGGCAGAAATTTTTCTTTATATAATTTATTTACAGTGTACAATTATTTTGTTTGAATAAAATAAGGCAAATTCAAAGAATTTCAGGGGGATATTGGCTCCAACGTAATAATATGTGGATTACTTATAATTTCAGAGTTTTTTCTCACACGTTTATTTACTTACAAAAATATAAATTTTAAGTTTTTATATTTTTAGATGTCAATAAAAAATGAACCTACATAGAAACTGAAGAATATTTGGTATAAAACACTTCAGTGTAAAATAAAAACCTAAAATGTTTCTGAAATATACTTCAATATACCTATAGTATATTTCACAAATGGACAAGCTTCTGATAATTCAACGCAATAAGATTTTTGAAATTATTAAAATATGAGAGTTGCGTCTTACTACGCTTTATTAACATCACAAAAAGATAGCCTCAATTACATTTACTCTACAGCGACTCTATTTAATCTACTATTTACAATTAGATCACAATATAATATACCCAAAATATAAAGCAATGAGATGCCTGCAAGTGACGTAGTGAGGGTATCTCGATCCTGATTGGTTGTTGAAACGTGGCCTTTTTTTACGTTAGCAACTATTCGTTCCATTCTATTTCGAGCCAAACACAGTCAAGAATCAATTCTCAAAAGTGACACATTCTTTCGCGAAGATTCTTTCTCAAATATTTCAATTCTTTCACTATATATTTACACAGACTTAACACAGAGACAGGCACGGAGCCATGCGAAACATAAACAAACCAATTATGTATCGAAGTTGCCCAGGTACACAAAACAAAAATACATGACAATTACATTAAAATACATAAACGAATAATAAATCTAAGTTAAGTAAAAGAAGTAGACGAGAGAGATTTATATTTCAACTAATTCGATGTGTGCACTGTATTTAGTTAAATTGTAGTTAATTAACATTCTAAGTTAAATAGAGAAACTTTGCTCAGCTTTGATACGACTTCTTGCAGATAAAGATTAGCTGGTGCTGACGTCATATGTCGCATGTGAGGATATGGAAGGTCTTCTTCTACTTGAAGAGCAAGTACCCAATTATGTCGTTAAGAATGTATTAAATTATATATATTTTAATTGAAATTTACAAAAAAAAAATAATTATTACACATTACTGAAACAAAAGTGAATAAATATACTGTATATTTGATAAATACATGCGATCTCTGATTACACTGAGAAGAAAATATATTTTTGTTTTTGGATATTTTTGTATCTTTTTGGTTCGGATCGCTTTCTATCTCGGATATTTTCACGTCTCTGATTTCAAATTTGCAATTGGTTTTTCTCTCCGACGTGCAGTTTTATGATAATGGCATTTTTAGTCCATTTTTTGTTGAAATGTACAATTTTAAAGTTGCTATTATTAAAAAGAAATCGCATAAATGTTGCTACTTCTATGAGAGTTTGGGCAGATCATCATGATTAAAATTAAATAAGAACCTATGCCCCGGAATATCGTCATACGTCACTGGGGTCGTTTCTCTATTATTAAATATATATATATATATATATATATATATATTATTAAATATATATATATATATATATATATATATATTATTAAATATATATATATATATATATATATATATATATTATTAAATATATATATATATATATATATATATATATATATATATATATATATATATATATATATATATATATACACAATATCAATATTTCAACATTAATTTTTTTGGTATATAAAAATCATTAAACAGTAAAAATGTTTCTAAGACATACTTGAATAAATCAACAATATATTTTATAATTGGACAAGCTTGCTGATAATTCACCACATTTCCGTAAGATCTCCGATAATACCATTGAATGTCGTCACCATATTCCATAACTTTCAAATCATCATGCGAAAACACAGCACACCATGCATCACTGATGTTGAGAGCATAACCAAAACTGCATGCCGTGTGCATATGTATCATATCATCTAAAAACATATATAATAAATAATTATATATACTCATTTTTCATCCATGTACATTAAATTTACAGAGAGAAAGTTGGAGAATGATACACTGTAAGAAATTTCTAATTAAATTGCGATATAAAGTACATCATCCCTTAGGTACCTCATCCGAAAAATCAATTTTACCGAAAAATCCATTTTTACCCTAAAATATTATTACGCAATTTTTACAGTAATATTTATTCAATTAGAATGATTTAGAAATTTTACGGTAATTATTCCAGCACGGTATATCAGATTTTTTGTCTCGCAGCATGCTCCGGTAAAAATAATTTTTATGGTATGATGCACCTTGAGTACCGATACTTTTTAACGTAATTAAATCCGGAATCCTTTACAGTGTAGGCCACGTATGCAGTATTTGTAAAAAAAAACTTTCTTTCGGCTGAAAATGTTTAGAAAAATATTATCTACCGAAATAGCTAGCGCATTTTTAACGAGAGTAGTCTAAATTTTTTGCATATATTTTACCCAAGAAAAATTTGAATCAATCAAAATAAGCTGAGAAATTTGAAAACTTATGTAAAAAAATATATTTTGAAATTAATACAAATCATATAGCATCGACTTTACTTAACTATATTCATGACTAAAAATGTACAATTGGGTATTTTTCTCTGAATAAAATGAATATTTTTTTAATTGCATTGTTATTTATGTATTTTATTTTCAACTGCCTATTTTTATCAGTCAAAATTTTGCGTTGGTAGAAAGAAATCATCATTTCTAAAAGGTTTATTTGTTACAGATCCAACTGATGCACAAATCATTTAATCTAAAAGTTTTGTCATACAGAAAATCCAATAACGTCAGCAACTGAGACGCGGTGCTCAGTTTTAATATAACTACAATCTAAAATTTTCTGCACTCGAAACAATTTTCCTGCTCAGTGCCTGGCAAAAAGTGTTCCGAAAAAATACATTAAAATGAAATTAAATCTATAAAGCTATCATGACTATAAAATTAAAACGTTATGCTCCTGAAATGTATCTTCAGTTTGAGCCTTGAGAGAGGGTGAGATTTAGGGATTTACCTATAAAATTCGTTTACCGTTGATTTACCATTGCGTGTTCGTTGTCCATGCTTACCAGCACTGATTGAGTGCGGGTGAGGAGTGAGGTTATTTGATACCGTCGGGGTTTAAACATGAGACCTTTGAGACCGTAACATGGTATTATAGCATGAGAGAGTACACCTATTGTTGAGAGTACACCTCAGCCAGAGTGAGTCAGAAGTCTTCGTATAATGATTAATGCAATATGTAGTTTATTGTACCCCAAAATAGTAATAAAAGTAATTTATTCGATGAGACAAAATGTAAAACCCGATTTCCGTTATGAAATATTTTGAAAAAAATGTATTATTAGTTTTATAATTTATTCTAATACTTTTCCTAGAGTCGCGGTGGCTCGGAGGATAGAGAGCTCCCCTCCCAATGAGGTTGCTCGTTGATATGAATTCTGCTCCCGACTCGCACCGACAACAGTGCTAACGTAAAATATCCTCAGTAACAGACGGATCATGGGTTCACCCTATGCATTCGAACTAACAGTGGAAAATTTCGTGGTTTTAATCAGCATGTAAGGCAAATGGGGATTAGTTCAATAAAAAAAGTCGTTCACGAAGTCTAGTTTGTCCCAATGCTTGATCCAAAAGTTATCTTGAATTCTGGGTAGGATTCAAAATTGCAAGACTACGGAGTTAAACATTAATAGTCGTAAGTTCTAGATTCTGTTTGCTGTTCAACTCCAGTTACATTATGTAAAAGCAGTTTTTATCAACAAGGAAAAGCTAAAAAAATTAATAAAATATATTTAATTTCAAAACTGACCAAACACAGAATTGTTTATAAATTTATTAAATATGTAAAATCTTACCTCAAGACTTTAGATTTAGATGATTAAAAATAATAAGATAATAAACAATTCGAAATTTCGAAATGTGTGCCTTGTGTGTATATATATTTATGTATATGTTACGGCCAAAGCCCGAATTCGGGCACATTGCGAATAGGCCGGCCAAATCGCGAAATGGCTAAGAACGCTGTAAATTGGCTGGCCAATGTCCGATCTTTTCTTGATTTCAGGAATTAGCCGGCCAGATAGCGAAGTGGCAGGGGAAGATCAGCCAAAGTTTGAAGAAAAATTTTTGACACGTATTATTGGCTCTGTATAACCATAACTTAACTCTTTAAAAATTACTAGGTACCCGCAGCTAACTGCGTTGGGATGTGGATGTTTGAGACAAAGTAAAAAATTAAATTTTTTAAATTTTGGTTTGAAAACTTGTCTATTTTTGTATATTTTTAAATTAGAAAATTTATATTTTTAAATTAAAAAAGAAAACAAAAGGGGCAATATTAGCAAACTAACTTTTTAATAAAACAAATATTCAAAAATTTTGGTCCCACCGTACCATCCGGTATGTGAAAAAACATACCACTACAGTTTTCTTTTCTGTAAAGTAAAATTATTGCAGAGTAAAATTATTCAGAATTGCAGATGCGCCGCCTACCGGGCATTCTTGAATGAGCACATCTCGTTTTGGCCGGAACCTCGTGGCCGCCTCACGAATTGGCCGGACTTCGGGCTTGACCATAGTATATATATATATATATATATATATATATATATATATATATATATATATATATATATATATATATATATATATATATATATATATATATATATATATATATATATATATATGTAGATATATATATATATATATATATATATATATATATGTAGATATATATATATATGTAGATATATATATATATATATATATTAAATGGGGGCTGTAAATTAATATTTAATTATTTAATGAAAAAAGTCTCGCGAATTATGATAGGAAAGTAGGATTAAAAACAACAATACCAGTTTGATAGCCAGATACTGTCTGAACATTCACACATAACATTCAGTTTAATGATCCGTTAAATTTAAAGGTTCACCATATTAGCAACAATTACTTGCACTGGGCTATTGACTCAGGGTAGAGAGGTATGAAAATATTAGGTAGGCAAGGAGAGAGTGTGCATTAATAGAGGTTGGGCACAAAGAGTAAGGGTTTTCTTGCTACGATTCTATGAGCTCAAATGATGTTCAACCTACCATTTTTAATATCTGCCAACTGATTTTTGAAGCCAATACATGTCTTTAAGGAGATACAGTAGAAATTCAGCGATGTAATGTGAAAAATAAAAGTTAAGGAATGGAAGAAATATAGCAATTATTAAAATATTGTGTTAATTTATGTATGCATTCAAAACTAAGAATTTAGTTTCATAATAAAATTAGGCTCACAAAAGATTTTGAATTCAGTCAACATATTTTATTTTCAAAGTTTCACAAACATATTAAATAAATCCTGAACTATTTATTTTTATTAATTCACTCTACATAAAATAAATGTCACATTTTAATACGGTAAAAAAATATGTATTTTGTACATTTTATTTCCTGTTATAAAATATCTAAACCGGCTAAAAAAGCAAAATTTAGTATATTTTGCACAAAATCCTTAAAACTATGTCTTAACATAAACATTTTAGTTGTGAAATTTGAATCATTGACAAAACATTGACTAGTATCATAGAAGAAATGGAAAGATTTTCTTAAACTAAATTTTTGTAATTTATCAAAGATTGAATATTCGTGTATAATGATATTGTTTTCAATTATTTAATACTGCAACGTGATAAAAACAACTGATAATTGTATTTTAATTATCTAGATACAAAATAAATAAAAGGAAGGAAAATAAACATTGATAAAACAAAATAAGTGTAGAGTAAAGCACACAATAGGATAAAGTGAATTATCTTTACCATTAGTTAGGGTGAATCCAACTCTTTTTGAAGCACTTTCAATCGTTTTCTGCATTAACGAACCATTTAGAAATTCCTTGATTTCCTTCAAATCTAATTTTTGGTTATCACACTTATTCTGCAAAGTAAATTTATCTATTTGTTATTCAGCAACATTTATGTAATTACGTAAAGTATATAAATGTTTTCTTCCGGTAACTTAACTTTCTCTAGCAACAAAATAGTATTGCAATCTATAATATACTGAAAATCTTATGCGTGATCAGAAAACCGAGGTAATTTCTCTTCTCACGTTGGCAATGAAAAGTATATTCGGACTGAGATTATAAGCTGGGCAGAAATGGACAATAAAGGAGAAACGCTCCTTTTTTTAAATCGTGTTCTTTTTTAAATTTACTCAGTTTACCTAAATATTTAAAGTTATTTTGATTTTAATGGTGCTTAGTAAGCAGGATTGAGTATGAAACAGCAAATAAAATGAATATAAATGAATGAATGCAAATAAATTTTAAATGAAACAGCAGAAATACGGCATCAATATTGATCAGCCCGAGATTACAATCTTTCTTGAAATTCTCTTATTCTGTCTCAATCCTAAATTTACAATCGTGCTTGCAGTGAAATGTAAGAATTGTTTCTGTATCCCACCTTTATTCCAGCCACATTGAACAGTCTTGCTCATTGATTCAACTTAAAATGATTTTTAACCCTGAAATACTATCTCCAGTTTTACCTTTTATCCCTTACCTCATTTTTTAGCATTTCATAAGTTTTACAAGTTTGAGAAAGATTAAAGGACTTAAAACTTCTTAAAAAAGCTGAAACTTTGAATTATTAAAGTTAAAATTTTCAAGTTCATATAAAATGAAGAAAATCATAAAATTTAAAGATGTTTTAGAAAATTTGTTAAAAAAAATGCCATTTGTAAAAAGCTAGACTAAAATACTTTAGTATCCAATGAGCAAGCTATGCGAACTCGTTATGCAAGAAAAACTGTAAGGAACTGCACTCCCAGGAGTTGCAAATGGGAGTTTTGCAAACGCAATGAGCAAATGGGAATGTCACTTTTCATATTATAAAACGCTTGTAAGTATGTATAGGGTCACGAAACCAATAAGAATTCTTTCCTCGTGTTAGTAACAAAAAGTGAAGCAAACGGAACAATAAGTTCAAGAGATATGAGAAGTTCATACCGATGCTCATGTAAACAGACAAACTGTCTTATTTTTATTTTCATTGTGCTTATTGTTTTACGTAAGTTACACGATAATTATAAGCTATACTGTTATGATGTGCTATATTTTTGTTTTTTAGATGATCTATAATTTTTAATGATGTGCTGAAAATATTAATTTTACTTCGAGAGAAAGAGAGAGCAATTGTAATGAAGCTGCAGAAGGACATAAGCAACGGAGATTTCCCCAGAAACTGCTAAGAGAGAGTCTTTTATATGCAAGTCTTTCTAGTGTGAGATATTTTCAATTCTGACACTGTAACTCCAAACTCTAAAGTTTGTATTTGTTGTTGTTGTTACTATGCCACTTTCCAATACCAGCAAGCCTGTTATAGGAAATTTTAGCGAATTCTTAAGGCAGAGGTTTCGCTAAATGTTTTACAGTGGCACCATCTATGGCCATGAACATGACTTCAGCGTGAATATGTTACAGCTTGTTTAACAGGTAGGTCTCAATCATTCTCCATTCATTCCTCTGCAGATCGTAATTTTGACCTGAACCAGAGAAAGATCAATTTCCAATTCAGTTGCCCCAGAGGTATTCATTTGGACTTGGAGGACTTTGTGACCCCGTCAGATTTAACATGCCCCAGTCACCGTCTAATACGAGGGAAATCTTCGGCTGATGGGACTCGAATTCAGGATCTTATGAACACGAGCCCAACTTCCTGCCAACCAGGCTATCCCGGCCCTCTTATTTTTGGTCTAAAGAAAAATTCTATACTATTTCAAAGTAACCAATTTTTAAGCTACTTATGATCAGCTTCATCAATAAAATCTAATTTTTTGCTTTTATTTAGAAAAAAAGTTGCTCCTATTTTTTTGTTCGTAGTTGTCTTTTTTTTCCTCTCATTTTCCTGCCTTTTACTTTTACGATTTTTTTACTTTTTAAATTCTGTAATTGACAAAATGAAACTTACCATCATTTTTTTACACTCTTTATTAAATCTTATAAGTTTCTGGTTAATCTTCCCTTTCACTTTTTCATCTGTAAAAGAAAGAATTAAGCAATAAGTTGAACAAACTCACAAGATCTATATTTAACGTTCTTCAAAATATCAGTAGTTGTAAATGTTTATTTTTTATATTATTTGTACTCTTCCAAAATATAATTCAAAACAAATAGGGAAGTACTATTTTCTTCTTTGCAGAAGATAAGGAATTTAGCCTTACTTAAAGCGGGCGCGAATTTGATTCTAACTGGAAAAATATGTTTTTTACTGTTCTATAAAAATATAGCTAGAACCTAATATAGCGAAATATTGATATTACTGAAATAATTCTTTGTTATTTTTACAAAAAAACAATTTATAACATTTTTGAAAGAGTTTATTAATCAATTTAGGTCTTCAAACAAAACTGTTGTATTCCACTTGTTCTTTAGTCCAAATACTTTTAATCTGTATCGTGACTAATTTCATAAATTGCAACATATGCTATGTCAAACATTCTTATGTGTAATTTCGATACTAATTACTTTTTAATATTGATAATTATTTTTTATACTAATAAGGATTTTATTTATCTACTTCTTAAATATCCTCATTCGCTTCAAAAAATATGAAAATGGTAATAAGAATCTTTTTTGAAGCCAATGAAATGTGTAATAATGTATATTTTTAATATGAATGTATAATAATCTATACATAAGTATATATTTTTGCTACAGTTTCTTCTAATAATTTAATTTCCGTGAATATCATTAAACAAAGCCTGTGAATTTTTAACACATCATGATATTAATCTAAAGTATCTAAATTAAATATTTAAAAACGATACCGGAATATTGCTTGTGTAAAATAGTTTTATTGATATTAAGTTGTGAAATTTAGGAATAACTCTTCACCATTTTATCTTTTTGTATATCAAAAATACATTTTACATATATATTCACTAAGAAGAGAAATAATTATTTAAACAGTAATAAATGTATGAAAGTAGGATAGTTTTCAAATTTTATTTTATGTGTGATTTTTTTCATGAATACAGTGATTCTACTACTATTTACTATTGCCTGTAATTAATGTTACTACTTTTAATTACTACTTGCAATTACTTATAATTACCACTTCCACTTGCAGTTACTATTATTACTCACTACTACTTACAATTATTATTACTGCTGACTACTGCTTACAATTATTATAATTACTGACTACTACTTACAATTACTATATTTACTTACTTCTACTTGCAATTATTACTTCAAATTACAGAAACTGCTAATTCTAGCTACTATTTTCAAATAGTACTGTTATTTACTACTTCTCATAAGTACTAATTTCTACTACTAACAATTACTACTACTTAAAACTGCTAGTTACAATCTTGTTCTGTAAACAATCCTCGACTAAAATTTTGGGCAGTATCTCTCGTTCTTTCTTCTTCCGTATATTCGATAATAAATCTTCCTGGAGAGTACTTCATTCCTAAAATCTCAGGAAACCTTTGTCGCAATCGTTCACCTGCAATATAAAAAATATTACTTAAATTTAGAACTCAATTAAAACGTAAGTTAACTGAATGGTTTATTGAAAATTCTAAACAAGATAGCAATTGAAGTCAGAGGGGTAATGCTGCAATTGTTTTCTAAAGGTGCTCTTTAGAACTGTTTCCATGTAGATACTTCAATTAAAAATTTTGCCTACTGGGTAATAACCCAATACATGAAATTTTTTATTTACTTTCTGGAAATCTTGATGATTTAACCTCAGGCACATTAAGAAAACGCCCTGCTGAATTATTTAAAATGTGGCTTATCATTAAATCAGCATTTTCAAAGAAAGTAGATGAAAATTCAATGGATTATTCAGATTAATTATTGTAATTCGAAAACCCCGACTTTTCATCAACTTTTTTAAAAAGATTTATGAGAAATTATTATATTAATTATTGTTACAAACATTAAGATAAACTTCATGTAAAATGAAAAAAAGGGCTGGAAAATTAGCCGAGACTATGTAAACTCAATTATTATAAGTTGCACGTTATATTTTATTTATTGCGTTTCCATGCAGATCAATAAAGAGGTTTTTTGTTCATTCAATTTTTTTAAAATTATTTTTTTTAATTCTTTTTCATATTAGGAGTCATTAAATCTTTAAAAAAATGCGCCTTTTTTTCTTTAAATACGTTAGAAGCACAATCATAAACAAAATAAACACGTGGTTTAAGATGACTTTAGAAATGCTAATTCAGTGGCATAGCACTGATCCATGCGACATTCGCATGGATGCCTTAACTTGCAAAAAATAATTAAACATTAAAGAATGAGCGATGATATCTTAAACAGAATCATTCACAATCTTATTTATGGCAACGACTCTAATGTTGACTCTAGTGCGAAAGAATCATTTTTCAAAAGTTTTTCGCTTATGAGAAAGTTAAAATTTTTAAATGATTTGTCGGATAGGGAGCTAAAACTGCTCCTCATAGACGAAATTCAAATTTTAGAACCCTAGCACCAACGGTTTTGAAGTTATTAATGAATCAAAATAGTAACAAGGATAGATCAAATACTGAATAAACAAACTAGAAAAGTTGAAAAAAATCGACATAATCTACACAATATAATTACACAATATAAAAATAAAAAATAAAAATTTATTTCTAAATTAATAGGAGGCTTTAATTTTAGGATTCCTCTCGCAGTTAAAATTTAAACATAATTATAATCACTAAAAATGGCTTGGACATTGCAAAATAAATAAACATTTCGTTCAACATTCAGGACTATTATTTTTAGCATAAAAAAACTGCATGTCTGAGAATTACATTTTTTTTTTTCTACATTAAAATTAAAATTAGCTTTGTTTTTCTGTAACTTTGTTATTTGTAAATTTAGAAACTACATATTTTTGAAATGAAACTATTACCAAGCTCTTCTGCTTCTGCCGCACCTGTAGCAGAAAGTCTTAGTTCATCTTCCACAGCCAGTGTAGGTGACCAGTCCATTAATTTGTTAATGTCATCTTGGCACATTTTAGCTGATAAAATAAAAAGTAAATAGGTACAGAAATTCTACTTCAATAAATAACGCTTATATATATCTATAAATTTCATCACAAACAACGAAGAAAACACTTTTCAAGAACCAACTTCCCTTTCTTTCGAAGCATTATATATTAATTTCGTGTGTTAGTTAACTAGTTTTGAATTTTCATTACATTGAATGTAAAGTTAAAGGACATACGTGTCATAATTATTTATATGGATTCAAAAGATATTACATTTTCACGGTAATGAAATCAATAGGTGTTATGGAGTTATAAACTGATTTTGACGAAAAAAAACTAAAAAGTATCACTGGAGTGTTTCAGTGTCGTTAGGCGCGTTTTTACCTACAGAAAACAAATCTTCCTCAGAAGTAAGAAACTAAATAAATATTACTTGTTTATCTAATACTTTTGGATCAAATTTCAAAATTATTTTTTCGATGATACTTTAAATGTTTTAAAATTTAATTGTTTCTTCGTGATACTCACAAAGTTATAGGATTATTTTTGGCTTTCATAGTATGTACAATATTCTAAATAGCTCAAAATTATAATGCAAAATCTTAATATCAGCAGCATTTTCACTATTACGAATGTAATGGTTACCAGTTTGTGCAGAAGGCAGTCAAGTATATTAACCCACTGGCGGTTTAGCAAATTGAAGAAATCGGGAGAATTTTTCTCCCTAATGCACTATTTCCTTATCTAATAACATGGAAAAACCGGTTTCGCTCTGCGGAAAAAATACGATTTTTTTTTTTTTTTTTTTTTTTTTTTTTTTTTTTTTTTTTTTTTTTTGCAGAACAGTCAATGGGTTAGGTACCCACACTATTTGAAATTCCGGATCAAAATACGGCATAAGTATCGGCATTCAGTGTGCCGGTATTTTTTACCATAAAATCTAATTTTACCGAAACATGTTATGGAACAAAAAATCTGACGATATAATAATATGCATTAAAATGGATTTTACGGCTGATGCGCCCAAATTACCTGTACTTTATACTGTAAGTTGATCGGGAATTTTTTACAGTGTGTATTAACCACACACTACAATTACTAAGCCATCACTGGAACCAATAATATTTTTTTCAAATTATTATGGCACCCTAAAACAGGTAACATAAAAATCGAAGTACCTTCTGTTGGACTAGAACATTTTAAAATGCTATTAACAACAGCAAAAAAATGGTTCTTGATCTAATGCCATTATGAATATTGCTGAAATTTTTACGAAACTCTCTTCCGAAGAAAATTTTTAATATATAATTATTTTTTAAATTACATAAATATTTCATTTAAACTCATAAATATACCTTGGCCGTTTTGATAAGAAGAGATGATTTTTTCTTTTAAAATTGGCAAACGCTCATTAATGTACTCAATGCAGTCCTTTCCTGGATATCTTGTAGCGTGTCTATTCAGTAAATAAAATACTTTTGGGGTACAACCTAGAGCAAAAAAATAAATTAGCTTTTTATGTATTTAAATATTGTATTATCAGCATCTTTTTAACATCAAATATGTGAAAAGTGACTATGAAGCTAGTCTTTTTGGTTTAGAAATAAATAGTGATAAGACCAAATATATGATAATGGATTGTAAGGGAATGGATATGGACACAGAACTACAAATCAATGAAATGACAAAATTTGAAAGAGTTAGAGAATTTAAGTACTTGGGCTCAGTTGTCACTGAAAACAATGATATTATGCCAGAGATCAAGCAAAGACTAAATGCTGGAAATCGCAGTTATTTTGCACTTAAGAAATTGCTAACTTCAAAAGTAATAACGAGGAAAACAAAGCTTCAGGTTTAAAAACGATAATCAGACCAACCGTTATCTATGGATCAGAGACGTGGACTCCAACCCAGAAACAAGAAAAATGCTGATTACCTGGGAGAGAAAAATTCTTGGAACTATTTTTGGACCTGTCAAAGAGGGTGATCTGTGGAGAAGGCGATACAATTTTGAAATTGCAAGACTATTTAAAGAAAAAGATATAATAAATTATGTAAAGGCAAAGAGAATTCAATGGCTAGGACTCCTTGAGAGAATGGAGGAAAACGGAGGCACTAAGAAGATATTCAAGGGGCAGTGCCAGGGCCAGGGCCAAAGGAAAAGAGGAAGGCTGGCCAAGAGATGGTTAGACGAGGTGGAAGAAGACCTTAAGACTCTAAAAGTTCGAAACTGGAAACAAAGAGCTACAGACAGGCGACTTTGGAGGAAAATTGTTAGTGAGGCCATAGTCCAACATGGACTGTAATGCCAGGGAGTTAGTTGGACTATCAAATACTTTTAAACAGGTTCTTACAAACTTAGTTATTATAAGTTTCTACATAATGATATCAGGTATATTTATAATCTGCCTTGTATACGTAGCGTAAAACCGCTAAAGCCTTGTATACGTAGCATAAGCAGCGGCAAGCCGCCTTTTTGTAACTGCAACTCTTTTGCAACCGCAACTCTCAATACAGAAATACGGAGTTTCTATTCTTAAACGTTACTATATATTGATTAATATTTTTATATTCTTGACGATAACTTAGATACTCTCTATTTATTCCTTTTAATTCTTTTCCCTGAAATTACATATTTCGCTTTCATTTCATTCAGGGAAAATAATACCTTATATATAAATTAAAACTTTCTCGTTTCATATTTTATAATCTGCTACAACTACACAATTACTAAGACAAAAGACGATATCAATTTTATTAATAAGTACTAATGTTAATAACATATCTTTAAAGAGGAAAATACTTGACATAATCATCAGTTTATTGAAATGGACACATTATTCTTTTATTAAATAAGACAAAAGGAAGCAAATAAATTATGGTTTATTCTGCTATTAATGGATATTTCTTTGAAAAATCGCATTCAAATTCTGATTATTAAAGGTAAAAAACTCATTTTGCACAGTTCCGAAATTTTACAGTAATGTATGAAATATTTAAAATAATAAAAATAAAAAAAACTAAGAATTCAAATAGGAATTAGATCACCTTAATAAAACGTAAAATTTTTGAATTTATTCAGTTGAAAAATATTTTATATGTTACATTAGTTTATTTTCAATTCCAGTAGCAAAAAAACTCAAATATTTAAATGCAATTAAAATCTATTTTTAAATATTTTTAATAAAAAAATTGTTTAAGCTAAAAACAATATTTGTAGTTTATTTTCATTTCTTTTATGTGAATATATTTAATGTAATTAACCACTATTGATAATTAACCACTAATTTGAAAATAAAAGACGAAACATATTTGCTCTACTTACTTAATAAAATATATCATGTAAAATTTGAAACAAACGAATAAATACATTAATTTAATGGATAATTAAATAATTATAACGATTGAAAAATAAATAATTATAACAAATAAAATAAATTATCCTTAATGTTAGACATAATAATACTATTAAAAAAATTTAAACTAAATTATCGTTTAATTGCTGAGATGTCATTGAATCTTTTTACTTGATAAACGGGATTTCAGATCTTGGATAAAATTTTAACTAACCTTTTAAGTCATATGTTTTTGTATAATCTTTATGTACTGCAGGATATGCTGTTTCTGAACCATAATTCCTGTATGGATTAGGATCAGAAGAATGGCAGGTAAGTCCTCCATCTAAGTTCACACAATTATAAAGAGGTGCTGGATTTGATTCAGAACAATGTAATTTCAGAAGTATAATAAATATTGAGATAAGTACCTAAATAAAAAAGATATTCATCGTTACGTCGTAAAAATAAATTAAAAATTTATATTATTTTATATAAAATTTAAGAGCGCAGGAAATAAACAGAAATTAAAATATTTAAAATAAATTTTAATTTACTTTACAAAATGTACTTTCGTCTTCATTAACATACATCCTTAAAAAAGTTAACCTCTAAACATTTCATGGAATCAAAATATCACAAATAATCAAACAATTGCAGAGAATTTAGTAAAGTCAATAAAAAATAATACAATAAAAGGATAAACTCAACAGTCTAAATAGAAGTTGGGTTTTTTGTCTCAGTGTGGTGCTGAAACCCTTTGGGTAAGTATTGAAATTTTGAATTGCATTTAAGAAAAAGCGCATCGCCTTTTTGTATACTTTACTTATAAAGTGAAAAGTCTTTGTACATTTCTCTGCTGTTTCAGCTAAACTGAGTTAATTATCTTAAACCTGTTAGTAAAGAGCTCGATTTTTAACCTCAAGATGATATCCATCTTACATTGCGAGGGCATTGCTTTTTTCGATGACGTTACGCAGCGTTGTTAATGAAAAACGCAGCGGAAGTTTCATTACTTTAGCATGGGCTGTCTGTTAAATAATGATTTCCAATTATTTATTTTAATTATTTATTATTTTAATTACTTATTTATTTTAAACCAATCAGTATAATTCGGTTAATTAAGCGCCAATTTCACCAACTACTTTTTTTTCTTTTCTTCTTGGCTTTATCAGGGGTGCGTAGTACTTGAACAAACAATTCATTATTTAGGCATTTTATTATTAAATAAAATCAACTAAGCTTAAAATCGAAAAAGTTCTTGAGCACTTCCCTTTTCATAAAATGAATCATTTAATAAAAAAATATTGCAAGTTACTTAATTTTGTCATAACTATGCAATAAAGCAGGGGAAATTAATGCATTTGAATTTTTCTTATCGTTGTGGAACCCACACTTCCTGAAGCTAGTGTGGTTTCACCCCTTCCAGAAAAACTACCCACACTTCCTGAAGGAAAAAATGTTTCTTAGACTTATTCCTAAAAAATGATAATCTTTTTATCTAAATGTAGTTTTTTCATAGGAAATAAATTTTTAATGATGCTAATAGAATTTGGTTCTGAATAATGGATAAATAAAGAGATTTTAGGCAAAGAATTAATATAAAAAAACTCATTAAAGATTTTAAAAAAAACGGTTGTATGACGTAAGCTGAATGGAAAATTCAAGCTTTTTACAATGTGTCAACGGCACTTGTTAGGCTTATTGCAGTTACCCTTTTAAGCTCATTGCAAGGTGGCTTCGGCATAGAACCGCATTAAACATTGAAGCATGTATGAGTGTTCTTGTAGAATCTCGTAAAATCTCATCGTTACTTGGTTTTATTTCAATTGGACTTCTTGTATTTGTTCTAGGTAATAACCATTGAAGAAATTATAGTTTAAGACATAAGTATTTTTCTCTTCTCTTTCCTTTTTTTGTAATCTGAAGGGTGATTATAAAATAATGGGATACCTGCAGGAGATGTAATGTAGGTATCTCGATCCTGATTGGTTGTAGATACGTGGCATTTGTTTACGTTAGCAACTGTTCCTTCCATTCTATTTTGAGTATGCCAAGTGACAATTCTCTTAAGTGAGACATACTATATTCTGTTACAAAGATTATTTCGCAAAGATTTTAATTCTTTCACTTTATATTTCCAATTTAACACAAAGATAGGCTCGAAACCATGTAGAACGAAACGAAAATAAGTATGCATCGAAGTTGCCAGGTCTATATATCTCGGTTACAATATATCTCGGTTACAATAAAATACATAAACAAATAATGCGCAGACGAAAAAGAATTATATTTCAACAAATTCGATATGCTATATGGCACTGTATTTAATTAACTTCACTTTAATTAACAATTTCACTCACAAAAAGAAACTTAGCTCAACTTTAAATTGCCATTTTGATTACAAACGATTGGCTGGCACTAACGTCATAGGTCACACGTGTGGGTACAAGTGATCTTCTTCTTCTTAAATTGCAAGTACCCAATTATCCAATGATGAGATGATTATCTAATGATAGATTTAATAGCCCCTTTATGCTTTCTATAAATTCGATACATCAGCATGAGATTGCACTTCTCGAAAAACTTGCAGAATATTTGCCACAATCTAGTTTTTAAAGCCGACCGGACTGTGCTATGGCCAAAGAGCTGACCTCACATCAGAAAGGTCCTGAGTTCAAATCCTGGACAAGGCATAGATGTTCCTTCATTCCCTGCACTATCTATTCTTATTGTGAGAGCAACGTTGGCCCACCTAATATGGTGCCCCTGAAACAGGGGCCAACAATTAAAACAGGGGACAACAAGTGCCAATTATATAGTTTATTATATAGTTTAATTGTATAGTTGAAGTTAGAGTGTCAATCATGTAGTTTAAAAATATATAATTTTAAAGATTGATCCAACAACCCAATCAGAACAACTCATTGCAAGCAGCTAGCAATCTTTATTTAATTTGACCATGAATTCTTTAATAACTAAATATACAATTACTTATTAATGTGACTAATTAACATTTATTTAACACAATTATAAATATTATGAGTAGCAACTAAAACATTGTGTTTGTCTCACATGTATCCATAATTTCTTTATATTGTATAATTAAAAGTACAAAATCATCTTCTACAGAAGCTTTTTTTAAACTTCATTTTATTAACATTCAAGACGGCGTAATCAGGAGTAAATTAGTAAACTAAACAGCCGTTAAGAAAACCAAACAGCCAGAAGGTAGCGTCTGATGTCAATAACTACAAAACAATAAAGGTTATCAAACAAACAAGCAGCCTTCAGTAAACCATCATACCTGCACTACTGAAACTAATTTTCCCATACAATTTCAGATTATCAGTAAATTAAAAATGATATTATGTAGGTACTAACTATCAGAAAATTTATTAGATTATCTAATAAAAATTAGAGCTTAGACTAACTAGCCACTAATAAGTATGAAAATGCTTTTAAAGTTTATAATCCTGCCATAAATATTAAGTCATACTACCTGCCATCCGAATTTTGATTTTATACTCATCTTCCTCTTTTGAGTGAAAACGTTAATCGCAGTTGATGTATAGAATAAATATTAGATTGATAAGGAAAGCATCACCTCTACCAATAATTTTTAAAATGTGAGAATATTTTCACCTGGTGTAATACTTATCACTGTTTTTGAAATGTGATCTTTCTTTCACTTTATAAAATTATTGGAAAATGGGCGAAAGTTATTCGCAAACACAAGGATTGTGCAGATTGAAAAATATTTTTTGTTTTTTAATTAATTTGTCCGATAACGTATTATAACATAGTTTAATTAGAAACGTGTAAATTTTATCACAGTATTACTGGTTCGCTTTCATAAAAAGGCATAATTTTATGGTCAAAGTATTTAGAATATTGTCTGTCCTTTTTTAACTTATAAATATTTCATATTTGCTTAATTTTTATAAAAATTTGCTATTTTCTTTCAAATTAAAATTTCCATCGAAATATGCTATCAAATAAAAAGTAATATAATATTGTAGTTAAACAAATAAATCTAGAGGAAAAATAACTTTGACTATATTTGAAATCAAATATATTTATCACACTGTGTATCTGTCTGGCGTCAACTTACTGTTTGGGGCTAAGCGCCTTTCGATTTAATGTAATCCGTTTGTTTTTATTATTCTGCTGAAATCAAAACAAGCGCATGCCTGCTATGCTCTGTTGGTGCTTGAGTTCATAAATTTTTTAATTACATTTATTATTTAAATAAAATTTTGTTATCATTTATATAGTTCATTATTATAAATTAACTGATTCATTTCCTTAGAGAAAATTATGACTCAGCTATAAATGGATCTAACTATGTCAAACTCACATTGAAAGATATTATGCCTCTTTGATTGCATAAGTTATTATTTCTTTTTTAAATAATACAATTTTGTTTAATCAATTTTCATTTTAATAAAATTTTGTTGTGGCAAACAGATTTATAAATGCACTCAAGAACTGATCAAATTCAATCGTCCGGCACATTATTATACTAATTTTTGTATAGCATAAGAGGTGCCAGCGTCTTCCCCAAACTAAATCACTGAAATGATTCATTTGTTCCATTTTGAAGACGCGGTTTGTGCTAATGATTTCACATCCCTAAAAATTGTCTGATACACAGAAGAGGACAAAATATCAGTAGGTCTGTTGCTGTTGGTTTTGCAGTGAGACCGGAAGCAGCCAATTTGTAAAAATGGGTAGCCATAAAAATACTTTTATAATTATTCGAAACTTCAGTTTTGTTAGCTTTAAAAATTTAGTATTATATGCGCCCAAGTTACTGGGTATCCAATGACCAACTATTTGAAAAAATCAATTAAAGACAAATGGAAATGTCAGATATTTTTAGTTTGCTGTTTTCGCTTAGGGATTTATTTTTAATAAGCCTCAATATCAATATCAAAGTTCATCTAGATATCGCGCTGCTGACAGAACAAAATATGAAACAATATTTTAGTTTGCATGTTACACCATTGTGTTATTTTATTTTCCTCAAGATGCATCACGTAGTAGCTGCAAATAATGGTTATTTCAAAAATATTGTTCTATAGTTTTTCTCAGACAGTAACGTCATTTTAGAAGAAAATTGGAATTCGGTGAGATTGAATTATCTGGTTTTCTCAGTAGAACGCTTTTAACTATACATTTCTATTTTCCCCCATTTTTTATTCATTGTTTTTTTTTTGTTTGTTTTTTTTTAAATCATATGTAGATTTTTAATGACCTGATATTTCCTTTTTTTTTAACGGCAGGCACTGAACTTTCGTTTTTCACCTCGAAAGTTGCCGGAAGTGTTGCTCATTTAGCGTTACCTAGTGGGCACTTGTGAACCTAAATGAAGGTGAGCAACATTACCCACGCCACTGAGCAACAAATACCCGTTTATAGGGTGGGCCACATTCGCACATCACTCAACAGAGAACAACACACAGAGAGGGAAACATCCATGTTCTGAGCGGGATTCGAACCCGCAGCCACTGGCTTCACAGTCAGGCACACTGACAGCTCGGCCTCCTGGCCGGCACCCGGCATTTCTAGTCACCCTGTTATGGGCAAATATGTTTTAAAAGCTATTTAGCCATTTATGACTCGAAAAAGCCAAACTTATTTACAAGAATTTCTCTACTTTATTAAAAATGGCATAAATTTCGAGAAGTATTATTAAAAAAACTACATTAGTAGTCCTTTGTATATTCATTTCCTTTTATGGGAATTCTGTTGCATCAAAATAATGTTTTGACAATTTTTTTAAATGGTTGTACTTAATTATTTCAAGACAAAAATTCTCAAAACTACTTCCACCATCTTGAAAATGTATTTATCATTTATAATAGCTAAAAAAAGTGCCCTAAAAGACAGAAATCATAATCTTTCATAGCAAGAAAACAGATTTCTCTTTTGGGATTACTACTCATCAATTTTATTGAAAACATCCTTCACATCTTACTTCTACTGTTCGTAAAAGGTCAACGGAAGTACTAATTTGATGAATAATTCATTAATTAGCACTGTGGGAATATATTCTGTGGTTAAAGTGTTATTTTAGTTTTTACTCATGGTATAAATAAATAACCAAAACACGAAAATTAAAAAAAAATTTACGTGATTCAGGCATATATTCTGAAAGCTAAACTCATTTATAAGATAGATTAATTAATAAGATAAACTAATTCCTAAAGTAAAAAAAAAGCTCATTTATAAGGTAGCTTTAATAGTGTCATTTGCAAAAAAGATCTCAGTAAAAAGGTTCTTTTTTTTTAACAGCGTAAACGCCTGTGTTTATTACTTTATCATTTACTGTTATTTTTCATTTTATCATTATATAATTAATGAAACAACTTCTATGAATAGTTAAAATCAAACTCTTCTGAAACGATTGAGTCATTTATTTGTTTTGCTTTACCTTTTGTTATAGTATATTGCATTTGGCATTTTTTCATCTGTTTTTTTTATTAAAAGTTTGAATTGGGCTCTTCTCTCCAACCTCAGCAATGGTTGTGAGGGTGAAAACCAGTTTCAAGAATTTATGCTACGCTTCCCTAAATTTTGCTTTTTCCCTTACCCACAGGGATCACACCAAACCATGGAGGCCTGGTTTACATTATGTCTACGGAAGCTGCTCTTCTTCCCCTATGTATGATCTATGCTAAAAGTGCCAAGTTGTTGTCGTGCAGTGAATGTCGTTCCATTGTGGTATGCCTGAAAATAATAGTTGTCCCAAAATATGCAGAAGATTAGAATTAAATAGATCAATAATTTGAATGAAACAGTCTTTTTTTCCTCAATTATATAGATTTTTTATTCAAACCTAAAGTACATAGGATATGGTTATGTATGGAATCGGGAAAATTGAGCTTATCGGGAAAATTATTTCCACGGCTTTTCTGGCATATGCTCACTCGTTTATTAAAATTTTCCATGACAATTTTTCATGAAGTTGGCTAAATTTCGTAGATGCTACGTTGAATTTTTACCTTCAATGCATGGTTTGGACGTGGGAGTTCGTAGGCATACAATTATAACTTCAGTTAACCTCTTCTTAACAGCTTGCGATCGGGGAATGTCGCATGTAGTAATTGGATTGTTTCAGGATTTTCAACAATGAAAACGCGTTGTTCTTAATTTTAGTGCTGCATTTTTACAAACCCTAAACTGTCAGCTGTGTAACTTTTTTCTTGGTCGCCAGCACTAAATAATCAGTTTTCTATTTAATTAATGCCTTGCTTTAATTTTGAGACACTCTTTAGATAAGTTAGCCAAAAATGGGTGTACCATCTAACAAACTCCTTTTGCGGAAGTTTGCTATGGATCTGTTGCCTCAAGAATCAATTTGGCAGAAAGAGATTTACATATATCCAAGCTAAAACAAAGATTAGGGAGAATCCTCCGGAGTAGCACTTTCCTTAATCTTCCGAACTATCATAGTTACAGAGCGGTCATTGCTTTTTGATTACACGATTGTTTTTGTGATCAAGATTATCGACTTCAGATCGCCAACAGCCCTGCTTGCCCTCAACGTTGTGATTACATGCTAATGACTGTGGGTAGCATCCCTCACTTCCCGGGATAGAAGAAAGGATCTATCTACTTCCCATTATTGGGAGGCTAGAGAACTTTCATCCAATTTAAAAATGTAACGCTTCCCCATCTGTTTTTCTTATTGGGTACTTGCACTTCAAGAAGAAGAAGATCACGGATACCCACACATGTTACCTATGACGCCGTTGCCAGCTGATCGTTTATTAGCAAAATGGCGTAGTAAAGTTGAGCTAAGTTTTTCCACATGAGTTAGAATGTTATTTAACGTGAAGTTGATCAAATACAGTACGTATCTCACATCGAATTTATTAAAACATAATTCTTTCTCGTCTGCGTCTTTTACTAAACGTAGATTTATTATTTGTTTATGTATTTTCTTGTAACCATGATAGATTTTTGTTGCCCCCCCCCCAAATATATTTTGTGTATTGTTATTTGTTTGTTTTGTCTTATTTCTGTCAGCAACTTCGATGCATAATTAGTTTGTTTACGTTCTACATTGCCTGATGTCTGTGTCAAGTAAGAAATGCGTGGTGAAGGAACTTAAATCCTTGTGAAAAAATCTTTGTTCTCGAAATAAAATTAAGAAAAACCAGTAGCTAACATAAGCAAATACCACGTATCAACAGCCAATCAGGATGGACCTACGTCACTTACAGATATCCCATTGATTACTTTTATTTGTCTATGTTTTACTTGTTTAGTTATATTTGTGAATACATTTTCTTTTGTATTTTTTGTGCTTTTCATCCCTTTATGAGTAAAAAAAGCTTATAAATCTTCTGAGAGACATTTTTCCATTTTAAAACTTAAATACATTACAAGAGTGATGCCTTTAATTTATGATATAACTGAAAATATTATGCTTAGAATAATGTAAACAAATGTTTACTTGATTTTTTAAACTACTTACACTATAATTTGCTTTTCATTTCTAGAATTTTAAAATATATATAAAATTCTAATTTTAAAATTTCGTTTTTTAATTAATTTAATTTTTAAAACTGTATACATTGCAAATCAAATCATTTTCGATTTCCTAAAACATAGGAATATTACAAATTTCATCAGTTTATTCTTAGTCTTTCACATATATACTTTTTTTCGAAATTTAAAGGATGTAAAAACAAAGCTGATCATGACAATAAATAATCGAAAGTCCATTTTAAGCTTAATAAAGAAAAAAAACTTAGTTTTATCTAGTGGGCTTATTCAAATCTGAATTTTTGTCCATTTTAAATAGAACTAATAGCATTATTATTTATTAATAAATTAAATACGTAAGTTTTTAAACTTTTCTGAACTTCACTAGCCTAACTAAAACATTTTATTTAAGTCTAGAAAACAGGAAGTCGTTGTATCAGAATAGTTCTAAAAATTTTATCATGACATTGGCAAAACCCAATCAATTTCATTATATTTTTGATAATTAATTCTTCAGAACAGGGAAAAGTTTGCTAACATTTTCACCCTTAACATGAAAGCCATTATTAAAAGTGGCATACATAAGATTTAAAAATAAGAATAGCAATCCCTTGATAATCTTTGATTCTTCAAATAGAAATTGATTTATGTTCAGAAAGAAAAATTTTATCGTTGTTTGGAAATTCTTTAATAAATGGAAGATAACAGTTAATTTTTCTCTAAGAAGCATTACGCTCATTTCAAAATGTCAGCTGTGATTTTTATCTCAAACACGTTTCATTTTTACTTTGTATGTCAAAGAATATTTATCTTCCTTATATAAAAATCAATTTGTCGTATTAGTTTTATAACTCTGTTGGAACATCTTTATTGGTCAAAACAAATCACGAGATACGATTTTTTAATAAAAAAAAATTCAGGTATGTTACATTGTTATAATCGCGAAACAAAAAGGAGCTATTTAATTTTGAAAAACAGTATTATTTTTTATTTACTTATCCACATTTATTATTTCTATCTTATACATTTTTAATCTTTATAACTTCATAAAATTCTTAAATTTTTCTTACATATTTAGCTAAAACCTTTTTCGAATTTTTCTCTACTGCATTGTTATTTTCTATTAAAAAAAAAGTTATTACCGTCCTTGAACAGAAACTGTTATGTTAAAAAATTTTATTAGATGAAGGTCTTACCATTTCTTAACTGTTAAATGCACAGTATGGCACTTTAATTGTTTTATAAATCCATACGTTATGTATGCATTCTACCACTTTTTATTAGCTTGCTTTCATGTCTATAACAACGGAATCTTAAAATCCAAATTTCGAACATTTCCCTAATGACGAATTCGAAATTGAATTTTCAAATTTTAACTAAAATTTCGTGACCGAAACAATGCATGTTATTAAAGTTTCTTGAAAAGCACAGCTTATTTTATTTTATTTTATTTTATTTTATTTCATTTTATTTTACTTTATTTTACTTTATTTTACTTTACTTTACTTTACTTCACTTCACTTTACCTTACCATATCTTGCCTTACTTTACTTCACTCCACTCCACTCCACTATTTTATTTTATTTTATTTTATTTTATTTTATTTTATTTTATTTTATTTTATTTTATTTTATAAGCGGTATTTAATTTTCGAAGCAATCAAAGTTCATCGTAGCATCCTTATAAATTCCAAGAGACAAGGGAATTTATGGTACAATTTAATCTTCATGACATATTTTTTAATAGAACTAACCACGTGTGTCACAAGGATAGGAACAACATGAGAACCTGCCTTGGGTAGCCCAACCGCAAGAGGATTATAAGCCGTGATCCGTCTATGATGAGGATATCTCGTGTCAGTATTGTGGTCTGTGTAAGATGGGGGTGAAATTTGAATGGAGCAGCCATCGGCTGGGATTCAAACCTGGGTTAACTTTGTAGGTGGACAGCTCTCTGTTCCTTATATATCATGGCTGCAGCACAATTTAATGTAAGGTTGTCTACCACTTCTGCCTTTCAAACAAGGAGAAAAATTGAATTGCGTCACGTTACTACATATTATTTGATATCAGTTTTGTGTTATATAAATTCCACCTAGAGTTTAAATTGCGTTTCTCGGCATTGTGAGTCGCAGAGAATCGTCTGTAACTGTGTCAACATGACAGAATGTCAATGTACCTAATCTAAAGACAGCTGGTTCACAAATATAAAGTTATTGAATCTATATTCTGATTTCTTACGTCTATTAGTTTATTAAATGCTACTGAACAAAATTTTGATGAATATGAAATTATCTAGATAGATTCAAGTTTAGGTGAAGAGAAAAAATTTGCCGTATTTCCATTTTTGCATAATTTTTATCTAATTCTACTGCATTATTTTCAATGAATATTTAATAATCTGGTTGAATTCATGAACAAGCATTATAAACTAGATTGTGCTATATTCATCATTGCAGGTTCATCTTCTATGATTCAAGAGCTATCATTATTTTATTGTGTATTAATTGAAATAAATATTCTCATACTTCTAAATTTCATCATTTAGTGATTATTCATTACATATCACTGGTGCTAATTACTAGTGATCTGTGCCTAAGGATTGCTTTCTGTGTATACAATTACATGATAATTGATTCATAATATTCAGTCAAACCTGATTTACGTTAATAAGCGGAATACTAATGATTACTTAACTGGCGGAACCTGCGGGATTCAGATACTACAGGAAAATTTTCAATACTGTATGCTTGTTTGCATCCATTCAAGTATTACTATTATCCTCTTTTGAGTTAATGACAGTGTATGAATCAACTGCATGTTTATTCAAATTAGGGGTGTCTAAAGTAATTCTTTATTTAATTTAGTTATCTATGACTCTGATCCTGGATACATGAGCACCCGGCACTTTGGTATTCACTGAATAAATCCACTCTATGTTATCAGCGCCTTCAAGTCACCTGATTTCAACGAACTCTCCAGATTCTGTTTACGTCACTCATTGTGCCGTCCATAAATTTCGCTTCATTATCCCTTCTCCACTCCGGCCAAACATACAAGCAGGATGTCTTCGAAGGGCCTGGATCCATAGGGCTCTATCTCGGACTCAGATTCCGGAGAGGATGAATTCCTACCGATGTATAATATTGAATATTGCCACTATTGAACAAGTTGTTCTTGACCCAAAACTGAAATAAATTATTGAAGTTTCGACTATCCAGCAGCTGCTTTGGCGCTCTGGAGCCGCAGTCGACTCAAAGACCAATACGAATCAGTAAAGCTGACGAACATGTTCTATTAATCCATCCTAAGGACGCGGAAATAAATTCAGACTTGACAAAGGAAACTACCACTACATCTGTCAACCCAATCGAACTATGAATGAAAATCAAACGTGTAAATAAGGTGAGAAATAGGAAAAATAGAAAAGTTCTCTCTTTGAGAAAGAATAGCCTGTAGTAAATCTAAAGTAGTCAAACCAAAATTTATATTATACTATATACTAAACAATGTCACAAAAGAAATCTGACTGATCTACTAAAATAACAAAATCCACAACTAAATGACGCTACCATTCAAGTTTAATTTCCCCCTCGAGCAGTTAAGCCTCAGGACCAGAGGGAATTCCTCCGGAAATAATTAAAGCCTCTTCAAGTATAGAACCCACATGTTTTGCAAAAATAGTTAATGCTTTGAACGTACTTCCCAGCAGACTGGAGACTTGGAAAATTATACAAATCCCTAAACCTAGCAAAGATCCTAAACAATCAGACAGCTACAGACATGTTAATTTAATTCCGGTGTGGGGCAGAGGCCTTATTAGGCTATTTACAAAATGATTAATCCTCTACCTGGAAAGCAACAAATTACTCAGTAATGATCAGTGTCGTTTCAGAAAATATTGATCCACATGATCCACATGATCGGTTTACATGAAAAATCATATAAACCGAATTGAAGTAGCAAAATCTCAGTGGGAATACCTTTAGACATAACGGTAGCTTTTGATAGGGTCGTATGGCAAAATATATTTGACGAATTAATTTGAATAGGATCTACAAACACTTCGACAAATCTGATTAGAAATTTTCCCTCCAATCGGCATATCATATATATAGAATTAGTAAAGGGACTAGTTAAATTAAAGGGATCACAGGGTTTTAGCCTCATCTGACCCTGTGGTTTCTCATTTTAATTAATTCAATCCTAGTTAATAAAAATAAAAAACAACGAAACTATAACAGTTTTCGCTGATGATTTCTTTATTTTGAATTCGAAAACAAATATTAAAAACTTAGGCTAGATATATTCAAAGAATACAATAACTGGGCAGATGATCAAAATCCTGAATATAGCATACAATTAATGCAATAGTGTTCCCAACGAGAACCTACACAACAAGGAGACCCACAGTTAAATTACAAAAGCGAAGAATAAAACTTTTATCAAGTGTAGATTATCTGGGATTTAAACTCAACTGTCGGCATCCTGGTTGCTACACCTAGATCAGGATAAATTAAACAGGATGAAAGGTGTCGACTTGGGGATCTGTCCCTACATCCAACAAAACATTAACTTAAGGCCCATATCATATGGAGCAAAAATCTGGTTTAATAATCAAGAACACAAAACAGATTATAAAATATTGAAAGAGTGTCCCTACTCACTATTACTAAAACTAACTAAGCGACATCCAACAAAGTGCTACAAATTCTCGATCACAGGACACTGCACCAATTAACTTACTTTTAAACATTGAAGAAAAATTATCCATTATCTTTCTTCATGAAAAAGACGATAATGATTTTACTTAGTTATCTGAATCATATACTAACAGGGGTAAAGTTTCAATATAATCAAGCAGATGATAAAAACATAAAATTCTTTACCGATGGATCAAACCGAAAATACAATAATGAAACAAAAACATGCTATTCATTAGCTATCCTTAGGATGGACACAAAATTGATGAAAAATTCTACAAAATAACAGACCCAGCTTTAGTGTTCATTATTCCATTGCCTCCCATTTTTGGAACCTTGGCATAAACTTATTTTCGATATCGTCCGAAATTCATTCCATTCCTGGTGTCATGTTAATTCTCTTGAGTCTTGTTTCATTCAAATTAGTGTTCAATCTCTTGTTAATGACATGAGTTCCTCATCCATACTTTATTCTGTATCTTGCCCTAATTTTTTCTCATGGTCAACATTGTTCTAGTTAGCTACCAAAGTTTTTTGTTTCTAACCTTTGTTTCTCTACAATTTTTACGCTTCCATATTTAAAATATATTTTGTTAACATTCTAAGCCCTCAAAATATGCCAGATTTTCTCCCCTTAATTTTTGAAGCTAATGAAGTTTTTCATTTACAAACAACTTTTTAGTTATTTATTGGTTATTTTGCTCCGGCTTGATAATTTGGATTTTTTGGGCATTATCTCGTGTACATTATATCTTTTATCATATTCTCAGAGAGCAGTTATGGGGCAGAAGGTTCGAAATTCATAAAGAATTAATAAATAAATCATGGAAGCTTGAAACAATGTTAAGTTTAACTATTCAAGTTTATGTTAGCGAAATGGAATTCAGAGATCAGTAGATCGGAGAACGCCATATTTTTTAGTACACTACACCGACAGATAGTTGCACAGTTGAAACGTACATTAAGAAAGGACTAATGGAAAAGAACATCAGAGTAACAGATTTGCTTGTATTCATAGCCTTCTTAGACTCAGACTCCAATCAGAGCATTCTGATTGCAAGCGGACGTAGAAGAAAGCTGCTTCAAATAAATGTGATTACAGTTTTTCTTCAACATTTTACGCTCTATGAATTTCGTATTAAGCTTGCATCAATAACCCTTTGAAATCAAAATTGAATCTTCCTTTACGAAACAAGGCTAGAAAAATCTTGTGAAATCGAGGATAAATAATCATTCGCAAATCAATAGTAGAAATCTTTCTCAAACCGAGTATAAATACATTTTCTCAAGGCTTATTTAAGATTTTATGACCATCAGTGAAACAAGGTTTATTAGCATAGACTTTTATATGCCTTTTTTACAACTTTAAAAGTGGAGGATGTCTTGATCAGTTAGTTTTCAACCCAAACAAAATGTTGCATTTGAGGGTCTGTGCAAAGCTGGAATGAAAAAGGGCAAGCAAAAAGAAGGTTCACATTACCTGCGTATAAAAGCTAAAAAATTAATTTTTTTTCCAAAAGGTTTCTGCTTGCCTATATTCTATCTTTATGAAAAATAAAGCTTTGCATATTAATATTTCTTCTCAGCTTAACAAAGGATTAATTAGTCAACCTTTCTATGCCAACCAAATAAAAAGGAAAATACAACTTTTGCCATAAGGTTGTCTGCTATTTGGGATTATTTCTTAGTATACTATTTGACTTTTATTGCATTTTTACATCTTACTGCATTAGTGTCATGTATTATTGTCTAATTAACTTAAATGGCGCTATTTCTGTGTTTATGTTTTCTAAGCATATAATATCTATACAAAATACCATTTATGCATAAAAAATATTGCCGAAGACAAATCAAATCCCCTTTGTGCAAAAAAAAAGCGTTGAAGTTAACCAAAGATGTTATTCTGTGGACTTAAAACAAAAAGTCTCGTGAAATGATCTATTAATTCAAAAGTGTCAGTTAACTATAGCCAAAAGAAAAATTATCTTCTGAGTGAAATTTTCCGTCAACGTACGAGTACATTGACAAAATATAAGCTTTCATAATCCACTTTAAAGAATAGGCTTAAGGAATTACAGAACAATGGGATGTGTTCGTTCCTGAACTCCCGAATAAAAGTCTTTATTAAAAGTGGCATGAAAAGAAGAAGAAAAAAAATCTTCTCAAAATAGAAACCCTAACCTCTGAAATACTCGATGGAACTTCGATTAAAAACTGCTTTATATTCAGGAAGAAAAAGATTAGCGTTGTTAAGAAAATCTCCGAAAAACTAGCGTCGACAGCCGATCCCGCCATTATAAGCCTTTCACTAATTTCAAGGGGAATTAATTTCATTAATTACCGATCAAGAATAAATAATGACCTGGTACATCTACTTCTGACGTTAACAGAAGATAGAGTAATGGAAGAGAAAAGGGAAGTGCGAGTCCATTTTTCAAAAATTTGCCGCTTCCTTCTGAGTTGCCATATTTTATTTTACTTTTCTCGTCTGAAGTCGTTTGACACATTGAAGTACATTTTTGAATTTCAAACTTACTACAGAAATATTGACTGAAGAAAAATTTATGAGTCTTATAAAGGAAAATTCTTTAGGATTTTACGAACGCAAATGAGATTAAGTTAGAATAATGTGTTGGTAGTAATAGCGTGCACATTTTAAGAAAAGAATGATGTAAGTACTCATCATTCATGGAATCAGAGTAAATTAATTTTTTAAATAATTATTCCTCCATTGTAGTAGTTGTAAATTATTTTGCCTCTTTTACCATTTTTATTCATAAATTGTATTGTATTTGTTTTAGAAATTCGAGAAAACGATGATTCATTAAAGTTTCCTTCATTAACGAGATAAATAATTAAGAATTATTCTTTTCATTATAAAACTGGTGTTGCTCAAAGTACCTAAAGGGTTTCCCAATTTTTACTTTTCGACTAGCATTATCCATTTTATATTGAATGCTATTTTTAAAAATAAATCTTTGCTCAATATTTCTTTTCGTTTACATTACTCTTATCATTTGGAGAAGAAAACTAAGGTAGATTAAAGGAACTTGAGATTAGAATTTCAAATTTTTCTGGGAATGTAAATTTTCAAAATTATCACTTTATAAAATTTCTTTTTGATTAAGTGATAATGAAAAGTTGAAGTTCATCAATTTTCAACAGCATATTTTCTCAAATTATGCAGATCCGGATTTCTATTTTATCTGTCAGAATTAATCGAAGTGATAGATTAGGGTTGCCCAAATGGAAATTGGATTCACTTGATAGCTTCAGAAATACAACAGTCAAGGTTGTAACAGAAAGATAAGCATATTGCACTGCTGTTTCCTAATAGATGATTAACTAGTTCGAAGGAGAAGGAGCTTGGTAAATGCAAAATTGTGCAAAAAAGGATCCACCCAGAATATAGAACAGCGCATATTAGTACGAATTTCAGTTGATGCATGCATTCACCGCCAAAGGTTTTGAAGCTTGTGGCGAATACTATCTGAGACAAACAAATAGGCTTTAAGCAAATAGGATAAGCGCTTCCAAGAAAGGAAATCTTTATACTATTCTATCCAATATTGATAAACGAGTTCTGGTGGCTCAATGGAAAGAGTGTTTGCTATCCAATGAGATGAACTGCTTCGAATCCCAGCGATGATTGGTCAATGATCGGTCACCCAACTCGCACCGACCACAGTGATGACGTAAAATATCCTCAGTGGTAGACGTATCATGGGTTAGAGTTTCCTTGCCGCCAGGCTAACCGCGTAACATTTTAATGGTTTTCCTCCCCATGTTGCGCAAATGCTGCTTAGTTCCATCAAAACGTCCTCCTCGAAGGCAAATTTCTTCCATTACTTGGTCCATGAGTTCCCTTGTCTTCTACATTGGGTTCAAAATTACAAGGCTGCGGAGTTAAACATCAGTAGTTGTAAACCAAAAATTGGATCGGCTGTTCAACGACGGTTATAAAATAAAAATATTGATGAACAATTTCAATCGATATGGGATTTGCTATGACCAAGAGCTAGCAATTTCCATAGTGACTCATGAATTTGTTGATGTTGTTGATAAATCAAATCGAAGCTCTTGTTGTGACACAGGTAAAGAAATGCTGCTGACAATTTCTACCGTGAAAACCCATATTACTTTGAGTTGTTTAAATCTGGCGTATTCTTCAGAGTTGGATTTTGTATTTAATCTTAAATGATCTGAGTCGCAATGGCTCAGGGGATAGAGCGTTCTCCTTTCAATGAGCTGAACCGGGGTTCGATCCCGGCGAAAGCTGGTCGATACGAATTCCGCATCCGGCTTGCACCGACCACAGTGCTGACGTGAAATATCCTCAGTGGTAGACGGATCATGTGGTAGAGTCCCCTTGCCGTCAGGCTAACCGTAGGAGATCCTCGTGATCTTCCTCTCCATGTAAAGCAAATGCAAGTTAAATCCATCAAAAAGTCCTCCACGAACGCAAATTTCTCTCAATACTTGATCCAGGAGTTCCCTTTTTTCTGCATTGGGTTCAAAATTACAAGGCTACGGAGTGGAACATTAGTAGTCCTAAATCCAAAAAAATTAGGTCGGCTGTTCAACGACGGTTATAAAATTAAATAAAATCTTAAATGATCCAGTTATCATTGGATTGCAACACTATCATTGTTAAACTCAATTTCCAAATTAAAATATAAAATCAAAAATTTACTTAAATTAATGAATGAACTATGAAAATAAATAGCTAGCTTCATTCTTTTTTTAATGGCAATGTTAGCATTCGAATTAGAGCATAAGTTTCTGTATAAGTAGACATAAAGTCCATTAAACAGCCATGACACAAACATCATCATTTTTTTATGAGTTTTAAGTTTAAACTATGTCAATGGTCTTTACCATCGATTTTAATATTTGAAGGCTAAAAACTATAGTAGATAATCGCTATTCCGGAATAATAGGAATTTTTGCGTGTTCTTGAATTACCGTATCAGATTATCCGAAATGCTAATTAGTAATTATTGTCTCACGCAATTTATGACTATAAAACTAAAGTCAAAGCTGTTTTTCTAGTCGTGTTATACCAAGATTCATTTGAATTTCGGAGATCATTATTTTTTAATGAGGCAAACAGATGTACATTTGATGTAGATATTTAAATCCTAGAATAGCCCGCGCTTTGGCGACTTTTTGAAATATCGCCAAGTTGACGAATTTTACTTGGATCAACGTTGTTTTTTTTAATATTAAAAAAGAAAAACAATTTAAATTATTGCAAATTTTTTAAAATATTTTTAGTAAAATAAAATAAAAAAATAATTTGTATTACAACAGCAAATATCTTCTGGAATATCTTTCGTAAACCTAGTTTGGCGAGGGGTTGGCTATTCTAGGATTCACCCGTAGATGTTTTTGTTTCCTTTCCAAAATCGTTTTCAGAAATGGAAGGCATTCGTGTTACAAATTTATCACTTTTCGATATTATATCGTCAATATTATTCACGCAATAAGCAAACACACTTGTGAGTGACGGTTTTATGATAATTTATCGTGATTTGTAACCACATGAATTAGAACTCACTCATCTAAATTGAAATCCATATTTTGCCTTAAAAAGGTAACATGCAACGAGTGGGGGTTTTTTCGTAATTGTTTTATTAATATTCCTGCAATGATTTTTTGTTCATTTATTTATTTATTTACAATGTTTGAGAAGTAGCATAGTTTCTCTATATCTGGAACTTACAGATTACAGAAGTTTAGATTACTGGGACTCAGCTATATTATTAAGAATTGATCAAATGAGAAGAAAAATCAATTTTATTTTATTTATTGCAATCATTTGGATGTGACTTGTCGTTTTGTAGAGTAAGCGTGGTGCCATCTCTCAACAAATGGTTGAACTATATTCATAGTTACTTGTTAAACTGTCGCCCTTACCGAGGAAGAAACACATAATTAATATAATTAGCTAAAAGAAGGTATTTCATGAACAAAACAGTTTTTTTTTTTCATAATTTAGTATTTTTGACTATGATAATGTAAAGTACGAGGCAGCTTTCAAGACACCGTAAAAATTATAGCAATCCATATTCTCTTTCCAATAATTTTTTATCATCCTAATTCTCTCTTCCATAAAAAATATAACATTTTCATTTTCATTACTATTATTCTGTCAACTTATTGTGCGTACTATATTAGGTTTAATCAAATATCTTCAACGAAGTTTCTTATTTTAAAAGTATAAGTAAGGGCGCTTTTTCATTACACGACACGATACCGACAAAATCGGACGACAAATGTGTGAACGACAATGTCGTTGCCGGATCGTTCAAGCAATTGTTTTTTCACTTGTCCGACATCGTTCGTCCGAGAAGTAGAAATTCTTGTTCATTCAATGTTTTGAGCTTGAGTCAGCAGTTGCTTGTGTTCTGTTGTGATTTTTTTCTGCAAACTTTAAATATGCCGGATGATAATCGTCGCTTCAAACCTCTTACTTTATTTTAGAAGAAAAAAACTAGCAGTGCAGAAACGTTTTTGGGTGCACGAAATGGTACTTACGTATTAACGCCAGCTCAGCTACAGATTTGGCGGTTTTTAGGTGCCGCCAATCTACACCTAAAATTTTTGCGACAAATCATGAAATAAAACACTCTATTTAAAATCTAAAAATTCGAGACACTTTATTTAAAATCAAAGTAGTCAATCGGATTTCGGTGGAAAATGGGCCTATATAGAGTTTTACATATATTGAAAACAGTCTCTTTTCTTTCACCAGATGTTGTCGCCATATGATAAATAAGATTCCAAATGATGTCTCGCTGTCCCTCTATGTCTTTTGTTCCTCTATTTAGCACTACCCTTTATTCTCTCAACTGTTTGTGTATCATGAACTCCTGTATCTTGATTGATAAAATGTATACAAATACTTACTTGCTAAGGTATTTGTATTTATGATAAACCTTAGCAAGTAGGAATCCTTCTATTATCTTTGCTTGATAACCTTTCAACTGTCAGAATAAATTGTGCTACCATCTAAGTCCCGCTTGCTGATTACACTATCTTTAAATTACATTTCCAAAACGCACGTTTACCAAAATAAAGTTTCAAGTCATAGGAATTGATACATTTTCGTTTTCGCTTTGGAGGTAAAATATTTCGCTACTGAAAAAATAAAATTGCATCTTGTTCTGATTTTGGCAAATCCCAAAGATGCATTTTCGTAGCACTAAAAATGGCGTCAGAAATCAGCAAACAAGGCAACAAGGAATCCAAAAGATAACTGCATGCGAAAACGCTGTGTGCGAACAACAGGATTGCTCTTTATTGGCGCCTTAGCACAACTTCTGCAACAACGTAAGTACCCACGAAATAAATGAGACAAGATATGTTGAAGATTTTTATGTGATTTTCCATAAGCTGCAAAAAGTCCCAAATAAATTTTTTAATTACGTCTGAATGACAGAAACCAAGAACAAGAGTGATGTTAATGAGGAATAATTTTTATATGGCTTTTGAGTTGGCGTCTGCTCGCTAATTTATGTCTGTAATCACTTAACATTACTTAAATTCTTTAAATGTTTTAAAGTACTAACGTTTATTTTTAATCGAATTAAAATATTAGTTTTATTCAGAATATTCTTTTTAGATGATTTTTTAAATGAGTTTTGCCAAATTTATCTTATGAAGCCGCTCTATCATGTTTAAAAAAATGTTTCAGTTGAATCAGGGAACAGATTTTTTATTATTCAATCAAGCAGAAACCAGTAGGTAGATCGAGTTCTGTTTGAAATACGAAATGGTCTTCATTTGCCTTCTTATCGAACCATTACTATTATAAAAAATATTATCTCTTCATTAAAGCATATAACGAATTTATAAAAATTTTTAATAAAACTTTTATGATTGTTTAAGTCTTTCAACCTCATTATAATGTAAAAAATGCTACATCATAAAATTAAAAATTTATAACCATGCATGAGAATACATTTTATAAAACTTTTATTTTTAAATTTTGCATTTGACATAATCAAATAAACGATTAAAATTGATTAAAAGAATAAAATAATGATATCAAAAGAGGAGATAAAACAGAAAAGATGCACAATAACAAATAAAATCGCCACGACTTGAGGAGAAACTTGCTTGCCTAACCAACATTTGATTCCGACAAACGATATCGCCTTGTCGGATACGACATAATCGTTATCGTATCGGTGAGTGAAAAAGCACTCCGTTGCTGACCATGTATTTTACTTGACTCTATGTCGTTCGCTGACAATCGGATCCGTTTTGTCGCTATCGTGTCGTGCAATGAAAAAGCGCCCTAACAATGGTAAAATGCAAATAATTTCTTTTTGAAGTTATACTTCTTATGCGACTTCCAACAAGGTTGCGTTAAACGTTTAACGCTACATTTTTATTGGCCGGGAAATCACGTGGTAGGATCCAGTTTTCCCTCATTCATTTCCATATTGTTTTGGTTCTCACTAGCATAAAAATAATAAAAGTATTGTTTTTCTACAAATATTTTTTTTCGTTTGTTTTGATACAAATATAATTTAATAGGATAGTATTTTTTATTTTCAACTTTAGTGGATAACAATTGTAAAAAATGAGTGGAAACAATCCCACGGACAATGCGACGGATTTGAGGTTATGTCAAGGTACGTCTCTTGTGAATATCAATTGATTGTTAGGTTTTCTCTTCTGAAATTACATTATGACGCATTCACATACATCATTAATACAAATACATTAATACAGGACGAGACGATGAGACAACCACAAGCACTTCCACTGGTTCAAGAGGTCGACGAGGGAAAAATGCACAATATTACCGTGATTACAGAGCACGGAAGCGAGCGGAGCAGGAAAAAGAGTCGTTGAATCGAACTAGTGATCCTTCTACAATTAACGTCGCAGGTTGCGAAGTTTAACTTCTTCCGCGCGAAGGGAATCCACGCACTATTTTTTTTTAAAGTTCTTACTCAATTTTAGCAGAAAATAAAAGTAAAGAAAAACAGTCTGATAACTTAATGACAAAACCACCATGAAATTTATTAACAAGAAAGCTATTTGTAAAGGCTTAGAACATTTAAATTACATTTTATTTGACATTTTTAAATGAGTTCAAGCTAAATAATAATTTTTTGTCACTTAGAGGACTACTAAATTTCTTAGTAATTTGTTCAAAGTTAAGGCAAACTGTTCAGTATAGAAAACTATAAAAGAAAAAAACTGAATTTCAAAATGAAAAAGTTCGGAGGTAGAAATTTTCCAGTATCATTAGATAGTATTAGACAGAACCTCCATTTAAGCTTTTTTAAAGATTGCACGATCATGCATTTTCTTTTTTTAACAATTAAGCAAGATCGAAACGTTTAAAAATTCAAAATTAAGTAGGAGCAAATACTTATAAAAAAATTAATGACTTCGACTTAAATACCACTGTTTTAAAAACAATTGTTTACATATATCTAAGACTTACGCATTATTTTCCTCTTTTTTTCGAACTTAATAGAAAAAGTAAACATTTGTCTTTTATATGTCTATAGATTATTAGATTAGATAAGATATTAAAGATTGTTTTTAAAGGTTTAAATTTAGTTCTTCTACCACGGCATAAGTTTTTGGATGTAATTAACTTTAATACGTGTAATCCAAAATACATAACACAGGAATAATTATACTTCATCTTGAAAAATAATACTTAATAAGTTTAAGTATAAAAAGTACAATAATTTTTTTTATCTAATTATGTGTTGAAGGAATTTAATATTATACTTTCACAATTTTCATAGATATGTAAGGGAAGGTTTTTTATCTTCCTACTATGTGCGATTTTGGATAAATAAAAACGAAGTAAATTGGAGACATCACAACATTTAATATACACAGTTATTTACAAGTTAATATAAAATATATAAATCCATTAATACTTTTACATCCCAATGTCTGGAACGTCAATATAGTAATTATTATTATTATTGAGTTGTCTTAGCAACGTTGTTTTTTATTTTTCATAAAACTAAATATAAATGCTAGTTATGTTATTGCTCTTGCACACCACAGCACTCCCCCCCCCCCCAGTGAGTTACTCGAACGATGAAGAATCTCATGTGTAACGTGCTGGAATGCACACTGTACGTCCAGATCTAGTCACTTGGGGTGGAATAACAAGCTTCACTCTTTTGTTTCCATTGCTTTGCTTTGTAGCAGCTTTAGAAATTGTAGACGATGAAATAGGCCCAAAATTCTTTTCAACCAGTAAAGGTGTTTCTGAAGTCTTTTCAGATTCTGTAGAATTGTCCGAAAAATAGGGCTTTATTCTATCTATAGATACATTAACTTCTTTTTGCTTCATTTTAACAGTGAAAATTTTATCGGTTCTCTTTAAAACTTTATATGGTCCATGATATGGTTGTTGCAAACTATGACGAACACTCTCAGTACGGACAAACACGTGTGAGCAAGTTTTTAAATCTTTGAATATAAATGGTTTCTGCTTCGAGTGATGACGAAATGGGACGGGTTTTAATTTTTCCATGGTGCTTTTTAAATTCTGAATGAATTCTGATTGCCCTTCAATGCTTGAATTTTCAAAAAAGTCATATGGTAGTTTTATATTTTCACCATACAAGAGTTTTGCTGGATACTTTATCAACTGTACATAACTCTGTTGGGCTAAATATACCAATAATTTTGTCTGCCATCTCTGCCATTTTATCCAAAGAATCAGAGCTAATAGATAATATAGCTTGAACCTGTTGTGGTAGCCTCTGTAGCCAAAGTGATTTTAACAAATCCTCAGAAATGGAATTTTCAGCCAAACCTTTCATTTGTCGCAACAAGTCAGATGGACGCTTATCGCCAAGATTAAGTGTAGTCAACACCTTTTTTAACCTGGCTTCTTCAGAATCTGTCAATCTACTTAACAATGCATTTTTTAAGGCGTCGTATTTTCCATTCATTGGCGGGTTTAACAAAATATCCTCAACGAAATCTAAGACATTTTCGTCTAATGAGGCAACGACAATGTTATACTTAGTTAAATCACGAGTAATATTGCCGTTAGCAAACTGTGCTTCAAGTTGTAAGAACCATAACTTAGGTTTATGTCGCCAAAAAATTGGTGGTTTAACTGCCACTTTGTTTACTTCTAAATTCACATTATCTTGAGTTGATGAATTTAAATTATCGTTTGTGCTTTCCTCCATGTTTAATTTAAAGATAATTATAAAATAATGGTGATGCACAGACCTTTCTTTTATCCAAATAAAATCTTCGCACTGTTAAACTAATCACGTCCTGAGGTCACCAGTTGTAAGGGAAGGTTTTTTATCTTCCTACTATGTGCGATTTTGGATAAATAAAAACGAAGTAAATTGGAGACATCACAACATTTAATATACACAGTTATTTACAAGTTAATATAAAATATATAAATTGCGATTGGACCGTAATTGCGATTGGACCGTAATTGAACAACACTGATCTAATAAAGGTTAAGCAACACTGATCTTGGAAACCGTTTCTAAAGTTTGCAACTAACGACGGAATACTATGTGTTGAAAAAATTATGGCATAAAGTACCGGCACTTTGGGTGCATCATCAGGAAAATCCATTTTTACTGCTAAATATTATACCATAATTTTTACAGTAATATTTATTCATTTGGAATTATTCAGTGACTTAACGGTAATTTTTATTGTAAAAACTACGGTACATTAGATTTTTTGTTCCGTAACGTGTTCTGGTAAAATGGATTCTATGGTAAAAAGAGCCAGTAACCTGAGTACCGATGCTATTTACCAGTTCTACCTGAGTGCCTGTGGTCTTTTTCAGTAACTTTAAGGTAATTATTATTGTAAAAACTGGGGTGTATCAGATTCTTTGTTCCGTAACATACTCTGGTAAAAATGAATTTTATGGTAAAAAGAACCGGCTACCTGAGTGCCGATGCGTTTTACCATAATTTGATCAAGAATTGTTTACAATGTTTGCGTCAATAATACAATGGTGTAGAAATTATTTAAGCTTCAGTTTAAATAAGTAGCACCATTTCTCTCTTAATTTTGCTCTTTAGTGCATAGGCTATTTCTGTTTTATTTCAATTTGTGTATTACCAAAATAAATTAAGCCTCATTGGCGTTAATATGAATTTGCTAATTTTTTACGATTCTCTTAAACGAAAAAATAACTTATCACCTTTACTTTTGCTTTTTGGTGCATAAATTAATTAATCCACTAATAATAATATATAAAATAATAAAAGTTTAAGGCAAAAAAAGATTTTATGGCAAAAAAAGATTTTATGGCAAAAAAATACCGAAACTAAGAGTTATGATACTATCTTCTATAGTTTGATTCGCAATTTTTGACAGTGTACTATTAGAAAACAAATTAATATCCACTTTGAATAAATTGTTAAATCGTAAAACTGTTCAGTGTTTCAAAGAAATTTTGCTCATGATTTTCATCACGTCTAGTTTATAAATTAGCTCTTATTGAATTCACAGAAGCAATTACTGCTAACGATAATTATTCAAAATACAAAAATAAACCGCCATTGTTACAGACACATAATTTAAAATTTCACTCAAAGTAAATTTCTTGAAAGACTTCAATACAAGCATGAAGGAAATTAAAATTTCAAATTCTCGATAAACTATTACAGAAATTTAATTCCTCGTTTCCTTTCATCATAATTCAAGCTAGAATATCCAAGTATGTCCAATTAGTGGAATGATTTCTAGAATTTTCTTACCCATTATCGCTTGATAAGCGATAAATATTATCATTATTGCGATATTTTCCCAGGAGTTTTCTGGATTAATCGACGCTATCTTTCACGGTGTTATACTACAAATGAGATGCATTCGCTCAAGGGATACATTTTACACGCTGAAAGTCATCAATAATTGGCGAATCGAAATGGGGTAATTGCTATGGAAGGCGCATTGGTTGCCACTTTAAAGAACGATATGATTTATTTTGTATTAACCAATGTGATTATAGGTGTTATTCTTGCCTCTAACTGCGATCTAAAGATGAAATAACTTAATGTTTTATAAATGAAACAAAGAGATTGTGATACGCATCAGTTAATAATAGACTGCCATATCTTTAAAATAAAGATAATAATGTTTATTTTAAAATTTGGCACGATAAAGATGATTTGAATGAAGAAAGAAGTGGGATTTACTACTTTTTAAATGATATTTCGCCAAACACACATGCAAATTCAGATTATGTATTTAACACACTTAACAAATATATATATATATATATATATATATATATATATATATATATATATATATATATATATATATATATATATATATATATATATATATATATATATATATATATATATATATATATATATATATATATATAAGTTCATAACGAAGAATAAAACAAAGAAAAATAATAGACATATGAAAAAGGGGCGGGAAATAATAAGTAAAAAAATAACAAACAACAATTTATTTGGAAAAAAATAAAAATAAAAAAAAATAAAAATTGAATGTTAATTAAAAAGCCGGAAAAAAAGATATAATCTTTTCTTCAGCCCACACGATTATATCCGCAAAACAGAGTGCTTTCTGATATTGTATCAATAAAGCCAAAGCTAAATATATTAATACAATAGTGTAAGGAGCACTCAAAAAATTTTGTAAACTGTTGTTTGTTATTTTTTTACTTATTATTTCCCGCCCCTTTTTCATATGTCTATTATTTTTCTTTGTTTTATTCTTCGTTATGAACTTATCTAATGAGTTCCGTTTACTTGCAGCTTAAGCGCAATAAATGAAACTTATTGTTTTTCTTAACTTTCTTCGTGTTTTCTTGTATTTGCTTATTTATTATATATATATATATATATATATATATATATATATATATATATATATATATATATATATATATATATATATATGCGGCACAAAAATGGTCACCATACTCACCAGTCTAAAACTACATGGATTTTTCCGCTTGTTCCATTTTTTCCCCCACCCAATGGCAGACAGGAAAGACAAATTTGTAGCTGAGAACAATACAAAGAAAGAACAAAAAACGGAAACTAGAGCTACAAAAAGAAAGAGTCTATAGGTCTTTAATAATGTATCTCGCCGGCCGAAAGCGTTCGCACAAGGGCCCAGGAGGAAGTGCAGGGCAACATCTCAGATGGTTAGCGTCCATTTCTTCTTGCAGGTTACATAATGGGCAAAAGGGGATTGAAAATATTTTGATTCTGTACAGTTGTTTTGATAAACAGTCATGGCCAGTGGCAAGGCGAAAAAGGGACACAGATTTTTCTCTTGGCCATGACGGAATATCTTTAATTCCTTCCAGCCAGTTCTTATCTTTATTTGCTTCTTGGAGTTTTGCCTCAAATGTTGTTCGAAAAGAGATTTTCATTAGCCTTTTTGCGGTGTAGAAAGGAACTGGCTTAAGAGATATTTGTAGAATCTTGGCGGCATTTTTGGCCAAGAAATCTGCCGTTTCGCTACCTTGAAGTCCACAGTGCGCTGGTACCCATTGCACGGCGACATTTCTGTTGTGTTGGTCAAGCCTGTGAAGGGCTTGACGACAATTTAAAATGTCGGCAGATGCGGGGGTTTCGGAGGAAGCAATAGCTTGGAGTACGGCTTTGGAGTCAGAGAAGATGACTACGTTATTGAATTTCTCAAGGTGATTTAGAAGTTGTTTGTTCCATCTTGAAGAGAACGTTTTTGTGCTCAACCTCATAAGAGTTTTACATTCCTAAAAATCTCTAAACAGAGAATGAGACAAAATAAAAGTCCATGAGCAGATATTTGATACGTTTAAATCTCTGCATTATGCTGCACTGCGAGAAAAAGTATGTTCAAAACTATCGAAAATATGGTGACATTTACCGTCTTTCTGGCTTTATGGTAACACAAAAAACTCGGTACTTTTTACCGATGCGATATGGTAAAAGATGTAGAAAAAAGAACAATAAAACATGGTTTTATATTGCATGCGATGAAAGTTGGTAACTTTATCATAATACCTTAGAGCAGAGGTCGCCAAAGTGGTCTATATAGACCCCCAGGGGTCTATTTAACAAAAGCGGGGGTCGATCTGAGACAGGGGGGCGAATGGGGGTCGATCCGAATCGGAAGGGTCGATTGTGGGTCGAAAAAAAAAAGTTCTCAATACGCAAATCAAACATACCTAATTAAGTATGTAAAATTTGTGAATTTTTTTTATAATTGACTCAATATCAGTTTCTTTATAAAACATAAATTAATAAACGTATATTTATTGGGGTGAAACAAGTATTTACGTACCACCGCGCAGTGGCACGAACTCAGCGTAGTCATGCATATGTGCGCTTGTCCAAATGTCACGTGTGACGAGCATCGACGTTATAAATGCAAATATCATACGCAGTTTCAGCTATCTTTGCAAACTTTGTTGAATATTTGCAGTGTCATTATTAAAACTTTTATAGATTTGGATAATTAGTTATTGTTTCGATAAAACCATTCGTTTGGTTCAGATATCAATTTTAATTATCAATGCACAAAAAAGAAGGTAAGCATTAATAATAAAGTACAGCCCGCGACAAAACTATAGCACACTTTGTATTTTTTTACGAAAATTACAAAATTGACCAATTTTGACGAAAATTAAAATTGACCAATTTTGAACCCAATATAGCGAACCTTGCAAAAAAACACCAGGCACACCCATCTCATTGATCAAGAAGCAGTAAATCTTTAGTTACTTTACTTATTATATCTACTTATGCATAATTACTTATTATTTAATAATAAGGTATTTAAATTTCAATATTAATATTTTTTCATAAAACTATTGTTACACAATGTACTATTACTTTAATAAATGCTTAAAATCATAAAATAAATGTACAAACACAGTATCTAATAGAGTTTTATTTTAATTAGCAGAAAATTACTTTTGTGGGGGTCGATGGAGATTTCGAAAAATTATATAGGGGTCGATGATGAAAAAAGTTTGGCGACCCCTGCCTTAGAGCATGGCATAAAAATCAGTTGTTTGGTTAAATTTACTTTTCAGTTTTTCTTTTTTTTTCTTTTAAATGTGTGGAACTACATAATGATTACCAGAATTTCTGATAAAGTGCTACCAAATGAATGGTTTAAACTCCGTATATTTTAATACCATTACTAGAATTTATTATTATTATTATTATTTATTTTTTTACTGGAAATGTCATTGCTATGCAAAACGGTGATTTTGCCAGAATTTCTTTCGCCGTGTAAATTCGATCATTTTGAAAATATGTAAAAGCGTAATAGTTAGTGGTGCTTTGGTGAGTATTTGAGTATTCGGTTGTTATGTATCAACAATAATTACAACAATGAGAATAAATGTGTACAAGTCAATACTCGTCACCCTGTACATTGTTACGAATTTCGTTTCATCGGTGACTCTTTCATCTTCGAGTAGATAGAAAAAGCAAGTACTTTTATCTTCTATATTTTAAGCAAATATAGTTTCATTATTGAAGTATGTGTTTTGTAAAAATACAGTGAAATCTTTCCACATAAAACAGTTAAACAGTGCATTTATTTTATTTTTTCTGAACACACTCTTGCAAGGTTACTCAGAATTTTTCAATACATTATATACTGTAACTGATTTATCAATCCACTCTAAAAAATTTTAAATATAATTATCAAAAACAGAAGTTTTTTCTTTTCCGTCTATTAGGCTCTTCACGGGCTGAATTATCTTATACTGAGATCTATTTTCATTAACTTTTTCTTTTTTTTTTTTTCATTTGGACATTTTTAATATACAAGGGAGTATAAGGATGTACATAACATTTCATAAATCAATGTTTATTATATAAAAAAAATTAATATGATAAAATTCGTAACCAAAAAAACGGTTATTTTTGCACTTATTTTTCTTAAGAATTTTTAGGAAATTTTTTTCAGTTGTTTTTTTTTTTTTTTATTATTATTTCTCAGTTTACTAAAACCATTGTGAATTAAAAAATAATTAAACTAATGAAAGTTTAAAAAATTACCTAACTGTCGCTAGAAAAATCTTCATCAAAAAAGATAAAATCGTGCGTCTTCATTACAAAAAGTAAAATGGTATATCTTCATTTTAAATAAAATGAAATAGATAATCTTGATGAAAAAGAAAGTAAAATTATAAAGTTTAATATTTCATTTAAGGCAGGATGATTTTGAAACTATGTTACGCTAAAAAATTTCCTATTCTGGTTTTTTTCAAAAAATCATTTCAGCGGAGGCATTAAAAATTTATACTAAGAATTATTTTTCCTGATAAAAATCATGTTAAACCAGCCTAACAAACCCTTTGATGCTGGTAAAGAAGTCGAGTTTTCTGAAAGCTTTAATTTTTTTCACTCTGTCTGTAAAACCGTTTCCCTGTTATAAACGTTTAAATGCAGGAAAAATAAACAGAACAAGACTTCTCATTTTTGTGTTTTTGGAGGTAATCTTAAAAATTTTCGTTTTTGATTTTAAAAAAATTTTTGTTCACTAGTTAAAAAACACTTTTATTGTAAAATAAAATGCTTTTAAACTCAGGCAACAAAAAAATTATGTCTTCTGAGTATTTTTTTTAAAACAATACTGCAAAAATCTGGGATGGTGATTTCTCAATAGATGAAATATAGATTTATTTTTAAAACAATATTCTAAATTAAAAAGATTTTTTCAATTTGCTTCTTTTTCATTATAGGTATTCCAAAGTCATGAAGACAATGGAATCAATTGATAGAATATAGATTTATTTTTAAAGAAATATTCGAAATTAAAAAGAATTTTTTAATTTGCTTCTTTTTCATTAGGGGAGAGTGGGGTCAATTGTAACAGGGTACGATTGTAACAGAGCAAAAATTTCGAGTGTCGGGTTCTAGATTTGGTTCCTAGGTGGCGCACAAGGTGTATTTAATAAATCTACATGTACACCCCTGATGGCAACCATTTTTATGTACTTTTGAAAGAGTTACATCACAAAAGATATTTTCACGCCACGCAAGTACTTTTTTTGGTATTAGAATATTATATTGTAACAAATTAGTTTTGTTTAAACAAATAAAAATTAGTAACCGAATATGTAAGTGGACACCTTAATTAACATTTCAATAAAAAAAAAGATTAGTTTTGCCAATTAACTAGCATTGTTTTTAACAAATGAAGCTGAAATGGCGTCTTGGGAACAATTGTAACAATAAGTAAAGGGACGATTGTAACAGCTGAAAATAAATAATCTTATGTTTACAAACCATTACTTAACCCTTTAAGAACCACCAATAGTTTCCTATATCATTTATATTATGTTGCATGTGCATTATTTTATTTGTCATTTTTCACAGCATAAATTAAAATTTTTAACCCCTTAAAGTTAAAAGTTTAACCCTTTAGGTCTCTGCTCATTATTATTTTTATTCCTAAAATATCACTACTATTTTGATCAATAAAAAAATATATCACAACTATGATAATATGTATAATTAACTATGTTTTAGTTGAATTTATGAACTGTTACAATTGACCCCGTAAGTGGGGACAATTGTAACAAGTGCACGACTGTCAAAAATTGTTAATAACTAATATAATAACATTTAAAATAAGGTATTTGTTTTTTTTTCTGTTAGAGGATAGTCTACTTTACTCGTCTGTCAATTAATACTAATAATATATTGGATATTTTGTTAGTTAAAAATAGTTAAGTAAAAAATGTTACAATTGACCCCACTCTCCCCTATAGATATTCTGAAGTCATGAAGACAATGTTATAAAAATAAATAAGCGTTTCAGAGCAAGTGTTTAAAATCTATGCTTAAAATTTTCATTTAAAGGAAACTATTGGCTTGTATTAACCCTATTAAACAAACCTAACCATGCGAACCCTAGGATACTAGTAAGTAATGAAGACAATGGAATCGTTTTCAAAAAGATAATCGAATTTAGAATCCTTATTCGAGCATATATTTATCAAAGATAACATGAGACACGGTGATTTGATTGATTAAATTTAGATGGTATTGATTAAATTTAAATTTATTTTCAAAATAATTATTTTAATTAAAAAAGGAAACTATTTTTTAATTTACTTTATTTGAAACCTTATAGATATTCCAATAATCATGAGAAAATTGGAATCGTTTTCAAAAAGATAATAGAATCATTATTCGAGCGGATATTTAGCAAAAAGAAAATGATGGAACGAGTATTAAAAGATAATACGATCAAAATCCTATCATAAAGATAATGACGCAAGTAATAAAAATAAGACAATCAATATTTGGTATAGAATCAATATACCAGAAACTCTTAGAAATTGTCTTTTTCCAATATTGAAAAAAAAAATACTATAAAATACAACAAAAATTAACAAATTGTATGGCATCATTTGTTCAGTATTAGCCAAAATCTTTTCGAAGAAATTAATATTGATGTAGACTACAAGCACTGCTATTTAAAAAGACAATTTTTAGTACGAATTTGATATTCGCTGATCTTCATTATAAAGAAGACATTATTAATTTTTCTAATGTTTATCTTAAACATTCTTTTCTGAGACTTCTCCAATTCTTTTCAGTAATATTAAGTAGTTGTTGGACATTATAGTTCTTCAGAATATATTAAATAAAGAGTGTGCTTAAAAAGACGTGTTTAATTTTAAAATGGAGTTTCTTATTATCTAAATATATTGATCCTCATTAAAAACTAATTATTTTAATGCATTCCTTTTTTATAAAACGCGTATCAATTCTGACAAATTTAATTTCTTGCTAAATTTATGCATAAAAGTATTCCTGGTACATCTTTTTGAACATTAAAAAAGTTGAAACATTAAATCCTTCAAAATGGATTTTATTAAATTTGATATAAAAACAGAAATGTGTTCATCAAAATTTATCGTAGGCTGAAATTGATATTTAAAGCTGTTGAAATAATTTTAGCAAAGATTTTTTATAGTTCCTGAGAGAGCTTTGAAATTAATTTTATTATTATGCATAAAAACAATACAATGCAATGTAAATAAATAACATCTATTTATTATTAAAATTTACTCTTAGTTTTATTAATATATAGTAATTATATCTTAAATGAGAATGATATAGAGAAAAGACATGTAATATGAGATAGTTCCCTAATGTTTGACATCAAAATTGAGACTGAGGAAGATGAATTAAAACCATCAAAAATACATGTGGAGGCTATGTGAAAATGACAGTGAGGAAACATTCTTCAGGCATAGATAGCGCTTGAAAAAATTTCTTTTGTTGAGTAATTTATGTAAAATGAAAACCACAAGGAAAGAACGGTTTACGTCTATAAAATAGATTCTGAGAAAAAACTGTACGTGGGCGGATATAAGGGTTTATCTCCACCATGGCCCATTTTCACTGTGTAATAACTCTCGGAGTAACTTAATGAGTTTTCACGTTATTTATTTGTAAAAACTTAGTAATCCTCAACATGCAACAGATGGAGATCCAATCATTATTTTTGTGAAAAGTATTTATAACAGTTCATTCCCCTTGGTCTTCCAATATGATTGATTAAATATTTAATAGATTCTTTTTTGTCATAATATTTTTAAATAACTATATTCGGAATTAAATTTAAATAAAGTAGGGTAAACCGACCAGTGAAGGAACACTACCCAGTGAAGGAACATTTCATATATGGGTCATTCTCACAAAAACAGTCATTTTCATGTCCCCAGTATATTTTATGTTTATTTTACAGCTTACGAAAAAAAAAATTCAGGGAAAGTTTCCTTCGGAATGCAAGCTAACAAAAGAATAAAAATAAAATTATCAATTTTTATTTTTTATTTATTTTAGGTAATTAAAATATACCAATATGTCATTCCCTCACTTGTCCCCACTGCTGATTTAAAAAAACAATAAAATTGTTTCTGAAATAAATTTTTTTTTTTTTACAAATTCATGTTTTTTATTTCAGAATACTGAAATATAGAATTCAGAAAATCAATTTCATATTTAATCTCTGATAAAAATATTAACACAGCACTATTTTAAACTTTGTCCCCAGTGTTTCGCGTCATTCCCTCACAACAATGTTCTTATCACCTGCAATCTTCTTAGAATAAAAATATTTTAATAAAAACTTCAGAAATTAACAACTGGCATCATAGAACAAAATTGCAGTATGTTTTCATCTTCAACTTAAAGAAGCTTTGCTGTGGAATAAATTTGAATGAATCAAACCAGGTAAAATTTTTTACATTTGTCATTCCCTCATGTCATTTTTTAGAGTAAAATAAAATACAACTTCATCGAGAAAGTGGATAATTATATGTTGCTTTCTTGTATGAATATAATTGTATGTGATTGACTTCAGAAATTAATTAGGCCTAACTGTGATTTTTAAATTTTATTGAATTCGTCATTCCCTCGCTAGTGTATAAAGTGAGGGAATGACGCTGAAGTGAGGGAATGATTCAAGATGAGTATATTATCAAATTTTTTTTTGTTCAATCGTGTCAGCCAATTTTATTTCCCAAACCAGTAAAAACTATTAAATATATAAGACTGAATCATAATAAATATTAGATATACTTAGTATGTTATCATTTTCAAACTTTAAGTAGATGTAACTTAGATAAAAACATGTATTAAAATAAAATATCATTCCCTCACTATTAGTGTCATTCCCTCACTTTTCAAATAGGGAAAATAATTAATTTACTTATTAATTAATTTGAAAAATAAATTAAAAAATTAATAATGTAATTTATTAAATTAATTAATTTATTTATTAAATTAATTAATTAACTATTAATTATTATAAATTAATTAAATATAAATTAATTATCAAAAAAATTAATTAATTTAAATATTAAGTATAATTTATAGGATATATACTTTCCTTATAATGTCATTACATATTTCTATTAATATAAAAAGTTTCAGAGCTTTTTATTCACTTTACTTTTTTGGGATTTTATGAACTGAAAAATGACAGTTTTCGTGAGAATGACCCATATATTGATTGAAAATAAGAATTTGAAAGTGTTTTTTTTGGATTGATTGGTAACAATAGCTTACTGCCAAACAATAGGAAGTCATCTAGCAATGTTTTGGATTACCTGGTCAAATAGACTTCTCTGGAAAAATTTTTGAATCTGTTATTATCTCTGCAACACCTTGTTTCATTGAAAAAATTATAAGGCGATTGTTTGTATTTATATGTTTGAAGTGGAATTAATTGCATGTAGTAGTCTTATTTTTCTCACTGTGAAAAAGAGAATTCAAAATATAGTTATTGAAGTTACGTTTTATTTTTTTAAAGCACCATAACATAATCAAGTACTGAGATAAGGGGGTATTTATTCACTGGATCACCAAACGATGAAAAACCAGTGAAGGAACAAGTGTTCCTTTACTGGGTTTTTCTCCCAGTTAATGAAAATAGAAGAAATTTTTTAATTTTCTTGTACTTTTAGTCATATTATACATTAAAATTCTGTTTAAGGGGGTAGGTGCACGTAAATCGACTAAAAAATGCATTTTTCTTTTTTTTTTGCAGGTTCTTAAAATACAGTTCTTTCTTTAAAATATGGCGTTTAAATTTTTATTCTATCCAAATTAGAAGTATTTTTAAAAAATTTTTACAAATAGTAAACAAGCTTTCAAACCGAAACTGCCACGCCCACCCAAACCGAAACTAAATCTTGGATTCTTGTCATTTCCTTGAAAATAAGTTTAGGCCTGCTTCAAACTCAAATAGAATTAAATTTATTATTTTATTTTGTTTGGCAACAACAATTATGAAAAGAATTGAGGTGAAATGAGTTTATTGATCGATTGATTGCTTCTTTTCACGAGGTTCAAAATTTTGTTGTTTTCTGAAATTTGCTTCTTCGAACTGCAATTTTTTCAGATTATTTTCGTATTAATTTGAATTTTTTGCATTCATATTTATATTATTTATTAACTATTTAGTTATAAATATGCCGCGAAGCGGTAAGCGGTCAACGAGTGCTTAAAAAAAGGAAAGCGTTTGGTATTCATTGCAAAACAGCGTGTTCATCTACAAGCATTGAGTTGAATGAATCGGCGTCAAAAATCAAACTGGATAAACATGTAAATGATTATGAATCATTTCGGAATAATAATAATGCAAATGAAATAGTTAATTAAAATTTATTATCTAATTGTTTGAATAATTCTGTGTTATGCTCAACTTGCAAAAACAAAAGCATAAAACTAAAGTTTTCCAGGCAAGTTCAAGGACTTGCATCTGAGCATGTCTTTGAATTTTTTAAAATTCTAATAAAAACTTCAAATTGAAAAGTATCTGGTTAAAATGTTAGAAATATTGCATGAAATAATTATAAAAAAATATAAAAAGTTAAATAGGTTTTTGTGAAGATGTATCAAAGTGAAGTTATATCTTACTTACACTTGAACCGTAACGACTGCCTGTAATGTGTTCATTTAAGACCAGATAATTGAATTTTTTAAAAAAACTGGAAAAGATAGAGTTTTCAAAAACCAGATATATATTATTCAAAGCACATTCTTGCTGATAAATCTTAAAATCTAATATAAATTGATGTCAGGAGTTAAATATTAATACTTTTTTTACTAAATGTTGTTTTTTTCAAAACCATGATTTTTAACATAAAATGTACCTTTTCTCAAAAACTACTCATCCTAATGTGATTAAATTTTACACACTGTTTCTCCATGTATATATAAACATTTTAACCAAGGGAATTTTGATTATATACATTAACTTATATTTTATGGTTGCATGTGCAGTAAAATTTTCAAAATTTTTATGAAAATCCTGTATGAATGTGGATTTCATTTTTTTTAAAAATAATGAAAACTCCAAATTGCAAAAGCTCTGGTAAAAGTGAGTAGAAGAATGCATATAATGAATTAAAAAAATTATTTAAGAATGTTCAATAGTTTTTTAAAAAAGGTACATCAAAATTGGGTAATTTTAACATTATCGAGATAGGATTTCTTCTGCGTGCACCTACCCCCTTAAAAGACAAAGAACAGCTTCTAACCAGTGAAGGAACAGGCATGTTCCTTCACTGGATCACCAAACGATGAAAAACCAGTGAAGGAATAAGTGTTTCTTTACTGGGTTCATTTCCCAGTTGATGAAGATAAAAGAAATTTTTTAATTTTCTTGTACTTTTAGTCATATTATACATCAAAATTCTGTTTAAAAGACAAAAAACAACTTCTAACCAGTGAAGAAACAGGCATTGTCTTTCACTGGGAATACTTCCAGTGAATGAACAGTAATGTGTGAAATATGATTTTACATGACTCTAGGATAAGTAATTCTGCTATATAGAGGACAACCGAAATTTTGTTAAAAATTGTATGAATAATTCCTGAAATAATTTCAGTTTAAAATGTTAATTTAATAGCTTAATTTATGAAAAAATTATAATTTATATTTATTAATGGGGTGTGTAGTTACATCAAATGTTAGGCAACTTAATAAACTATGTTTACAAATCGAAAACTAATTAAATATAATCATAAAAATTTGAATAGAACATTTTTTCGCTGGCTTTTGCACCAAGAACTCCTAATAAGCTATCATTATAGGATAGCAACGGGATTATATAATTTATAAAAACTACTTTGCAATGTTAGAATTTAGAAGCAAGCTCCTCAACAAAAAGCAGAGTTAAACAGAAACGATACTCAATTTCTTCAGAAGCTTGAGAGGAAAATCCCTCAAGATATGTTTTAATTTTAACGCATGTAAATTTTTAACGCAGCATTGACTGAAGAGTCTAATATCGAAAATATCCAAGAGCCTGTACTTTTTTCAATATGGAAGAAGTACTTATTAAAAGAAGACCACTTGGTTAAGTCAAACTTAGGAACTGAAGCTAGTATTGATAATGAATGCATCTTAGATATCAAGTTTGAAATGAGTCCTCATGCTGATTCTCTCTTAGTTGAAAAAAGAAATGATTCTATAAGTAAAATCAGTACTTCTAAAGATCCTCTAGATATAAGTCAACAGGAGACGGATTTGCCTCAAACTTCAAGACACCTTTCCCCCGTCTATTTTCGAGAAAGGCTTTCTAGAAATGTTGCTGAAAAATCAGAAGAAGTTTGGAAGAACCATTCACATTGGCCAAATATTGATGATAAAAAGAAAGGTCAAATAAGAAGAAAAATGAATAAATTACCTAACTTCAGAGAAATGGCAAAAATTTCAAGAGGCTGAAAGATCTAAAAAAAAGTTAAAACAAGAGAACATGGAAAAGAAAAAGAAAGAAAAAATACTTAAAAAAGACAAAAAGCTTCAAGAAATAAGAGGAAAAAGAGTAAACAAAAAGGTGATAAAATAATAATGATAATAAACAGCATCGGATGACACAGTGATTTAGATTTGACTGTCAAATTATAAGAAAGAATGATTTTTTTCATTTATTTTGTATTTAACATCACTTTAATTTCTAGTTCATGATTACAGAAAAAAGTTAGCATTTTACAAGTACTTGTATGTTATAATTTCACAAATAGTCTTGTTTTTATGCATTTGTATGGCTAAAAAATTCATAAAGAGCATTAAAAAATAACCAAAATTAAGTGTTCCTTTACTGGGCAATTTTGTGTTCCTTCACTGGTAAGAGCTGTTCCTTCACTGGTAAGAGCTGTTCCTTCACTGGGTCTTCTTACTACTTGTTATTTGAACCTCCAAAACTTCAAAACAATATTATGTAAGTTCTCTACAATTTTTTTGCATAGTTTGCAATTAGTAACAAATATGTTGACACTGTCATTTAACTGAAATTACGAATTTTGAAATTAATATGATTTTTTAAAAGGCAAGCGAAGCTTAAGTGTTCCTTCACTGGTTAGTTTACCCTAATCATTTCACACAATTTTTAAACTTTTTCAACACCAAATTTGGATGGATATTTCACTACCGTTTTTATAGTAAAGCTTGCATTTCCAAAACAAAATATTTTTCCGAAAAAAAGATGTTATTTTCAGAAAAAAAATAATTTTTAAATTTAAATTCATAATTTATCAAAAACATTCCAAAACTTTAAAGTTAATTAAATATAAATTAGCGTCTCTACTAATCGTTTAGCATAGTATTATCTTCCTAGTGAGTGAAAATCAGATGATTAAATCAGCTGTTAATATGCTTATTTTTAATTTTGCGAACTGCAAATCTTCTGGTATGCTTTAATCGTAATATTTGTAATAAGAAAAAGTAGTTGATAACTGTTTTTACTTAAGAGAATCACAAATTATTAGAGTTTATTGAGTTTATTTTATCAATAGTAATTTTTTAAACTGTGAAAATTAAAGGAGTGGCAGCAGTTTTAAAAATGTTCAAGGCCCAGGAGTAACCGCATTTTTTGATGCCTAATATAGGACAAAATTTCTTAGTATGATAGACACTGTTTTTAAATTTAAGATTCGAACATAACATTTATTATGATATTTATTATTATTATATCAAATCTGAACGTAAATGGAGTAAATCATTTAAAATTAGTCTTATTTGCAAAGCTCAAAAGCATCACAGTGTTATTTCAAAAAGTACAAAACTTAACAAACATGTCAAATACAGAAAAGGTTTACTGATATGGAATAGTATCAAGATTGTATCATGACATATTTAATAAGTATCTTCTAATTATTATAATCTTGGACTAAAGTTATTTCTAAACTATATTATGTGAAAAAAGAGTATTTAAAACGTAAGAAATTTATTCATTCTCATTTCGTTAAAAATAGACATTTCAACGACTAACTTCATAACATCATTCATCATAACTTAATTCAATTTTTTCAGACATTATTGGCGCTCGCGCTGAAGTCAACAAAAGGCTTTTGTTTGTTTGTTTTATTGATTTCATCACTAATCGCTATAGAGGGAGAATAGTGGTGGCTCAGGGGATATAGCATTTGCCTTCCAATCAGGCGAACTGTGTTTGAATCCCAGCGATAGCATGGTCTATACGAATTCCGCACCCGGCTCTCACCGACCGCAGTGCTGACGTAAAATATCCTCAGTGGCAGACAAACCATGGGTTTGAGTCTCCTTGCCGTCAGGCTAAGCATGGGAGGCTTTCGTGATTTTCCCACCCATGTGATGCAATTGCGAGTTAGTTCCAACAAAAATTCCACCACGAAGGCAAATTTCTCCCAATACTTGATCCAGGAGTTACCTTGTCCTCTAGATTGAGTTCAAAACTCCAAGGCTGAGAAAGTTAAATATTAAATAACATAAACCCGAAATTAGGTCAGCTGTTCAATAATGGTTATAAAATAAAATAGGAGTTTAGTATATTAGGGCACTACCACAGATTAGGCATATTTCATGAAATTATGCTTCTGGTGAGGAAATAAACTGTAGTTATATCAATTATTGGAGCTTTTACTTAGTATTCCCATAAGAATTACATAAACTCAACGTTTAATGTAAAGCTTAAAGTAATAATATCTCTTATTCCTTCTTTTTTTGCAGGTGCTCTAAGTTTCATCATAATTTAACAAATTTTATTATAAGTTAATTTTGTACTTGTATCGATATGTTTTATTGCAAAAAACATTTCACATTTTCCTTCTGCTACTTATAATTTTTTAAATTATATATGAAATAAAAATTGCATGGCATTTATATTATAATAATATTAAAATTAAAATTCGATAAAGTTTCTTTTCTGTCTTGCTTCAAATAGCCTAAAAAATGAAACATATTTAACAATAAATTCTGAAAATAGTTATAATCGATTAATCAATACGTTGTTTAAAATCAATTACAATTTCGCGTAAGAAAAATAGTTTTGTGTAAGCTTTGCCATTCAAAAAGATTAATTATAAAAATGCAGAATGATTACATTCTGGTCTTTATTGTTCAGCATATTTTGAAAAATTTAGAATTAGTTGTCATTTTTCTGCAAGTCCGCATATGGCATATGTGACTTATTTTATCTTATCGTAAGCTTTCCCGACAAATTTATATATTTTTTGGCGAATGTTTCATATCTAATAGTGCTCATATTTTAAATATATACTTGTACTACAACTGTTCAATTGAGCATTGAAATTTAATATTTTATAGCTTTAGCATATATTTGTTTCCAATTATTAATCAAATATTTTGCTTGAGTTTCTATATATTCTTGTTATTATTACTAGAATATTTTTAGAAATTAAATATTTATTGCATCATCAGAAAAAACTATTTTACGATCAAAGAGTTATTTTAGAATAAAAAAATGCATTTTAAAACAAATAGTAATGTTTCAAGCATCAGAAGTTCTTTGACAAACAAGCTTCAAAGTTTTAAAATTTTTTACGTGTTACTTTACGTGTGTGGATTCCAATGCTTTAAACCATCATGGTCATCAAAATTGCTGAATGTCACACGCATATTCATAGCGATTTTATTTCAGTTTGTTCTGTTTTACACAATAATGCAAAATGTAGGACAATTGTTTTCCTTTAACTTCAATTTTCAAAACAAAAAGGCTATACTTTCTCGAATCCTTTGGCGAATCAGTGTTTGGGGAAGTTGGTTATCTCTGTATTTGAAAAAAAAATATCTCTTGAATTTACTTGTTAAGTATCAAGTAATTAATGTAAATAACGAACAAAAATATATTAAACTTACGAACATTGTGATTATATTATATTTAGCATTTTATCTAGTAATGGCTTCGTCAACTATTAATACAGTATTAAACTGGGAAAGCTTTCATAAGTGGATATTTTCTGAGATAATATTTATTAAAAACATGCAAATAAATTTTTCGGTTAAAACGTCTTGCGTAATAATTTATTCCTTAATAAATTTGCTCCCGGCTATGGTACTTTCTTTGCTTACCATATTTTACTCCACATGGTGCATAGAACTTGCAAGATTAATAAAAGGATGCAACTCATCTTTGGCACATAATTCTACTAATTATTTTATTAAGCATTATGACCGTGTTCACGACTTGGCAATGTCATCGGAAACTGCCCTATCTAGCACTGCTTTTTTCCTCTCCTGTTCACATTTTATTGAAGTTTCTCAAGTTTTTGCTAATGTGCTGGGGTTTTGGTCGCAAGTTTTTGGTGACTTTGCACTTCAGGCAAAATCGATGACATTACTTTTCATATACCCGATTGCATCTATTATTAGTTTCTTTGCAATTGCATATATAGCTGGAATAGTTGTAAAAGAAGATGAAATTTTAAGGAAAAAGGTTAAAAGAATAATTTATTTCTTCAAATCATCTCCAACTACTAGAAAAAAGGGAAAGAAATTAGCAGAATTTATGGATTCCAAGGATAAAATTATGCTTACTGGAGGAAGCATGTTTAAATTCACTACAAACTTTATTTTCACCTCTGTTGGTATCTTAAGCACTTATAACCTTTTAATTTTGCAAATAAACATTGATGAAAAGAATTAGTAATCAGAAACCTGAGAAAAAAAGATGATCAAAACTACCAAAAAATGACAAAATTTTACGTACTTCTGGCTCTATGGAAACACCAAAAAAAAAATAATAACAATGAAATATGGTTTATATGTTATAAAATTTATTCCGTTAAATTTACTTTTCAGTTTTGTATTTTTTGCTAAATGTATAGTAATCAGAACTATGATTTTGAAAAACAGAAATTCTGATAAATCGTTTCCATATAAATGGAAGAATTACGAAATGAATTATTTTATTAACCAGAATTATGGTTTCTTACCAGAACTGTCATTATCGTGCAGAACGGTAATTTCACCTGAATTTCTTTTTTCGTGTTAGGAATTAAAATTCGGAATCAATGAATTCTGTACAAATCAGATAAAATTCTATAATGGAGTTATAATCTGTATATCATATTTTACATATTTTATGACAAAACTGAACCTAATGAACTAGAAACTGAATGATAATAAAGAAACAATTTAACACTTAGTTAACTCTTAGTTTTACAATTCTTTAAGAATCAGATTTAAGTTAACATTTGAACGTTATTCAAAATGTTAGGAATGACTTTTTTACTCATTTACTAAATCATATTGTTTTAAAATACATATTAAGGAATTGTTTGTTAATCTGTTGTAAATATATTATTTGCTATAATTGCATTTCTTAACTATTTGTTAATTATGATTTTGTAACCTGAAGATTTGTTTATTTTAATTTATTGTTAAATGATTTGTTAATTATATGTTTTGTAAAATATAATTGAGTTCTCAGTTATTCACCAAAAAACAGAATTTCTTGCCTATAAAACTTTTACTAAGCATGTCTTAATATAGGATTCAGGAACTTAGCTGTTAATTAAAAATAGAGAGTACGAATTTTAAAACTTGCTTCATTTTCTTTTTGATCTCAAAATTTAATATATCATAAATCATATTGCTTTCCATAGATTTAAATAGCTTTTCATTTCATTTACAGCTGCGCATGAACAAAGTATTTTTTTACTACTCACAAAATACCTTTACCTACTAATTTTTCGTTATTCATACTTTAGGTGTGGGGGGGATTTGACTTTAATACACAGTGCGTTTTGCAAGAATAAACCTTTAAAATCTTTGCAAAAATAGGTCAAAAAAATATGCACGTTAAATATCGAAAACTAATATTTAAGCATGATTAAAAACCTTACTCTATCATAATCTAATGAATCACAACTAAGGAAGGCAAAACTAAGAAAGGAAGGCTACTAGGAAAGGTATCTAAGGAAGGTCATCAAAATATACACCCAAACATCAATTTGTGATCCTTATTGTACAAATATGCATATTGGGAACCCTTGTCCTAAAATATGTAATAAACCAATATCTTTTTTTTTTCTTGATAGAAGAACCCGAAAAAAAGCACTTTAATAGTATTTTTAGTGAATAAGCGTGAATAAGTGTTATTTTCAAAACTAAATTATTCATACTATTTTGTCTTATTTAAATATTTTTTTTAAATTAAATACAACTAACGTTTTTATTAGTCGATCATATAAAATGTTTATAAATCTACTGTTTTTCCAACAATCAAAGTAATATTGCTTTGTAGTAATATAATATGCAAATAAAGTATACAAAATGCATATTAACAATTTCTAGTTTTTTAGGGAAAATATTAAAATTTTAAATATGGAATAGTATCAATATTGTAACATAACATATTTAATGAGTCAACTCTAATTAATGTAATCTTGGACTAAAGTTATATCGAAACTATATTATGTGGAAAAAGAATATTTAAAACATAAGAAATTTATTCATTTTCATTTGGTAAAAAAGAATACACTTCATGACTAAAAAAACGCAATTTTTTCAGACATTATTGGTTATTTCAGACATATTTCTTCACCAATCGCTATAATATAGGTGTAGTGAGTCGTAGGAAATCAGGGGATTGAGCATTCGCCGACCAATGAGGTAAACCGTGTTTGAATCCCAGCGATGGCTTGGTCGCTACGAATTCCTCATCCGGCTCGCACCGATCACTGTGCTAACGTAAAATATCCTCAGTGGTTTCCTCAGTTTTAAAATATCACAAATCATGGTTTTTAGACCCTTGCCGTTAGGCTGACCATGGAAGGTCTTCTTGATTTTCCTCTCCATGTAATGCAAATGCGAGTTAATTCCATGAAAAAGTCCTCCACTAGGGCAAATTTCTCCCAATGCTTGATCCAGAAGTTCCCTTGTCTTCCAGATTGGGTTCAAAATTAAAAGGCTACGAAGTTGAATATTTGTAGACATAAGCCCCGTAATTGGAACGGCTGTTCAACAATAGTCATAAAGTATAAAAGGACTGCAGTATATTAGGGCCCTACCGCATTTTAGGCATATTTCATGAAATTCTGGAGAATTTCATGAAATTCTGGAGAATGAATTTCTGGTGAGGAAATAAACTGTAATTATATCCATTATTGGAGCTTTTATTTAGTTTTCCAATAAGAATTACATAAACTCAATGTTTAATGTAAAGTTTAAAGTAATAATATCTCTAATTCCTTCTTTTTTTGCAGGTGCTCTAAGTTTTATCATAATTTAACAAATTTTATTATAAGTTAATTTTGTACTTGTATCGATATGTTTTATTACAAAAAACAATTCACATTCTTCTTCCGCTACTTATAATTTTTTAAATGATATCTTACTATATATAAAAATCTAATGATAGTGTCGCAGTTTTTCACATTTTTATTGGCTGGAAAATCACGTGGTAGGATCCAGTTTTCCCACATTCATTTTCATATTGGTTCGGTTGTCATCAGCATAGAATTGATATCAGTCATGAAGTTATTGCTTTCCTATCAATATTTGGATTTCCCTAATTTAAAGAGTTAAAATTGCCTGTACTGTTATTACGTTTTTGATTTTGTTTTGTTTCTAAAATAAAACTTTAGGAGGATTGTTTTTTCAAAATTATTTTTATTAGAATAATGTAATTCTACATTTACATTTTAAGATAAAGTTCTTTTAATAAGCGTCTGATCTTATTAACAGTTTTACGGTTATTATTTTTTGTTGCTAATGACATTAGTATCTATATTATATAAAACGCTAATACGTACGTATGTATGTATCAATAAAACCGATGATATTTCTTTTCTCGCGCTGGCAACAGTTTTCATTTTTAATTGATTGGATTCGGCACGCAAGAGCACGTAGTGAGCAACCAGATAACAATAACCAGAGTGAGCATTATCAGGTTGTTCAATTCAGATTCATGCACTAAAAACATGACAATATTTAATTTAAACTCAATTAGGAATTAATTAATTAATTGAAGTGAGAATGCTTTAAAAGGCCGCTGTTGAATTGATATTTTTCTATTGGGAGCTACCTAAACGTCTAAAAAACGTTTAAGTGTTTGTATTGAATGCATTGAATTTTTTTATATTTCGCGTTTATTTATGCATTGAATTTTCACGCTTTAAAATGCAGAATATTAGTGAAGCAATATTTGATAATTTATTTTGCTAATATGTTTCTTATTTAGCTAATGTTTTGATTTTTTCACCACGTACAATCTAAATAGCTAATATACTTTTTTAAAAGCCAATAACAACATTGGTAGAATTCTTCTACAGAAGTACAATACGATGTCTTTGATGATAAAATACTATGTCTTTGATGATAATATATTATGTCTTAGTGCTAGAACATTGTGTTCATTGGCGAGCGAGCGCAACGAGTCATGGTTCACGGCGTGATCCACATAGGATTGCGTAGCAATTCTCGGGGGTTGGCGAGCGTTAGCGAGCAGGGGGTGGAGCCTCCTAGTATGAAATAAAAATTGCATGACATTTATATTATAATAATATTGAAATTAAAATTCGATAAAGTTTCTTTTCTGTCTTACTTCAAATTGCCTTAAAATGAAACATATTTAACAATAAATTCTGAAATTAGTGATAATCGATTAATCAATACGATGTTTAAAATCAATTACAATTTTGCTTTAGAAAAATAGTTTTGTAAAAGCGCTGCCATTCAAGAAGATTAATTATAAAAATACAGAATGATTACTTCCAGGTCCTTATTGTTCAGCATATTTTGAAAAATTTAGAATTAGTTCTCATTTTTCTGCAAGTCCACATATGGCATATGCAACTTATCTTATGTAATCGTAAGCTTCCCCGACAAATTTATATATTTTTTGGCGAATGTTTCATATCTAATAGTGCTCAGCTTTTAAATATATACGTATACTATAACTGTCCAATTGGGCATTGAAATTTAACATTTTACAACTTTAGCATATATTTAATTCCAATTATTAATCAAATATTTTGCTTGAGTTTCTATATATTCTTGTTATTATTACTAGAATATTTTTAGAAATTAAATATTTATTGCATCTTCAGACAAAACTATTTTACGATCAAAGAGTTATTTTAGAATAAAAAAATGCATTTTAAGACGAATAGTTATGTTTCAAGCATCAGAAGTTCTCTGACAAACAAGCTTCAAAATTTTAAAATTTTTTACGTGTTACTTTACGTGTGTGGATTCCAATGCTTTAGACCATCATGGTCATCAAAATTGCTGAAAATCACACGCATATTTATAGCTATTTTATTTCATTTTGTTCTGTTTTACACAATAATGCAATATGTAGTACAATTGTTTTACTTTAACTTCAATTTTCAGAACAAAAAGGCTATACTTTCTCGAATCCTTTGGCGAATCAGTGTTTGGGGAAGTTGGCTATCTCTGTATTCAAAAAATAAATATCTCATGAATTTACTTGTTAAGTACCAAGTAATTAATGTAAGTATCAAACAAAAATATATCAGACTTACAAACATTATGATTCTATTATATTTAGCATTTTATCTAGTAATGGCTTCGTCAATTATTAATGCTGTATTAAACAAAGAATTCTTTCATGAGAAGATGTTTTTGGAGATAATCTTGATTAAAAACATGCAAATGAATTTTTCGGTTAAAACGTCTTGCGTAATAATTTATTCTTTAATAAGTTTGTTCCCGGCTATGGTACTTTCCTTGCTTACCATATTTTACTCCACATGGTGTACAGAACTTACAAGATTAATAAAAGGATGCAACTCTTCTTTGGCACATGATTCTACTAATTATTTCATTAAGCATTATGACCGTGTTCACGACTTGGCAATCTCATCGGAAAATGCACTATCTAGCACTGCTTTTTTCCTCTCCTGTTCACACTTTATTGAAGTTTCTCAAGTTTTTGCTAATGTGCTGGGGTTTTGGTCGCAAGTTTTTGGTGACTTTGAACTTCAAGCGAAATCGATGACATTACTTTTCATGTACCCGATTGCATCTATTATTAGTTTCTTTGCAATTGCATATATAGCTGGAATAGTTGGAAAAGAAGATGAAATTTTAAGGAAAAAGGTCAAAAGAATAATTTACTACTTCAAGTCATCTCCAACAACTAGAAGAAAGGGAAAGAAATTAGCTGAATTTATGGATTCCAAGGATAAAATTATGCTAACTGGAGGAGGCATGTTTAAATTCACTACAAACTTTATTTTCACCTCTGTTGGTATCTTAAGCACTTATAACCTCTTAATTTTGCAAATAAACATTGATGAAAAAAATTAATAACCAGGAACCTGAGATAAAAAGATGATCAAAACTACCAAAAAGTACTTCTGGCTCTATGGAAACACCAAAAAAAAAACTAGCAATGAAATATGGTTTATATGTGATAACATTTATTCGGCTAAATTTACTTTTCAGTTTTGTATTTTTTGCTAAATGTGTAGTAATCAGAACTATGATTTTGAAAAACAGAAATTCTGATAAATCGTTTCCATATAAAAGGAAGAATTACCAAATGAATTACTTTATTAACCAGAATTATGGTTTCTTACCAGAAATGTCATTATCGTACAGAACGGTAATTTTACATGAATTTCTTTCTTCTTGTTAGTAATTAAAGTTCGGTATTAATGAATTCTGTTCAAATCAGATAAAATTCTATAATGGAATTATAATCTATATATATCATATTTTACTTATTTTATGTGACAAAACTAAACCTAATGAACTTGAAACTGAATGATAATAAAGAAAAGTTTTAATACTTAGTTAACTCTTAGTTTTGCAATTCTTTCAGAATCAGATTTAAATTAACAGATGTACGCTGTTCAAAATGTTAGGAATGACTTTTTTACTCATTTACTAAATCATATTTTTTTAAAATACATATTAAGGAATTGTTTGTTTATCTGTTGTAAATACATTCCTTGCTATAATTGCATTTCTTAACTATTTGTTAATTATGATTTTGTAATCTGTAGATTTGTTTAATTTAATTTATTGTTAAATGATTTGTTAATTATATGTTTTGTAAAATGTAATTCAGATCTCAGTTATTCACCAAAAAACAGAATTTCTTGCCTATAAAACTTTTACTAAGCATGTCTTAATATAGGATTCAGGAACTTAGCTTTTAATTAAAAATAGAGAGTACGAAATTGCAGTTTTTGAAAGAAGGATTCTCAGAACAATCCTTGGACACGTCAACGAAAATGGCCTATGTCGAAGAAGTTTTAACTCAGAGACTTATTAGGGCTTTTATTGAGCTTGATATTGTAAAGAGTGTTAAAAAGAATAAACTAGGCTTCTCATATTGCTAAAATGGATGAAAAAATGCGGTAAAGAAGTTTTTGTTGCAAAGGCATTCACCGACCGGATAAGAGTAAAACCGAAACTAAACTGGATTGATTCTTTTGATCTTGATTTAGGAGTGACAAGGGTGAAACAAAATAGGTGACCAGGTCTATCAATAAGCTGCCCAGGATGAGTCTTCAACAGAAGGCTTTGACCCACCCTGGGCAGTCATCTAAAAATTGTAAATGATAACTCGTATCTTATTTAATCAATTTTATAAATTATTATAAAGATGTTTCCTTAATATTTTATGAATGTTGTAAAGATAAAAATGCTTTTTTGTGCAGTGGTTATATTTCACAACAAATTTATGTCATTCCGCTTTACAAATGTGAAAGCCACGCGATGTAAACTAAAAGACACACTTCTTCTATATTTTCCTTCTTTTTTTAATTTTAAAACTTGTTTTTTTTTCCGTTTTGATCTCTAAATTTAATCTATCATAAATCATATTGCTTTCCGTAGATTTAAATAGCATCTGATTTCATTTATAGTTGCGTATGAACAAAATATTTTTTTACTATTCACAAAATACCTTTAGCTACTAATTTTTTAGTAATTTATATTTTAGGGAGAAAAAAATTTAACTTGAATATGCAGTGTGTTTTGCAAGAATAAATCTTTAAAATCTTTGCCAAAAATGAGTCAAAAAAGTGCGCACATTAAATATCGAAATCTAATATTTAAGCATAAGTAAAAACGTTACGCTTTCAGAATCTAGTGAATCACGACAAAGGAAGGCAAAACTAAAAGCGTCAGAACTTGTCTGATTGCTGACGCAATGAGAGAGAAGTTGAAAGGCGATTATTAAAAACACTTTTATGTTTCAGGAGGTCATCAAAATATTCACCTAAACATTAATTTGTGATTCTTATTGAACGAATATGCATATTGGAAACCCTTGTCCTAAATTATGTAATAAAACGCTATCTTTAATTTTTTTTCTTGAAAGAAGAACCTGAAAAAAAGCATTTTTATTGTCATTTTAGTGAATAAGTGTGAATTCTTCTTTAGATATTTTTTTTAACTTCAAGAAGTTATTTTCAAAACTAAATTATTCATAATATTTTGTCTTTTTTAAATATTTATTTTCAAATTTAATGTAACTGACGTTTTTATCAGTCGATCATATAAAATGTTTCTAAACCTACTGTTTTTCCAACAATCAAAGTAATATTGTTTTGTCATAATATAGTATGCAAATAAGTTTGTATTAACAATTTCTATTTTTTTAGAGAAAATATTAAAATTTTAAGTATGGAATAGTTTCACGATTGTAACATAAAATATTTAATAAGTCAACTCGAATTATTATAATCTCGGACTAAAGTTATTTCTAAGCGATATTATGTGAATAAAGAATATTTAAAACATAAGAAATTTATTCATTTGTATTTGGTAAAAAAGAATACACTTCAAAGACCAACTTCATGACTTAAAAAAAGCAATTTTTTTAGACATTATTGGTCATTTCAGACATATTTCCACACCAATCGCTATAATATGAGTGTAGTGAGTCGTGGGGAATCAGTGGATAGAGCATTCGCGCCTTCCAATGAGGTGAACCGTATTTGAATCCCAGCGATGGCTTGGTCGATACAAATTCCCCACCCGGCTCGCACCGATCACAGTGCTGACGTAAAATATCCTCAGTGGTAAACAAATCATGGTTTTGAGACCCTTGCCGTCAGGCTAACTATAGAAGATCTTCGTGATTTTCCTCTCCATGTAACGCAAATTCGAGTTAGTTCCATAAAAAAGTCCTCCACTAGGGCAAATGTCTCCCAATGCTTGATCCAGAAGTTCCCTTGTCTTCTAGATTGGGTTCAAAATTACAAGGCTGCGGAGTTGAATATTTGTAGACATAAACCCCGTAATTGGGACGGCTGTTCAATAATGGTCATAAAATAAAATGTTAGGGAGCTATCGCATATTAGGCATATTTCATGAAACAAAGCTTCTGGCGTGGAAATAAGCTGTGGCTATATTCATTAAAAGGGCTTTTACTTAGTAATCTAATAAGAATTATATAAACTCAACGTTTATTGTAAAGTTTAAATTAATAATATCTCTAATTCTTACTTTTTTGCAGGTGCTCTAAGCTTCATCATAATTGAACAAATTTAATCATAAGTTAATTTTGTGCATGTTTTATTATAAAAAAAATTTCACATTTTTCTTCCGCTACATCAGTAATAATTTTTTAAAATGAAATAAAAAATAAAAATTGCATGACGTATATATTATTAATAATATTAAAATAAAATTCGATAAAGTATTATTTTTGTCTTACTTCGCATTGCTTGAAAAATTGGAAATATTGATCAATAAGTTTTGAAAACAGTGATAATCGATAAAATAAATAGGTTTTTTAAAATCAATTACTAATTAGTGTAAGAAAAATATTTTTGTAAAATCGTTGCCACTTAAGTAAATTAAGTGTAAAAATACAAAATGATTACTCTCAGGTCTTCATTGTTCAGCATATTTTATGAAATTTAGAATTAGTTGCCATTTTTCTGCATGTTCGTATATGATATATGCAACTTATTTGGAATAATTATAAGCTTACTCGACTAATCATCCTTTTTGGTGAATGTTTCATAGCTAATAGTGCTCATATTCAAAATATATGCTATACACGTATACAATAACTGTCCAAGTGGGCATTATAAAGTTTAATATTTTACAGCTTTAGCATGTATTTGCTTCCAATTATTAACTAAATATTTCGCTTTAATTTCTATATATTCTTGTTATTATTAGCAGAATATTTTTAAAAATTAAATATTTATTGCATCTTCCGACGAAACTCATTTATGATCAAGGATACTGAAAGAAAACACAAATAATTAAGATCAAAAGGAAAAAACTTCTTTGAAAAAAACGCGCTAAAAAGCAGCAGAAATTTCAGAAAAAAGTATCAATACAAAACAAATGAAATAAAACAAAAATACGACCACCGAAGCCGACGTCTTCAGGGGGTACCGGCCCCGGTAGCCATTAAAAACAAAACCATTTCTATTTGAGGGAGAAGCAAAAGCTTAAAATATCTCCCTCAGTACCCCGATGGTTTTGTATAGAGGTCCAGGAAAAACAAGATACATTCAAAAGAATAAACAAATTACGAAAAGAAAATCAATAAAAATCATCAGAAAATTAAAAACTCACAGTCACAGGTCAAGAATCAACTTCAAAAGCGGAGGAAAAGGAAACACTAAAAACTGAAAAACAACGCCCCCTATAATATTGCGCAGTAAAAGTTTAAAAAATTCTCCTGACCTTTTCATATCATTTTTAATACAAATTACAAATTACGAAAAGAAAATCAATAAAAATCATCAGAAAATTAAAAACTCACAGTCACAGGTCAAGAATCAACTTCAAAAGCGGAGGAAAAGGAAACACTAAAAACTGAAAAACAACGCCCCCTATAATATTGCGCAGTAAAAGTTTAAAAAATTCTCCTGACCTTTTCATATCATTTTTAAACTTTTACTGCGCAATATTATAGGGGGCGTTGTTTTTCAGTTTTTAGTGTTTCCTTTTCCTCCGCTTTTGAAGTTGATTCTTGACCTGTGACTGTGAGTTTTTAATTTTCTGATGATTTTTATTGATTTTCTTTTCGTAATTTGTTTATTCTTTTGAATGTATCTTGTTTTTCCTGGACCTCTATACAAAACCATCGGGGTACTGAGGGAGATATTTTAAGCTTTTGCTTCTCCCTCAAATAGAAATGGTTTTGTTTTTAATGGCTACCGGGGCCGGTACCCCCTGAAGACGTCGGCTTCGGTGGTCGTATTTTTGTTTTATTTCATTTGTTTTGTATTATGATCAAGGAGTTGTTTTAGAATATAAAAAAAATGTTTGTTAAAACTAATAGTTATGCTTCAAGCATCAAAGATTCTCTGACAAACAAGCTTCAAAATTTCAAAATTTTTTATGTGTTACTTTACGTGTGTGGATTCCAATGCTTTAAACCATCGTGGTCATCGAAATTACTGAAAATCACACGCATATTCATAACCATTTTATTTCATTTTGGTCTGCTTTACACAATAATGCAATACGTAGTACAATTGTTCTACTTTAACTTCAATTTTCAGAACAAAAAGGCAATACTTTCTCGAATCTTTTGGCGAATCGTGTTTGGGGAAGTTGGTTTTCTCTATATTTAAAAAATATTTATCTCATCAATTTACTTGTTAAGTACCAAGTAATTAATGTAAACAGCAAACAAAAATATATCAAACTTACAAACATTATAATTCTATTATATTTAGCATTTTATCTAGTAATTTCTTCGTCACTTATTAATGCAGCACTAAACTGGGAATACTTTCATGAGATGATATTTTCAGAGATAATATTTTTTAAAAACATACAAATGAAACTTTCGATTAAAACGTCTTGCATAATAATTTATTCTTTAATAAATATGTTCCTGGATATGGTACTTTATTTGCTCACCATATTTTACTCCACATGGTGCATAGAACTGACAAGATTAATAAAAGGATGCAAATCTTCTTTGGCACATAATTCTACTAATTATTTCATTAAGCATTATGACCGTGTTCACGACTTGGCAATCTCATCGGAAACTGCACTATCTAGCACTGCTTTTTTCCTCTCTAGTTCACACTTTATTGAAATTTCTCAAAGTTTTGCTAAAGTACTGGGCTTTTGGTCGCAAGTTTTTGGTGACTTTGAACTTCATGCGAAATCGATGACATTACTATTCTTGCCCCCGATAGCATCTTTTATTAGTTTCTTTGCAATTGCATATATAGCTGGAATAGTTGGAAGAGAAGATGAAATTTTAAGAAAAAAAGTCAAAAGAGTAATTTATTCCTTCAAATCATCTCCAACTACTAGAAAAAAAGGAAAGAAATTAGCTGAATTTATGGATTCCAAGGATAAAATTATGCTTACTGGAGGAGGCATGTTTAAATTCACTGCAAACTTTATTTTCACCTCTGTTGGTATCTTAAGCACTTATAACCTTTTAATTTTGCAAATAAACATTGAGGAAAAGAATTAATAACCAGAAACCTGAGAAAAAAAGATGATCAAAACTACCAAAAAATTATAAAATTTAATGTGCTTCTGGCTCTATGGAAACACCAAAAAAACTAACAATGAAATATGATTTATATGTGATAAAATTTGGAAAATTATCATGTTATCTTAAAGCATGGCATGAAAAACATTTATTCGGTTAAATTTACTTCTCAGTTTTGTATTTTTTACTAAATGTGCAGTAATAAGAACTATGGTTTTAAAAAACAGAAATTCTGATAAATCGTAATCGTTTGGTAATTTTTCCATATAAATGGAAGAATTACCAAATGAATTATTTTATTAACCAGAATTATGGATTTTAACCAAAAATGTCATTATCGTATAGAACGGTAATTTTACTAGAATTTCTTTTTTCCGTGTTAGTAATTAAAGTTCGGAATGAATGAATTCTGTTCAAATCTGATAAAATTCTATTATGGAATTATAATCTGTATATTATATTTTACATATTTTATATAAAACTAAACCTAATGAACTAGAAACTGAATAATAATAAAGAAACAATTTAATACTTAGTTAACTCTTAGCTTAACAATTCTTTAAGAATCAGATTTAAGTTAACAGATGTACGCTATTCAAAATGTTAGGAATGATTTTCTTACTCATTTACTAAATTATCTTTTTTTAAATATATACTAAGAAATTGTTTTTTAATCTGTTTTAAATACATTATTTGCTAATAATTGCATTTCTTACCCATTTGTTAATTATGATTTTGTTACCTGTTGATTTGTTTAAGTTAGTTTATTGGTAAATAATTTGCTAATTGTATGTTTTGTAAAATGCAATTAAGATCTCATTTTTTTCTCCCAGAAGCAGAATTTTTCATTCATAAAACTTTTACGAATCATGACTTAATATAGGATTCAGAAACTTAGCTTTTAATTAAAAATAGAGAGTACGAAATTGCAGTTTTTGAAAGAAGGATTCTCAGAATAGTATTTGGACAGAATAATATTGGGACGGCTGTTCAATAATGGTCATAAAGTGAAAAAGGAGTGCAGTATATTAGGTCACTACCACATTTTAGGCATATTTCATGAAACAAAGCTTCTGGTGAGGAAATAAACTGTGGCTATATTCCTTATTGGAGCTTTTACTTAGTATTCTAATAAGAATTATATAAACTCAATGTTTAATGTAAAGTTTAAATGAATAATATCTTTTATTCCTACCTTTTTGCGGGTGCTCTTTCATCGTAATTTAACAAATTTAATCATAAGTTAGTCTTGTATATGTATCTCTATGTTTCATTATAAGAAAAATTTCACATTTTTCTTCCGCTACATCAGTAATAATTTTTTAAATGAAATAAAAAATGAAAATTGCATGACATATATATTATTAATAATATTATAATTAAAATTCGATAAAGTATTATTTTTGTCTTACTTCACATTGCCTGAAAAATTGGAAATATTGATCAATAAGTTCTGAAAACAGTGATAATCGATAAAATAAATAGGTTTTTTAATAGCAATTACTAATTAGTGTAAGAAAAATATTTTTGTAAAAACGTTGCCACTTAAGTAAATTAAGTGTAAAAATACAGAAAGATTACTCTCAGGTCTTTATTGTGCTGCATATTTTATAAAATTTAGAATTATTTGCCATTTTTCTGCATGTTCGCATCTGATATATGCAACTTATTTGGAATAATTATAAGCTTACTCGACTAATCATCCTTTTTGGTGAGTGTTTCATAGCTAATAGTGCCCATATTCAAAACATATATTATACACGTGTACTATAACTGTCCAAGTGGGTATTAAAGTTTAATATATTACAGCTTTAGCATGTATTTGCTTCCAATTATTAACTAAATATTTCACTTGAGTTTCTATATATTCTTGTTATTATTAGCAGAATATTTTTAAAAATTAAATATTTATTGCATTTTCAAACGAAACTATTTTATAATCAAGGAGCTGCTTTAGAATATAAAGAAAAATGCTTGTTAAAATTAATAGTTATGTTTCAAGCATCAAAAGTTCTCTGTCAAACAAGCTTCAAAATTTCAAACTTTTTTATGTGTTACTTTACGTGTGTGGATTACAATGCTTTAGACCATCAGGGTCATCAAAATTGCTGAAAACCACACGAATATTCATAGCAGTTTTATTTCATTTTGGTATGTTTTACACAATAACGCAATATGTAGTACAATTGTTTTACTTTAACTTCAATTTTCAGAACAAAAAGGCAATACTTTCTCGAATCTTTTGGCGACTCAGTGTTTGGGGAAGTTGGTTCTCTCTATATTTAAAAAATAAATATCTCATGAATTTACTTGCTAAGTACCAAGTAATTGATGTAAATAACAAACAAAAATATATCAGACTTACAAACATTGTGATTCTATTATATTTAGTATTTTATCTAGGAATGACTTCGTCAACTATTAATGCAGCATTAAACTGGGACTTCTTTCATGAATGGATATTTTCTGAGATAATATTTATTAAAAACATACAAATGAATCTTTCGGTTAAAACGTCTTGCATAATAATTTATTCCTTAATAAATATATTTCTGGCTATGGTACTTTCTTTGCTCACCATATTTTACTCCACATGGTGCATAGAACTTGCAAGATTAATAAAAGGATGCAACTCTTCTTTGGCACATAATTCTACTAATTATTTTATTAAGCATTATGACCGTGTCCACGACTTGGCAATGTCATCAGAAACTGCACTATCTAGCACTGCTTTTTTCCTCTCCTGTTCACACTTTATTGAAGTTTCTCAAGTTTTTGCTAATGTGCTGGGATTTTGGTCGCAAGTTTTTGGTGACTTTAAATTTTATGCGAAATCGTTGACAATTCGTTTCGTGCACCCGATTGCATCTATTATTAGTTTCTTTGCAATTGCATATATAGCTGGAATAGTTGGAAAAGAAGACGAAATTTTAAGGAAAAGAGTCAAAAGAATAATTTATTTCCTCAAATCATCTCCAACTACTAGAAAAAAAGGAAAGAAATTAGCTGAATTTATGGAATCTAAGGATAAAATTATGCTTACTGGAGGAGGCATGTTTAAATTCACTACAAACTTTATTTTCACCTCTGTTGGTATCTTAAGCACTTACAACCTTTTAATTTTGCAAATAAACATTGAGGAAAAGAATTAATAACCAGAAACCTGAGAGAAAAAGATGATCAAAACTACCAAAAAATGACAAAATTTAACGTGCTTTTGTCTCTATGTAAACACCAAAAAAACTAACAATGAAATATGGTTTAGATGTGATAAAATTTGGTAGTTTTTCATGTTACCTTCGAGAATGGCATAAAAAACATTTATTCTGCTAAATTTACTTTTCAGTTTTGTATTTTTTACTAAATGTGTAGTAATAAGAACTATGATTTTTTAAAACAGGGATTCTCATAAATCGTTACCGTATGAATGGAAGAAATACCAAATGAATGATTTCATTAACCAGAAATGTCATTATAGTACAGAACGGTAATTTTTCTAGAATTTCTTTTTCCGTGTTAGTAATTAAAGTTCGGTATTAATGAATTCTGTTCAAATCTGATAAAATTCTATTATGGAATTAGAATCTGTATATCATATTTTACATATTTTATGAAAAAACTAAACCTAATGAACTAGAAACTAAAGGATAATAAAGAAACAAATTAATACTTAGTTGACTCTTAATTTATCAAATCAGATTTAAGTTAGCAGATGTACGCTGTTCAAAATATAAGGAATGACTTTTTTTACTCATTTACTAAATCACATTTTTTTAAATACATAATAAGGAATTGTTTGTTAATCTGTTTTAAATATATTATTTGTTGATAATTGCATTTCTAAACTATTTGTTAATTGTGATTTTGTAACCTGTTGATTTGCTTAATTTGATTTATTGTTAAGTAATTTGTTAATTATATGTATTGTAAAATGTAACTTAGATCTCATTTTTTCTCCCAGAAACAGAATTTTTCATTCATAAGATTTTTGCTAAGCAGGTCTTAATATAGGATTCAGGAACTTAGTTTTTAATTAAAAATAGAGAGTACGAAATTGCAGTTTTTGAAAGGAAGATTCTCAGAACAATCCTTGGACACGTCAAAGAAAATGGCCTATGTCGAAGAAGTCTGAACTCAGAGACATATTTTTTTTCTAGGCTGAAGAACCCGAAAAAAATAAAAATTTAATTGTCATTTTAGTAAATAAGTGTGAATTCTGCTTCAAATATTTTTTAATTTCAAGAAGTTATTTTCAAAACTAAATTATTCATAATTTTTTTGGTCTTTTTTAACTATTTTTTTTAAAATTTAATATAACGTTATTATCAGTAGATCACATAAAATGTTTTTAAACCTACTGTTTTTTCAACAATCAAAGTAATATTGCTTCGTCATAATATGGTATGCACATAAGTTTGTATTCACAATCACAATTTTTTCAGGGAAAATATTAAAATTTAATATATTACATATTTAAATGCAATATATTAAAATATGTAAAAAGTAAAACTTTAAAAAAACAATTATGAAAAGCGAGTATTTCATTAATACATTTAATATTCGATAAACTAAGTTTACTTTACATCTAATCTTGTGAAAAAAATTTAAAATGTCATAAGAAATAATGAAAGTACTAGAAATCGATTATTCGACATTTTCTATCAAAGTCATTCATTTTTGCTAAAAGAAAAAAGTATTTTAGAAAATCTTTGTCACTTAAGATAATTAAGCTTTCAGGTGCATAAAGAATACTTTTAGCACTTTATTACATAGTATAATTTTAAAAATACGCCTTAGTTCTCGTAGATATATTAAATTAATCACTCCATTTAAATATTTTTTCATTCTCACCAAATTATTTTGCAAAAAAATACTTAATTTTTATTTTCTCAGATACTATTATAAGAAATAAGTGAAATTTAAATTTATCCATAGAAAAATACATAGAGAAACAAGGTATGAAAAATTATGAAGCATTATTTATATAATTATATAACTTTTATAATACTTTACTCGTAACTATATAACTTTTTTCTGTCCACAACTAAATTAAATAAACAAATAACAAATGTTAAAAATTATTATTTGCCTGCAATTATCTTTGGGTAAACCGGTTTCATTAGTAGGTACAATTTTTTTTCTTCGCTGAAACTGCTAAATTAGTTTTAAAGATATAACCAAAAGCGAAAAAAGTGAAATTAACATTAAGTAGGACCAAACTTTCATCCGTTCTCCGGATTTAAATGCACAAGAGTCACAATTTTTTGATTCCGGACAACCGTATTTGAAATGTCAAAAATCTTAATATGTAAAAAAAAATATTATGTTCTTATTCAGAGAAAGTGCATTTTTTCATCCGATTTCATTATTTAATTAATAGTTAACACTAATTCATTAGAATATTTGAGGTCACCTCCAGGAACCATTAAGATTGACACTTAGTTGGTGAAAATCCGACCCTTAGAGCGAAAGTTACTCCTGGTGATATCTCTATTATTTTAATTTTTTGACACGATACATTTTTACGATGCTAATAAGCATAATTTATAAAATTATGTGTGCCACAATTGTCAATTTTAACTTTTAAATTCCATGTTTTCATGGTCTGATATTTTTTATGAATTTTAATTAAGTGTTTTTCTACAGAGTTTTCAAATATTCTTAAATTTTTAACAAAGTTTTTTTTTAAAGTTTCCGTTTTAAACAATTAAAACGTTATTTTGAAAGGTCAAAATGTTTGTCGAAACTCCAATTTATTTCGTTTCCAACATCAAAAGCTCTCTACAATACTAGCTTCAGAGTTTTAACGTTTTATACGCGATACTTTATGCATTCGAATTTTGAAACTTAAAACTTTTATCACCAACAAAAGTGTTGAAAACTGTACACATATGTATAGCCATTTTATTTCAAATCGGATTGTTTTATTCTATAATTCAATACATTGTTTCAATACATTTTTTCAATATTTCTCTCTCTCTCACCCAGCACAATTTTCAGAATAAAAAAAAATTCTTTTCACCAGAATTCTTTGAAAAATCGATATTTGGGAAACATGGCTATCTTTAAATTTAAAAAATAAATGTCTCAATCATTTACTTGCTAATACCAAAACAATTAATGTATGTAACATGAAAAAGTATATCAAATATACAAATATTATCGTACTTATATATTTTCAATGTACCTAGTTATAGCTCTATCAATTATTTATTCAATAACTTTCTAGGAATATTTTGCTGAAAAGATATTTTCAGATAAAGAATTTGTGAAATGTTTGATAATGGGATTTCCACTAAAAAACTTATGCACAAATAGCACACCACTTAATAAATGTACTGACACCTATAGTACTTTCATTGCTTGCAATATTTCACACTACATGGTGCATAGAATTGGCTAGACAGCCGAAAAGATTTTATTTTATATTCCATAACCGTCGTTGAACAGCAGACCCAAGTTTCAGGTTTACGACTTGTAATTCTGAACCCAATCCAGAAGACAAAGGAACTCCTGGATCAAGTATTGGGAGAAATTTACCTTCGTGGTGAACTTTTTGATGGAAGTAACCCGCATTTGCATTGCATGGAGAGGAAGACCACGAGAACCTCCCACGGTTAGCGTGACTGCAAGAGGACTCTAACCTATGATCCTTCTACCATTGAGGACATTTAACGCCAGCACTGTGATCGGTGCAAGCTGGGTGTGGATTTCGTATCGATCGATTGCTGGGATTCAAACCTGGTTCAGCTAATTTGAAGGCGAACGCTCTATCCCCTGAACCGTCAGGGCTCAGTTGAAAAGATTTTTTTATTATTATTTTTTTTTTTTGGAACATCATCCTATTACTTATTTTATTCGATAGTACGTATATATCCATGAAATTGATAACGTAATCGTTAACAGCGTCTTTCTGCTCGCGGTCTCAAGCTCTTAAAGATATACAGCTTTACATGCAAATGATAATGCACTAAATTTGCTCGCATGTTGGTTTCTTCGCAATGGCGTATATTGCAGAAAAAGTCGACGATGTTAAAAATATAAGAAAAAAAGGAAACAGAATAATTTATTAATTTAATTTATCTTCCCATACTAGAAAAGAAAGCAGACACTACTCTGAAAAAATTTTGGTGCATAGTTTCCGCCATTTCTGGTGTTGAGGTTATGTAAAAAATTTTAAAGAGCATATCGTCACATTTTTTATTTACGTTTATGGAACTTTATTTTTCGTTGTTATATATTTATTTATTTATTCATTCATTTCCGTTTGCTTGCTAACTGTTTGTTTTAAACATTTTGTTTAAAAAATAGGTACAGTTTTAGTATTATATCCATTCTAATTCTTTCACACAATTGTTATTTTATCAATCTTATATAATTTCTCCGATGATAATTACAGTTCTGCTCTGAAAAATGCATTTTAGCTTACCTCAACATTAAAAATTTTTAAATTGTAGTTGTGTTTATGTATTCCGGAGAGAAAAAAATCCTAGATATTTGGCTCTTGTTTAAGTTTTCTAAAAACTTCATCGTCGTCTCCATTGGTATTTTAAGTACTTAAAACGTTTCAGTTCTGTATTATATGCATTTTAGTTTACATCAATGCCAAAATTTTTTACAGAGTAGTTGAATTTATGGATTCCAGAGGAAAATATTTTGGAAGCGTGTTAAATTTTTCTAAAAACTGTTTGAGGCATGTGTAAGTTTTCTAAAAACTTAATTTTCGTCTCAATTGACATTTTAAGTACTTAAAATCTTTTAATTTTAGCTTTGTACTGCAGTTTTGTACTTAAAAATGCTTTTTAGTTTATCCCAACACTAAGTTTTTTTTTCAATGTAGTTTAAGGAAGAAATAAGCCTAGATGTTTGGGGCATGTTTAAGTTTTCTAAAACTTTTACTTTTGCTTCCATTGGTATTTTAAATACTTAAAATCTTTTAGTTTTGCAAGCAGATATCGACGAAAAAGCACAACAGCAAGTTTTTTTTCGTTTGATCAGCTTTTCTTATAGCACTGAAATCAAGAATCAAAGCATGCTGAATTTATTAAAAGAGGTTGAATTGGGAGCGAGAATAATTTTGACTTATCTATTATAAAACTACCTAAAACAAAACTTTACGCAGTCAAATTATTGATTAATGTTGATCATATACAGCAATCATTGTAAGGTGTTAAACTAAACCAAATGACCATGCATGTTAATCATTTTATTACATACTATGCTAACGTACACAACCTTGAATTTGAAAAATGCTTCTACATTTTTCCAAGTTTCAAATTTAGTCCATAAATATTTTGCTCTAATTTTCCAACTTTCTATAGAAATTATGCTTCATTAACCTAATTCCTTTCGAATTTCATAGACATGTAATTATAAATAATAATATCCAAAATTAAAATTTCATATAATAATATTATAGATGAAAATTACAACAAAGGATCCATAAAATAATGCCTGGAACATGTACAAGTGTTTCGATGTTATTCAATTGGCATTCAAACGTAAAACTATAATTTTTGCCTTTTACAGTATTTTTTATTCTGATATTTTCTAGCACAAATATAGCTTCCTGTATTTAATAATGCTTTCAGATATAATAATAATGAATTAAAAAATAAATATTTTAAGCATGTGAATAAAATTAATGTAATAATAAGAATAAATAATATAATAATCATAATTATGCGATTATAAATAACAATATCCAAAATTAAAATTTCATGTAATAATAATAATATGAATAGAAATCCCAACAACGAAACACAGAAATAATATCTGGAACATATACAACTGTTTCTATGTTACTCAATTAGTATTGAAACATTAAACTATTTTTATCATTTTTGGCTCTAACAGTATTTTTAATTCTGATAAGTACAAAGATAGTTTACTTTATTTTTATAATACCATTAAGTATAATAATAATGTAAAAAATAAATATTTGTAAACAAATAAGTATTTTTAAATTTTAATACGCTTTAATCAGAACTGTTTTCATTAAAACTTCCTTTTTATCCTTCAATACCAAATCGGCACTTTATAAATGAACGGTATAATTATTTTTAAAAAAAAAAAAGTTATGATAAATCAGTTGAATATTCTGAGGTTGAATAAATTACACTAATCCGCAAATACAATTTTCATACTCCGTAATGCGCGAATAATCTATTTGCATGCTTTATCCCATCTAGAAGCAAGAATTAATCAAAAATTTTCTCTGAGTACATCTCATCTTGGATGAATAAAAACAAAATGATTAAAATAATCTTTCCCAGAAGATGTTAAACAAAACTCAAACGATAACTAAATAAAAAGCCGTCATGGAACGAAGGAAAAAAATATATTCACGCTATAAAGATTAGAAAAGAAGCTTTCGAAGATTATTTTCTTTGCGAGCAATTCGAACATTCTGTAGGTAAGGTGTGGGACGATCTCGTATCGCGGTTAATAGGATGCTCGTTAAAATGTAATTATAATTCATCATCGAGTAAGTTGAGGCTCTTCCAAACAAATGATCCGAACTAATGGCTGCTCGTTACGCTTCCCTATTAAACGTAAAAGAAAGTATAAAAATCAATATTTACAAAATAAAAAGTTAAATATAAGGCTGTACTCATACAAACACTGCGGTTTAAATAGGGTGAATTTAACAATAAGGTTTAAATAATTAACGAATAAAATTTCGTTTATAGAACTCAATGAAAATTAACTACTTTTTCTTCTAAGTATAAAAAATTTGCTTTTTGAAGAACTTAGTGGGAAAAGGTTCTAAGTAGAATTTTTTTTTAAAAAACTGAGATTTCTCGGAGAGCTCTCATATTTTAATCTAATTTAATTAAACAAAGATTTATATTTAGTCATCAAATCTCGAAGATTGCAATTGAGGAAAATACTATGACAGTATTTGATTCTGTTGTTAAATTTAATTATAGTTTGCTGAATACTCCTTCTCAGGGACCTATCAAGACAAATTCAGGCCCAATGCCCTCACAATTTTCGGGGCCCCTAACAAAATATTTTGAAATTAAGTTTCTGAAGAGTAGTTCTAACTATAAAAAGAATCTATTGAACTGCGTGATTCAAGAGAAACATTCTAAAAAATTATGAAAGCAGACAATTGAAGATTATTTTTCTAAAATAAAGTTTAAACACGTAATTATTAAAGCAAAACAACACAACAATGTTGTATGAAAATAAAAATAGTTTTGTGACCACAAACAATTGAAATCAGTGATTTTTGCTAAAGTCACTGATTAGCTTAATTATTTTAAAGATTGCAGCCTTCCATCTACAGCTTTACATATTTGTTAAGTTCTTGTTGATACTAATCATTTATAAGAAACTTTGCGAATATGCATTCTTGTTGCATTTGCTTAAGCCGTTAGAGTGAAAATTGCATCAATTAAAATTCAGCTGTACTTTCGAAATTGATTAGTGCAATGTTTACACGAGTTTGGTTTATCACAATATAAAGAAAATTTGAAATAAAAAATGCATTTTTTGAGATTAACTATTTCTTTCAGTATTTTTTTTAATGTAATATTGTGGACTTTTTACTAATTTTTGAGGCCCCCCAGAAAGTGTAGGCCCTAGGCCCGTGCCTATTGGGCCTAGACGATAATCAGGCCCTGCTCCTTCTTCGTACGTGATGGAAAAAAATTTAAATGATTAATGAATCAGTATTAATCAACACTAAGAAATTAGACACAAAAATGAAAGACATATACTGACACAGCTAGTTAAATTAAAACAATTCTTTTTATTATTATTTGTTGCGTCATAATAAGCGAAACACGTTTTTAGAAGTTTATCCCTTTAAAATAAAGATTAATTCTAATCAGTATCATTTGGCATAATACTTTTGGTCGATGTCAACTCCTGAAAGTCAGAAATTACCATTATCAACAATTTTCTCTTGTACATATTCCTTTCAGTGGACCGTAAAAAGTTATTTCCACACATATATCCTAATACCAATTGTTGTATGTTTAGTACTTCTTAAAAAGCACCAATTAACATAATAGCAGTAGTTCCTATTACTAAAATTAACAAAACAGCATTGGTGTCAATTATAAAGTTTTTTTAATGATTCTCATAGATGAATAGGTAGGTACCTTTTATCCATTAATTTAGCTTTTTAATTCAAAACTTGCTTTTTCATTTCAATTTGTACCTATTACCGAAATCAATTAAGCATCATTGGCGTTAATAACACTGTGGTAATTTTACACAGTTTATAAATACGAAAGAGTGCCTTTTTTCCATTTATTTAACATTTAATTACAAATCTTTCTTTTTATTTTAATTTGTACTTTTTACCAAAATTAATTACTTGTAATTCTTGAAAGTAATTAGTAATGACACTTATATTTTTATAAGAATTTTTGGCGAATAAAATAAATGGTACTTACGTATATTCCCGTCGACCATTTTTGCAAACACTGCGCCTAAGACGTATTGGTATTTTTATATAGTTACCAAATTTATTTTAACACAATCAATGATCATAAAAAATAGTCAAAAAACAAATACCTTATTGCATCTAAAAAATGAGAAAATATTTAAATATAAAGCACATTCAAATTTATTTTCATAAATGGCGAAAATGATCAACTGGATAATACGAAAGTACCGAAATAATATCAGTTCTAATTTCAAATCCCGCAAAAAATCGCCAAACAATCACCAAACTGTGGTAATGAGAGCCTATTATACGAACGTGCATAAAGTAGGTATTGAGTAAATATGGCACCTGTAATATACAACCTTTATTTTAATATTATTTGTTGTGTAATCCGGTGCGGCTTCATAATATTAGTCGCCGTCAGTAATGATCAGATATGCCTGTAAGAAACCTGGATCCAAATAACTTTTAAATTGCTGTTCAAAATTTTATTTCAATTTGAAACTGATGATTGTTACAAATGTTCTTGTAATCGCTCTGTATGGCACACAATAGATACTTTTTTTCCAATACCAATAATAAAAATTAGATTAAATGTTTTAAAAAATAATAAAATTATAATAAAAATAAATAAATTAAAAAACGCTTTTTAAAACGCTAACAAAAAGATGCAGCAAAAAATCTTGAGTAATTTTAAAATATAATTATAAAATCTTGTGGGGAAAAAAAGTATCCTGACTGTCGGTTTCGAACCCGGTACCTCTTGGATAGGAAAGATGTATCCTTTTGCCTCACCCGGTCATCAAGGTGGTGGAAGTTTCTTTCTTTCTGACACAAAACGTTTTTGGGAAATAACTTAGGCCCCATTTAAAAGGCCTTAAAATAAATAACACATTCCAATTCAGTGCCTCAAAATCTAAACAAAAGTTTTATTTGATATCATTTTAGGTTAATCTTGGTACTATTTCTTTGTAATATGTTATAGGCTCAAATAATCCTACAAAACATAACCATTATAAACTTGAAAGGTAATTTACTCAAATTAACTCAAATGTGCAAATAGTATAATTGACAAGCTCAGCAAAAGAATAGATGTTTTAATAACGAACAAATTGCGTCGAAACAACAGTAGAAGTCTACAGATATTTATTATTTTTTTCACGATTATTTGAGAACTTAGATGAAGACGGTTTTAAGTGATATTTTTCAAAAAGTTGAGATTTTTTGGAGAAACATTAGAAGAATATAAAAATTTGCATGTCTAATAAAGCATTTTTTTTATAATTAATATAAATTAAATTCTAAAAATTAATACAAAAAATAAGTTTTTTGTATGAAAATACTCGTTGATAAATAAGTTTAATAACTGGCTGTAAAACAATTTTAAAGAAGTTAATTTGAAATATATGGCAAAGAATGTAGAAAGTAAAAACAAAGAAGACAATTGACTATTTTGTTTACTTAACTGTTGGGGCTATATTTCTGGTATCAAAAATCTTAATGCGTCAAAAAAGAAAGTATAGTCATTAAAAGGACATTTTTGTATCTGAAAAAACTTTGTAACTTCATAAAATAAGCAAATTAAATTTCAACTTTTAAGGTATAACGCTTAAACATTTATCATGCCTAAGTTTTGTCTCTCCAACCTTTATTTTTTACTTACTAACAATGCATTTCAGCACCGAATACTTAGATCCAAAATTATATTGAGATAATTGCTTTGTTTGTAATATGCTCCTGAAATTATTTTAAATTTTCTCCAAAAACTAATTTTAAATTTAGAGAAGTTCATTATTCCCTTGGAAAATTATTGGTGTTTTAAATAAAACCTTACTATGCAAAATTTTAAATGATTTCAAAAATCAGATAGCTTTAAAAACTTCTGTATTTTGGGATTGCATAATAGGCCAAGTAGCTTGACTGTATATGAATACATTGATGCAAATGGGACACAGGTGTCCCTTTTATATATTTTTTCCAGACACCCTAAATACAAGTAAAGAATATATTTTGGTATTATTTGATTATAAAAAACAGACTAATATTGACTAAATTAAATCTGTCAGATTATCTGAATTATATTAGTACTAAAATATTAATTTTAAAAAAAAGCAGTTAGAAAAAAAAATTCCATTCATATTCCAAAATTTATCAATTGATTTTGTAAATTGAAGAATTTTTACTGATGAATACCTAACTGTTTCTCCTTAATCTAAATAACAGCAAATAAGTGCAAATTTTTAAAATTATTCTTTGGAAGTGAGCTGTGTTTGGAAGATTTTACGTTTAATGCAGAAAAAGACTCGTGCTGTATTTCATAAACATAAATTATTAAGATGCTAAATATGATATTTTTCACTTATTTTGATCTAAAATAATACAAAATTAAAAAAAAATATGTTGAAATATACATTACAAATATGTAACAAAAATATTTTTAGTAAAAAAACTACACCAACTGGTTAATCAAGAAGCCTAAAATTTACAAAAATTTACTCAAGGGACAAAAAATATGCACAAAAAAATTTTTTTTTAAATAATTGAAATTAATTTTAAAATACAATAACTTACATTATACATTTGTTAGGGAGCAACTAAAAAATTAAAATCTCTTACAAACCTTTTGAGGAAAGAGAAAAAGTAATTAAAAAAGCATCCTTATGCACTATTATACAAAGAAAAAAAATTTCTGAAAGCTACACTATTTGATAAAGTTTTTTTACATATTACATGAGTTAGCTTAATGTAAAGAAGTAAAAATACATTGATATATTAAATAAGAAAGCTGATAAGGATAATTAAAACAGTTTAATTTCTGGGGATCATTGAAGGGATAAAGACAGGTTTTATCCTCTCTAAGTGTATGTATTCAAAGGAAAATGTAAATAAAGTGAGTAGCCCAGATACAAAACCTGCTACTCTTCAGACAAAATGAAGAAAATATGGCAAAATTATACCATAAAATGTGAAACAAGGTTTTTTTTTTCCTAGAAAATTAAAATCATTATCATTGAAAACTGAAAAAAACGACTGAAGAAATATAAAAAAATAATTATAAATAAACATTAAAAAATTCATATTCAAGTCTTTTTGGTAAACTCGGCACTATGATCCATTTTCTAGATACACCTAACAGGTTTCAGAAGTCACGACTATTTATGGAATGCCCAAAAAATTCATAAATAAGTGTAATATTTAATTAAACTTTTCGATTTATGTCTTTCACTCTGCTTCTTAGTCTATTTCTTTGTGAAAGTGTGCTCCTTTAATAATATTAAAAATATTTCTCATAATTTAGATGCATCTTCTTAATTGCACAATTTTATCAATTCTTAAACATTCTCTAGAGGTGTAAAATTTTAATCTGAATTAAAAGGGTCAAAAATTACTTTTCATTAAACGAAAAATTCTGATTGTAAGATTAAGAGGGATGTCTAGGACCCTGACTATTTTAATATAGAACAACATTTAATAAACATATAATAAAAGAACAAAAAATTACAACATTAAAAACAATTAACAGAAAATGTAAGACTGTCTGTCTCATGTACGATTCAGCAAACATTTCACATGAGGGAAAACAGAATGTGTGAGTATCAGGTGATGAGTATGCACAAAACAATAAATAGTGCATCTTACAATATTTAAATTAAAATGGTATACTTAAATATAATTAAATTTGAATACATAAACGACATAAATTAAGATGTGAAAATTAACAATATTATTGGGCGATTCCCTACAAAAATAATTTTTATCAGCTTTTAATAATTCCTTCTTAAACAGAAACAAACATTTATTTTAGTAATTAATAACATTGAAAAGAAAAAGTCTGAAATGGACTTCTGTCAAAATAGGCATTATATATTTCTTATCATTTAATAATTACATTTATATTTATCTACTAATTCTTTACTCATAATATTTATCAAATTATTTTTTCAGGAATCACATTTCAGCCAATAATTCTACAAATAAATAATCTCTCTCTAACTATAAATACATTACATAAACATTTGGGACCATTAAAAGTTCACAGTAATGCTTTGGCTATTGGTTACAAATTTCCCCCCGCAAACACATTTTAAATTTCTAGGTCATACCTAAAAAGAAACTAATACCTTTTTGCAATAATTAAAAGTTATCCACCCATATTAGCAATTACTTTCTTACTTCATGACTTAGTGTTTTATAAATTCTAGTTTAGTTGCTATCCTAGTTTGTTAAAGTTTGGATCATTTTTATTATTTGTTATGTGCTTTGTTTAAGCTTAGGCCTATTTAGAAAGAAAATTGCTGGCCTATTCCAATAATGTTTACTTTCTGATGTTAAATTGTTCTTATTTAAAATAACAGTTTTCATCAAAATGTTAATCATTTTAAAACTATTGTTTGTCCAGATGAAGAAATAATAAATAAATTGCACTTTCAAGAGAGGAGCTTTAAATATGCTTATCCTTACTTTCAGCAAACTAACCTATCTAAATAAAAAGCATGAAATTATGGTATGTTTATGAATCTTCTTTAAATTTAAATTCTACTTCTAATCTGCACAGCATAGTCTTATCAAAAGTAAAATTATCTAAAGGAAAGAGATCTAGTTTGACGAATAGAATAATTGTGGGGTATATAGAGCCTGATAATAACAAGAGGATAAAAGGGTCTGCAAAATATAATTTTAAAGAATCCAATTTAAGTTTTCTAAGACTTTCTTCTAGTTAGTCACTTGCTGATTCATTAAATATTTATAAGTAGTCCAACAAAATCTTTTACAATAATCCAAAATTGATCTTTTTATATGAAAAGACTAAAATTAATTAAGCATGTATGTCAATGCTTATTTTTGTTACTACAAAAAATAGCTAACAATATATTTCAATCTTAATCAAAAATTCAAGTTTGCTTTCATACCAGCACATAAAGTATTGTCTGTACTTTACGTATTATGTGTATATGCATTACATAAATTTTGCGTATAAATGAACTTAATATGCAATATAGATACGTACTATGTATATCAATGCACTAATTAGATTCTTTATCATCGGGGGCTTACCTGACAAATTTAGAATCCAACTACTGCAGCATCAAAGTGCATAATGCATATAGTGCTGCATATTGTGCACCCAGGTGCAGACTTGTAAAATTTTTATTAAAATAAAGTTAACACAAATTTCATTGTATCTGAAAATCTTGGAGCTCCTTAATCAAAATTCTGCACAAGGCTTAAGGTTATCCTAAAAATTCTTTGATAGTATACTTTAAATTTATTGTCATGACAAAACAAAACATAAGAGATGAGTAAACTAAGTTTATATAAAAACTATCGTAAACTGGTTATTACTCTATGAGGGTGCATAGCCGATTCTTTCAACAAAAAATAAGCACCTTTTAAGCACTCGAAAATATTTTTAAGCACTATATACATAAACAAAACACAAAATAATTTTCAAAGACTTAACATGATCATGATAAAATAACAAGTTTCTGACAAACTCTTTTCTTGATTATATTAGCCATTCAAAATGCTCAAGAGATTTTTTAGATTTTCATTCAAGAGATTTTAGATTCAAGAATTTAGAGAAGAGAATTTTAGATTCAAGAGATTTCTGTTTCGATATCATAGGATTAAAAATGAAGCTAGAAATTGAGAATATCTTGCAAAATGCAGCAGAGTTGCATGTGAGAGTGCAATAATCTCACCGAACTCAGCTCAGTATATGCACATGCAGACTTGCAAGTATTTCATCAAACATGTAAAATGATTGGTGTTTTTATACGCTATGGACCGATGGAACACGGAAATCGATTGTGGTTGAATGAATTGTGAATAACGTTGAATAGAACAATGTAAAAAGCATGCTTTTGCACAATATGTGGCAAAAATCGACATGGTAAACAAATTTCGAAAGGAGAAAATTAAGCCCTTTTTAAAAACACCTAATGAAAAAAGCACCTTTAAAGGCTTTTAAAAATGATTGGTGTTTTTACACGCTATGGACCGATGGAACACGGAAATCGATTGTGGTTGAATGAATTGTGAATAACGTTGAATAGAACAATGTAAAAAGCATGCTTTTGCACAATATGTGGCAAAAATCGACATGGTAAAGAAATTTCGAAAGGAGAAAATTAAGCCCTTTTTAAAACACCTAATGAAAAAAGCACCTTTAAAGGCTTTTAAAAATGATTGGTGTTTTTATACGCTATGGACCGATGGAACACGGAAATCGATTGTGGTTGAATGAATTGTGAATAACGTTGAATAGAACAATGTAAAAAGCATGCTTTTGCACAATATGTGGCAAAAATCGACATGGTAAAGAAATTTCGAAAGGAGAAAATTAAGCCCTTTTTAAAAACACCTAATGAAAAAAGCACCTTTAAAGGCTTTTAAAAATGATTGGTGTTTTTATACGCTATGGACCGACAGAACACGGAAATCGATTGTGGTTGAATGAATTATGAATAACGTTGAATAGAGCAATGTGAAAAGCATGTTTTTGCACAATATGTGGCAAAAATCGACATGGTAAAGAAATTTCGAAAGGAGAAAATTAAGCCCTTTTTAAAAACACCCAATGAAAAAAGCACCTTTAAAGGCTTTTAAAAAACAAAAATAAGCACCTTTAAGCACTTTTTAAAAACGTTACGCACCATGTCTATGCTTTGACAGAAAATGCTTCTCCTCACTTCTTTTTACTTATACTAAATAAATAAGTACTTGAAAATTTGTTTTAACAAGATTGCATAAATGAATTTATATTTATGCAATATATAAATGAGTTTATTTTTTAAAAAAAGGACAAACAACATTTTTTGGAGAATAATTTAATTAAGTAATTCAAACAAAGCCTAAATATAAAAATAGCAAAATAGTATCACAGAAACAATACAGAAGAATTTGTTTTTTAGTCTACTTAATATTAAAATTAAGCATTTTAATATCCAACTTTGACTTCATTAAATTTCCAAATATATCCTCTACAACAATTAATATTTCCTTAATGTTTTCCAATACATATTCAGAAAGATTAATGGAAGCTAAATTGAGTTTGAATATATCCGTTTCTTCTAAAAATTCTAAATGGTGGAATGATGTACCTTCTTGATCTCTGAATTCGATGATTTTTATACTGTTTGAAGATACAATTTCTGTTCTATAAAAAGAGAAAAAATAAAACAAATTAAAATATTCCTGATGTAATATTACATCAACAAAAACTTCCAGAAAGACACTTAGTTTGATGAAAATATCTTAAAATAATATTTTTTTTTTTCTATTACATGAATCATTTAAAGGAAAAAATTAAAGAGTAAAAAATAAAAATATTAATTTCAAAATTTTTCCAAACATATAAAATTGGAAAAAACATATTGAAAATATCGACATTTTAAGAATAAATATATATTCACAAAATTCTAACTATGAAGGTAAATTCCTACACATGTGATAAAGCTAAAACAATTCCAATTATTTATTCACTTAATATCATTTGTCACTCTTCCCAGTGGCTTTATATTACTAATTTAAGCAAAACACAATTTTTGTAGATTATCCTATCAGGATAAAGATTATCTGTATTCAGTAGTATTTAACATAATGCTCTTGTTCACAGCCAACTCATGATAGTTCAAAATTTACCACTGTTGTGGAATTTTATCCAATATTTATCCCTTTTGAGGGGCCATGAGACATCTATTTCCACAGTATTTATATTAAAATTGCTCAATATTAGTGCAGTTTTAACAATAACTAAATATATGCAGAAAGTGTGATATTTTTATATTTGTTTATTTGGTACATATTACATACTCACCAACATTTCAGATATGTGTGAAATACAATTACCAGTGGCAGTAAACTAAAGTCAAAATTTCAAAAATAAACAGAATTCTTATAAGACTTTAATAAGGATTTTAGAACATGACCATTTCTATATCTTACCATTAATATACTATTTAAAACAGGGCTCGAAAAACCGCCCGTCCTCGGCGGTCAAAAAGTCCCAGCGGACAACGAATTTCTGCAATCTGACGTCCGCGCGGACGGCCATTTTCCAGTTTATGTTCATGATACATTTTCAACTTTTGTTATCTTACAAGAGTCTAGCGCCTCACTTCTAAAATGACCCTCTAATCTAGCAAAATGACCCACAATACAGCAACATACTGCGCATGGTGGAATTGATGTTTTCTCCGTCTGGGACTACAGCAACAGTTGAAAGGGGCTTTTCAGCAATGAACTTACAAAAAAACACATTATTTACTGGTCTTAAACAATAAGCATTAAACGCAATTATGAACATCTATCTAAATAAAAAAAAACTTTCAGATTTCTGTGCAGAAATCTCTGTAAATCATTGGCTTTCTTGTGGAACTGGCAAACGTCATATTTGATACATTTAAAAAACGCAGTATCCTCGGATAAATTGACATTCCAGACAACTTGGCCTTTGTCAATTAAATTATTCCATAAAAGAAAGAAATCACTTCATAAAGGAAATACTAGGTAACTATTAGTCACCTAGTATTTCTTTTATTACTGTATAATGTAATCCCAGTATTTGTAATCCTAGTAACTACTAATTCATTGTGCAGGTTACATAAATATTTGTAATAAATAAGAGAAAATTATATTTTTATTTATTTAGAAGCTACGGGTTAGTTTCAAAGGAGGACAGGTACATTGTTGGACAAGCCGTCCTCAGGGACGGGTAATATTTCTGAGTTTTTTCGAGCCGTGATTTAAAATATATATTAATTATGGTGGGAAAAAAAATTCTGAAACAACAAAAATTCTGTTGTAGAATTCTTATTAAAACTGAACCAACTACCATCATACCAGTGGTGTATATTACCAAAATTAATTAAGAGTTACCTTTGTACAGCGATTTTATGCGGTTTCTTTCTACCATTAACTGCTTTTATTTATTACATAGATTTTTTTTATTCCCACACATTATCAAAAATACTTAAGCATCATTGACATCAATAATATTATGGAAATATTTTACAGTTCCTCTAAATGAAAAATTAACTTTATTACATTAATTTTTGCTTCTTAATGCATAGATTTTATTTCGACTTTGATATGTACCAGTTTCCTAAATTAATGAAAAAGTGCCACTTTTTCATTAATTTTGCCTTTCAATACATAACTAATTATTTTATCATTTCAATTAACATTGATTTTAAATTAATCAGTTTTATAGAAACCCGTTTTAAAATAATTACTATCTTTACTATTATTGATCATTAAATTTATCAGAGATAGCAAACAAAATATAATCAAATATTTCAGTACGTGCAATAAACATTTATGATCAAATAGAACTAAAAAGAGCTAAAAGTTAACAATCATTACTGATGTTAACTTTAAAATATCTTAAAAAATAGAATTGTCTATAGTTTTGTATAAAACAAAGGCTAACGCTTAACCAATGAGAAAATTCCCTTTTTGCAAACATCTATCCTTAATGATTTAAATTAAAAATTTTAAATAAATTTAAGGATCTAGGGATGAAATTGGCTTTTAATGTTTCAATCCGAATTACCAGACAACAGAAAAATGGTTCTGGAGTTATAAGAGAAACACACCCATAGACACACAATTCTTCATAGATAGATAGATAGAATACAACCGATATTAAAGTGGGAAGTTTAACACCTTATGTTTCCTTAAAGTCTAAACAACACTTAAAAATACCACTATTGTGTCTATGCAAAATTCAATAATGTATGATGAATGGAAAGTGTTAGAAATATAGTAGATTAATCTTTACAACTTAAATAACTTCATGATCAATATTTGTAAAATAGAATGTAACCAATATTTGTATTTTGAGAAGTACTTAATTTAACACAAAAAAATTAAGACATAGTGCACTTTATGTACTGAAAATAAATGACTCAGCCTTACACAGTTCAATATACTTGAACCTCCGTTCCGTAATTGTATTAGTTTTCTTTTCACATTACGCTCAATTTTATTTGCTTAATTTTTAACATCACAAACTAGTGTACACATTTTAAACTAGCTTTCAGTTCAAATCAATTAATTATATTATACTGCATATTTAAAAATAAAATAAATACATAATTACCCTTGCAGCGAAATGGAATCTCTTTTTACTTCTTCTTCAACATCATTAAACCACCTACATTAAATAGATAGAGTAACTATTAAAATGGATTTCTTAACAAACATGTTCATTAATAATAGATCGGTGTCACTATATTAAAATTACACTTGTTTCTCAGTTCAGACAATGATTCTTATAACTGTGTACCATGTTACCCTCAGGCATCACTGCTTTTTTTAAAAGCTGATAAAAAAAAATTTTAATAGCTATAAATGTGACTTAGTTTCATTAAAAAATTTAGGCATTGCACACTTAGGCTGAGAGCAAGGTCGCAAGTAGAAACTTTTTCGTCCCTCAATGAAATAGATATACCACAAAAACAAATTGAAAGAAATGTTATATTCCACAAGAACAAATTGTTAAGATAAGGCGTTCTGCATTCTAATTCCTCATAAATCTATCACTCCTTATCTCCCCTTCTGCTGACCAGACGAGTGGTCTTCTCGCCGTTCAAACCCCCTTCTTCTAGTGTCCACCAGGTAAAAGGGGGCGACCGCAAACGATTTGTAGCTTACAAATTATCAATTTGTAATTGTGGGATATCTATTTCACTGAGGAAAGCAAAAACAGCTAGTTTTCAGCCTTAGAGTAAGAAAAGATTCAGAAAAGGGCCACCATTTGAAAAGGTTAAGAAACCACTGGTCTAAAGCAAAGTGAAATTTTTTACTAAACGTTAGTTGCATGGAGTCTCTATCTAAATGCTCATTAAAAAAAATTATTTAGTAATAAAAATACATATTTTAAGATAAATTGTGGAAATGATAAAAAAATACTAATAAGTAAACTAATAATAGAATTAATAAGCAAACAGATACTATTTTTATTTTATGAAAAAAAATTGGTTATAAATCAAATTGGTATTAATGCATCAAACCATTAGTACAAACTGTTACACACTCTTTGTCACTTATTTTCATCATAGTATTTTTAATTTTATGGTAAAATAAATAGCATTAATAAATATAAATAATAATAATATATAATAAAGTATAAACAATGGTGAAGTTTTGTACAGAATTATAATGAGAGGGTTAGATATAAGAAAGATATCAAAGTGAGGGGAAGAGAATGAAAAATAATTTTTTTTTTAAATAATGAGTGTCAAGTTAAGAAAAATTTAAATAGATGGCACTGGAGTCATATTTTAACAAAAACTTTCTTTCATTAAGAGACAGTATAATTAATTGTAGAGACAGTTGTAGGCAATTCATAAAACAACAGCTAAGAAGTCTAATCGGAGATCAAAATGCATCAACTCAAAAAAATTTAATTCAATCATTGTCCAAGGTCATAATATCTTTCTTGAGTAAAAAAATTCTCATCAAATCATATTCTTTTTTGATAGCAGGAAATTAATAAAGATAAATTAATTCTGTTAAATTTACAGAAACTGTCAAATCGAATAATGTGTATAAAAAGTTTAATCAATAATAATCTGAGTTCATTTCACAAAAAAAAAAAAAATAAATAAACAGAAATAATATAGATCATCTGAAGAAGAGAAAAATATGACTTAGAAATACGCATCTTCATATCTTAAATGATAAATACATCGGATTCGACTGAAAACATAAATCCTTGAGTTGAATTGATGCAAATAAAACTAATTAGCATATTTTAATTTGCAAAAAAATAACAATAATAATTTTTTTTCAACATGCATTCAAAACAGAATAAATTAAACATATACAAAAGAACTATCAGAGAAATTTCATTACATGTGGAAACATGGTGTCTCAGAAAATCAGACATTTAAGAAATCGCTAAAAATTTCAGAAGTTTAAAGAATTCTTTATGCTTAAAAATATTCTTAAGAGTCATATGAGTCTCTTCTGCTTAGGTTTCAGAAAAAATTTCAATTTTGTCTTGTTAAAACAAGAACTGGATCAAGTTTGGAAAAAAACCTCCCTACAATAGATAAAAAAATCTGCAAAACAACGGTCTCATGGACAGGCTATGTGTTAAGAATACCAAAAAAGAAATTAACACGATTCCACTTCCTGAATACCTGATGGAAGGAGAAGAAGAGGAGGACCTAGAATGGCAAAGACAAATGCAAACACATTTTAAAGACTCACAGTTTAGAGGATGAGAAAAAGCCAGAGACTGGAGAGCAGGGAAAAGTAGATTGGACACCTTATGTGCCAAACAGTGCAAATAACTTCAGTAGAAAAATTTTTTACTGATTCTTAAATTTCACAAAAGTTCAAGGTCACTAGTATGAAAACAAAGGAAGTAGATGTCATTATAGAACCTTGTGATTTCTATTTCTACTAATACAGTTCACTAAGACTTAAGCTAAGGAATTACTAAGGCTAAGATTGAAGTTTAAGGCTTAAACGTTAACACTGTTGTATTAACATCAAGCATTGTATTCTCTTTTTTATATTTCTTCAGCTTTAAACCATTGTTTTTCTGGTATTCTCATAATTTTGAATGATATGGCTTTGAAAACAAAGAATTTCATAAAGTGAATTTTAACTTTAAATAAATAAATAGCCAAAATAAGTGATAACACCAAACACCAAAACAATTAATTATAGATTCCTAATACTTCATCTTAAAATCTTATAAAATTAAAATTGATTACTTAATTAACTATTTTGAAATATAGCAGAAGTTTTTTATGACATATTTCTATAAACCGTCATCTCTATAAACCACATTAATTTTACAATCTCTAAAGCAAACCAACATTGATAAATTTATTAAATTTTAGTTCTAATGCTCAAAATAATTCAACTACTTTTTCAATAAATAGAAAACATTTAAATGCAAATTTTTTATTTTTGTGTTTCAAACCATTTCTATTTAAATAATATTTTACAGCATTAACATTGATCTATTTCAGATAAATATTGCCATGTTTACTAGGTAGTTTAATGACATATGAATATATATCTCTAATACACACAGCTTCACATTTTAAAGTTTACACTATAAATATCTCTTATTGCATTAAAGTTATTATCTCATTAATATAACTTTCAAGAACAATGAGATCATTCATATTACATCTCATACGTGGTTATGAGAAGTAGTTTGAATAAGATAGATACAAGAAAAATATGCTTAATTAGCAAATAGATTATAACATTTTAACTAGTAGATAATATCTATAGAGTATAACATTTAAAAAATGGAAATTAATTCATTTAATGGGGATAATTGCCTTAGATTATTCCATAATTGGGGACCAGATAAAATTTGACAATCTTCAAACTATCTTACTTTAATTGTATGGTAACTTACTTTAATACTGACTTTACTCTTACTTTAATACTGAATGGTAATTACTTTAAAATATTTAAATCATGGTCTCATTCATGGGCATCCCATGTACCCAATTTTATGAGAGGGATAAAATTAATTTACACAATTACACTAAACTTCTAAATTTCACACGGAACAAATATTATATTCACTTTGCCAAACATTTGCAAAAAGAATAATCTCTTTCGAGATTTTACCTTTTGTGAGCTTAACTCAATGATGATGCATACAAATTTCTTTATTTGTCTGAAATATTGAGGAGGACAAATATCTAATTATTGAGGGGGACATATATCCTCACTCCTGTCAACAACATTCATGGCCTCTTAACTTTTAAAAACTTTTAGGCTTTCACTCATAAAACTTTTTAGAGTAATGAACTTGAGTTTAAGTGGTTTATATGCTTTAGACACTAAAAAGGAAGACTTTTGCTGATGTTACACAGATCTACATGTGACATAATGCTCCAAACAACAGAGAAAGAAGCATTTTTTGACAGTTTTCAGCACTTCTGCATTGATTGTTAAAAGTATGTTGCGGCTAATGGTAATAACTTTGTATGTCACTAAAGTTGTTTTTTATCCCCTGATTTTATGAGACAATTCACCAAATTTTTTGAACACAACGGATATAAACAAGTATTAACTAAATTAAGATTCAATAAAACTGCCTAACAGCATGAGACCCACATTTTAAAGTGATTTAATTTAAAAACATTTACATCAAAATAAAAAAGTTAACTTGAAAATTGAGAATGAACAAGATCATTAACAAAATTGGATGGTTACATATTTTTGTAAATGAACAGAATATTTAAAAAAGTAACAAATGGATAAAAATAAGAAATGAATATAGCATGAAGAGTTCAAACAGAAAAGCAAAAATTATAAGTGCCCAGTGAAAAAAAAATTTTGAAAATATTTTTGCTAAACTTCACAATTGATTTCAATTTATACTTCGAAAACTCAAAACATATAAAAGAAAAAAGTTAGGTTTCATTCAAAATGCATAAATATCAAAGGAGAATACATTTTTACCACGTTTATATAAACTTGCCTTCGTGTATGTCTGTCCGGGTGGAATTTTGTAATCGATTTTAAACTAACTTCCCGACTAGCTACAAACTTCAAATTTAGCACACAGTTCAGAATTGGATGACAATGCATGAAAATGAAGAGAAAAAAGACATGCAAAGTAAAATAAAATTTAAATTTAAAAAAAAAATTATTTTCGAGATTGTCTTTTGTTGTCGATTCCATTATTTCAAATTATTACGTGTCAGGTGAAAAGATTTTTGCTGTCGGAGTATTTTTATTGGCTGAAAAATCACGTGGTAGGATCCAGTTTTTCCTCATTCATTTCCAGATTGTTTTGGTTGTCATCAGCATAAAACTATTGAAAGTCGTAAAGGTATTGTTTTTCTATAAAGATTTTTGTATCCCTCATTTAAAATAAAAGTTCTATTACTTTAGTAGTGGTCTTGTAGTAGTCTTGACTAAGAAAAATAATCTAAATAAAAATATATATTTTTAAAAACCAAGTTTTTTGTAGTGAAGAATAATAATTAAAAAATAATAATTTTTTAAAAATATAAAATAAAAATTAAAAATATCATAGTTTAAAGTAAAAAAATTCAAAATAAAAAGTAATATTTTTAAAAACCACGTTTTAGTAGTGGAGAATAATAATTAAGAAAAAAATTGAAAAACGAAAAACGTGGGGCGCATGAAATACATAACAGTACATATACCCATTTTCTTACTCATACACATGCACAGCCACATATACATCCACATACATATGCATATACAAAAGCATATTCCACATCCACATTCAGATACAATTACAATTACTGATATACATACACATATTCTCAAGAGCACACATACACACACTAATATAACATTACTGTTATGTATTTCATGCGCCCCACGTTTTTCGTTTTTCAATTTTTTTCTTAATTATTATTCTCCACTACTAAAACGTGGTTTTTAAAAATATTACTTTTTATTTTGAATTTTTTTTCTGTTATGAGTTTAAATTCCATAAATATTTCTTTTCCAAAAAGTGATAGCAAGTTTAAACTTAAGGTCTTAATCCTTGATATAAAAAATAATATAATAAAAAATATTAATTGTTAAATTAGTTATAATTAAATGAAATATGTTTGAATATCATTATTCATGATCATAGAAACATCAAGTTCTTTTTTAAATATATACATGAATTATTTTTGGGATGTGCCATAAATACATGTTTTCAATAATACTAATTGTTTTTAATGAAAATTTGAAACATTTTTTACTTGTGAAAATATAAAATTAAGGCAGAGGATCTACTCCAGTATGCTCCTCCAACATTGACAGCTAATCTTCCCCTTTCTACATCAGTGTCTGGCGGGTTTGGTAATTTCCAAGCTGTTTGATCACCTTAACAAATACAGTTTGATTACTAATGGAATAAACATTATAATATGATTATCAAAATATTAATACTATTAGTATTCAAACTTTTTTATTATATGATTAATAATGATTACTGATAGAATTAATTACAAAAATATATTACTTTTTGTAAAAGGAAGTAAATGTGTATAATTGAAATGATATGAAAATCAAGGGGGAAGAACAGTTTATGTCCATGAAAGCTGATTCTGAGAAGTAGAAAAACAAGATGCGCTGGCAGGAAGCTTTTTTCCAAGGTACAGCCCAACTTCACTGTGAAATAACTCTCGGGGAGTGCCTATTTTCCATGCTGTGATTTTTCAAAATTTAATGGTTCTTATAATGCATAAAGTGGGGATCCAATTTTCAATTTTATGAAAAAATGAGCATAATCCATTCTTTTTCCTTGATCTCAATATACAGTAAATATTAAAACTTAAAAGAAAATAGACTGTAGTTATACTCTAATCTTAAAACATAGCTTATTGGCATACAATATGCATTGCAGAAAATGCATATGTATTGGTGACAAAAATTTATTTTGGTGACAAAAATTTATTTTGATGTCAGTTGCCTTTTAAAATAATCATTCACTAACAAGCAAATGTGCATAATAAATAACTATTTAAAACTTTTAACTATTTTATATATCTATACTAGAATACCTTAAAACATTCACTAAAACATCAATAAATCTTTGAAGAACAATACAAGTATCAATTATGTGTATAAAAAAAGTAGAAAAGCTGGGAGTTTTTCAAAAAACAAACAACTCCCTTTGATAATCCTGAGATTTTTAACCTTCCACATTTTTTATAAAAACATCTAATTCTTATTATTAAATACAAAGCTGTATTATCCAATCAAAAATTTGTAGAAAACTTTACTTCAGATATTGTATTTCAATAATAAACAGCTCCAAATAATTAGCAAATAGATGATAATTATGTATGTCAGTTACATTTAGTCATTTTATTGTTTTATTAGCATGTAAACTTTGCATTTATCTTTAAGTGTGTATTATTACAAAAACTTTTTCCCCTATTATGCATCTTACAACGAAATTTTGTAACTCATCATAAGTAATATTCATACTATTAAACAAAATATACAAAAATTTTTCAAGACAATTTGAAGATGTCAGAAAATTGATCTAGTTATAATTGAAAAACAACTATGTCAAAATAAGTTCACATATTAATTTCTTATATTAATTAGTCATATAAATTAGTTAAATTAATTAGTTACATTAATTATTTATATTAAATAAATATACATTACTTGAAAAGTCAGGTAAATCAGATGATACTGCTACTTTCGAAAGTTCTGCCAAATATTTTTCATCAGGTTCAGATACAGAAGTAGGGGATGTTAAAGTCAATTCCACTGTGCAGTCATGATTGGACGGCTAAAAAACAATTTTTTCGTATTTACAAACAAGTTTATAATAAATATTTAACACACTAATTACACTCAGATAAAGAAGTAGGGGATGTTAAAGTCAATTCCACTGTGCAGTCATGATTGGAACGCTTCAAAACAAATTTTTTCGTATTTACAAATAAGTTTATAATAAATATTTAACACACTAATTATGTGATCAATAATTAAATATTTATATGAATACTGGTTTATACAAAAAAAATTATTTAAAATTTGAGGTTGGGTGCACATGAATAATAATTAAGGAATTAGTAACAAAAGAGAAATATTAAAATTTATTAAATATTCTAAAAATGTAATCAATTAAAAGAAAATTTTAGTCTTTAGAGTAGAGTAGCAATAAACAAATTAATAGTTAAAAATGCACCCTCATATAGTGTCATCACACTTACATTATTGATAAAAGAATTTGAGTTCTTGGAGGTGTATACAGGGTTGCCACGAAAAAAAAATGAACAAAATAGTTGCTTTTAGTAGCTTAAAGCATGAAAATAGTTGCCTAAAAGTGAAAATTACAAAAAAATAGTTGCCTAAATAAGAACTGAAATTCAGCAAAAATAAGACTAAAATGTTATTAACTGACTTAATTGTCATGCACCATGATCCATTTAGTCAAGTTGGTGGCAAATATGATAATTTTTATATAAACGTTAGTGTTCTAGCACTAAATTTTTATATATATATAAAAAATAGCATATTTGCAGAAAATCAAATTCTTTTAATTATAGAATTCATTCAAAGAATCCTTTCTCATTAAAAACAAAACACTTTTTCTAAGAAATTTTCCCTTTTAACAATAATTGATATAGCAAATATATATATATGGTGAAAAGTGATTACTCAGATTTGAAATTCATGCATTGTAATATCGTATTAAAAATTGTTTTTTTTTTTTTTTTTTTAAAAATCATGCAGAATTTCATAGCAATAACCGTTGAAAAGGCGATCAAAAAACGAAAGACTTACAATAGAATCTGTGCAAATTGAACGCATTAAAAAGTGATGACTGAAATTTGCAATCTAAATTTTCTTACAATTTATTTATTTTATGTTTTTATTTATTTATTTTTATTTTTTATTTATTAAGAAAAGAAATTCTGTGTGTTCAGAAGATTTTGCGGGTCGCAGATTTTCAATCCAATTTATGCTAAAAAACATTGCTAAGACTACAGAAAAATCTCCTAATAGTCTCCTTTTCCTGAAAATAGTTGCTTTTTTAACCTTTTCAGGTAAAAAAAAGTTGCCATTGTCGCCTCATGCTGAAAATAGTTGCATTTTAGTCGCCTGTGGCAACACTGAGTATATGAACAATAGTCACCTTCTTCACTAAAACCGGACAGCTTAATAATGCAATCACACAATGGGGAGAATTTGCAATTAATACCTAAAGGTATACTGCATTACTGCAAAGGTTCATTACTGCTGTTTAAGCTTCAGATTGCATGTACAAACATTTTCCAACAAACAGCAAAGCTGTTCAGGAGTAGAAAATAAGGTCAGTGTTACAATTTATGTAAAATAAACTCTACACAATATCTCTCCAATGTTGTGAGAATTTGAGTTCTTAGAGAAATAGTCACCATCTTCATTAAAACAGAACCCTTAAATATTGCCCTTATCCTTACATATTAAAAATGCTGTAACAAAATGATATTGGAAAATACACTTTCAATGGAAAAATTTACAATTTTCAAACATATTTTATATTACAAAATGACGACTAATTAGTAATTCTTCCTTCTCTGAAACAAATAATTAAATTATATTTCAAGTAAACTGTGTTCACATAATCAGCTTCTGAAAAATATGACATTTTTTAGCCATTTTGTCTGTGGCAGTCTTCTTTGTCACTTTGCCTGTGGCAATCTACTTATTTGAGCAACTATTTGAAGTACATAAAATATGGAAACTCTAAAGAGGATATAATAAAATTTTGACTTCAAATAAGTAACAAATAAATCTAAAACTTCTAAATATATCTAAATATCTTATAAGTGTACATTAAATAATTTAACTATACAACATAACTATACTTCAGAAATCAAAAATGTTACTAATCAATGACCAATAATCCAAAATATTGCTTTTAAATTAGCAAAAAAATCCATTGTACGATATTTCGCAATTTCTATCAACTACAATATTAAAAACATCAATGTGTCACAGCAAATAATTTAGATCTAATATAATTCAGATTATAAACATTTTTAATAATCAGCAATTAATAATGCATACATACTGATCTTAAACCAACAAAAATCGACTAATATACAAGTTTAGCAGTTAGTTCTAATTACAATTCTAAAAATCAAGTAACTGAATTCTGAAATCAAATATTAAAAAATTTATATTAATTTTAATTACCTGATAATATGGATTATGTTCTTGTTGGAAGATATGATTTTTGTAAAACATATCTATTATAAAGTACTTGTGAATATCATCAAAGCCTCTTCCCATAATTCCACCATGTGTATGCCCTAAGTCAAAAGTGTGACCTAATTCATGTAATGCAGCTCCAAGTCCAGTAGAGTAGCAGGCCCAATAAAATCCTCTAAATAAGAAATAAAATGTTATAAATTAAGTAACACCATAAGAACTATAATAACCCTTAGCTTTATGTTTAAAAATATCATTCAAATTAAGAAAAATAATAAAATTAACAGAACTGTTATAAAAAATTATATAAACAGTATATTAAAAAGAGAAATTATAAGAGAAATTTAAGATTTTGTTTGCTACAAGAAATAAACTATTGATACAAGTTTAATTTTGATTAAGCAAAATTAACATATAAATCTATAATATTTTAGTTTGAATTTAACAGAAATTGAGTAATTGGAGAACACTTAATTTGAAAACTGAACATACATTGATAAAACACAATCCCACATGCATGAAAATTTTAAAATAAGTAAGAAATAAAATTTTTAAAAAACTAATTTTTGAAATAGCAACACTTACAGGTAAATTATTTTATAAACAGCATGAAAAAAGACATGTAGTTAATACACAACTATTCATTTGGAATGGAGTGGAGCCTCTTAAACTGATTTGCTTCTAAGATAAATATTTGCCTCATATTAATGTGATCTCCAAAACTAGAAATAGGTACAACCTGTTATAGCTCTGCTTTGCATATGTTAGAGGAAGGGATAAACCTCTTTACCGATTTCAGGACCAGTTTTTGCTTATATTTTGGCTTTAAGCTCAGTTAACAGTCATTTTAGCTACGTCAGAAAATGAAAAGTTGACTAGTTGTTCATTGAAATGCTTTAGCAATGTATATGGATAAATAGAGCAATAAATTCATTAATTTTTCTTTCTTTAAAAAATTTTTAATAAAATGATTAAGGCCATGATTTTTAAGATGTTTTTTAAAAAAAGTTTAATATAAAGACATTGCTGTCCCCTTAAATAACTATTTACTTTCCTTATATTGGAAGAGCTTAGTATAAAAAGATACTAAGTAACATATTTGAAAATTTTTCCATGAAAGATCTTATTTTAGTCTCATCTAACTACACTTTATTTTACTTTGTCAAGTCCTTGAATTCAGCTGGCAAATCTTATTGTATAAAGGTACTAAGTAACAATTTAAGAATTTCCAGTGTAAAAAAACATTATCCAAGTGCATGCAGTGATAAACAGCAAACCTTAGAAAGCATCTCTTTCGGCACTAAACTAAAAAGCCAAGAGTATGAACATTATTTTGCAAACAATTTAAATCTATGTAATGTTTGGTGTTCACCAATTAGAAGCTTGCAGACAAATAGAAAAGCAAAGTATAAACTTTATTAACTATTGTCTGTATGCAAAAAGAAGGACCAGGCATACTTTAAGCTACATAAATTGATCCAAAAATCGTAAATAAAGCACAAATAAAGAACAGAAATGGGCATAATATAGTCTTGGTTCTCTAAACAAGAACCTTCCTGAGTATCTGTAAACCAAATCAACATTCATTTAGTGTTTAGACACTGACGAACACTCTTGCTTAGAGAGCTGAAACTAAATTATGTTAATTTTTATCCTTCATTTGTACTTTACTCATATTATTTTTTGCATTAATATTGTAAATGTACATAAACTTTAAAGAATTTATTGAATTCCACAAAATGTCACTTAGTAACCTTCTTTGACTTAGCTCTTCCATTGTCCATAAATTATTTAATCAAAAAAGAAGTATACCTGTTAGCACTATCGTCCATTAATTTCATCCTATCAACTTTTCGATTGTCACCAAATCTCCAAGGTATTTCTTGAATTGTTTCTGGCCAGGTATGCAAGCAACCGGAACCGAAAAGCGCTAGACCACCTCCACCTAAAGCAACTTGCCCTTTAGTCAAATTTAAAACTTCTTGGTGATTTTTAGGAATATCATTGGAATTATTAATGTAGCGAGTAAAAGACAAAAATGCTAAAAATTTGCATCGATTTCCAATTCTTAAACTAGAATTCATAAGTTCAACTGCAAAATGAGACCAAAGTTCTTGTTCGTTTAAGCAATAAGCCTCTTTTAGAGATAAAGAACTAGTAAAAACATGACATTTGATATCTTCATTGATCTCTTCCAATCTAAATGATTTTCCTTTCAGATTATGTTCACGAAGTTTGTCTAAGGTAAATGTCTGTAGCATTCGCCCAGCGAGAGAAATACGTTTACAGGCACTATCAATAGAATTATCTTCCTCAACAGGAGCTTGGAATAAACCTGGATCATCTTTACATTTAATATACACCAAACGTATAAACCTCTTATTGATTAAAGGTTTATAATTTAAAGAAAATAATTTAATTGAATTTTTATATCTTAATTCTATTTCATTTTTTCCAAGTTTTAATGGAATGAGGGCTTTAAATCTTCCATTGATAACAGGCCAAACAATTTGTTTTGAGGCAGAAGTCAGATTTTTGATACTTATTTTACTATCTTTTCCAGCAATGATTTCTCCAGAAATAAGGGGTAATGAAACATTTATCGATTCATTGTTTTGATAATTAGATATTCTTATAGCCATAGTTAAAAACAATAGCATAAATTTATTCTGAATAATTTTCTTTAAAATGTAACTATAAATCCATTTTATTGCTAAAATTTAATAATTTAGATCGAATCATTTTAAAAATAAAAGTGCTTCAGAGTTTTCGTCAGTTTCGTTGTTTACGGAAATAAGATCCAGAAATCGTCTTTATGTCACTATTTCTGCTAATTTCAAGTTTTAATTTAGGCTCAGATATTTTTTTTTTTTTTACTTAATAAGCTAGAAGCACCAATCAGGAGCACTATACCTTGCTTTCTGCTAAAGTGAAGTGAATGAAATAATTGTTTATTTAATTTTGTGAATTTAGCCGACGTTTGTTTACAACAATTTGCCATTTTGTCTGCTATTTATTGAATTATATGCGATTTATTTAATATCAGGTATTCTTAGACAATTTTATTGATCTCTCATATATTATAATATTGATATTTTAATGTATCGTATGTGATTCGAAATGTATTTATGTCTTGAAACATATGAAAGGAAATGAATTGAAGTTTTAAAATTAAAAAGGAAACAAATATTAGTCTAATAACATGAAAAAAACATTTCCCCTTTTTCTACACTAGATTTTAGTATCTTAGTTAAATTTTTAGTTGTCAAAAATCACAATGAATGTGGGCAGGTTAACTAGCTCGCTTAGAAAGATTTCCATATCGGTATATGCGACAACCTAGCAACTATAAAATTTCCCGATACAAAAAAATCCCCTTTTTTTAAAGTTTGGTAAAAATATATTTTGAGGGTACCCCCTTGGCGAAATTGGCAATTTTTGTTTGGCGCCATTCCTGTTCGCGCGGAACACCGTGCAAACAGGAATGGCGACTAAAACAAAGAAATTTCAATAAAACATAAGAAAACAATGAACCATCGGCCAAGACTTAATAAAATTGCAATTAACATAATGTAAGCAAAATTAATAAACCTAATAAAATGCATTTTGAATCTTAACAAAAATTAATGGAGTAAGCACAGGAAAAAAATCGACTCACTTTATATAGCTTAATTGGGTTTCCAAAAACAAACAAAAAACTATGGACGCTATAACTATAATAGCATTATCGTTTTCCTTACTACTATAACTATAAAATATCAAATTTTTCTCTTGACTTTGCAAAAAAAGCTAAAAACAGTAGGTAAATTGAGAGATATATTATAAGATATTTTATAGTTAAAGTGATAGACAAGGAGAATAAGAATAAAATGGTTGACACAAATGAAAAAGAAACTAATTAACTTCTGTTCTCTGATGTAATAACTAAGTCCAAGTTTATTTTGCTATACCCTGTAAAAGAAGTTACAGCAATGAAAAGTACAATAAACGACAATGACAAAATAGAAGAATTTCAACTGAACATAAAATCAAATTAAAAAGCTAAGTTATAGGTCACTGTGAAATATTGATGATGCTTAAAGTAACTTTATTTAGAGTAAATATTTCTTATACCTAATCCTGATTATCATAGAACAACTTCAGCGTCTCCGGAAAAAATGCTTATTGCAGTTGATTCCTGCCCATGCGAACCTAGAATTCAATGAAATAGCTGATTCCTTGGCTAAAAATGCCAGAGATCTCAATCAAAATACAATTCCAACCACGTTGGCAGATGCAAATGCTTTTGCAAAGTCAAAACTATTCACCCCTTTGAAAATCAAAGCCCACGATCAAATAACTAATCTTGACATCGATAGGAAGACAGCCACTACTCTCATCAGACTAAGAACAAAACATCATGAAAACATGAAAATTCTGCGGATGGGACTAGAAAATATCAAAACTGTGGCAACTATCTTAATGTGGAACTGACACCATATCATGTTTTTAACTGCCCTGCAGTCACTGCAGGCCTTCACCTCTTAAACTACCCCACAGAAGAGGATTTGTATTCATTTAATGCCATAGAAATAACAAAAACTATTTAAGCACACCATGAAATGTGATTCAATAGAGGATACGACACCAACCAACCAACTTCTTATACAACTTTCAAATTGTCAGCATAGTGAAGTATAACTATATTCAGCTATGCTGACTATGTTAAATATATATAGTTAAGTACATTTCATTAAATTGTTCTAAATTTTTGATGTCCCGAATTTTCAATGTTGGGAAAGTGAACCGTGTCTCCCTTCAAGTTCATTAAATTAAGGTTTGATTCTAATATGAAAAATAGCTTGTTTCTTTTTTAAAGTAAAAGGGAAAACTTCTTCTTTACCATAATAAACTAGATTTGTTTAAATTTAAACTATTTTTATTATATTAATCACAAAACAATTTGGTCACTTTTGCTTCTTCCGTATCTTCCAGTTAGTTGAATTTCTTCCTGTGTCTTCCAGTATCCTAGAAGAAATAAATTTTTTCTGAGAGCTATCTCAATCATGCTCAAATTCACTAAAAGATCATTTACATCAATTATCTACTCAGATGTTCATTCTTCCATGAACAAACTTTTTAGATCAGGCAACAGAACTTTCACCAAAAAATCTTTTTATAGGCTTCAGTACGCATTCTAAGTCATAATCGATGAAAACCGATAGGAGTTATTCACATTTTTTAAAGAATAACCATACCATTTTTAAATATATGTTTTGAAATCTAAGTGTATAATTTTTATCCTGTGCTATATGTCTCAATATAATGCTGGTTATGAGGCTGCACCAATTTCTCTTTGCAGGAGACAACATGGTTTCCAACACGCTATTAAAGATTGTTATTATTTCATTTCATCTTTTTTCTTTTCATGACAAGTCACGTTTTGTGTATTTAAGAAAAAGAAAATTCCATCTTAAGTTGTTGTTGTTTTTTTTTTTTTTTAAATTTTGCTTTGATGCCTTTTGTATTTAAAATTTTCCTGATAACAAATGGTTTTATGTGCATATTTATGATACAAATTACTATATGATATGGATCTTATTGAGCACCCAGTTTCAATACAGAGAATGATCCAATCACTCATTATATTAACCACACCCTTTATGATAATTTTGTTAACTATTTAAATATTATACAGTTAATTTAATTTATTTTTGTTTGTTTCCAGAAACTGAACAATGGATGCTGACCTCTATGATGAGTTTGGAAATTACATCGGACCCCAACTTGATACTGACTCAGAAGAGGAGGAAGAAAGTTATGAGAGACAAGAACCTGATGCTATTGACTATAATGAAGCATGTTTCCATTTACCTTTTTCGAAACATTTATATTTTTAATATTATAGTGCTTTTTATAGAATGAACTGATTACCCTAATTACCTTCTTTAATCATTTATACAAATTCTTTTAATGTATCAATATATTGCTCTTAAGTCTGATTTTAATTCAATAGTAATCTTTAAAGTATTAAAACTTGCTTTTCACCCATAAAAGTTGTAATTTAATTCTCCATATAATAAATATATATATATATATAAGTTAAGTCTATTTACATCAATGGGAGGAAAACTATAAATTTTTAATTTCAATTAATTTCTTACTATAAATTTAATCCTAAAGTGTATTTGCGTTTTTCTTCACTTAAATGTGTTTTATAAGTCTTATCATCTATTGATGAACAGAAAAGAAAATTAAACTATACTTAAAAGGAGGAAATGCCAAATTCAAACTAAGAAATTAGAGTAAGAGCTTAAGAAAATGTTTGTTAGTGAAAATATTTCTTTAAAAAACATAAATATTAGAAAATAAAAGAAATTTAAAGAATGTTTATTTTTTATTTATTTTTCTTCAACAAAAGGTTAGAAAGTCTTGCTATATTTTACTTAAAATGTGTGACTGTGTAACTGTTTTGATTTTCTCATAAATATTCCTCATTGCAATTAATTTTTTTTTTTTTTAAAGTCTCAAAATAGCACAAAATATATGTTTTTGTTAGGTGGTGTAAGCAAATTCTAGATTGTTCTAACACTATAATTGTGGCTTCTATCATATGTTTTAAAAGTTATTGAAACATTAATATAGTCTTCAAATTTTAAAAGTATTTTTTAAATTTTTTTGTTACACATAAATCTCAAGTTTGCGTTAGATTTTTTTTCTTTTTTTTTTGCGCTTTAGCAAATTTAATATTTGTCTAAATTTTTTAATTCAGGATGAAGCAATGGAAGAAGGCCATGATGATGATGAAATCCCTCAGATGCAAATAGTTTTACATGAAGATAAAAAATATTATCCATCTGCGGCAGAAGTTTATGGTCCTGATGTAGAAACTATAGTACAAGAAGAAGATACTCAAGCTTTAACTGGTGTGTTAAATTATTTTTTTTTTATCAAAAATTATTTTTACTTTATTTGTGCATGATATTATATTATACGTTAATATATAAAGTCTTCTTTATACATTTTGTTTGCCTAATTTGGCATTTTTCTAAACTTGTTTGTCACTTCAAATTTGATAATGATTTATATTAAATGTTGGAAAAATGTTTTTATTTTAAATAACTTAAATAAAGTTGTTGTTTTTTTATAGAGCCTATCATTGCACCTGTGAAAAGAAAAAAGTTTTCTTATGTGGAGCAAGATTTACCTATCACAAAATACAATTTAGAGTAAGAAAATGTTTAAATAATTCAGTGAATATCAAAACTGTTTTAAGTATTCTTTTTTTAGTTACCTCATTTCCTGTTTTAATATAACAAAGAAACACATTATGTTGAACTGTTTAGCGAATGTACTGTGAAATTCGGCAGCCTATGTTTCCATACATACATATTGAGTACCAGCCAGTCAGCTCACAGAATTCAACCATTTCTAGTTTTTGAGTCTTAAAATGTGTTGGTAAATTAAAAGTCCTGTTGACTATTAAATAAATCTGTGATTTGTTTTTTAATGCAATAGATATTAAAGCTGCTGAAATTCAAAAAAAAAAAAAAAAAATCGGATAAGTAAAGTGTTTCAAGAAAACATTTGTAGAGAGAAAAAATGCTTAGTAAATTTGGTGATTACTACACTTATATGCAATATGAAGCACAAAATAGAGATTTCACATTTTGTCTTAACAAAAGACTTGCTACCTAACGTTAATAAAAAGGTTTGAATTTATCTGCTGTTTATGCAATGGTTTGGCACTGCTTCGTATGTTGTCTTATGCCAATTCCTTAATATTTGGGGGGTTTTTTACAAGAAAATATTTATCTTAAAAGTGTGAAAAGTAAGTTGTTTTTAATGAAGATTTATTAAAATTGTATTAATGACTAGATCTTCCATCACATGATGATTTGATACAATTTAAATTGTTTGATACTGTGTGATAAAAGAGAAAAAGATTTAGGCAAAAAATATATTGCTTGCCCTTATTTAGTTTTCCCCTTTCCTTCTAAATGCTTATAAAAAGAAATTCTTCACTTTCTGCATTTTATTAAAAACTGGCTTAACAAATTTATTTTCTCCAAGTATTATATAAATTTTATTTGCTTAGCTTTTTTGTTGACATTATTCTTTAATATTATTTTCACTGCCTATTTTAAATAAAGCATATTTTGTTATTCAGATTTCTGGCTGATTTAATGGATAATACTGATCTTATTCGCAATGTTGCAGTAGTTGGCCATCTTCACCATGGAAAGGTTGTTTAAATTTTTCTTTCTTGCATGTATTTTTATTGCTACATAAAGTCACAGATCATGCTTCTAGGACTTGAAGCAGATGACACAGAGAAAATTATTAGTTTTATTAATGAAGCATTTAGTTAATCAAAAGCAAACATTGCATAGTTAGATTTTGCATTTACATTTTGGTCATCTGAAATATTGGAAGGAACTGTTGTTTATATTGTTGGTCACTAAATTCAGGTTTGCCAACTATCACAATTTTTGCAAAATATTTTATTGAGTAGTAGAATTTTTGGTTGGTAATTTTTCTAACACTTTAAAAGTCTTAGCACAAGAGAGTTCAAACAAAATGTTTCATATGAACTTTTGAATTATTTACATAATGTAATGGGGGAAATAGCTTTAAATCAAATGTACAAAACAATAATTCTTACATTAAAGCATTAACTTAACCATTTTCTTTTCTTCCCATCATCAATGCTGAAAATAAAATGTCATATATTTACAATGGTTTTTGTTTCTATCATCAAGATATAGCATTAAGAAAAGTTTAAAAATTTACTGCTGAAGTCAAAAAAAAAGTTGTTTTTTTTGTGAAAAAGTGGGAGGTCATAGGTGATTAAATTTCAAATAAATAATTTATAAGGCAAATATTGTGGAAATTGTTCACTTAATTATATTTGTGAAAAGTGTTCCGTTGACTCGGTTGGACAAGGCATCTCTCACATTGCTTGTGTTAAACTGTCCACGTCATTTGACTGGGGTCATAATTATGTGGCGTTCTTACCGTGACCATTAAGGGACAAAGTCCTGAAAAATAAGTCTGGGTGCTTGACCATTGTTGAGTGTACGTGTGTCTGTGTTTTTTTTCCCGATAACTAGACCTCTGAGCAGTTGGTGGTTAAATATGATTATTTGTATGTAGGTAAAATCTTAGCTTGTGACTCCTCGAAATATTTCCTTTTTTTACATAAGTGTAACATTCATTGTTGTTATAGCATTATTTAATTTACTTTAAGTAATTTTTTGTTTAAGACTGCTTTTTTTATTTAGAATTAACTTTTATTTCATTTACCGCAGACATCTTTTGTGGATTGCCTAATTGAACAAACTCATCCTGATCTAAGAGCTCGTGAAGGATCAAATGTAAGTGATAAATATTTTGTTAGAATTTTAAATTATTATGTAATGTATTTTAGTAATTTATAAGATCTTAATGGTATTGTATACTTTTTCAGTTGCGTTATACTGACACTTTGTATACGGAACAAGAGGTAAATCATTTTCATTTATTTTTTAAACCTTTGTTTGTTTAGCTGCATTGTTTTAATGATGTTATTTTTTTTTCTAACAGAGAGGTGTTAGTATAAAAGCCACTCCTGTAACATTTGTTCTACCAGATCTGAAAGGAAAATCTTACCTTATGAATGTTTTTGACACACCTGGTATATAAAGAATTTTTTCTTGCTTTTATTTTCCTCATATTTATGTAAAAATTTATTAATCCATAAACTTTGTTATTTTGAAAAAAGAAAAAAAAACTTTTTTTTCTCCTTTCTTTAGCTGAAAACTATATTTAAATCATCTAAGAAATGTATTGTTGATCTTTTTTACTGGCTTATCTTCTACTCTTTAAGTATTTTTATTTTTTCCATTTTGTTTGTTTTACCTTGCTTTCATCATACATGCTTTTTATTTTGTTCTTATTTTGATATTTTAAAGGTTTTCATATAAATAGCCTTTAAAACTGATTTTTTTCCCCTTTCTTTTCTGTATTACTTAGCAGTAATGTAAGAATGTTGATTATCCAATACTCCCGGGACCATGTGTATGTCTAGAAATCAACATTTTTAAATAAATAATAATTTGAATAAATGTCCTAATATTCCTGACTTTGGTGTATTTTCAAAATAACACATTTTCTGCAAACACAATTTTGGATTTTAAATATCTGAATGGAAGAATCAAAAGATTTTAATTTTCAATTTAACATCCTTTAATTTTAATTAATAATGTTAATGAAAATCATAAAAATTTGATGCTTCAAACTTACGACTTTCACTAAATACAAGTATATACATAATTCAGGCATATAGCCCTACTTGCAGGAATCCTTATTTCAAACTTTCCAGCTGTTCATTCATTTCATAGAAACACTACTCAATTAACAAGTATACATTATCAAATTTTTATCTCATCAATTCAATAGTCATATACTTATTTAATTATTTGTTATATTTAACAAATATAATACCAAAGATTGAAGTTTTGTAGTTTTATAAATATTATTTTTCTTTTACATCTGTTTAAAAGGACTGATTCCAATATACAATATAGTAATCATAACATAGAATTTGAGGATCACCCACTGTATTATTTTAGTACAATGTTAACAGTTTAGTACAATGTCAATTTGTTTCCATTTCAAAATTATTGAAACCTTACTTTAAAATTGATTGATTAAAGAAGTTATGAACTCCTTATGATAACTATAAACTTATTATTATATAACTAATTAACTGCCTTAAATAACTAAAAATCTGACATGATGACTAAAAATATACTACATATATATATATTGTAGTTGTGTTTGCTTATCTTTGCTATTTCTATTTGTAATAATATGTATTAATTTTTTTTAATTATTGTTGTTATTTTAATTACATTGCTACTGAAATTTTTTTTCTGATGTTATATATCTCGCAAATGTTATTTTAGACTACTGTTTCGAAGTTTTTTAATTTTAATTACATTGCTATTGAAAAAATTTTTTCTGATGTTATATATCTCGCAAATGTCATTTTAAGCTACTGTTTCAAAGTTTTTTATCATATCCATACCTAAATTATTTTTATTTTAAACTTGTCAGTTTCTATGTCAGATAAATTCTTGATATACCTACATATTTTTTCCTCCTTTAATTGAAATCCTTGTCTTGAAATCTTTTTGGTTATATATCTTTGTAATATAATTTTAACTTAATGTTTCCCCTTTCTTTGTAATAGTATATAACTTATATATATATAACTTATTTCTACTTAATGGTTGTTAATAAATGTTATGTGATATAAATTATTAATATTGTTTAATCATTTTTCAAGACTTATTAGACAAACTATTTCAAATTTATAATTTTTTTTTTTTTTGCAACTGGAGACCAAATGAATGGAAAAAAGGAATGAAACCAGCAGTTCATTATCTTTATAAAAATGTAGCTCTGTTGACAAATTTACATTACAGGAGCAAGCAATTTAGTTTGCCTTTTTTAATTTGTCCGTTTTAATATGGTATAACTACTACAAAAATTTTCTGATTTTTTTTCAAAAATATTGTCTTGGTATTTTCTTTGACCCTTTATTAAACCTGGTTAACATTGTCTATTAAAAAGATCTCTTTTAAAAAAAGGCCCTTATGACATTTCGTGTGGAAGACCTAAAGATTTCAGTTTCCTGCATTGTTTAAGTTTTATGTGCATTAAAATCTTTCAACAGCTCTAAATTTGTGATAGCTTTCATCTGTTCATTTACGCAAGCTTTTTAGGAATATTCCTCATATAACATTGTCATAACAGGGTATCGAAAATTGCATTGCCAAAGATAACTGTTTTTTTTTTTGTTTTTTTTTTCACTTAGGCATTTATTTATCAGCTTTATTTCCAGGTCATGTAAATTTTTCTGATGAAGTGACTGCTGCAATGAGGCTTAGTGATGGTGTTATAATTTTCGTAGATGCAGCAGAAGGTGTAAGTAATATATCTCTGCCTATTTTGAATTCAAAGTATCAGTATTCATCTATTATCTTTTGATGTATTTCTTAAATGTGTTTTAGGTGATGCTGAACACTGAGAGATTACTTAAGCATGCAGTTCAAGAAAAACTTGCAATTTGCATATGCATCAATAAAATAGATAGGCTCATGCTGGAATTAAAATTGCCTCCCCAAGATGCTTACTATAAATTGAGGCATATAGTTGAAGAAATTAATGGATTATTAAGGTTTAACATTTTCACTTTTACCAATTATTTGAATTTATATGTCTTGTTCTTTATGTCTTGTTTGCAGTATTTTGTTTAGTTTTATCTTATTATAATTGTTTATGTTTAATTTTTAAGAGAAATATAGATAATCATATATGTATCGTCAGATGATAATAATCATGTATGCAATCATTCATCTACTGCCAGTAGTGTTTTCAGAATTTCTTTAATCAGTCTTTAGACTACAACTGTTTTCAAAAGAAAGATGGCTCTCTTACTGGACTGATATTGAACTAACATGTAACATGGAAACAAGATCTAAAAGCTTTAAATTCCAAAGATAGGCTTTCATTCCAGTATTATAAGTAGGCATTATCATCAATCACTTTGTGCAAGAAACATCAGTTGGTGCAGTGAGCAAATTATCCACAGTCTAGTTCTAGGTCACTGTACTGTAAATACTACATTGTAACTACAAAAGATTGAAATCAGACAATTTTGTCAATCTAGGAAAATCAGTGATATTAATTAAAAAATATAAAACGTTAGGGAAAATGAATTAATTTGAATTTGATGTGCCTTTAAGTCTAATATTTTTTCCAAAAGATTTAGTTATGTATTTTTAAACAAAATTTTTTATTTTAAACTTTAATGGCAAGTATAAATATTTTATAATGTATTTTTTAAAACATAACTGAAACATTAATTATATAATTTGTGCAAACAATTACAAGTTCAGAAAATTCTAATAAAATCAGTCTGGGAATTTTTCTTTTATTCGTTTTAGTGGTCACCCAGTATTATTATTTTACTTATTGTTCATTGTCGCATGTATACTCCTGTACCTTTGTTATTGTCTCATTTTTTTACATTTTTACTTGCAAATGGAGACATTAGTTTTTAAAAAGTTAATATGTAGTGCATTGAATTCTCTTTCTGATGGTATTTTAAATATTAGATTCAAATATTGATGTTTTCAACATATGTTATTAATTTCTAAGTATCAATTATCCTGACACAGTTTAGTTTTTAGAATGTCAGAAAAATAATAGATTTGTAAAATTATGAATGTATGGTTTAGGTTTTCTATCGTAGGGCATTTTATCTCTATTATATTTCTGTTTTATAATATTTACTTTTTTTTGTATATATATGTGAAAGATAATATATTTTCCATTTTTTTCCCTTACAGCACTTATGCTGATGATAATGAGCCCATACAAGTTTCTCCCCTTCTTGGAAATGTTTGTTTTGCAAGTTCTCAATATAGTTTGTGTTTTACTCTGAGATCTTTTGCTCACATGTATGCACAAACCTATGGTGGAATTAGTGTTCCAGACTTTTCAAAACGTTTATGGGGTGATATATATTTTAATAGCAAAACGTAAGTATTTTTCCATGTTTAATTAAAATTTACTTTTTTATAAATATACTTTATCTTGGCTGAATTTGTTAATTTTATTCTGAATATCTGTGTTAGCTTTTAATTAAATGTTCTGTTTTCATGTTTTCAAGCAGAAAAGGAAAAACATAATGCAACATATTTTAGACATAGTACAAATATATATATTTATTATTTTCCACTTTTGGCACTTTGAAGAGCTGATGCTGCATAATTTTTGAAATTCTAGTGAAATTAAAATGTTTTACTAAATTTTGTGTTCTTGGAAAAGTTGTTGTCCTGGTTCAGATATATAATCATCAATATAAGAAAGCACCCATTTCGGTGACCCAATAAAATTATATTTGTTAATGAATCCAAATTATTCATTTAATATTCATTTCATTAATAACTAATCATTAAGTATTTTGATATCACTTATTAGAAATACAGCATCAAATAATAATACATTTGATTGGATTAACTAAGAGGATTTGAAAGATGCCTCATTCTGAATAATAATTTCTTTAAATTATAGAATGTATGTAAATTTTGATAAAAAAACTCTAAAACAATATAAAATATTATTATACAGTAGAACTTTAATTAATGTTGTTGTTACATAAGGCTTTATTGGAAATATTAATCCATATACAATGTTCAGCTTTAAGTGGACATAAACAAGGAGTAACTTTAATTAATGTAAATTAATTATAGCTTAATTATTAATTAATTACTTTAATTATTGTAAAAGAAGAGAATACACATAAGTTTTAGTGTTCTATTTAAATTGCATAATTATTTATTATGTAATACAATGTAGAAAAAAGAGATTCAGTTATCCTCTCTATTTTGTGTAAAATAAAATGATAAAAAGTTAATTTTCATTTATTTTTAACTACTAAATAAGAAACAAAAATGGACATAAATTTTAATTTTATATTTAGATTTATAATTACCTTAAATGTTATACAATAAATAAAAAAAAGAATAAAATAGAAATATAGTTTACTACTTATACTGTGAAAAAATTTTCAAACGAAGAACATATTGTGAATAACAATCAGCATGTTAAAAGTATTTTGTACTATAGAATGAACTTTTTTTTAACTTATAAAAAATGTTTTTTTTTTTTTTTTTGTGTGTGTGTGTAACTGACCTGAATTACTTTATCTTGATTAATTAGCAATCGATTGTGTGTGCGTGTGTATTTTTTTTCTCCCTATACTACAACCTAAATACATATTTGTATCTGAATCTTCTTTTTTTTTTTTTTTTACAGGCGTAAATTTACTAGGAAAGCACCTCACAGTACAGTACAAAGGAGCTTTGTAGAGTTCATTTTAGAACCTCTTTATAAATTATTTGCTCAGGTTTGTTATTATAGCTTTTTTTTTTGTATTTGTTTATAAAAGTTTTATTTTACGAAATTTTCACTTTGTAAGATATAATTAATTTTAATTAGTTTTATACAATATTGTTTATATTTGTGAAATCACCATTATGGATTTTTGCAGGTTGTTGGAGATGTTGATTCATCTTTACCACAATTGTTAGATGAACTTTCAATTAAACTAACTAAGTCTGAAATGAAGCTAAATGTTCGCCCACTGTTAAGACTTATCAACTCAAAGTTTGTCGGCGATTTCAATGGTAAGCTATTATAAAGAATGTGTTAAGTTATAACTTACATTGCTTTGGGCTTTTTGTGGGTGACTTAATCTAGACAATCAATATTGAATTGCACTCATCTCTCTTCATTAGAAGTTTGAGTAATATAAGTATATTTATAGAATAAATTCAGTTATGAAAATATGTGAAGCTTGTGGTTAATTAGTTATAACATGTTGTGGATGGTCTCTCACATAAAGGTCTGACATTTGTAAATGAGTTTTTAAAATTTTATTTTAATGTTAGAGAATTTTTATTGAAGTATTTATTAATTTTTTCAAGTATTGAGTTATGAAACATTTTCATATTTATTTTTGCAATATTGTGCATATTGTCCAAGAGCTATTCATTTTTCAAAAGTTTGTTTCTTTTACTTTTCTAATTTTATAACTCTCGAGTTAATTTTTTGATCAAATATTAAAAATTTAGTATTGAGTTGAGGAGTTTACTGCATCAAGATCACATTACACATATAACTTTTTTGAAAGACTGTGTCTGTGACTTCATTCGGATGATCTTTTTCACCTGCACTGGGAGGAAAATTGTCTTTTCAGTTACAAAGTATTACAATTAACCTAATTTATTTCATCACTGGGAAAACTTTTCCTAAATGTGTTATATTGAGATTTTTAAATACTGTTGAATCATTAATGATAGAGGATCGTAAAAATTGCATGTCTATCTTAAACAGAAAAATGGGCAGAAATCAAATACATTCTTTCATTTAGCAAGGTACGATGAAAAGATTTTATTTATTTTTATTCGGTGGTGTCATATAAAGAGCATAGTCTTCAAGTCATATATTTCAGCCATTAAAATTTTTTTGCAAGACAATTTTTAAAGAGAACAAATGTAATAATGAAATGATTATTTTTTTTTTCCAAAAAGGATTCAAGGGTTGGAGTGAGGTGGCATGAGAACTCTAACAACCCCCAGTCCTCATGTCTGCAAATTCAAATTCAATTTCAATGCAAATTCAGTGAATGTGTGCCGACATTTAGGAGCATGGAAAGATAGTCGAAAATTGTCTATTTATCGATAAATACTATAGCCAGAAATAAAACCAACACTGCATCACTAACATAAAGTTTTAAGTAATCTGGCTACAAATTACTTCAATTGCCAACTGTTGGATTTTAATATAATGCTGTAACCTAAATATTTTTGTCGTAAAAGTTTAAAGAAAATATGGTTAAAAAAATTTATTTTAATATTCGTTTTGTCATGGCATTGAATTAATAAGTTGAACACTTCTCCTTGATAAAAAGTTAGTTATTAAGAAAAGAATAAAAGTTCTTATATTTGTTTTTCATAAAATGGTATAGAAATTTATTTAATTTAGTTATAACAGGACTAAGAAAAATTTAAAAAATTTATGAAGCTATCAAAATTTAAAATCTAGAAAATATGTAATGCCTATAATGGCATCACAAATGCATAAGTCCCTTTTTTAATTTTAAATTAAAAACTGACAATTACTTTTCCTTTTTATGTACAATATCTTGTTTATTATATTAAACACTCATAAATGCATTAAAGGATGCATTTTCATTTTCAGTATTTAAATGTATTATTCATTTACATCACATTACTAATGAACAGAGTAAGTTCTTATTTTGCTAAATGAGAATTTAAACTTTTATTTTTTGTGAATGATTAATTTCATTTTTTGCAATATTTTATTAATTCTTTGACTGTAATTTTTATTCTTTAATTTTCATTTATATCTATCTCGTTTTATATATATATTTTATAATTTATAGGCTTTGTTGATATGTGTGTCCATCATGTCCCAGCTCCATCAGCAAGTGCTAAGAGAAAAATAGAGCATATTTACACTGGACCTTCTGGCACCGAATTAGCTGATGTTATGGCTGATTGTGACCCTGAGGTATGTGGAATGAGTTCCATAATGTAACCTTAACAATCTTGTAAATGTAACTTAACTTACTGCCATAATATTAAAAATGCCTTAAATGCTGCTTACTGCCTTAAATACTGCCATAATGTTAAAAATGTTTACTCAACATTCTGAATGCAAGAAAAAATGATTATTTTCAAAAAAGTTTAAACCGTGTTAAGATAAACGAATTAATTTTTTAACATGGTATTCTAGTTTCAAGATTTCAGTAATTTGAAATTTTAGTTTTAATAGTTCATAAAATCATTTAATTTTTGTTCTTAAGTTGATAAAAAATTAAATAAAGTCTTCTATATTTATCATGTACCTCTGTTTTAGTATTTCACCATTAAATGTCACTATCTGCTAAATATCCAGTATTTTAATCTAGGGTTGTATTAAAATTAAACAGTTTTAATTTATGTGTGTTTTCAAAACAAAGCAAAAAAATTCTCTATAATTTCAATTTGAGACAGATATGAATTAAAATGTACTTTAAAACCAGGCATCTAAAGAATGAAAAATTTAGAATGTTCTTACATAACTTTTTTTTTAAATATCTCTTAACAATCAGTAGTCATAGTTCTTATATAACTAAAACTATGAATATTTTTTTTTTTTAAAGTTTATTTGGGAAGAAAAGAATCTGTAATTGTGTGTGCTTATCTTTGTTATTTCTATTCGTAATAATATTTATTAATTTTTTTAAATTATTGACATTTTAATTGCATTGCTCCTGGCAATGTTTTCACCGCAAGGTTTTGTAATATGTCTAGCAAATGTTATTTTAAACTACTTTTTCAATTTTCTTTGTCATATCCATCTATAAATAACTTTTATTTTAAAATTACTAATTTTTTTGTCAAATAAATTCTTGATATACCTTCATAATTTTTCTTCCTTTATTTGAACTGCTTGCCTTAAGATCATTTTGGTTATATATCTACGAAATAAAATTTTAAATTAATGCTCCCCATTTCTTTGTAATGCTACTATATAACTTGTTTCTACTTAAGGGCTGCTAATAAAAGTTTTGTGGCATAAATTCCTGATATGGTTTTTTTATTTTTTAAATTCATAATTTTTCTTTGGCAAAAAACTTTTGCACAGACCTTAATGTTTAAGATTAACTGTGTTAAATTTAGAAATATATTTGAAAATAGTTTATTATTTTTGCTTCCTCAATTCAAGGCCAAATAATTTGAAAAATAAAACGGAATAAAAGTGTATATTTTGATTACTTTTTTGTAACCAAACGAAATGCTTACATGAGAAATCATGCAAGTAAAAATCTATCATTACTTTTGGTTTTCAATATTTTTTATAGTTATTATTATGAGTTTCAAAAGTGATTAAATGGATTTTGAATCTAAAACTACATAATGTTTTTTTTTTTTTCTTCTTTCTTTTGCTGTTTTTTTTTTTGGTAGTTGGATTGATTTTATTTGTATACATTTCTAATTGGCTCTAAATTGTTATTGTGTTTTTTATTTACTTTGTTATCATATACAAAATATGAGCTTCTTAAAATATATAAAACTAATAGTTGTTTTATGTATGTTTGTTTCCTAAAAATATTTAACAAATGATTTTCATGTCCCTATATTTTGCTCCCTACTCTTTCAATATATTTAATGTTCTTTATCATGTTATATCAAGGGTCCTCTAATGGTACATACTACAAAACAGTACTCTACGCAAGATGCCACTAGTTTCCATGTGTTTGGAAGGGTGTTTAGTGGAACTCTGCAAGCAAATCAGGATGTTCGCATACTGGGAGAAACTTATACTTCAACAGATGAAGAAGACTCAAGAATTTTGACCGTTGGCCGACTTTGGATATCTGAGGCTAGGTAAAATAAAATTCAGTCCTTGAAACTTCAATTGTATAATATTAAATCTTATTTTTAAATTTATACAAATCAAGCTGAATTTCCCCTTCTACAATTGTTTTATTTTACTATTTCTTAGAATTCCACAGATTAAATTCACAGAAATCAGACTTTTTTACCCTTCAAGTTATGGATCACTCACTGGAATTCATAAAAACGCTATTTGTGAATCACAAGTTTTTTTCTGTGGAGAAAATATTTGTGCAGCTCGCAAAACAAAAAAAATTGTGAATAACTTTTGATCTAGTGATCAGATCCTCGTGTACTAAGAGGGCAATTCCACGAAAGTGTCAACTTTTAAGTGAAATTTTTTTTTTATGAATTGCATATTTTAATTTTAAAAATATGTTCAAAAATAGCCAAAGTCTGCATATTACTGTTTAATTTTTGATAATTTTAAGTTTTTTGAATCTGGCAGCATTCTAAAGTAATCACATGACTGACAAGCGAATTCCTCACATTTGTGCTCAAATTGTTTTCTTGAAAAATACTTATGAAATAAAAGAAATGCATCTTTCTTTTACAATATTTTGATAAAAATATGCATATAGTACAAAATTTAAACATTTAAAACATAGCCTTTAAGTCATTTTAAGTTTAATATATTAAATAAAAGTAACTTTTTTTGTGTCATTCCGTCACATATTTTAGTACATTTTTTTAAATAGCAACTGCGTTTTTGGATGAAAATGTGTATATTTTGGAATATAAAGCAGAAGTGGCATAAGAATCAATGAGAAATTGTAAAATTCTATGCATTTGATTATTAACCTCCAATAATTAGCGTGACGGAATGACACACCTTCGGCGATGGAATGACAAAACGAGTCCTAGAGAAGCTAAGTCAAAAACTAGGGAATTATTTTTTTTTCAATTAACCTAATGGCTAAAACAGCTGTTGAAAGACAGATAAAGTGTTGAAAAAGACCAAGATCCCCCTGATATGATGAAGAAAAAAAAACAGAGAAAGAAAGGCAGAGAAGAAAGCTTCCGCGACAAAAGTTGGACTTAAAAAACTCAGAAGTGCAAACGCTGTTGTGCGGAGATTGTGTAAACAAAGAAAAATCAAATTCTACCAATCTCTTCACATACAAATAATTTAAATTCCCTATACAAATTCCTGCAGAGTCTTGGTAAAGCCATAAAAAAATTTGTACACCATAAAAAAAATTGTACACTCACTTCCAAAATCACCAATAGTGGAAAAAATATTAATTCAGTCTTTATGTGAGAAGTATTCATACCCTCCAACTTTGCCTACCTGGCCATCAGTAGCACTCGCGCAACACACATTTACGGCATCCCGCAATATTTGCTATGCTCATATTGATACTTAATTATATTCACTTATAATTTCAAAAAGCAGTTGATAAATATAAGAAAATAGATTTTGAAACAAGCGTAAAATTTTATTTCACATTGAGAAATTTTTTAAAACATTAAAATGCCATAGACTTTTAAAAAATCAGGTTATTTAGATAGTACAATTTTAATTCACATACAGGAAGGTACACTTTTCTAAGGATATAAAATTATTAAATTGCAAATGAAAGTTTATTGTACATTTATACAAATTTCAAAGAAAAATAATATAACATCTCAGTAAAATGCAAAAAGTGAACTCTCCACAACTTTTTCTCTACATTCATTCAATTGTTACCAAATTTTTTTCACTTATTTTATTTAGGAAGGTCAGATTCTAAGATGTTTCCTATTAAATACTTTTTACACCAAATTTTAAAACAATTAAATCAAGAAAACAATTGAATACCAATTTATTGAAAGAAAAATGGAATATATAAATGAGTTTCTTCCTAATAAAACTTTCAGAATTAGAAAACAATATTTAAAAACTTATATCATCTAAAGCTTACACATTAAACTTTGTTCTTTAAGAGGAATGAATTTGTATAGACATTAACCAATAGCTAAATTGTTTCAAATCTTTGAATTATCTATTATAATTAAGGAGTAAAAGCATTAATTAAGAAATCTAATCTATAAGCAAATCTGATTTTAATTAAAAATACCCTTAATTACAGAAACACAGTATCTAAACCTCTCTATGCTTTTTCAGTGATGAATAACAAGCATTTTTTGCTCTTTTTAACTCATCCTCAGTAAATTGTGCATTGTAACAAACTCCCATGCTTAATTTAGTGATTAGAATTGATTCTAATGTTTTGGTACTCAGACTTGAGCGATTATCAGTTTGATTTTTACGAATCATGCTAAAAATTCTCTCAGATCCAGCATTACTATGGGGAATTGACAGAATTGAAAGCATTATTTTTGACAAAGCCACATATCTCTTTATTCCATTGTTATCCTTTAACTGGCTAATTTTATGCCATGCCTCATCTACTCTGGTATGATTTAAAATTTCAGAAGGAAAATTGTCTGCCTGATAAAAGGCAAATTCTAACTCAAGTTGATCAATGTCAATACCACAATTAAACAAATCATAAAAATACTTAAGAGATGCAAAATTTGCATTCTGCCTATTCAAAATGTTTGCCACAGTAGCATGCTTAAGAAAATCATCCTCTAAAGGAAACTTTTTGAGAATATATTCACATGCAGTGACAAAAAACTTTCGCACTGCCAAAAAGAACTCAGTTGTTTCTTCTGGCGTCAGATCACTCAAAATGGATCTAGCACTTGATCCTATTATAAGAGACTCATCAGGTTTTTGATACTTGGGTTTCTGAAATTTCGCTTGTAACAGAGAAGACTTGGATTTGCTTATGGTAGAAGGCGAAACAAATCGTACAAGAAGCTCATAATATAAGCTCATTAAATCATCATACAAAGTATGGATAGAAGGTTGCTCTTTTTGCAGGGCAACATTTACCTTGGTGAATACAGGCAATATCGATGTAACAAAAACACAATATATCTTTGTTTTGTTTGATTTAAGTAACTCTTTTATTTTTTCTGAGGTAGCATTCTCTTTAACATCAGATTGTGAAAAAAAAATTAGCAATGGGTCCCACTGCTCAACTAGTCTCTTTAGAGAATTTTCTAAACTTAACCACCGAGTTGAAACATGTTTTAAAATCTTGTGAAGTTTCACATCACATTCTATCTGACAGTTTTTAAATTCATACTTTCTTTTACTACTCTTTTCAAGGTAGTAAAAAACTTTTATCACCAAATTCTCCACATCAACGGGCAATGAGGCTGTAGCCTTTTTAGCTGCTAGATGAACCAAATGACAAGAGCATCCAATGAATTTTATATTTGGTTGCTTCTGTTTTATATAGCTCAAAACACCTTTATTACATCCAGTCATTGTGTTAGCATTATCAGAACTGAATGCTATGCAACTCTCCCACTTCAGTAGATATTTTTTAAACTCTCCATCAAGAAGTTGAAAAATTCCCTCACCAGTGTTGTTAGTTGATTCAGATAAAGAAACCAGTGATGATACGATTTGTCCTTTTTCTTCATCATAATAATTAAAAATTAAAGGATATAGCTTTTTATCTGATATGTCATTGCTTCCGTCAGTGGAAAGAGAAAATAATGAGGTTCTGAGCTTACTTAGAGTACTCTCTCTTATCCCCTCAGCAGTGGAAACAGTTATTGCCTGGGTCTTGGTATGTCCACATCCATACTTTTTTGCAATGTCGGAATCTGGGAACATTTTTTTAAATAAGGCGCCAGAATGATCGGAAGCAGATAGAGAAATATTGTGCTCAATTAAAAACCGTACGAACAATACTTCAGCTTTAATCACTCCATTTTCTTCTAATTTGGAAGAATAAAAATTGTTAATAGGTTGCTGATGCACCTGTGCTTTTGCAGTAGCACAATGTTTAGGACCGATCACGTGTCGGCGACAATCATCCAGTCCACCGTGGACAATTGAGAATTCCGAACTACAAATATTGCATTTCGCAAAGCCATCTTTTCCCGATACTAAACAAGGAAACTTTTTAGTATATTCCTCTCTAAACTTTTGATTATTCTTCCTCTTCTTTCGTAATCCATCGTCATTAGAAACTTCCCGATCCTGATTAGATCTTTTCAAATAACGATCCATCACAATAAAATTTAATAATACATACACAACTTATAAACTAACGCGATAAAAGCTGGATGAAAAATAATCTAAAATTTCAAACAATATCGTATCATTCTTTTAACATCGGAGCAGCAAAATTCAAAGTTGTTTTCAAAAATTTTTATTGAAGTCACTTCACTTCACACGGTGTAAAGCAAAAAACTAACGCAGTTTCTCAAAGACCAGCTGCATTCAGGCAGATTACAATGGCGCCGCCGATGAGTAACCCTTCATAATCACGTGGTTTCTCCCGACCAAGGCTAACAACTCATGACGTCATTTTCGGCGATACGCAATCAGTGACGTCACCATGCTTGAAAGACGACAACAGCGGAAGCGGATAGATCGGACAGGCGCTTTCGTTTAATCCGTAGTATTTTACTATTCACCCGTAGCTCCGTAGTTTATCTCCAATTTCCGTAGCAACTACGGAAATTCCGTAGCAGTTGGAGGGTATGAGTATTTAACATCGAACTCAAAAGAAATTAAGTGAGAAAAGTAATGTTGATGAGCTGTTTAATTTGGCTAAAAAAATTTTACTGTCAAGATGATGTTAGTTACAAGCCCCCAAGTATGAAGGATTCAGTCATAATACAAACTCTGACAGAGTAACGAAGAGTGCAGATGCAATATATACTTATGGCCTTAAAAGAGGCTTTTCATAAAGAAGCATATATTGATGTAAAGTGTGTCTTATCTCATTTTTGTTCTTATTCTCATTTTTGTTAAGTGTATTTCATTAATACCTCACAGCACATGCACCTATAAATACCATGTAATTGTGATGTTGTTCTAAAAGGCCAAACAAGATGTTGGCTGCTGTAAAACGGCACATAATATGTAAAAGAATTTTATGATTTCATAAAGTCGAAGCAACAAATCGAAGAAGTTTTGTTTCTGTCCAGCTATTCTATTTAAGAGAGGGCAAAAGAGAATGACTTCAGCTAGACACTTGTTACATTAGCATTGCCAGGAACACGAGACCTGCACTAGATGCTCATGTAGTTGAGAAGCGAATCATCAAAATTGGAATGCTTTCTAATTTTAACCAAAATCAAGTGTATGATTTGAAAAGCCACTGTTTTGAAGAGGAAATGGAAAATATGATTGAGGAGTATGCGGTCGGCTCTTTAATCATTGTCCCATACTGCGAAAAAAAAGAAGGCACATTTATATGCAGCGCAAATTACTTTGATAAACAAAGACGATTTAGATGTTAAAGTATTTAAAGAACATGGGACAAAAATTAATTTATGCATAAATTTCCTGAGAACGAAGATAAGATGTGACATTGGCAAGTTAGATATAAAACCTCTTCTGAGACAACCTAATTTTCAAACTGTTGAAATTTTAACTGATTCCTACGTAAATATTAATTCTATTTATCTGTTACATTCTGTTTATCATTTACATATTAATAAAACATTTTTTAAATGAAGACTTTCTTCCACTAAACTTTTTGTCATTCCGTCACGGTCATTCCGTCACAGCAAATAGATGTTAATAACTGCTAGCCAACCTGAGGTTAATTTTCCAAATTCACAATTTACATTGCTTACACATTATACTGAAAGTAAAAAATAGTTCAGGAAAATAATAGTTGCAAAATTCACAGAAACTACCAGTTCTAAGCGGCATGCCGAAAGCTTGGTTGCCAAAATGTCATTCCGTCACACAAGTAAAAAGTTCATAAAATTAAAAATAAAAAAAATACAAAATTCTTTTTTTTTAATTCATGAAGCACATTATACCAATAATAATGATATGCATGAGAAAATATCATGTTTATTTGAAATTAGATGCATAGAAACTTCAATTAATTGTCATCATGCAGGTCAAAATGTCATTCCGTCACATATGGAATTGCCCAAGACTAAATTTTAAAGGATTAAGGAGTGGCCTCAAATTTTCTAATTAATTAATGGTAACAAAATACATAATATGAACTAAATCTTCCTGAGAAATCGGGTTTTAAATGTACAACTTTTTTTGTATTTTGCTTAACAACTGCTTAATCAACTGAAAATTATTTCATTTCATTCCATTGTAAAAACATTTTACTCAACAGCAATTTTAGGCAATTAGTTTATTTTAAATTTTTTTTCTTTCATAACTATTCCTCCCATGTCTACTCAGATTAATTGCTGATTAATTATTTTTTTTCTTTTTTCAAATGTTGATTTTAAGTCTTAGAATTGTTTTAAAATGCTTATCTTTAAGATTTGATTATAAACTCCAATTTCAATTTATTGTATGGTTAGGTTATTTTTGTCACTCATTATTGAAAAGTAATTTATTTTGAAATAAATTTTGTGTATTTTAGATACAAAATTGAAGTTAATAGAGTTCCTGCTGGAAATTGGGTTCTAATTGAAGGCATTGATCAACCTATTGTGAAAACTGCCACTATTGTCGATGTTAGTGAAGCAGCTGAACTTTTTATTTTTCGACCTCTGAAATTCAATACTAATTCAGTGATAAAAATTGCTGTTGAGCCTGTTAATCCATCTGAGCTGCCAAAAATGTTAGGTGGCTTAAGAAAAGTTAATAAATCATATCCTCTTCTGAGCACAAAGGTAATTCAAATTATTAATTTATTTTTTGCAATTTCTATCCCAGTAATTTTAGCAATCCTATCTTTAAAATACTTTCTATTTTTATATCATGTTTTTTTTTTTTTAACCATGTGTAATCTAACATTATTCTCATTATTATAAAGATTACCACTGCATTAATATTTTCAAATTTCTTTTAGTTATATTCATTACTTAATAATTTTTTTGTATTTTGTGAATTGCTGTTTTGGAATTTAATAACTCTAAAAGTGGTATTTACATACCTGCCAAGTCTCCTGAATACCTGTATATTCTCAAATTTCTCCGAATTTGTTGAAGAAATTTTTAAGGAAAAAGGTGATAAAATATCCACTGACGGATCACATGTTAGAGTCCCCTTGCCATCAGGCTAACTGTGGGAGATTTCCCTCTCCTTGTAACTCAAATGCTTGTTAGTTCCATAAAAAAATCCTCCAAGAAGGCAAATTTCTCCCACTACTTGATCCAAGAGTTTTCTTGTCTTCTGAATTGGGTTCAAAATGACAAGACTACGAAGTTGAGCATTAGTAGTCGTAAACCCAAAGTTGGTTCGATTAGTAAAATCTCGGTTATTTTATTTCTCTAATGTAATTCATAGGTATATATTTATGTATATTCTAATGGCTAGGCCCTACAAGAAAAGACTACTTAAATGTCATTCTATTGAAGAATTGTAAATTTAACGTTAGTATTTTTAAAAAATTGTACTAAGTAAAGGGAAAGAGTAAGCTGTAGTGCATCATGTACTTAGTACAAATCAATTACATCTGAGCATCAATGTTAAAAAAATATTTAAAACATGCATTTGCTTGCTCATAATTTTCTACCCTGTTGGGTTAAAAAATTAGCTTCGAATAAAACTTAGAATAACACTGGTGCTACTTCCCAGAGTTGACCTTGGCCTTTATCAGAATTTCAGCTCAAACCATCCTATTCTAGCCAAGTATTTCTAATTTATTACTTTTATAGTTTTAAAGTTTTCTAAGCAGTTGTTTTGTGAGACCACTTAAGTCTTGGTCTTTCTCTGCAATTGGCTTTCACAATAAATAAGCTATCACAATATACCCTTATTTTTTGATATTAAAATTTTCTTTTAATTCTTAAACTTTGATTAGGTTTACAAGTAGGTATCTTCGATGCCTATCTGTAACCTGTTCTTTTTTGTTTTATTTTTCTTCTTACTCAAAAATATTTTTTCGCTAGCTAAACATATTCAATGTATATATCAAAGTGTTTATTGTTATTGTGGAATAAGTAAGTTAGGAAAAAGAATGGTGAGTTATTTTTCCTCCAATTGTTTTTCATAAAAGATTTTTATGAATGTTATATTTACTTTCGTGATATGTTAACTTTTGTAATTTATAGTTATATTTTATTTGACGTAAACCATTTATTACAGATTGAGGAGTCAGGAGAACATATTATTCTTGGTACTGGTGAACTTTATTTAGATTGTGTTATGCACGATTTAAGGAAGATGTATTCAGAAATAGGTAATTGCATTATGATATTTTTCTTTATTATGCATCAGATTTATTTTAAAGTAAATAACTTCATGTTCCTTTGAAGTAACTTATGTTTCGTTTTATTTCTTTCAGACATTAAAGTCGCTGATCCAGTTGTATCATTTTGTGAAACTGTCGTTGAAACATCATCATTAAAATGTTTTGCTGAAACTCCAAACAAAAAGTTAGAACTTCAGCTGATTTTTTAGTTATTATTTATTTTAATGAAATTTTTTATTGTTAAAAAATAAAGTTTTACTTAGTAAAATGCAAAAAAAAAATATTCTATTACTTCTGACATTGAATTAAAATGAAAAATCAGCAGTGCATGATGAATATTTAAATTAGTTTTTATGTATTCAAGTTATTGAAAATCGATATATTTGTTTACTAGAAATAAATTGACAATGATTGCTGAACCATTGGAAAAAGGCTTAGCTGAAGATATTGAAAATGAAGTTGTACAAATTAACTGGAATCGTAAAAGATTAGGAGAATTTTTCCAGACTAAGTATGATTGGGATTTGCTAGCAGCTCGTTCCATTTGGGCTTTTGGACCCGATACAACAGGACCCAATATTTTAGTAGATGATACATTGCCTTCTGAGGTATGTCAACTATTATATTTGTTATAATTGATTACTTCTTTTATTATTTATGACGTTTAAATAAATCAGTTAATTTATCATTCAAACAAAAAATTTAACATTTTGTAAGTGAAATTTTCATTATCAAAACTACTTTTAATCCATATTTTTGCCACATATGTAATTAATTTCCTTTAATTTGATCAAAAGCAGCTTTCTGCTAGATTAAAAAAAAATTTCTTAATTTTAATATTAAATTTAACAATTTTTAAAGCAAAACCTCAATTATATGTCATTTTATGAAAGATAGTTGAGGGAATTTTTTTTAATATGTGGAATTTTATTAATAATGCAATACTTATATAATAGTTTATTATCTTATAATCAAGAAACTATAAAGGCGTAATTAAAAAAATATCATAAAATTATATATGTTATTGGAAAATACAATGCAAAATATAATAATTATTAATTAATAGGTAGATAAAGGTTTATTGAGCATGGTTAAAGATTCAATTGTACAAGGGTTTCAGTGGGCTACTAGAGAAGGTCCTCTCTGTGAAGAGCGTAAGTAGTGCTCCTCTTTTGATATTTTTTTTTTTATATATGTATTTTGTACATTTAGTGTATTTATTGTTTTGCAACAAAAATACTTTAATTTTTTGAAATCTGCAGCATTTTCTTTCCTTTTACCGCGCAGTAATATCCAAATAACAAATTTTCAATAAAATACTATGTTGAAAATTCATAAAATAGTCTATAAAGTTACTTTAAAAAATTCTACCTGCAATCTTTGTGCACATATCAATCTTAGTTGAAGATATGTAAATTTTTGAAATCTTTTTAAAAAAAATTAATAGTTTATATTTAGATAACTGATTTTGCCTTGATTTTTAGTCAATGTTTCAAAGTAGGTATGATATATTAAGATTATTAAAAAAAAACTCTATATTAATGAATTATATAGACCATCTAAGTATGCATTATTCTAATGATTTATTATTAATAGGGTATAAAAGATAATTTTGCAATATTATTCTTGTCAGTTTCTTGATAATTAAGAAGTTGTAAACTTGGTTATAGCTAACATCAATTAATTTTACTTGTTATTTATATTGACTTTTGCTGTTATGACCATTTTATTTAATTTATATTTATTTAGATTATTTTCACACGTTTAATTAGATTTTTTTAAATGTGATTAGTTTTTGGATTTTTTAATTTGAAAAGCATATTATTATTTGATTACAATAAATGATTCTTGACATGACCAGTAAGTTAGGAAAAAAAATATGCAAATCAACAAAACGGAGAGTTAAAGAGCATTTAAACTATAATAGCTAAGAATCACTTCATATAATCTGAAGCATTTACATTTATAAATTATATTCTCAAGACTATTATTTTAAGTAGTAATTATTTCACTTTTGAATTAATTCCTTTTCTGATTTGAAAATCAGTTTTTTTTTTTTTTTTTTTTTTTTTTTTTTTTTTTTTTTTTTTTTCATTAATGAAATGAAAAGATCATGTGTAAAAGAAAAAGAAGTTCCTTACAATTTTCATATGATCTTTTGTGCTGGAAGGGTTAAGTATTATTATATACATAGTAGAGTTCTGATAATGTGGGGTGACGAAGAGTTTTTTCTTTCTTTTTTCTAAACCAATCGCTTTATGGATGGCGCTGCTACTATAACAGGGATGAGATTAGCCAAAACGCAAAAAAGCTGAATTTCCACGATATTAAATTTTACGCAAGCGCAACCCTTTAATAATAAATTCCAGACAGTTTAAGGTAATAAATAATGTATTAACATACAATTGTGTACTAATCTATTATTATAAAAACGATTACATTGATACTTAACATTTAGTGGGGGAAAAATTACCAATTAAAAAAATAAAGCTGGAAATTATATTTTTCCTCAGTTCACATAAGAGACAATTACTACTTGAAAAACTACCTGGTTTAGCAAATTAAAACTACTGAGAATATAAATTAATATTTTATTTCTTTTAATAAATACTGTTATGTGATTTATAGCAAATATATCAGTAATATTACTTTTCAAATTATATTGGGAAAAAAACTTTAACAATGGACCGAGTCATTATGTTCATATTATAGTCTAATCTAACTACAGCCCTCTGAAACATATCAATAACAGTGACGTAGAAATATATAGTAACTCCTTAACATACAAAAATTGCTATTTTAGTTTGAAAAATTACATGACAATCAGCAACTGTTTAGATAATTGTTTTTTATTTGATAAGAATTTTGCATTTTATAGCATAAATAGCAGCAATTATAAATAAAATTTTGATGATGAGTTATTTAACTCTTTTTCCCCCAAATTTTTTTTTTAATTAAATCCCTTTTTAAGTGATTGCTTTTGTTTGCTATATCTTTTATGTTTGCTATATTTAGTCGTTAGTCCATCTTCAAACATCTTGTGACAAATCCTATTTTTCTTCTTTCCAAGCACAGAATGTAAGTTTTGAAAATATTCCCTTCCAGTTTCTCGGATGTTGTAACACTTACATATACTAATAATCGTCGTTAGAAAAACAGTCACCTTTATAGTAACTAATTTAAAAAAAATTTTACTTCTTACAAGAATCGCGATAGTTGATCTTAAAATTGCGTGAATATGAATAACAATTATGGATTTTGAAGTCACATGAATATGAAACTAGATATACGATTTTGAAAATGAGAAAATACAAACTGGGATATAGAATTTTTAAAATGCGTAAATACAAATCACGATTCATAATTTTTAGATAGCGTAAATACGAATCATGATGAGTAATTTTTAGATTGCATAAATAAGAATTATGATGCATAACTTTTAGAATGCATGAATGCGAATCCCAATGCCTTACTTTAAAATCGCGTATAAATACGAAAATCAATGTTTGATATTATAAACCGCATGAGCAAATCAACACATTGAATTTTAAACTTGCGTGAATACGAATCGCTACATAGGTTTTTAAAAATACGTAAATACGAATCACAATATCGGATTTTTAAATCTCGTAAATAAGAATCGCATCGTACAATATTCAAATCGCGTGAATAAGAATCGCAACACACAAATATGAAAAGCTATGTTTGATATTAAAATCGTGTGAATAAGAATCGAGATATTAACAGATTCCAGGCTTGGGGACCTCTAAAAGGCTTGTCTGAAGCAGCGTCGTTTGAACTATGAAAATCGGATCTATCTGGAGGGCGGGTAAAAAATTCGGAAAATCTTATCTGCTGCTTGTAAAAGGGAGAATATAGGTAAAATAAGTAAAAATGAGAAAGGATTGTAGTTTGAATTTTCTGCTTCTCTTTGAAAATAGGTGAATTTTCTGAAAAAGCGGAATACTTGTAAATAAAAATGAAATTTTTAGAAAATCTGAATTTTCGATAAAAAAGCTGAAATTTAAGAGATAAAAGTGAAAAAAACTGAAATCTGCCAAAAAGCGGAAAAATCTCATCTCTGGCGGAAAAATCTCATCTCTGTATAAGAGCATTTCCGTTTTCAATCAATATATTTTTGTAGTAGGGAAATCTATTAAATCCAAATTTTTGGCTATCAGATTTTTTGTTAGTTTTGAATGCTGCCCGCGCTCGATGTAACGGCCCTCATAGTCCAAGCAAAAATGAACTTTATAAAGTGAGTGCACAAAAATAACTGCAAACACTCAAAGTTAATAAATTCTTGAGCAATTTTTACAAAGCAATGCTTTACTTTAATAAAAATTTGGTAATAACGCAACTTTTTTTTTATTAATGTATTGGTAGGAGTGACCCCTTAACGGACATTAAAACAACATTCTAGAATAAGAAACAGGACACAGTGCATTGGTCCTAGTAATCTGGCATAAGATTGCTCCCACTATGAGCAGAATTTCCTACTTTTTTAATTATAAATGGAAGAAAATGATATGTTACATGTACTTTTTCTTAATATTTCTACATTATGTTTTTTTTCACTTTATTCTTTATTATTATTTTATTCTCTTTAATCATGATTCATTCACAGTTCGTTAAACTGTCAATGTATGCAGATAGTGAGGAGTAAAACATTAAATGAGTATGTAAATAATTTTAATGATTTCTTTCTATGTAAAACAACTTTACACGCTTTTTGAGTAGACAGGTTTTTCAGAATTTTTGTTTACTTCCCACTTACTTGTCTATGTATAATGGAGTAATGAGGAGTTGTATTATAGAGCATAGACTGCATTTTGTACTTTACTATTGTTTGAAATATTTATAAATCTAGTTTATTTAAAATGGTTATAAATAACGTAGCTCGGTTAAAATTATATAGTATTTATCTGAGTACTTAAGAACTCTTTTCTTTTCAGCCATTCGAAATGTGAAGTTTAAAATTTTGGATGCAGTAATTGCTGGGGAACCTATTCATCGTGGTGGAGGCCAAATAATTCCAACTGCCAGAAGAGTAGCTTATTCTGCTTTTCTTATGGCAACTCCTCGACTAATGGAACCGTATTACTTTGTTGAAGTACAAGCTCCAGCTGATTGTGTATCAGCTGTGTACACAGTGTTGGCCCGTCGCAGGTTAGTTATAACTGCTTTTCTGTAAAGTGTGCAAAAAGTTTAGTATTTTGAATTAATTATCCAAATATTTTATTCAAAAAAATTTATTTTCTTCGTGTATTTCTACATATCTTTTATAGTTCACAGTAAGTTTACTGTGAATTACAAAAGTAAAACATTGTAACTTGTAAAATTTTTAATCTGTATTTTTAAAGTGATGGAAAGTAACAAATCTGGATCTTTTTTAATGAAGTGTAATTAAATACTCATTTTCTTATTTTTCATAGAACCCTTACCTATAGTTAAAATTCAGATAGCTGTTGCTCATTTAAATTTTGCAACAAAATGGAAAAAAATTTATGATCAATTTCTATAATATGAGGTAGCATCTGAATCTTATGTTTATTAAGTAGGAAAGTTAATGTTAGTAAACCCAGCATAATACCATGTGCACTAAAAAATTAATTTTAAAGCATCAATTCTAACTTAGTACTGCAATATCATTAGCTTTTTTGGATAATTTTTCAAAAAATTTAACTGTGATTTGATAGTTTTTTTTCCACAATACATTTGTGTGACATGAAATATTTTAGAATTCGTGGCATGGTACGGTAAATAACTAAAATATAAAAACTATAGTTTATTTGTGAGCATATCCTAATAATAATATTTTTGAATAATCTTCTGCTTGAAATGCTTTGTTAAAAAATTTCAAAGTCTTAATTTAGAAAGATAAACATGTTAGATATGTTTTTATACATAAGTAACCAAAAACTTTATTCAAACTGCAATATATCTCAAATTAAAATATTTTTTTTATTATTTAATTTAACAGGGGACATGTAACTCAAGATGCACCAGTTCCTGGATCTCCATTATATACTATTAAAGCATTTATTCCGGCTATTGACTCCTTTGGTTTTGAGACTGATTTGAGAACTCATACTCAAGGTCAAGCTTTCTGTTTATCAGTATTTCATCACTGGCAGGTATGTCTTTTTGATACTACATAGTTGCCAACATTATGCTTTTTTTAGAAATGTTTTCCCAGTGGTGGAGAAAAAAAAAATTTTTTTTGAAGTACTTTCAAAACATTACTTCATGATAATAAAATAATGTTTATTTATGTTTGAACCATTTTAAACACCATTCATTAAATTAAGAATTAAATATTGAAGCATCAGTTTTGCTGCAACTATGAAAGTTGACTGCTGCAATGTGCCCGGAAAAGAACATTTAATAAATTTATATATGGAAACTAAATTTCCTTCCACTGCAACTTCTTTTTTTTAAAAATGTGTGCCAAAACAGTCAGCAAATTTTGAAAAGCCATGATCAAAAGCATTGTGATTAAAAAAAAATTGTACTATAAATTATAATTGCCAAAAGTTTATTTGCTTATTTTTTTAATAATTTTAAAAAATGTCCTCACATTCATAAGCCACCTGTTAAAGTCAATATGCACATTTTCTGGTAAAAACTTTATGTATTAATGCTAAGAACTTAAAACATACTGTTGGTTAAATATTAAAGAAGAAAAAAACTCATTTCAAGTACTACTAATAATAAATAAAATAGAAATAGCGCCATTTCTAAAAGTTTTCATTGGGATTTTTCAAAATCTTTGTATTTTATAATATAAAATTTCTCATGGCCATAGCATTGAGGAAAAAGTCTGTTTCCATAAAATTTAATCGTTTCTAATGTTGACCATAAACCCACATAATTTGGTTGATAAGGAAAGTATTAATAGTTTTAGTTAATATAGTATTAATAGTTTTCACTAGAATATTACAAGTTGCCTTCATGGTTTCACTTAATACAGATTCTCACTGTATCAATAGTCATAAAGAAGCAATTTTATTAGCATTATGTTTCCTTAAGTACTTTATCAGAATCTGAATGTTAGAGTGTAATCCAATACACTTAATTTCTAATCAATTTAAACCTAATACTGTACAATATAAAGTTAATTTGTTTTCTATATTAAAAAAAAAAATATTCTCAACAAAATTAGACTTCCTATATCTGGTTAAAACATTATTGCATTCATTAAAAAAATGAGAATGAGATAAAGCATATCAGATTAATATTTTTTCATAATTCAATAGTTAAGCGAAGTTGCTAGATCACTTTATAATCAAATTGTGATGAATTGTAGTAATTTCACTCACCTAATTCAATATTATGCTAGTTTCTTAAGATACTGATTTTTTTCAATTCAAGAAAATACCAAAAATATACTCTAACTATTTTGTTCAATATAAATTTTAAGATTTACTTTTAACACTGTTTTCACAAGCAAAAAGCCATACATCTTTAAACCAAACTCTTATAATGTTAGAAGCACAAAAATTGTCCTAAAAGAGATGCTATATCAAGCACAATATTTCAGATACTATCAATGCTTAAATGCATAAAACAAGCAGCAATATGTTTGAACCTTAAGTACCATATTTGTTTGTTTCACACATTTAAGGTGCGATAGTACCTGAAATGTTGTGCTTAATCTAGAAATGCATAACATTTCTATCTTGTGTATTTGAAAAAAAAATTGCATTGATAAACTGTTCAAAATAAGTAGTTAAAACCTATATAACCTAATTAATATTACTTGAAATAATCTTTCATTTTTTTTTCTAAGATTGTTCCTGGTGATCCCCTAGATAAAAGTATAGTTATTAGACCTTTAGAACCACAGCCTGCTCCACATTTAGCCAGAGAGTTCATGATTAAAACTAGGAGGAGGAAGGTTAGTGTATTTTACTTTTTAATCAATCTATTAATATAAATCTTTTGTTATATAACTGATTTATTGCAGGGTCTCAGTGAAGATGTCAGCATCAACAAATTCTTCGACGATCCTATGTTGTTGGAACTTGCTCGTCAAGACGTTATGTTAAATTATCCTTTGTAATTATTCATTCACATAAAGGATCTTGTAAATAATCTCACTTTGATTCATAATAAAGTTTTTATTAAATAAACATTTCAAATTCATTATTCCATAAATTGATATTACATATATTATATAAAAAATCTATGTTATAAACAAACAATTTACAAAAATGGTGAATGATAAAGTATTGGTGGAGAAGGACAATGAAGTGGAAGAGTATTATAGTTGGTCCTTCCTTCAAGTAATTTAGCTGTTAGGTTGCCAAAGTTGAGAGCTAAGCCAAGGATTTGCCTGTAAGAAAGTACCGATAAATATTTAAAATTTGGAGATCTTTCAAAAACTAACATTTAAAAAAATACATAGCTGGAAATTGTAAATATCTGACATTAGAAATATAGCGAAATGCCAACTAAATTATTCTTCAAAAGAAGTTCTAAAAATGAATTTATTTTAGGATGTGATTCATCATAGAAGGCTTCTAGTTAACATTGCATATATACTACCATTTTTAAAAGCAGGTAAAGATTCACCTTGAGAATTTGGGTGCAAATAATAGCAATGAGAAAGGCCCCACTCAGGCTTTTATCAATATTAACTCGTAACAACAGAATTATCCAAAAAAAACATTTAGTAAATATACAAAATTTGAAAGCAAACAAAGAGAAATACATCAACAAAAAAATAATACATTATAATCTGTAATAGCATATCTTGATTCGATTTTGTAAAAATGTATTTTTGTGTCAATAAATGTTCTAATATCAGCCATTTAAGGATCAAGCCAAAACAATGTCTTGGTTTGTACAATTCTAATGGTAGTTTTTAAGATTGATTTTTTTTTCTTCGAAAAATATAGTGATAGAAAAGATATTTAATAATAAATTTTATACTTAATCTGACCTATGTATATTTCAAACTAACTCTGGTGGTAAAGTGAGCTCAATTTCAGCTATAGTTGGTACTCAAGATATTGCTATCGAATCACAAAATTTTTTACAGTAATTGCAATTTCAGGGTTGCTACAGACCACTAGAATGCAACTATTTTTGCCTGAAAAGACTAAGAAAAGCAACTATTTTCAGGAAAAGGAGACTTTTCTGTGCTCCTAGCAATGTTTTTTTGTTTTTTAAAGCATAAATTGGGTGGAAAATCTGCACCCCACAAGATAGTTTCTGAACACGCTAAACTTTTTTTTTCTTAAAAAATAAAAAGTTTTGAATTGCAAATTTGAATCTTCACTTTTTAATTCGTTCAATCTGCACAGACTCCATTGAAAGTCTATTTCATTTCTCGATTGCCTTTTCAATGATTATTGCTACAAAATTCCGCAACTATTTTGTTAATTTTTTTTCTGTGGCAACCCTGCAATTTCAGTAAAAGACTAATATAAAACATTTCCATTAACTATGATATATTCCATATGTTTGAATTAATATTTTGACAAATGTAAGCTAAGATTTTTCATAATTATTAATGCTATTAAAAACATTCTATACCAAAATTTTCAGTGCCACAATGTTACAAAATATAAGTATAGTTTAACTTTTCTTTATACTTCGCAATAAGGTCTCTCATATTAATGCCATTTTCAGTCTTGTCATCTTGAGCTTAGAAAATTAAAATAGATCAATAACAGATCAGAAATTCAAATGGTGATATGAAAGTATAAATGTCTATTCTGCATATAAATTTTTCATTATGAAAAAAATTTATCACATACAAAATCAAAAAGCAGTTTTTAATATGCAAGACTGTCAAAGTATTAATGAATAATAGTTTAGTACATTCTAAAGAAGAATGCACAACAATAAATTCATCAAAATTAAACCTTTTATAAGTATCATTAATAAGTAACTGCTATGGTTCAAAGAAATCTACTGTTAATAATATATAACTGCTATAGTAAATTGTTTACTGGTTTAGTCAATCTCAAATGAGTCATGCACTTAAACATTTTGTTAGTATCATTAATATCACAAAAAGACCTAAGCACAGTAAAGTAAATGCATTAGTAAGAGGCTAATGAATTAAAAAATAATGCAGAAAAAAAACTTAAGGAAAATTAACTGATCTGAAATAAATTCAAATCTCCTTCAATTGTAATCAGATATATCAAATCACTGTTTCAGTACCAGGTTGAAGAAGTATTAGTTGTACAACGACATTCTACCAAAGACACTTTTTCCACACTGTGACATATATGTCCAAAGTTATATATTTTTCTAATTGATTTGGTATTTCACTCACAATGACTTTAGAGCAGTTTGTATCACCTTAAATATTAATGAAACATCTAAAACTAATAATTAGAGAAGCAAAAAAAAAAGCTAAATATACCATTAATCTTGGTTAGAAACAGTAGAAGGCACTTCATGCAGCAACACCTATTTCTAATGTTAAAAACAAAATACACTTAGTTTCAAATATTGCATCTAATAAGTATTTTAGTAATACATGATGATAACTACTTTTAAAGCCATTAAACAATTCTAGTTAAAAAGTAGACATGTAAAAAAATTTCTAATTATTAACTACATTTCATAAGCAAATTTTATGTGCATAATGTATTTCTAGACATAATGTCTCGAAATACATTATGCACATTAAAAAAAGATCATTTAAATTTTAACTAAAGCAAAATATGCAATATAGCTATTGATAATTAAAATTTACTAATTACTACTACATTAATTGGAATTTTATAATTTAACATAATATACCAACATAAACTTTAAAAGCATAAATATTACTTTAAAAATTCTATTAAAATATTTTAAATTCTGTTGTCAGTCTTAAACAATATCAAAAATAAATTATAGGCTTCATTCCAATCAGTTTAAAATGAATAATTAAAGAAATTTAACAGCTAGATTTAATGTAAAAATCCGTTAACCAGTTGTTTACAGCTAGTGCAACAGGAAAATCAGAATAAAAAGCTTTAGCAAACAAAGCAATATAAGTAAAGAGTTAATAAATTTCAGTTTCAGCCCAGAATTGTTTAAAATCAAAAATGCTAGAAATGAAACTGTCAATTTAAATGGACCAAACTTCTTAATTAATAAATGTATAACTGATTTAATAAACAGAATTAGAGTTTTGAGACTATAATGTTTGACAAATGCTTTACTTCAAACTTATATTAATCTACTGGCAGAATTTTACAAAAAATACTGATTAAAATATATATATTTTAAAATAAGAGTATGATATGGTTTTAGTATATTTATTTTAGCACTAGAGAAAGCTAAATGTGTACCATTTTAATTTTATTTCTTAACATGTTGAATATCAGAATACTTACATCAATCAGATTGAAAATTTTCACAATCATATTTTTGGGAATAACTTTTTGAGGAAATTTTTATTATAATTTTTTATAATATAAAAAAGGTTTAAATATGTAAAAGCATATATATGTGAGGCTTAGGGCAATACATAATAAACCACATATTTTGCAAAGGTGACATTCTACATCAAGGTTTTTCTTAATATTGTTTCTAAATAGGTAATTCAAAAGTTTTCAAAATTTTCTCTAGGTAACAACACAAAAGCATTTTATTTTTTATAATAGAATTTGTGGAATTTTTCATGAAAAATGCTGTCTTGAGTAAATTGAAAAAAAGGCATGTCATTATAATGTCTGAAGCCCAATGTATTAGTGAGGAAAAAAATTCCTTGTACGGTACTGAAATACAAGAAGGGAAAAATTAAACAACAGTATACATTACCTTCTGGCTCTAAAGAGAAGAGAAAAGAAAATTGGTAAAATTACATTTCAACTTTTACAATTAATAAATTTGTATATAAAATACAGTATTAATAAATTCAGTCCGTAAAAAAAAAAAATTATTTCAAGCATTTTAGATTATAATGTAACTATAAATTTCTTATATTACCATTTGGTGCCTGGATTCTTCTTTACGAATAACCTGTTGAGTTTGTGTTTCATTGAATCGAAGAACAGCAGCTATTACTTTTACTAAAGTCTGAAAAGATTTAAACCCATAAGAAATTTTGCTAGTTACTGTAAACAACAGTTGTTTATTTTACAGTTAAAACATTAGATAATCTATACAGTTACAAAAGAAATTTAATATTTACTTCTATTCATTTATTATAAGTCAAAAACATTTATTATTTTCAATAGTTTATAAAATTTATGTTTAAAAATAAAATGAAAAAAAAGGAAAGACTTACAATTGGTTCTTTACCCATCATATATTCATAAATAATATTCTTCAAGTACTAGAATATAAAAAGGATATTTAAAGCAGGTTAAAAATAATAGAGAATTTTTAACTATAACGAGTAATTTTTTTAACTTAATATATGCTACAGTTGCTCTAGCTTTAAATTTTAAAAAAAAATAGATATCTAAAAAAAATAATTAACAATTCATAATTCAACTTTCTTAGAACTTAATGTTCACATTTAAGAATTACTAATGAGAGTATATAATTTATCACACATCTTTCATCTATTTCACATGATCTTTCAGTATTTAAGAGTTAAAAAGTTTATGTGTATTGTTTTACACTTCAATTTTTGATAAAATAAATTTAATGAGATTTTGGTTTTAAATAAGTAGTTTTTAACTTCATAGCATTCTATTCAATGAAATATTTCAGTAAAATTTTTCAATGAATTTTATTACTTAATTACAACATTTAGTAATTTAACTCACCAACAATTTTCTATGCAAGCATTATGATAAAACTTATTAATGATTTAGATATTTTGACATTATTTTTATGAATATATTATATAAAATATTAAGAGTACTTTAATTCATTTATTATTAAAGAATAGATTATTGCATTTAATCATTATATCCAGGCATTAAAGTGGTCGAAAATAAAAAAAACTGAACTTTTACAACGCAGGAGGGGGGGGAGTGTTCCATATAATACTGTGATATCCAGGAGATATATATAAAAGCAACTTTCATTTTTATTTAGCATTTAAAGTGACAGAAGCATTTAGACAGTGAAATTAAAAAAAATTTTAATATAATTTTGATCACTACTACATTAAAGAAAATTAAGCAATTATAGGAAGTTGCAGCTTAATTATCATTTAAAATTAATTACCGTAGCGTGAATATGAATCGCGATATTGAATTTTAAAATCGCGTGAATATGAATCGATATGTGGGATTTTAAAATCGAGTGAATAAGAATCGCGATGTTGAATTTTAAGATCCCGTCAATACTTATCGTAACGAGTAATTTTTAAATCGCGTATAAATACGAAACTCGGTGTTAGATATTACATCCGCGTTACAACGAATTGCGACATTGGATTTTTAACTCGCGGCAATACGAATCGCGATATTGAGTTTTAAAAACGCTTAAATACAAATCACGATATTGGATTTTTAAATTGTGTGAATGGGAATTGCGAGTACGATTTTTAAATCGCATAAAAACGAATCGCAACAACTAACTTTCAAATCACTTAAATATGAAAATCGATGATTTGCATAAAAATAGTCTGAATAAGAATCGCAATTTTAGCAGGTTCCGACGCTCGGAGCTGTTCCTAATATTTAAAATTCTGAAAATCAGCCAAACAAAAGAAATTAAATATCAGCGGCCGAAAACGAAATAGTTTAGAACTCTTTTTTTTCCCAATCTATAGCGGAAGTCGCGGTTGTCAGGAGGCTACAGCAGGGTGGAAAGGAAAGTTCGTCTCAAGTTTGACTGTCGTTTGGGCTGCTTGAGTTCTCGTATTAGACCCCCCAAAAATTTTAGTTTAACAAACATGGTCGGAAATTTTAAAAATTGGGAGAAAAAAGCGGATTTCCGTTTTTTTGCGGGAAGTCTTTCATCCCTGTATATCACAAAGAAAAGATTATTGCATTTAATAAATAAAAAAATTGTTTGAAGCATCACAAAGTAATATTTCAATTTATAAAACTATTTTATGTCTACTTATATAAAGCATTGAGCCATTTATTATTGCATAATATAAATTTAGTGAACTGGTGCATACAAAGATTTCAAGTAAAACCAAGTTGGATACAAAAATTCTTTCTCTTCGGGAAAAAAAATCAGGAGATAGTGAAACAGCAGGAGTATTTTTTAAGCTTGGTCATGACACATTTTAATAATTGTTTAAAATGAATAATTCAATATAATTTGTTACAAATTAATCAGGTATAGTTAAGAGTTTGTTGCTGTCAAACATATATGTAAAAACATAAATAATTTGAAATTGTAATTAAAACTCCAAAGATCAGGAAATATGATTGGATAAGTACTTTTATTTTAGTCTTAATAATAATAAACAAATAAAATTGATATGCCAAAAAATATTTACTTAACTCAAATCTAAGAGAAATTTTAGATTACTTGAATTATTCAGGTTTTTAGTTTCTAAACATTAAATACATGTAATGTGTTCTTTACATTTCAGTTGCATGTGAATAATTTAAACCTTAACAATATTTTTGTATATTTTATATACTTGTTACGAATTCTATTTGCTATCACTATTTTTATTATTTTTTAATATAGTACAGTTTTTAGGCCAACCTTAGAAAAAATTTGCAACTGAAATGCAAAGTTTGTGGCATGATTTTAAAAAGGAAAATCATTAAAAGCAGTTAATGTCATAAAAGTAAAAGTTTTAGGAGACAAATTTATAAAATAAATTGAATCCTTAAATTATCAATACAATTTAACCCACTTTTTCACCAATTTAAGACTATTTTACACTTTCATTTTAAAAACATTCAATGCATAAATGCTAAGTGAGGGACACTGTTTTTAAAAAGATTACTTATGTCAAGTAATTTGTGAAGTAATATTTTTAAGTGTCCATTTTCTAATTACAATATCAGTCACTTATCTTGAACATAAAAATGATTTTTTACTTTCAATTTTATAATTCAAAAATAAGTAATTTAAACAAAATGGTTCTTAATTTAATATTACCTCAAATTCTGTAGGCTCTGGAATTGATTGTAGTGAATCACGGCGGTTATTGTTCAACATTGAATCTGGAGGACTAAGGCGTAAAAGAACTTTTAATTCTTTAATTTCAGAGCTGCAAATATAGTTAGAAAGAATTTAAGAAATAATGTAAATATTCTTTGAACATTATAAAACAATATTAACAAACATTAAATTAAAAAGTTATGTGAAATATAAAGGCTAAGATGTTAGGAAGCTTTCTTTTAAGAAAACTGCAATACTTAAATATTTTATGCTACTTTTAGTGACAACAAATTATGAGCTCTCAGTTGAAACTAGGAATAACACCTGGAAAAATGAGTCTTCAAGTAAAAAAAAAAGCATCTTATTGGCTGTCAAATCCAAAAAACTGTGAATTACAAAAAAATGGTATACCAAAGTTTTATAGACAAAATAAATTTAAGGAAAGGTTGTTCTTGTACAAGTAATAATTTTTAAGAAAATAGGTCACATTTTTTAAACCTCATTAGCAAATAGAGGAATAGCAAAATAAGTTGAACAATGAGCTAAAATAATACCTGTGTAAAGCAAAAGTTTTCTTAGTTTTTTTAAAAAAAATATGAAAGAAAAAAATGGCTAATTATGATCATTTTAAGAATTTTTATTTTCAGGAAAAATATATATTCAGAAACAAATTTTCAACTTTTTTCTAAGACTTACTGGCACTTAGATAAATCTTCTTTCAGAGTCTCTATTTCATTCAAGTGATCTTCACAATTTCTGTGATTAGGACTGGTAGCAGGCTCAAGTGTCTGTAAAAAGAGTGATATAAATACAAAATAATCTATTTTCGAAAGATAACTGCTTCAAAAAAATTTTTTACATAAAATATTTGCATTGCATAGTTTATCAAGAAACTTAAGGTAAAGTGAACTTTATGTTATGTAACTTTCTTATAAAGCTAACTTTATGTAAAGTATTTTTCCTTCTACTACAATAATTCCACAAACTGAACTGATTTGCAAAGCCTGGAGTAAAAATATAAAAAGATCAATACATTGAGTGCTGAGTACATTTTTTGTTGAACTATAATAACTGCATTAATAAATAAGAAAAACAAAACGCAATAATGATCATTTTACAAATAATGAACATTCTGAAAATTGTTGTTATTTATGTACATACTACTATTCTAATAAAGTTAACTTACAAGAAAGTAAAAATAAAAAAAATTAAGACTATAAAATTTTCCAAAGAAATATATTAACTATACTTTATTATCTAAAGATACTTTAAACTAATAAAAGCAGGTTGAAAAAAGCCTTTTAATAATTGTAGTAAACATGCATGAATTAATTACATAGATCAAATGAATTGCAGAAAGTAAGATTGTCTTTAAAGATCTTTCCCATAAAATTTATTTCCAGTGGGTAATGGACACATTGTGATATTGCTGGAAATGATCAGGTTTACCGTCTTGCTAAGAGAGGAGCCTTAGTGACCCAAAGACACCCAAGAATTCCAGCAATCTTTCTACTAATATCATGTTATATATAACTTGTTATATATGATGTTATGATATGACAATGTTATATATAACTTTACATTGGGAACTGCAGAGGCATCAAAGAATGTGAGCTGGAAAATCCTAAATAAGAACCCTGTAGAATGTGTTTTTAAGCTCCTAGCTGTGTTATCAAGACCCTAGCTGTGTTCTCAAAAGTACTTTAGAATGCTGGCAGAACATGACTGTCTGAAGTCTTATCTCTATCAAATTGGCTTGGCCAACTCATCTGACTGTACTCTTTGTGGTTCTGGTCAGTCTATGATAGTTAAATATTTGAATGTATGCTCTGCATTAAGTAGCTTTATTTCGATTGTCGAAAAGTATTGGAGAGCATGCGCACTAATAGCATAGGTGCTATTTTATGCTGTGTGTGACACTTTTAAAATAAAATTTTCAACTTAGATCAAATCTACAACACAAAAGGGAGAGCAGATTAATAAATGGTAATATTACTTCTTCAGGAACAGCCCAGGTATCATCCCAATCAGAACTTTCAGCAGTTAAAAGAGCAGAATCTGTGGATGCACCACTTCCAGGATGAGACACATTTTTCATTACTGATTCATATTCTCTCATTTTTTTCTCCTTTTCCTACATATAATGTTAATTGTTTAAAAAAAATTGTTTTAATTTTAAAGCTGAAAGCATTTTTTTTTTTTTTATTTATTCGAGCAAATTAATATAACGCATTCAAACTTAGAATACTTAAATCGAAACAAATGATTTAATCTAATAAATAAATTAATTATTTTAAAATAAAAGGTTTTTAATTCCTATAACTTAAAAAATATCAAACTCAGTTTTTAGGTATATATTTTATACCTACTATACTTTATACTATATTTTATACCTTTAAGTGAAATAAAAAATAAATAAAAAGAATTTAAATAAGGATCCAACTTAAAATTTTACTGAATATGTTAAAAAATTTAAATTAAAAGTAAACATACTTTCACCCAATAGAGAAAAAGATTAAATTCAACATTCTTTTTAAGAAAAATAATAATTTCAACTAAAAAAAAAAACAATTAGGAAATTTTTTAACAAAAATTTATAACTTTAACTCTAAATGAACCAAAACTCCTACTAGACAAAATTGTTACTTATAAGATCTAATCTTGAGCAAAACAAAAAAAAATCCAAGACTAAGTGTTTGTCTTGGTTTTAGTCACATATTTCATATTTCTGCATGTATAATTAGTATTAATAACATAACTGACCTTAGGGTCAACTAAATTTAACATTATAAATATTCATAAATAAAATTCAAAGAACAATTCAAATATAACATCAAATTATAATTTTAAGAAAAATTAGGTATGGGGTCATAAAATTTTAATAAAATGTATGAGTGCATATACTCTTATTCTGCATCCTCTCCCTAAAAAATAAATAAAAATAATGAACTGAAGAAAAATGGAAGGAGATAGAAATGTGTGGTTTTGCTTCATTTTGGTTAGATAAATAAATAATTTTTCTAGTCAATTTTTAGAATTATTTTGTCAGGCTCTTTTGCTTACTAGAATATATGCTTCTGACTTCATGTTGGAATATTAGAAATGAACTATATACATGGTTGCTGCTAATTTTGAACTCAGAAATCCCCGCGAAAATACTGAAAATGGTGGTTATTAAGAAAATATTTGTACTCCCAGTACATATGAATGTGATACACATGAACTCCCAGGTTCTTAATACCATCTCAACGTCAAGTGACACTTGATTTAGTCATTGATACAGCATAATAAGGCATATATTATTTTAGAATTAGTGAAGAATTTATTTATTAAGAATTTATTTTTGAAATGTATTTTATATAACTTGATTCAGTCATTGATACAGCATAATAAGGCATATATTATTTTAGAATTAGGGAAGAATTTATTTATTAAGAATTTATTTTTGAAATATTTTTTATGTCTGAAAATTTTTATTTATCGAAAATCTCGTTTAATTAAAGATAATTATTTAAAATTCCTAAAAATCATAAATTTCCTTCAGCATATTTATATATATTTGCAGATAAACATGTCAATTTCATAGGGGAACAAATAGTAATTGAGAAAGCTTAGGAATTATAAATGATTTTTCTTTTCCTTCCTCCTCTCAGCAATTTTTTAAGTCTTGCTTTCTTAATATATATATATATATATATATATATATATATATATATATATATATATATATATATATATATATATATATATATATATATATATATATATTAGATATCTATCAATATCAAAATATGTTGTTCTTCAAATTGAATTGATCAAATATTGGACCAAATACATGGAACCGGACTAAGATAAAAAAAAAATAATAAAATATATACAAAAATAAATAATAAAAATAGGGAGAAAAAGACAATTACTTGAAGTTTCTCTTCATAATCTTCTCTCATATCATCATAAGCACATTCTCTTTCAAAGAGATTTTGCCTTAACTCTGCTATTTGATTTTTATATTCTCTTTCAAGCCTTTCTTCAAGATCTTGATTTCTTTCTAATATAAAAAAGTTAAAAAATATATTAATCATTCCTAATTGATTCATAACATTAAAAAATGATGGACGTAAAGTGAAAACAATAAAAAATTACTATTTGCAAAAAATAGACTTGCTCTACAACCCCTTAACAAATGGGTAAAACAATTATATTTTAGATTAATAAAAAAGAAACACTGATAGATTAAAGTATTGAGTTGTACTTCATAGGTTGAACACATTGAATCACCCTTTTTAGATCTGAAATTTTTTTTTTTTTAAAGTACAACTTAAGCAGCAAAATTTCATAAAACTACTATATTGAGTTAACTGTTAACTTATTCTTCCCTTCTCACAAAACTAACTTCTAAACCTTGCATATCTCCTTGTTTCGTTGTAGATTGAGTTATAGTACCTCCAAAAGTCTGTGGAGGAGAAAGGGGAGAGAAAATTCTTTATTGAAAAAATGATTCTAGTGATATTTTTTTTTTTAAATGCTTCCAAAATATTAATTATAAACTTCCATTTTTGAATATATGTAGACAGTTTGAAAACAAATTATTCAACAATAGAATTGTTTACTTTGTTGTATTTTTCATAGAAATATAGATGACAGGTTTCTATACTCTAACATTATTGGACTACAATACAGATGCACTGATCCTCTATACTTAAACACAAATTGACAATAGCCTTTATATTAAAAAACAGATTGATTTGATAAAGTTTCAAAGAAAGTCTGAGATGCAATGCTGCAAAGATTGCTTCAAAAGTTAAATCAACATAATAGTTCAAGACAAGTATAAACATAACTTATCAATAAATCAATCACATTAAAATAAAGGAATTGTTTCATTGAAAGAGAAGTACTTTAAAAAAGTAAGTGCTAAATGTCCATGTAATTACTAAAAGATAGTGTATTAAAACTTTTAGTCTATTTTAGGTTAGATATTTTTAACTTACACCTTACTCTTTGACTAAAAACTATAAATAACTAATTTAAAATTACTTCAAAACTATTTTGAATAACAATAACCTTAAATTTAAATACCACAAAAATTTTAAAAACAGATAAAATAATTAATTCTTTAAATCAAATATAAAAAATTATTTTAAAGAAACGAAACAGAAATGTTTTAAAAAAATTAACCAGAAATTTACCCACGCCACACTGCCACAGAAACCAATTCACAGGGTGGGCCACATTCACACAACAGAGAGAAGCATCCATGCCCTAGACTGGATTCGAACCAGCAACCATTGGCTTCACAGTCAAGTACGCTGACCGCTCAGCCACCTGGCTGGCACTGCAATCGAATAAAAAATACAGGATTTGTTCAGAAATATTCTCTTTGACCTTTTCTTTTCTTCAGGATTGAGGGAAACATATATTTTCCTTTTCAAAAGAAAAAATCATTTGTCAATACTTTTGCCAATACACGTTTTTTTTTTCTTCTTTTTTTGCCAAATTTACAATATTACCACATTTAGCGAGATGGCAAATAGTTAGCGCGGACCCTGATAACATCAAAACCCACACCTGTTATGCGGCACTATATGCATAAAAAAGAAATGAGAACATTTAAATAAATAATAAAAAGCTACTATTACCTATTATTTCACCAGTGATCTTATCACAATCACGATCTTTCAGGTCCATTTGCTCAGCAAAATCCCGAACAAGAAGTTTCAGTTTTGTAGTCGTGTCATCTTCTTTTGCTTTCAATGCATTCTCACATTCTAGACGCACTGATGCAATGTAGTTTTTAACAGATAAGCTGCTTGGATCAGAAGGATCCAATTTTTCTAATAAGTCTATTTGTTTTGTAAGAAACTCATTTCTATTTTTAAGAGAACTTACCTCACTATTCAGGGATTCTTTTAAAGAATTTAAATCAGTTCTTAATTTTTCATTTTCTTGCTCTAATTTTTGTTTAGTGATGTTAAAATCTTTAACTGTTGCTTCTAATGATTCGTTTTCAGAGGCAAGTGATTCACTATTGCTATGTGAAGATTTAAGAGAATGAAGTTGTTCAACCAGTGAAGCATTCTCTTGTTTTAAAGTGTCTCTTTCAGATTCAAGCTTTTTAATGGAAGAAACTTGCAATTCTGCCTGTTTCAGTTTTTCATTCAATGCTTCTTTTTCAGACTTCAAAGTTTCGAGATGGGTTGCTTTATTCATTAATAAAGAATTTTCCTCTTTGATCTTTTGTAGCTGCTCTGAAAGTTCACCTATTGTGTCTTGCTTCTCAACTTCCATTTTGTGAAGCTTTTCTTCAGTTTCTGAAAGTTGTTCTTTTAGCTGAGAAAGCTTCTCTGATGATTCTGACTTAGATGACTCTACAGTTTTCAGATTTTCTTGTAGCTGTTGCTCTAACAAGTTGACTTTAGATTTCAGCTGATCCTACAATAATTGAAGCACAGTGTTATTCTACAGTTAACAAAACAGCAAACATAAGAACTATTTAATTAAGCACATTAAAAAAATAAGGTGATTTAATGAGAGTTAAAACTGAAATAAAACTTTTGTTAAATTAACAACAATCAATATTAAAGAGTGATTGATAAAATCAACAGCCTTAAATTCAATTTTAAACCCTCATTGAAAAAAAATTACAAATTTTATTTCCAGAATGCATTATCAAATATAGTTATTAAATACATAGTTATTAAATGCAATGTGCTAAAAAAAACACTTCATAATTTTGGACCTTTTGCATATCCCAACTATATTATTCATTTAGCCCTAATTTCCTTCTTCAAAATGATAGAAGAAAAAAGACTTATCAAAAACTGATAAATGAAATTTTACATCCATATTTTTATTTTCTATCACTAAATTTTTAATTCTGTATGTAAGTTACTAAATGTAAATGGACAATTTAAATGTCATATGAGATGCAAACCAACATAATTTCACCTTTCAATTTGCTACATAACTTAGTTTTTATAAATATGAATATAAACCTATTATTCACACATTTGATACAAAGATAGTTAATGCATACATACATCTTTAAAGAATATTATTTTTTCATTTAAATATAATTTAATTTGTATGTATCATATATGAAACATTTAAGTCAACTTTAGATACATATTTTTTTTTAAAATATAGATTTAAAGTGAAATAAAAGTTTTTAGGTCAAACCTTACAAACAAAATTTTAGTATGATTGTCCTGAACATGGGAGTGGTTTCGCTCGAATGCAATTCTGAGTTTCCATTGTCAGTCGTATTATTTCTAGTCATATAAATTAAATTTGATATTAATTTTTTGTAGTAGCTAAAAAATATGTAAGTATTTCTGCAAAAATTTTAACTCATGTTTTGAATGAAAAAAATTTATATTGATATCAATATCAATTTTCATTTTTGATATTTTCTAAAAATTACTTTTTAGTAGGTACACATTACCTTTGTATAAGCATATCAAACAATATCAAATGTCAAAATATTGGCTCTGTTAAATACTGGTATTTATAGATAGTCCTAATGTAAAATTTCTACTTAAATGCAGTTTAATACATTTAAAACCCAAAATGCAAAAACTTTATACCATAATCAATGTATTTATTAATAAAAATTTAAAACAATCATGGATTTTACCATCTTCGGTTAAAAATTTTAGTATTAAACTTAGACACTAGAGTTAAATGTCATTGTAATCATTTGTAATTAAAAACAAAACAAAAAATTTTTTTTAAGAATATAAAAAATTTTTAGAATAGATTATCTGTATTTTTTAGATCATTGTGTATTGTAGGATTAGATTTACAAGAAATTACGTCATTGGAGAAGTAAGTCGCTCAGTCAAAAGTATTTATTTCTTTTAATTTTCTTTTAATTTAAAAAACTCAACAATCTCGGCAGATTGGAAAAACCTAAAAACAGGTAGCAATTTAAAACCTTTTTCTTTTATGTTTTTTTCAATATATTGCAATAAACATCTGTAAGTTTAGAAAATGAAGAAACATATAAGACTAAAGACTAACTCAAACAAGGAATACAGAAATGATAAGCGAAGCTTAAAATTGCATAAGATACAGATTTTTCAAAAATTGTTCTGAAATGGATGATGATGCATGTTCCATTTAACATTTAAATTTTGAATTATGCCCCCAGCTATACCTGGCCACTAATACTTAACCAGGTTTCTCTACTTAAATTTTATTACAACCATTCAAACTTAGATGTCTCATAAAAACCAAATAAATCTGCAGATCTAAAAACTTAAAACTGTCTTACATTAAAATAAATAAGGTGCTTAAAGAAAATAATTAAAATTTAAACCAATATTTCAGAAAAGTAAACAAAATCAAACTTACAATTTCTTTGTTTTCAGAAATAAGTTTATTTATTTCCTCCTGCAAAAGCTTAGTATCTTCACGACATTTAGCCTCAGTCGCTGAAACTCTTTCCTGAGCATGCTGCATTAACTGTTCACGTTCTTGTTCCAATATTTTAATTTTTTTCTTCAGTGTTTCTAGTTTTTCAGAGCTTTCCTTAGCCAAAGATTCAAGTTCAGTTTCTAATTTTAAGACCATATTTTCTTGATCTCTCATCTTTTCTTGCATCTTTTGAACCTTTTCTAAATGCTCCTTCTTTAGTTCATCTCCTTGTGATTTTAATTTAGATTTTTTCTCACTGAGCTCCTCCTTGACTTTTTTGAGACTTACAGTTTCTTCTTCTAGATTCTGTTTCTGTTTCTCAAGAGTCACTATTTTCTCTTTCATTTCTTCCAACTGAGTAGCATAGTTCTTTTCAGCATTTTCATATTTTTCTTTTAAACATTTAATATTTTCTTCGCTTTGAACTTTGGCATTTCCCTAAAAAACAGATAATATTATTTGAATGGAAAAAAAAACAAGCAAAACAACAATGATGAAACAATAAAATTACACATAAGATAGTAGCAGTGTTTGTACAGTCCTTGAAAAATAAAAATAATAATGATAATAATAATTGGTAATAAATATATCATAAGAGCAGTGAATATATTTTCATAACAGTTCTATGTAATAAAGTAACATTTGATTCTGAAAAAAAGTTAATTAGCAGTTGTGGCAGAAACGAGTGTGTCATGCAGTTTTATTTGCTTTAAAAGCTGACTGAAAACAAAGCACTACCACTTTTTTCCTTTTTCTCAAGGACTGTAAAATATGTAATCATACATAAGAAATACGAATATATGTCAAGGACTGCCCCAATATTGGAAAAAATTTATCCTACCTATAGCCAAATAAAATGCAACACATCATTTCTTGTTCAAGAAAATATTTAGACGCATTATGATGTCTAAAAATTTCAGTATGTGTGTCAAGAGCTTAATTTAAAAGCCCACTAAAGGTAGAATTTAATTATGTTGTTACTTTTAGATATTTTTACTTTGATATTTATAAAGCAATATTATTATTGATTAAGATGTTACTGTTTAGTTCCTCATTTTTAATAAATTTTAAACCTAGAATTTGAACGTAACTTGCAACTTTGCTAACAAATGCAACAAAATTTGTTGGCCTTTAGATGCAGAACGAAGATAAAAACATTTTTTTAAATAAATTTTAACTAATTCTAATAATAAAATAGAATTAAGGTTAAACAAAAAGAAGTCAAAAATTAAATTTCTTTAAGCACTTTCAACTTTGTTTTTTTATAAACATATATTTGTATACATATAAAAAAATTTTAAAAAGTGTTTTAAAACAAAATTTGGAGAAAAATTTTAACAAATTATAGTTTTATAATAACTAAGATATTTTAAATGTCTATCACTAGAAATTGATGAACTATATACTGCACATTTGTATAATGTTCAGAAGTTATGATTTTAAATTAAATTGCTACTTTAATTCCTAATCTAATTTAATGATCAGTAACCTTATAGTGTACACACTAATTACCAAGTATGTCGTTTTTAAATAATTATGACACTAGTAATTTAAGGCTTTTTCCAAGATCCTTGGATTTTGAATCAATGTTTAACGTTAGAGATTTGTCTCATTTTCTTCTGCTCTTTTTCATTACTTTGTTTTAAAATACATATATCGTATACATAACGAATGTAGATTAACACTATAACTAAATAAACCTGGAGGAGTAACATAGTAACTAGCATAGATGGTGTATACATCACTGTGTACACTAGTCAAAGAAAAAAAGTTTATTTTTTCCAAATAATCATGTAAATGATGCCTATGACTAACCCTTCCTTTCTCTAAAGACCTAGTCATTACTCAACAAGCAACTGATTCAGTGTAAGGAATTTGATAAGTTGTATATTTAGGATTTAAAACTAGGATACAGAATATGCTGCTCATGTTTTTAGGATATTATAATACTCTCATACTTTTAAATGCTAAAGTAGATTTTGGTAAGTAATTCATTGACTTGATTTCTAAATTTTAGCAGAAAGTAAACCTAAATACATGTTATTTTTAAATAGTCAAAAAGTAAGCCTATTAAACAGAAATTTTTTATATTAATTAATTTATGAGATAAGATACATTGAGCGGTGAGTTCTGATAACAGAAGTAAATATTAAATGAAAAGAGACATATAGTTTGTCAATTTTCATTACAACAATATTAACTAGTACATATTTAAAAATAAACCAAAGCATATAAATGCCATATTAACAATGAAATTTCTAACTAGTTAATATATAAGTCAAGTTCTTTTAAAATCTTTATCAATTTAAAAAAGCACAAAAAAAAACATATAAAACCAAAACTGCACTTAATATAAGTCAAAAGAAAATCTATTTAATCAATAAAGGCTTAGCATATTTTTTAATCATACCTGTTCAATTAAAATTTGTTGAATTTGAATCTCCTTGTCCTCAATTGTTTTTAGAAATTGAGAAACTTTCTTTTTCATATTAAGCAAAATAACATTCAAATCTTTTAACATGTCCCCACTTTCTTCATACTTATCTACACATATTATAGAATTTAATTGGAGAGAAATATTAAACAGTTCCTGAATAGCTGTGTCTTTTTCCGTATTAGTTGATCTAAGCCTAACTATTTCAGAATGAAGTCTTTCTGTCTCTGCCTTTAGTGCCTGAATTTCACCACTATGTGTTTCTTTTAATTCATCAAGCATAACAGTGGTATTTCGTTTGTAGTTTTCAAATTCTTCTTCAGGAATGTTAGATGATAACTGAGAAACCTTCATCTCACAATTGTGCACCGCATCACTTTTCTTCTCTAACTCAGTGATATAGTTAGCTACGTCTCCTTCAAGTTTGTTAATATTAGTCTTCAATCCAAGAATTTCAGTCTTATATTTGTGGTTCAATGCTTCAATTTCATCCTCTTTCACTAGCTTAAATTTTTCAAAATCTTCCCCAGATATCATTAAAGACACCTGACTAACTTTAACTTCTAAATCTTTAATTAAATCTTCTTTAACACTTAATGCACACACGTGAGAAGCTATTTCTTCTTCAAGTTTTGAAATAATATCCACTAAATTTTGTCTTTCAGAATTGGATTTACTAGTAACTTCTGCAATTTCTTCTTGACACTTCTCTCTGCATTTTTCAAGCTCGCTAACTGAAATCATTGAAGTCATTTGATTGGTTTTATTTTCTAATTCTTTAATTATAATGTCCCTTTCTTTGACACTTGCCAATAAGGTTGCTATTTCATTTTTTAAATCTTTTATTTCGGTAGTAAGCTTATTATTGAAATCTGTAACTTCCTCTTCTCGTTTCTTACATACATCTAAATCACTAATAGGTACCATTAGAGCAATTTGGGAATTAAATGACTGCAGTTCCATAATAATGGCTTCCTTTTTTTCTATTTCAATAACACGAGTGGTAACATCTTTTTCAAGCTTGCTAATTGTGCTTTTTAAATCTTTAATTTCAGAATTAAATTTATTATTAAGTTCCTGCATATCATCACGATATTTGAGTTCACACTTTTCAAACTCTTCATAAGAAATCATAGATGAAAGTAGGGAATTTTTTTCGTATAAATCCCTTTCAATCTCTTTTAGCTTGTTTACAGTTTCTGCATGCACATTATAGGACTTTATATATTCTTTATTAAATGAGTCGATTTTTTTTTCTAAAAAGTAAATCAAAGTATTAAAATTATTGCAACTGTATCTGTCTTGTGTTATTTCTGATGGCAGCTCTACGGAACCTAATTGAAGAAAATTTAAGCACTTTTCTATTTCCTGTGACCAACTATTAATGTAACTTTGATAAAGAAATACAGACTCTTCTAAAGATTTTACCTTTTCTATATATTTTGGTATTTGAATTTCAAAAGCTTTTAATTTTTCCTCTGTTAAACTAATAGAAGTTGTAATGTTGTTTAAACATGTTTCAGATTTTAAAGCAAACATATTTGAGAAACCTAAAATTGCATCATATGACTCTTTCAATTCAGATGCATTTTTATTTTCTAAATGAGCAACGAATTTGTCTTTTTCAAAAACACTGGAAGTTAAATGTGATAACTCTTTTTCTGTCAAGACATTCTTACTTTCTAGACTAGCAATTAGTTTGTCTTTTTCTGAAACAACACCAGATAAAATTGCCAACTTATTTTCTAAGGATGCACAATCTTCTTTCAATTTATGAACTTGAGAAGAGCTATCTTGAATATTAGTTTCAGAGCTGTTTAGAGCAGAAGAGAGTGCAGCATTCTTATTTACTTCTTTTTCAAGTTCAGACTGTTTTTCGGCTAAACAAGATTCAAGCAATCGTTTCTCATTCTCTATGATATGAAATGTTTCTGAATTCTTCACAACAGCTTCATATTTTTCTTTTAGCGTAGAAATTTCATCCTCCTTCAATTTCCTTAAACCGGTTTCATATTCTTTGATATCTAATATTTGTTTATTTACTGAATTAACCTGCATCATAAGTTCATTTATTAATAGATCTTTCTGTTCCAGTTTTGACTTAATCTTTGTTAATTTGGATTGCATACATTCTATTTTTGGAAAATACAAGTCAAAGAGCAAAAGTTTGTCTGAAATTCTATTTTCAAAGTCAGATTCAGTAGCTGATAGATTTTCACATATGTTCTGAAACAAAGAAACTCCATTGAAACTCTTAGCAAGTTTATTTATTTCACAATTATAGTCATCTTTGACAGATTTAAGCTTGAGTGAAAATTCTTCTTCTTTCTTATCAAGAACTGTGGTAGCTTTTGCTAATTCTTTATTTAAACGATCGATAGTATCTTTAGTTTGATTTTTTAAATCACAGAGTTGTACATTATGAGCTTGTTTCAGTTCAAGTTCCTTTTTAATGTACTTATCTTTTATGAGTTTAAGTTTATTTTCAAGTTCTTTTTTCTCCTTTTCATTGCACAAGAAGGCTTCTTTAGACTCATTTAACTGCTTGTCTTTGTCTTCCAACATCTTTTTTAGACTTTCAGAAGTTTCCAGAACATCATCCAATTCTTCTTTCACTCGTAGCAACAGCTCAGTTCTACTTAAAAGTTTAGAATTTAGATGTGCGACGTTTTCAGAAAAAGCAATTTGAGAAGCATTAAACTGCTCTCTAAGAATTTTCAGTTCACGATTAATCAACTCAGTTTGAGAAGACAGAGCCTCAATTTCTGACCGTACTTTAGAATTCAATTCTAAGAAATTAACTTCAGGAATGTTCAATTTGTTTTTGTCTTCAGCTACATCTACATAAATTTCAGGTTTTTGTCTGCTGGTTGGCTTTAAAAATGTGCTAGAATTCATTTCATTAAATTGTGTATCAATACTTTGCAAAACTAAGCTAAGATTATTACGTTCTTCACATAAATTATCAAGTGCTTTTTGAAGCTCTGCTGTATTTTTAGTACATTCTGAATTATGACAATCTGAAAGTTCTTTAATATGGTGCAGTTCTTTTCTTAAATCAGAATTTTCTTTAACAAGGTCTTCTAATAAACTTTGTTTTTCACTGTCTGTCTTATTCTCTACACTTTTCTGACTTTCTTTTACACTTTTTAATTCAGAAAATTTGGAGAAATCAGTACTAGTACTGTCACAAGTAACTGACTGATTTCCCAACTCTTCAAATATCACAGTATCTTCAAGACAATCAAATTTGGACTGTGATAAATTAAGTGTTGTATTGCAGCATTTTGAATCATTGTGTGAATGAATTTGAAAATCATTGTAATTTTTAATCAGTTTTTCAAAAGCTAATTCAAAAGAAGTAATAACTTTCCTGAAATCTGAATGCTCTTTTTCAAATAATGCAATACCATTCTCAATGGTAGAAATGTCTTTTTCTAATTGGAGAAAATATTCCAGTTTTCCATCAAAAGTAGCACTTAAATCTTGAATTTCTATTTCAGCCTGGTGAATTATTGTTTCTAGCTTGTGCCTATTTTCTTCACTTTGTTGCAACAAACTCTGCAGTTCCATAACTTCACTGTTTAATGACGCATTGCTTAAAACTAACTCTTGTTTTTCTCTTCTCAATTCTTGAAGTTCCTTTTTACACATTAATAAATTCTCATTTGCAATATTTTCTTTGGATTGAAGTTGTTTAATACATTCTTGTAACTGATGAATTTCTTTAAGTTTAGAATTCTCTTTCAACTGAAATTCTTTTAGCTTTGAATTTAACATTTTTATTTCATTTTCTAATTCATTGGTTTTAAAGTTAAATTCACATTCTTGTTTTTCATGTCCACTAATAACAAGATTCTTTTCATTTAACTCATCTTTTAAAAGGGAAGAACAGTCAATATATTGTTTTTCTTTAAGCTCCAATGTGCGGACTTGGTCATACGAATTTTTAAGTTGTATACTCAATTCATTTATTTTATTTTCATAATTTAAGCATTCCTGCTTCCTTAAATATTCTAAATCAGCATGATTGGTCTGCAGTTTTTCATTTTCAGCATTTCTGTTGTCACACTCCTGTTGAAAAATGAAAATACTTTAGAAGATTTAAAGACAGGAAAGCATAATTTTACTAGTCAAAATGAAAAGTCTAAGCTGTTTTATTCTGCTAGCTATAAATTTAAGCTAATTTTTCTACATTTGAATATTATTATTTCATATGAAATCTTCAAGCTTTTTTTTTCTACAGCTTATAAAAAAAATATGTCTGAATGCATATGGATCTAAAGGCAACTTGGAGATGAAGAGACTTGTGTAATTATAACATATTGAGATGTGCATCAATGCATTCTTCAGTCAAAAGTAACCAGTTCTTTACCATCTGTGTCAAAACTTAAGAGCTAAGTTTCGTTCTACTCATGATGTTTCCAGTTGCAGCATTCAAAAAAGACACACTAAATAAGTAAATAAAATCTATGTATAATACTCATAAGTAATTTTTCTTTAATTTACATACTGGATGACGGTACCCAGCGTATCCAACAGTTCTGTACATAGAAATCTGTCAAAACCAGTTTTACTTATGTTACTATATAGGAAAACATCTTGAGCTGAAATATCATGTTGTAATGTAAAACTAGGTGCAATTCATTCATGATTTGTATGAATAAAAAATTTTCCCCATATTTGGCAGTTTTCTTGAAAATTACAGTCACAAAGGAGTTATATCATGATATTTAAATAATAGACTTGAAGATCTAGAAAATGATCCAGTACTGAAACCTTAAAGTGATTATCTATTCAAATATAATTTTTTAAATTTTTAATAAATTATTTCCTTGTTTGTTATTTATTTTTTATTCGTTTTATTTAAACATTGTTTTATATACGTACAGTCAATTTATCTGTAAAAATTGAATAATTGAATCCAAAGAATGTCTTACAAGAAAAAAATAATAATAATAATACAATAAACAATTTATTTATGTATTAGTTATGAAGTATAAAAAAAGAACAAGATTGTGAATTAAAAGAAATAGATACTTACATTATTTGAAATCTAAACTGATAAATATTTAAGCTAATTCTCTTCCTTATTTAAAATTGAAACAGATAAATATTTTATTCATAATTTCTTCCCTATTCCATTGATAAATGCTTAAAATATTTTTACTAAGTCTAAAATTGTGCATATTATTCTTTAACTCATTTTACGTCCAACGACTACTAAAAATAGACAATGTATTATAGAAACGTAACATAATAGAAACATTGTAAAAAGGAAGAAAATTTCCTTTAAAAAAATAAGAAAAAAAAATTTCTTCCAATTTAAGATTCAAACAATATCATCCATTTATTTGAAGATCCATAAAAAAAAAATAGTTTTTAAAAGGACCAACACACACCTAGGGTTTCAGCTAAATCCCCATATAATTTTTTCTGAATGATTTATTGGTTGAATGTTTAATAAGAAAAATTTTAAAAAAAATATTATTAAGTAGATTTTAATGTCCTCGGTAAAAAGTTTTAAAAAATGTTTAGATTCTTCAAGGGCAACAAAAGGATAAAGCCAAGCTAGCACTCAAAATCATTAACCTAAAAATTTTTAATTTTTAAATAAAGTCTAAATGCATTAACACCCAATGCCCCTTAGAAACATTTATCCATTCTACAACATCAAATTACAGATTCAAGCTAAAAAATATTTTAGTTTTTAGTAAAAAACTACAGATATTTATTATTATTTTTTTTAATTAAATATTTAGAAGTGATTTTAAAAATCTTTTTGGGGTCATAAAATTAATATTAGCAATTTTCCAAAAATAATAAATTATTAACCAACTAAAATAATGACCACTTGTTCAGATACATTTTTATATACAATGAACTACTTGTTTATATACATTTGAAAAATTAAAAATACTATTTTCATAAAAAAGTATTAACACTCAAATATTTAGGAGAATTTTAATGCATCTAAATTTTAAGTAATATTTATTTTTTTTAAAAATTCATATAATTACTGTTTTAAGTTTTTCTGAAGCACTTCTCAAAGATCCATTTTCATTTTCTAACTGCTTTACTAAAGAATTTAATTCTTGAACTTGAGTTTCAGCAAGATTCAATTTGTCTTGAATTTCCAGAAAACCCTTTTTCTCTTCTTCTCCCTATAAAAGCAACAAAACAAAATGTAGTAAGAGTTGACATTTCATAAGATTCATATTCATTACATATTCAAATCACAAAATAGATACATAAAGTAAATAAAAACAGAGAAATTTAAGGTAGAAAATATACAGATACACTGAATCATCCAATTTTTAAACATTAAAAAAAAATTTTGCTTGGCTAGACTTCAAAGCATTTGCTATGAAACATTTAAAAAACAAATGATTCAGATATGCTTCAAACTAAACTTACGCTATATAATGGTTAGAGCCAAAATTACTGTACAATGCACACAATAAAAAACGATTTCAAATATGCTAATTAATAAGTGCAGACAATATTTTAGGTTACAAAATCAGACACAAAAACGTTCTTCCTCTGAATAAACATACCTTTTTTTCTATGGATTAAAAACAAGATTGTCAGATGAAATCAGAAAAGCAACAGACATAAATTGGAAGGCCCTCACATTATTATAAACAGATCACATTATTTAGAAAACTTTGGAGAAGCTATGGTTTAGTAAAAATAGAAAATGATAGTGCTGATTGGAAAAAAATTTAAAATAAAATTAACTTTAGTTAATTTACAAAGTTAATTTTAACGTCTAACTTAATTGATATTGACTGTTGCCTTTGTACATTTTTATTATCATGCTCTTAATCCCTTTAAAAGTAATAGAATATACTTTATAGAAAGCATTACAACTAAAAAAATTTAATTGCAAAATTTGTTGAAATCTGAAATACCAAACAACTACAGAAAAATACTAACAAGAGCTACTTATCTAAGAAAATATTGAATTGCTTTTGTCTCACAATATACATGATTAGAGCAAAAATAAACTTACAGGAAAAATGTGTATGATTATAATGATACAATAAATATTTTACAAAGTGCATTCAATACAATACAAAGAGCATTCAAAGTAAGATACACTCACTTGAGACTTTTGTGACTGGAATTCAAGTAGTTTAGCTTTCCATTCCTCTTCAACAGCTGATATTTTTTTAGCGCAATCTTTCTACAAAAAAAAATTAGAAAATTTAAAATAATGGCATACTTATAAGCGTTTATAGATAAGAAATCAATGTACTATCATAATTTAATACAATTGAGAAGGTTAATTGGTTAAAGTCACCAAGCTATCATGAAGGACTAGGGTTTGAACCTTAGTGGCAGCTTGTAGCACATCAGGCTGCAGAACAATGGATACCAACTTATCTGAAACTTATATGTACCATATTGCCATGGTTATGTCATTGGTCATGAAATTGTGTGACCCAGGGTTTTTATTCCCCCAATGAGCTATTGCAGGAACCTTTTTATTATAAATTAACATTTTTATTATAAATTAACATATGGCAAAAAATATGGCAAATTTACAATTTAATTAACATTGATAAATATACAAATACAAAAACACACTTATTTACAAATTCATAATGTTTCATTAATTAACTATAACACATCTTGTAATTTAATTTAAAAAAATCAAACACGTGAATAGCAACTATTTAAAATTATTAAAATAGTTGCTTAATAGTTAAACTAAAATAGTTGTTTAATAAATTAAAAAAAACTATTAATTAAATGAGTTAAAAAATAATAAACTAAAATAGTTTATTAGTTTGATAACAAAACCAACAGCTCAAATGATAACACATTTGAATATTTATGCTCGTAATAAAATACATGGCAATTCCATATTAGATAAAAACTATTCTGTCACTCATTGTCATTTATTTTCTTTATTTAATAATTTTTGTTTGCTTGTTTTATCAAAGAACGTTATCAAATTAACTTAAAACACCATCATTTTTAGACTGTTCTTTAAGCTAGAATTCTTCGAATAGGATTGTAAGCATAGTTTAAAAGACAGAAGTGTCAATTCTGTATCTAATTTGCATGATAAAGCTAAAAAAGAAAATCATTTGCAACATTAACAAAATAGACAAGAGCACTTATAAATTATAAATACTTGAGTAAGTGAATTGACATTTTACATTTACTACAAGCAATACATCATAATCATGTAATGCTTGTAGTAATTGTAATGAATTCTTTTACCTGCATTAAAGCAATAGCAGCAGTTTTTCCTCGAGCAAGTTCTTGCATTAGATTTTGCTTTTCATCCTCTAGTGTCTTTTCAGTTGATTCGAGCTGCCTCTGCAATTCACTTAATTTATCTTCATATTGTTTTTGTAGATCTGCTAATTTCTGCTTCTCAAGTTCAACTAAAATTCATTTTTAATTCATATATATACAATAAATAAAATAAAACTTAAACTGAAAAATACACACATATATTTTCAGGTACATAAAAATACATATGAACTCTGGGTATATCCTGAAAAACATTTCAACAAGCTCTATTACAAACAGAAGCTCTATGGTAAAAAGAAAAAACATAGAAGGAAAAATATTGAAACATAAAATAGCATAGCAAATTACATGCTTATTTTTATTTTCCACGTATTTCTGTTCTTATTCCGGCATTTAATTTAAGAAAAAAATTAATTTCAAGAAATAATCCTGCAAAAAAATTGAGTTAAGAAATTTAAGGACTTTCTTAAGACTGTCTGCTGCACTCAGTGATTCCACTTACAAGCTATATCCTGTCAAATACAAAAAAATCATACAGATAACACATCATTTTCCAGCACAGAAACAGTTGTTTGATCAGCCCTAATTTAAAGCCTTGATTATTCAAATATAACTCTTCTAGATTTGAAATTCTTTGTTTTGTCTATTAATCAGGGGTCTGTCTAGGTTTTTCTGAGAGGTACCTATTTTGCGAAAATTAAAAATTATATTAATAAATCAACACAAAAATATGATAAAAATATGGATTTATCGTTTCTTAAGGGATACAAAAATAAAATTTTAAGAAAAAGTATTTTGTGAAACTACTATTTTTCCCGAAGTTCAACTTGTGAAAGTATCACTAAATGGTAGTAAATTTGGCCTGGCCAGATCCCAGTTAATCGATAAAATATTATGAATTAGAGTAATAATAGATGGATAAAGAGGTTGAGTAATAATTTAAATACGAACTGCTTTTAGTAAAAAAAAAAAAAAAAAAAGAAATATGGAAGTCTTGGGTCCTAAAGACCATTAATAACTAAAGTCTAGCTAAATCACCGTGAACTTATTCATTGCTTCAAAAGTATTGTTCCAACAGTATAGTGTTGACTTTAATTTGATGAAAAACTTCAAATCTGAAGAGGCTACATGAAGATTGTAGGACAGGTGAATGAATCCCGCCCATCCAAAGTGATGAATGGATACTTTTGCATCCTTAGTAGAGTAGGGATTTTGTATTATCCGAGAACAAAACCCTCTTTTGAAGTGTCATGTTTTATGGTAATAAATGGTGGACTACACTATTTTTTTTTCTTACAGGCCCTAGCATACTTCATTAAGATTTTTCAAGACAAGAAATCAACCAATAATAGCAATGAAGAGATGGTGTTGGCTGAAATAAGTGTCCTTAAAATGATATGGACCCATAGGCTTTAACAGCATATATTCTTAAAAAAGATCTCCCAGTTTGAATCACATAGATCCAATAAAATTTCATTTCGTTTACGTCACTTAGTGCTGTCAAAAACATAACTTTCATAATAGATGTCCAAATAACAATTACTCCTCCTAGTCATTTTTCTTCCTTAACTTTGAAAAATTCATTCTCTAGGGCCAGCAACAAATTACACATTCACACAAATCTCAGTAGCAGCCAATGTATTACATGCATGTAAAATTCACATTTGTCTTTCATTATTAAACATAAGATATAAAAGTTTTAAAAAAAAGTCAAAAACATAACTTTCATAATAGATGTCCAAATAACAATTACTAATCCTAGTTATTTTTCATCCTTAACTTTGAAAAATTCGTTGTCTAGGGCCAGCAACAAATTACACATTCACACAAATCTCAGTAGCAGCCAATGTATTACATGAATTTAAAATTCACATTTGTCTTTCATTATTAAACATAAGATATAAAAGTTTCAAAAAAAGTCTATAAATTTTTCCGAAGACTGTTAGAAAAGGTTTCATTAAATAAATGATAGGCAAAATGAAAAAAAATTAAATTAATCAAAATTTGTACAAAAAAAATTTTTTTTTCATTCAGTTGAAAGAAATTTCAACCACATAGATGGAATTGGTGTGAGAGGCTACTAAGTTTTACAAATTTAATATAGAAGTTATCTGGCTTTAATTCAAAATTTATTTTACTCATTACTACAAAACCGTAGTTTTTGCCAAATGCCAAATATTTAATAAGAATACACAATCTGATTTAATCTGGTTTCCAAAAAAGCAAATAAAATAAAATATCCAAGTAAATTTAAAACTTAACATGTAAGCAATTTTTAATTTAAAATATTTGTTTTTAACATGTTATTAAGTAAATTATGTCAAGTATGGTATTTAATACCTGCAGATTGATACTGACTAGATTCTTTTTTAGCTTTCACAAGCTGCTTTTCCTTTAATTCAAGCTCTTCATGCATATTTCTCTTTGTTTCAGCCATTGACATCGCACTTTCTTCCTGCTGCTTTTCTAATTCCTCCAAGCGAATTTGCATACTATTTAGAATAACCTCATGCTCTGCTTTTATTACTACCTGCTGATCCTAAAAAAGCAATAACAGGAAATTTTGAAATAGTGTCACATTTATCATTCTAGGAAACATTATGAAAAACTGTACATTTCCAATTACTCATAACATTTCCAATTTATAATTTATATGTGCTTGACTTAAATTTTAAAAAATAAATAGTTTTAAAAAAAATTATGAGAAATTTTCCTTTTGTTATTACGTTTTAACATTAATAATCAAACAAGAGCTTTCACTCCATAAGAAAAGATAAAGCGATCCCATGATAACAGAACCAGGTCCTATGATAATGCGTGATCATGGATCACCATTGGTTCAAGATAACCAGTAGCTCTGTGGTTCTGCTTTAGTTTTGAAATTTTGGATCACTAGTAATCCAAGGTCATGAAACCAAAATCTTCGTGAGATATTTAAACAGGTGTACTCGGGTAATAGCAAAATAAATAGGATTTAAAAAACACAAAATAGCAAATTTAAAGACATTGCACATCATGAAATTGAAATTATTATATGTTTCATTAATATTATTCTCAACATCATATAAGGTTCTGATATAACTTTTAATTATAGATATAAAGTTTAAAAAAAAAAAAAAAAAAAAAAAAAAAAAAAGAAAAAGAAACATTTTTGGATTTTCCTTAATTTCAAATTTTCAGTTTCGTCTTTCCAGCCATCAGCCAGAATAAGCAAAAGTAGGCTGTAAACTTCATTACTAAGAAAAGAATAGTTAAGTTTTTATTGTAATAACTTTTATTACAATAAAAACTAGATTTTTATCATTGAAAAATAATTGTTGGTATGAGAAATAAAATGTGATAACATATCATTATCAAATCTAAAATAGCTAGAATATACTTTTTGAACCTTTATAGATATTCTATGATTTTTTTGACTGAATAACAATAATAAAAAAAGTTTTTAATATAAATAAGGAAGCAATGAAATTTTATGAATTTTAATTTCAGGAAAACAAAAATATAGCTGCACAGTTTTTACTCAGACGTCTTTTTTATGAATAATTAACAACAAAAATCTTTTGATTTTATTCTGTAACACACTCTTTAGTTAAATTTTAAAAAAACAACTTTCAAATTGAATTTTTAAAAAATGTATTAAGATTATTATTCAAATTTTTAAAACAATTAGTTTAAAAAGTATCATTAACAGTTCATTTATTGCATGTCTCATTTTCACCTTGTTAACTTTAGAGAATATTATATTATATATCATTATTTTTTTACTGATATAAATCTTAGTTATGGTGCCTTTTTAAAAACCGGCTGCTGTTTACTTATCAACATCAATCTCCTTTAATTGATACATAAAGAACATAATTTTAAATATTTTATTTATTTTCAAAACTAGACAAAAAATGTGAAGGATAAACATGAAACGTTAAAACAATTAGAAAAAAAAATAGCAGTAATTATAATAAAATCGATTTTTGACAGAAGATTTAAAATTTCATCTCCAAGAATAAAACTGGAGACACAAATATAAGATGAATACAAGTCTCTATTTATGAACAGTCACAGTCCCTTGAAAATATGTATCTGCATTGATCAAAACTCCAGTATATTTTTAACTGAATTTTGCATCACAGTAATATTTAATAGCACATACCTCTAACTCATTCACTCTTTTGACTTTTTCTTCAAGTTCCTGAGAAAGATTTTCATTTTGTTTCCTTAGTAGAGCTATTTGTTCAGTTTGAGCTGTAATAGTTTTTTTTGCTTGGTTGTATTGATGATCTAACCTTTCCAACTAGAATGATAAATAAAAAGTAAAATGAAATTACTTTTATTATGAAAGAATTAATATCAACATATTTATACACAGCTTATTTCTTCATAAATCCCTGACATACAATAAGAATATAACATAATACCATACATTTTTATCTTTATATATCTAAGCCTAGTAGTAGAATTTCTAGAGTCAATCTACAACACAATCCTCATGAATTTATATTTTTCTGCGACCCTATCAGTCAGACGAAGCAACCTTATATAACTTATATAGACTACCTTATATATGCAAATATTAATATGCAAAAATTAATATGCAGACTACCTTATATATGCAAATATGGCAAAATTTGCATATATAAGGTAGGTGAAACTTATGTAACTAAAAATATTCACTAATTTTTTACAATAATCATCATCATCACCATAGTTGGCTAGACAGCCCAATGTGAGCCAATGCCTTCCTCTGAAGATTTCTCCATGACGACTTCTGATTCACCTTTGATCTCCAATTCTTTTCATTAATTGCGAGAAAATCAGACTCCACTGAGTCAGCCCATCTCAACCGCGGCCTTCCCTGCTTTCTTGTTCCAGTGGGTCTAAAAAGCAGTATCTTTTTTATAGGATTGTCATCACTCATTCGAATCACGTGGACCATCCAATTCATTCTATTTATTTTTATGTATTTAATAATATCAGGTTGTTTATAAATCTTGCACAGTTCATTGTCTGCTTAAAAAAAACTTAATGAAAAACAAGTCTTGTCTAAACATATAAACATTGAAATAAAAACATACAATAAGAATTCATTACCTTTTCATGGAGAGCAGATTTTTCTTGACCAGGCAATAGAACAATGTCACCAGTTAGTAAATCTCCATTTGAACCTTCTAATGTTTGTTGCACATTTTCTTGCAGGCCACTTGAATCATCAGTCTTATTAGTGTCTTTCAAAAGATTTATCTAAGATGAAAATAAATGTGCCAGTTAGGTAAATTTCAATTTGTTAACAAATAAATAAGTAAAGAACCACAATTAGTATGAATCATTTCACTGTTTTTTTCCCAGAATAAATACTAAAAACAAGATTTAAGTTAGGCTCCAAAACTGCTTTCACATAAATGGTGACTGTACAATTGATAAAGAGATTTGTCCATGAAAAAATTTAATGTTAAAGAAATCAATAATAAACTCGTTTCTTGTAAATCAGCATAAAATTAATAAAATACCAACACAAAAAATCATTTAAATCTATTTGAATTATAGTCAAAATTATTCCTTTATTATACAAATAAAAAAGGAAGCATCCATCGGATTTAAATTTAAAAATTTAAATTTCTATGTAATTATCTAGATTTTTAATGAATATTAACTCACTAAGGTAAATTCCATTAATAAAAATGTTTTAAACAAAGAAATTTTAAAAATATTAAGTTTAAGTTTTATGTATGTGAATCCATTTTTATGGGGGGGAAGGGCGCAGAAATCTCGAAGACATGGTTCTTAAGGACCTGCAGTTTCTAAAGTCTAGCAGAATCATTATTGGAATTAATTTATAAATCTGTTTCAATTTTTAACAGTATCCTTTTCCTTCAACATTAGGAATGTAAGTGCACTATAAAAATTATTTGTAATTTCTTTTAAATCAGTATTTATTTATTAAACATGAATATGACATTCCATAATATAGAATAACATTTTTCTTCAGTTGAACTACAAAACCAAAGTAACAACAAGAATAAAATTACCTGTGTTTCCAGAACAGATATTCTGTTATCTTTTTCCTCTAACATTAACCTAAGATTAGCTTCAAGATGAGCTTTAGCTTTTTGCTCCAGTTGACATTGCTCTCTAAGTTCTGCAATACGCCTGGATCCTTTATCTTGAGTGTCAATGAGAGTTTTCTTTTGAATAAAATAGAAATTAAGTCAATTTAAAGGATATAGAAATATGGTTACATAAAATTTTGTTTGTTTATGTTAAGACAAATATATTTAAACAACAAAAAAAATTTATAAATAAGCTATTTATATCATTAAGAAATAAGATCATATAATTAGCATGCGTAAAAGACTATGTGCTAGCATTTTAACTGCATTTACATGATAATAAAAAATATGAATTCAAAATATATGCAGAGCTAAAGATCAAGCAAAATATTACTTGCTTAGCTGCAAAAAGCAAACCAACTTAAAGGTAGTAAGAATTTAGTATACATAGATTCTTAGTATACATAGATTTTTAGTATATACATATATTCTTCCTAATTAAAAAAAAAAATTTTTTTTACTCCTTTGATACCAAATCTTTAAAAATATGTAAATCTTATTTTAGTTTATTTTAATATATATAATATAAGCAAAGCTCTGCTAAAAAATTTTTCAAGGGTGGCTTACCCTTTCATAAAGACAAGTCTTACCTCAATTTTTGTCTTCTCATCCCTCAACTCCTTAAAATTATTTACAACCTACAAATAATCAAAAACATTCAGCAAAACAGATTTTGATAAGGTATAAAACACATAAAATATTTTCAAAAAGAATAAAATTTTTATGAAAAGAATAAAAATTCAAATATGCAAATTTAAGCAATGTAAATAAGCAATGTAACTGCAAAGTAAGCAATGTAATAAGCAGTCAAATAAGAAATTTAACCGAGCCAGATAAATTCCTTTCCTTAAAAAAAAAAGCAAGTTTTCAATAGAAATGAAATAAATCATTATTTTTATAAAGTTTTACATTTACAAAAAAATTTCTAGAAAGTACAGTTTATCCATGTATTGCTAAAAATACAAATTAAATAACATGAAAATATTTCTATTTTTCTAATATAATAAATTAGATATAGGAAATATTAATTACAGCAAATCCTTTCACAGAAAAATAGTATTGTAAACCTTCTTACAAGTTAGATAAGATTTGAAAACAAATTTTGCGAGAAGTTATTGTTTTGAAAAAGGAAAAAAGTGTGTTGAATCACATTTAAAGTTAAACAGATAATTGGTATCCTTTAATATCTTGCTTAAATTGCAATGTAGAGCAGAAAATATATATATATATATATATATATATATATATATATATATATATATATATTTTAAAAATATGACTGCACAACTGGTCACTAAGTCTTTGGTCACTGCTCTTTGTCACTAAGTCAAAACCTGAAGTGAGGCAACTTTGGAATGCCTAATTTATTAAATGAAAATCAGCAAAAGTATTACACTTTATACAGATTAAACCATCTTGATGTTGAATATAGATACAATTTTTAAAATAACTATTAATATCTAATATTTTTTAAAGTTTTTATGAACAATTAAAGAAAACAGAAATAAAATAATTTTATTATTGTTAGGCATAATTACTTTATTCATTATATTAATAATTTTACTAGAAATGAATTTGATTATTATTATTAATTATATTGATATTATTTATAATTATACTCTGAAATCAGCATTAAAAAAAATTTCAAAATTTTGTTTGAAAATGAGATTTTTTTTTAATTAATTTCTCCCATAGGAGGCAAAGTAGGTAGTTATGACAGCTCTTCAGTGTCCTTGAAAAAATCTAGTTTTTTCGACTCTCATAACATATGCAAACATCCTTACAAGATACAAACTGCTAAAATATTGACTATGAAGTAACCATGTTATTTCATGGTTTCCATCATCAGCTCAGATTACTTCTTTTATTTTAACCTCTTCTGTTATGATTGGGGCAGGTATATATCACCCTAAAAAATTTGATATTGAACCCTCTAAATAATTTGTCCTTGATATTTCAGAAAAATAAAGAAAATTTTCACAAATTAACAATTTAAATTCCTTAAAGTTAAAAAATAGAAAAAGATAAAAATTATGAATTTTTTTTCTAGAATTTAGGATAGATAAGAAAATTTTTTTTCTTATGTGTTATAATTTAGAGAACTATTGCGACTGCGTAATTTAATTTCAATCACCTCAAAAATTGGGCCACTGCAACCCCCATGATTATGGTATCAGGACAAATACTGTACATATCAGCTTTTCATCACAATCATGATTGCTACTTTCATAATTGATCAACACATAACAGAAAATAGGCACAAGATCAGTCCTCAAAGTTATTATCAAATATAAATAAACAATAAGTTATAAATAGATATTAATTGTTAACATAAATAGTTATAAATAAAATATAGTCATTACATTTGGAATCTGAATGCTAACTTAGTTCATTGATAATATCATAAATATATACTTCAGTTGAGATTTGACAAAGTTCATTGCAAACAGCAAAAGGAAACAATTTTTGCAGATCAACACACATAAGTTATCACAGAAATGACAGATGTTTTGCAATCTAATACTGCCCCTGAGAATGACAACAACAAAAAAATCTAAAAATCTAAAACAAATATTTTTATTTTTTGTAACAATTATTTATTTAACACTACAAGCTTCACAAAATGTTAATGTACCAAAGTCTCATCATCAAACACATCTTAATCCCAAGTAATAATAAGTGCTTTTGACACTATTTGAAATTGACATGAATAAGTAAAATAAAGTAAAAAAGAAAATTAAAAACATAATACAACTCACTTCAGAATATTTATTTTTATATTTATATGTTCTAGCTTTTAAAAGGTCTATAACACTTAAGAGCTGCTCCTTTGATATTCCTTCAAGATTTAATGTAGGAGGATCTTCTCTTTCACTTTCAATATCAGACTGTGGTACATAACTTAGCCTTTTAGGACGATATTCTTGAGAAAAACTAGTATCACCAGCAGGTGTATGGTCTTTGCCTCCTGAGACAGAGCCATTTGTAACATCAACCTGTAAACAAAAACCAGTTAAATAAACAAACTGCCTCCATACTTAATGATTTAATCATAAACTTTTTATAATATAAAATACATCTTAGTATTTACAATAAAACTAAGAGCAACAATTTCTTAAAATATAAATTATTAATTATTTTAATTAGAATATAAAAATGCTTAAACTTTTGAAACAGCATTTCAATTTTGTAACAAAATTTATAGAATGCAAAATCTCTAATTTTTAAATAGAAAGAACTCCTACTCCTCTCACAACTTAGTCTGAGGCTATCTGCTGCCATGGAAACGAAAAATAGCGCATTTTAAAGAGGCAATGTTCCCTTTCTGATTTCCCTAATTCCCTTTCTCTTGCTGATCCAATACCCCTAATTGAAATAGTTAAACCTCATAAGCATAGTCACAACCACTACTACAGACAAATGGCAGGAGGAATTCCTTTCATAGATAAAGATGCAAAGTTTTTATTCTGAATCATTTAAATAACACATCATTAATTACAGGCACATTATTAATTTCTAATTGATTTTTTTTAAATCATAGAAATTTAGATATAAATAGAATAATTAAAAGAAAAAACATTAATTTTATATACATAATTCAACTAATTTTTAATTATAAATAATAAAAAATTTCATCATGATTAACACATTTATGAATTAGTTTATAGTTAATTTATCAGGGGTGATTGTGAGCCCAAGTTAAAATTCCGGAAAATTTCTTGAGTTAAAAAAAAAAAAGTTAAATTGAAAAATTAGAAAAAAATTTAAACAAGGTGTTTTTCTTCCTTTTTCTCAATATTTCTTAGTTTACTTAAAATATATTTAAAATTTCACATATACCTATACTATTTACACATACCTATGATGAGCTGGAGAAGTAATTAAAATTTACAAATATGTCTTTCTTTCTCGAGTTTAAGATTATAATAACTATTTACTGATAAAAAATGAATATTAATCATGAATATAAGCTTACAAAGTATCTGGTTCTCACTTACAAACAAATAAAATAAACTGTGTTTTTAAGCTCCACCTTTGAAAATTTGATTTCCGGAACCTTCAATGATGTGATCAATGATTTTTTTAAACGCCTGAACCTTTGATCTCCGGATCACTGTTAGCGAAAAATCTGGAAATCCTGATTTTTTTCGGAGCACAATCAGCCCTGATTTATTCATATATAAGTCTATTAAATTTATTAAACATTTAAAAAATTTTTAGTAACTTAAAACTTCAGTAAATTAAAAAAAAATTATAATAAAACGCTTTGAAAATGAAAATTGTTTATCAACTACTTAAAGCAAACAAAATTGTGCTATAATTTCACCAATGTAATTTTTAAAAAAAACTCACATTTCTTTGAGGAGTACTTTGTTCACTCATAGAACCATCATCATCTTCTCCGATGCTAAACTGTTGAGCACTTGTATGAGGCACAACAACAGCAGAACTTTCACTGAGAGTTATTAAATCCTAAAATTTACAACAAAGGAGTAAATTTACCATATTAAAATATTGCAAGGAAACTTATATTCCCTGTGGTGGCATGGCGACTTTGTCACAGAACGTTACATAGTTTTTGCAGAAAGATTTTTCTTTTGAAAAGCAAAAATGCTTAATTTTCTTCTCTACAGAAATTTACACGTAATACTTGAATCATGCATTTAGATAATCACCTTTTCACATAGATAATATCATAAATTGATGTAATGTTTCGATTATATTTTAGACAGTTAATGATATTAATTTTCACAAGGTTTTTAAATATTGCGATATATTTCAAACAATATGGAAAACTCAAATCGTGCATTTGAGTATTTACTTTTTAAGGCAATAATTCTATCGAACTTTTTGCAGTTTCTCCATTGTTTTTAAATCCGATATTTTTATACGATATTATCTATTACAAAAACCTAAACTCGAAACAAAACACGCATTTCAGGAGACCGTTTCGCGTGATTTCGTCAATATTTTTTCTGTAATTATTACCATGGATTTTAGGATTTTTAATTATTTTTTATCGTGATGATTACTTACAAAATTCAAAGAAGGAAATAATTTGTCCGTGCTCCCCCCAATAAAATCATCCATAATATTAGAATAAAAAATTATTACATGCTCAATCAGAAAAAAAAAATATATATATATATATTATAGTTTGTTTGTTTTTAAACACAGCACTTTTGTTATTTTAAATTAATAACATATATCTTTGTTATTTTCAAAAGCATCTTGCAGAAAGATATTAGCACTAGAAAGTTTGGTCGCAAATAGCTCGAAAGAATTCTACCACAGGGCTTATATACTTATATTTTAGGCAATACTATAGTTTGCATAAAAAGCCTTAAGATAATTATGCAAAACTATGACATGAGCGTGTTTCACTATAACATGTGACAAGTAAACTTTACAAGATAGTTTAAATTTTGAATTTAAGTGAAATTAAAACTATAAAAAGTACTAAGTGAAAACAAGTTTTTGGAGATTTTGGATATTTATTCTTTTCAAAAATTACTATAAACAGGTTCTGTAATTGGACAGCACAAATACGGTAACCTTTAAAGAAATGAATATTCCCAACACATTTTAACTCTAATTAAAATTATTTACCTATTTTAATATAATTATGTTAGTGTTTTACCATAAAACAGAAAAAATATAAGATGCCTTTAAGTTACCAATATTATAAGAATTAGGATTCAGTTCAACTGGAAATTTACTTTCTGGACAAAAACTAATCTTAAATGAGTTTTTCAAAAATATTTCTAGCATATTTGCTAGAAGAAAAAAAGTTTGATAAATTATGGATGTTTAAAAAAACTTTTGAAAACTTTTAAATGGTTGGAAAATATTCAGATTTGGAATTTCTAAATACTTTAAAGCCACAGAAGTTATTCATTTCAAGCAAACATTATTTCATAATGGAACACATTATGCAAATAGTAGAAAATTGTAACATTCTCATGTATAAGTTTTTAAGATTAATTTTCAGTAATTCTACCATTCATATGGCTCATTAACAAAAATAATTAATTTGTAAAATATCAACTCACAGAAGCAAACATTTTACAAAGTTCTGACCTTCAACAAAAATTTACTAACTGCGATAGAAATATAAATATTGAAAAAAATTCAATATTTTTACAATCAACAACTAAAGATTCTTGAAATAAGAATTTAGAAGCTGACCTTACAAAATCAGTCTTCAAAAATTTATTAAGACAAAATCCCAATAATAAAATCTAGATGGATGATTGTCATTCGATTTGTAGAATTTATTATCTATCATTAAATTATTATTAACTTACCTCAGAAACTGCTTTAGATTCAGTTTCACTTGTAGGCTTTGCAGCATTATTACCCAACTAAAATAAATAAATATAAAATTAAAGTAAGTCTTGAAGGAAAAAAAAATTTCGAAACAGGATCATTTCGGTACTTTGTACTTCTATCGAAATAATCACCACGATCAAGTGAGCGCTTAAAAAAAATATATTCATTCGTACAATATTTTAGGTATTTTTACTTGATACTTTGGAAATATTAGTTGACATGAACAAATATCAGTAGAAATATTCCAAAAACTACCTACAGCATTTCTTTTTTAAAACATGCAAACAAATATAAAATTGCTTTATAAAATAAGCAAATACAAAAAAAAACAGCAAACTAATAGAAAGCATTGTAATCTAGATCTCTACCAATATAATAGAAAATTTTTGTAGGCACACAATAACAAAACTAAGTTATATTACAAAAACATATATATTGAATATAATTCACTTCTTTCTATTATTATACTGTTTAAATGAAGAAGAAAAAATTTAGAATAAACAGAACTCTGGAAAATTACTAAATATAAAATCTTAAATAAATTCAACACTTAGATAATTATCTTCAATAGTTCCTAACTGTTATTCATTTAAAATGAAAAACAACTCAAAAGATAGATAAAAATTGCCCATTTGTTTTAGAAAAACTTAAATTAGAAATTAAAATTAAATTCTTAGTGAATAAATATTCTTGACAATTACCTATCAATTATAAAATACTAATGACTATAAAGTTTCAAACTTTTTCACCAACTTACAATTTTAATAGTAAACCCAATTATGCTACAATAAGTTAAATCGTCAGAGAAATAATTCAAATTAATTAATACTTTTGTTAATTTTTAATTCATGAAGAGAAATAACTTGAACTTATAAAAAGGAACACAAAAAAAATTTTAAATAACACAAAATAATTGATTTTTTTACTGCAATATAATTTAACATCTCAATACAAACACGTACAATTGAAACATTTACCAAAAAGATCTTAGACCTGTTAATAAAAACATTTGATAATGCATAGCACACTGTATTTTATTTTATATCCATCAACTCTTAAAGCAACAGAAAAAAATAAATAATAAAAATTAATATAATCATACAGAAACTATTGTCAAAACTTCCTGATGTGTGGTGTGATCATTTGAGTATTTACACCTTAACAATATAAACTATTGTTACCTAAACTAGATATTGGAAATCTTTATTACTATTAATTTTTTAAAAGAAAATCCAAATGCAGAATTATAATTTACAAAAAAAAAAAATCACTAGCATTACATCATCTTCTTACAGAATTTCAATTTCAAGAGACACACCCTGTATTGAACCGAAAGAAGCCCTTGCCTCATATATGGATGCATTGAGAATAAATCCAAAGATGATATTATAGTAGTAAATACACTAGCAATAAATATAAATAAAATTAAACTATACTAAGGTGTGTTTTTGAAATACCATAACTACTACTTGAAAATAAAATTTCAAACATGAAATTACATTTAATGTATTTTAATTGGCATTAACTACTTTTAAAGCAGATTTTATTTTCATACAATAACTTGTATAATCTTATAATGGCGAATTTCAATTTTTATTGATAAAGTAAGAAACAATGTTTTTATTAATAATGTATTAATAGATTTCGGGAATTAAAAATTAATTAACAAATGAATAATCTTAGTTTTCAATAGCTAATAGTTACAAGCTTAAACGAACAATTACTTATGCAAATTATTTAGTTTATACCTGAGCAACAGATTTTGAAGCCTCTTCAGAAATGCGCTCTCGAAGGCGCTTGAACATTTTTAAGGATTAATTTAACTTAAAAAATTACAAGTAGGATAAATAAATCTCAACTGGCCCTCCATGACATTGGTACTCGAAACCGATACATTAATTTCCTTGTATTTCACATATTTAATGTATTTTAGTCATACACTAATCTCTATCTCATGCTTTTATTATTTTTTTTTTACATTTGCGCATATATGGGACACGTCAGTCGGTTGATTTTATATCTAATATTTAAATATTTCAGAAATTTAAAAGTAAATTTTATTAATTAAATTCAAATTCTACGTTAGACGACAAAATTTAATGATATAATTTAAAAAAGAGGGGATAAAATTACGGTGAAAAATTACAGATGACAATCACATTAAAAAGTAAACAATCGTCGTAAGGAATCGAAAACGAAAGCGATTACGATTATTTATCGAGACCCACTTATATACTTCATTTTTATTTCATTTTTTTATTATTGTCTTATATGCAACGAAAAGAACTTTCGAAGATATGTTGCTTTAATCCAAGCTGAAATTTCGATAGAAACTATTTAATAACTTCCGAAATCAAACTAAATTCTTGCATTTTAACTTTCCATTTCATTACGTGTAAAAATAAATTAGGCAACTTCCGGTCGCCGTTGAAAAACAAAACTGCCCATTTACAGTTAGCAGAAGATGATTTTGACTTTGAATTGCTACCCGCAGATGTTACATATGTAATAAGATATTAGCTGTAATCAAGAAAAAAATGTCTGTGCATGGCACTTTTACAACTTATATCTGTTTTAAAAACAAGGAATTTTAAAAAATAATCTGTTTCTAATAAATACGAATTTAAATAAGAGCTTTATAATTAAATAAAACACGTGGGTGGTAGAACAAGAACTTACTCCCAACATTTTAACCCATAAATGTCTCTTAGTAACTTTCTAAACAAACTTTATTCTAACTTAAACATCAATTAATACTCGATCTTGTGAGTATATTTGAGTTATATTGCATGTTATTAAGTTTCTATATTCTTATATACAATTTTAAGATATGAAATAAACAAGATGTGATATCTCTTTACTATTCGAAATTAATTTTTTCACAACTTAATTTTTTAAACACTTGAAGTTATATGAACATTTAAAATTCATGTTTAACAAAGCATTAAAAATCAGACTTAGTTTTTTCCCTCTCATAAAAGCAACAAACTCTGATTATGTATATATATTATATTAAAATTAAGCAAAAGAATAGACCATTAGAAAAAGCAAGATTATTAATTCATGACTTATTTAATAATTGATATTTTTAGCTTAATCTCATAATTTTACCTAATATTCTTTATTGAATTTCTATAATACATTAATAATTTCAAACCTTGCTCTATATCGAGATAATGTATAAAACATATTAAATTGGTTGTCTGAGTTTTGTTTTAATGACACTGCAAGTGCCAAAGAAACCTAGTGTTAATATTAATAAAATATGTAAAAGTAACTTATATAAGTGTTCAATAATAAAAACACTTAAATTTGTATAAATAATAAAATTTTTAGCTCATTAGTAATTCATAAGTTCTAGAATTATTTTATCATATTTATGTTTAGCATATTTATGCAGGATTTTTTAGTTAAACAGCTATATTAGTTCATTGTCACCTGTATGTCATATTTCACCTGTTATGAAACAGGTATTATTGATCTAGTTATTTATTAAGTAGAAATCATTAAATTGCTTTTTAAATGTCTGGTTATGTATGACATTATTCTGTTCACCAGAAGTAAATTTTTAGATAATCAGTGACTGTATATTCAAAATTATTGTAATCGTTTATTAAATCCTTTGCATGTCACTTGGATTAAAATTTTCAATCAATTGTTGGTGAGCTTTTCATTTAGGACATAACTCGAAATGCATTTTTAAGAAAATGGTCATCATTTAATTCTGTTTTTCTAAATTCTTTCATGAGTATTTTTTATTATTATAATTAACTAATTAAATTTATTATAATTAACTAATTAAATTTATTATAATTAACTAATATTATCAAAATAAATTTGAATTATCTAAAGTTGCCTACTTGCAAAAATCACTTATAGTAATTTTTTTTTTCTAATTTGGTCTTGTTTTTTTCAAAGACTATTATGGTCTACAGTTCTATTTAAATTGTTGCCATGAGTGTTATAAGTTTGTAATAGTTGTTATATACATAACAAAAATAGAAATTTCAATTTTAAAATGCCTTTTTGTCATTTAGAGACCTGAAAATGAAGAGATTAAATAAAAAGTTTAAATTTGTGATTATAGTCAGCCACTGTAATGATTTTGTTTTCATAACAATTAAACATTATATAAAAAGCAAGCTTAATCTCCTGTTCAGCCGTTAAAATTTTGGTTTAATATCAAGAAAGTGCATTTTTTGTTACATTCATTTTCTCAAATGTGCATTTTGAGCTGTGTCCATTTTTTAAAATTCACTTTGGGCTGTGTCCATTTTATTAAGTCAGCATTTTGAGCTATGTCCAAAATAAAAACCTCACTGATGATTTTCTACAAATAAAACTATTATATTAGCTATATCAACTTATGTTATATGAAGTAATGTAGTTTCTTAAGTAAGCAGACAGTTTAAGCTGGTATACCTAGCTTGATTTTTATACTTGTATTTAAGTGACTGACTATTGACTATGCAATTATTCAAGTTTAGCTGCAATTAATTCTTTATTATGTAAACAATTAATTTAATGTTTGCTATACTTGTAGAATATAGAAGCGTACGTTATACAGAAACTGATCTGACCATTGAGTGATACAAAAACTCTGATTCTTTTGCAAAAAATTTTCAAATTTATATCTTAATATATTCGTATCTTACTATTCATATATGAAAATGCTTATTTATTTGTTGTTATTATAACGAATGTCCCTTCAACTTCTTTCCGTCAAAATGAATCAGACCTATGTTATTTCCAATTATTAATGTTTCCTAATCTTTCATATCACCCTGCTGTCTGAATAGAAGTCTTCTCCTATTTTTAATGACAATTATGTTTTCAATAATTAACAGCTTAATGGGTTTTTTTTATCTGATCTAAATAAGTGCCCAGAATACCTTATTTTGTTCGATTTGATGGGTTTTATGCTGTTTTGTTTCTTATATTGATTATAAATTTCACGATTATAAAGAATTCAGGATACAATTTTTTTTTTTGGGCAGCTCTTAAAATTTTGCGTAATATTTTTATTTAAAAAAGTAGTCTGTTTTATTTATGCTTACATAATGTCCAGTTTTTATTGACATAAATAACATCTAGTTGCATTAGTGTTTTATATATACTGATTTTACCTCTATTGCTAATGAGTCATGATCAGAAATGATCATGATCAAGTCAAAATGACATCTGTTTACTAGTATCAGCCTTTTTTCAATTCCAATATTCCTTTCATTTTTGTTGATAATAGTTGTTTTTAAGATATTTGAAGTGAGTGACTTTCTCACAGGTTTGATCATTCACAACCATTTGTGTGTTATCAGTCTCTTGTTTGGTTATGATAAATTTTGTTTTCTTTTACATTGATGCATATACCTGTTTTCAGCATGAAAAGCCACAAGGTTCTCAATAACAGCCCATCTTGATTTGCAATTGATATCAAGATCCTCTGCATATGCAAGTAATTGAATGGATTTTTTGCATAAAGTGTCATTAGTTGCTATCTTTGCATCTCTGATAAATCTTTTGAGTGCCATATTATAAAGTAGGCATGATAGAATATCACCTTGCCTTAGACCTATCAGTAAAAAAGACATTGGAATAGAAAATATAAAAAAGTAAACAAGGAAAAATATTAAAAATATAAAAATGACAATCAAAGCTGATGTTATCAGGGGGTACCAGCCTCGGAAGTCATTAAAACACAAAAAGTTTTCTATCGAGAGAGCACGACAAATGCTTAAGTTGCTCTCTCTATACCCCAAAGGTTTTGCCAAAAGTCCAGGAAGAGAGAAGGGAAAAAAAAGAATGCAAAAACAAATACAAAAGTATAATACTAAAATTAATACAGTAGGGAACCGATTATCCGGAACGATCGGGACCATCGCTCTTCCGGATAACTGATTTTTCCGGATTTCTGAATCGCTACAAAAAGCCGTTTTTTTTTATTGTTAAAGCCAACAAAAAGAGAAAGAAAAAAATTTGGAAATAATCTTAAAACGAAGAAAAAACGATGAAGTAATAAACTAATGATTATTTTCAAAATGATGGTAAGGTTCTTCCAAAATGATGATCTTCCAAAATAGAAAGAAAAATACTAAAATCTTATAAGGAAAAAAAAAAAAAATTTTTTTTTAATGGCGGGAAAATGCATTGAATTTCGTTCCGGTTTTTTGGTTTTCCGGTTTTCTGATTTCCGGATAACGGGTTCTGTACTGTACAACAGAAAACAATGTTCAAAAACTTACTTAAAAACAATAAATCCCAAAGCCAAAAAACACAACATACTACAAAATTGAACTAATCTGAAATTAGCAAAAAGACAATGCAAATTTTATTAATTCTAGACAATTGAAAAAAAATGAACTTAAACTTAAAAGCCTTCCTTATATTATAAACAGCAATTTTAATTTGATTATTATCAATTTCAATTTTAAAATCTCAATATTCAACAGCAATTAATAAGCAATTTTCATTAGTCCTTTTCAGAACCAAATCTTTTGGATGAACATTAAAAATAAAATCGTAATTATAAATATTAAGTAAAATTAAATCATCAATATAAAATGCTTTAAAATCATTAAACTGAAGATACTTAGCTTCAAATAAATGTAAAAAAAATATTAGCAAGAGCACCAGAAAAGGAATTTCCTTGTAGAATCCCTATTTTTTGTTTATAAAAATCAAGACCATTAAAAAGTACATTTTCCAAAAGATTAAATTTACAAATATCTATCCGATATAATTTATCAATATTTTCTTTAATTAAATATTTATCATAAATGCAACTACAAATATTTGAACATGAGGTATAAAGATTTTCAAAATCAAATGTATTAATATTAAAAACCTCAGTTTTTTCAATAAAACTCAAAGCATCAATGTACTACTAATTACAATATTTTTCTCACTTTTAATTTTTTACAAAATAATTTTAAGAATAATAAAAAATCCTGGATAAATCATTCTGTAATTTGGATGTTGCATAGTACCTTTGAAAGGGCTGCTTTAAGAAGACTGATAAGTTTTGTAGGAATTTTAAATTCCTTCATAGATAATTTCACTCAAAGAGTCCCTTGCCGTCAGGCTAACTGTGGGAGGGTTTCCTCTTCGCGGAACGCAATTGCAAGTTAATTCCTTCAAAAAATTCTCCACATAGGCAAATTTCTCCCAAATGCTTGATCACAGAGTTCCCTTGTCTTCTGTATTGTGTTAGAAAATTACAAGACTATGGAGTAGCCGTAAACTCAAAAATTAGTTCAGCTCTTCAATGACAATTATAAATTAAAACAGCTGCTTGTTCATGCTCGAAAACTGAAAAATAATGTTAAAAATTTACTTTTAAGTGATTAAGTTTTCTTTTTCTCACCAAAAAATTAAATCATTATTTCCGATGCAACCTTTAACTATGATATTATTATTATTACTTGAGGTCATAAATAAAAATGATTCTAATGTTGCTAGTTGTAATTATATTCTTAGAAGTTGACTGTTTACAAGTAAACTCTACCCTGTTCATAGAAGACTGATGGTTTAGAAAATTTTGAAATGTTAGGCGTCCTCCCCCTATTTGAGTATTTATCACTTTGGGTTCAACTGAAAAATATTTGTTTATTTATTTTAGGCAAAAACAATAAAGAACCTGGACTATGTCTTCCCCTCGTGTTCGTCGTCGTGGAATTCAAAGATTATATTCAGCAGAAGATGAAGTTCTTGACAAAGTTGTTCAAGAGGTAATTGTTTTTTAAATCATACTTTTAATTTTCTTATATTTTATTACAGTGAAACTTTAATCATTTAAACACTTATTATTCAGATTGCTATGAGTGGAGAAAATTAAATCTGTGTTTACATTCTTGCAAAAAAATACTCCTAGAAATAATTGAATAGTACTCATAGTGATGAAGTTAGTAATGACTGTAATCCTGAAATATAGCCCATTATTTATTAATGAGATTTTTCAATCACACATATGAAGAACCCTCATACCAACTTTCATGCATAAATCATTTTAATTTTGTGTACACAAATCACTTATCACTTTTGAATTTACACTATGCATTCTTTATCTTAGAGTTCCCCTTTTTTTTCGGATAAGATCCTCACAAAATAGGTTTGCTTTTTTAAAAAAAATTATGAATTTAGTTTTTATTTCTATTAATAATAATTTAATTATTTCTTATTGTAATAAGAAAAATATCAGTTTTTAAGAAAAATTGAAAGACATATGTAATATTTCTGTATTAAAAAACATTTGAAGTTAGTGCTTACTATCTTCTAACTTCTTTAATTAAATTAAATTTTGCAAGATTTTCAACTTTCTGTGTGAAAAAATACTTTCAACATTCTGTGTGATAAAATAAATTTTATTGTTTTGTTATTGGAAATAAATTGCTTTTTTTTTATTTTGAAATGAATTGAATGAATAAATTGAAGATTTAAAATGGAAAACTTGAATTAGTACCTTTATACTTCAAAATTTTAACATTGCGATTTTAGTGCATTCTCTCAATTTATTAAAATTAATTTCAGAACAGTTTTAAATTTTTTTTTTTTTTTTTTTTTTTTTTTTTTTTGGTTTTTGTTGGTTTACTAAGTGATGAAAGGAAAAGATAAAATCTTCAGAAATAAAAAACTAAAATTGACCTTTTTTTTTTTTTTTTTTTTTTTTTTTTTTTTTTTTTTTTTTTAAGAACAGCTGGTGTTGGATAAATGAGCAGCGAGATTTCAGACAGTTCCATGGTGAGGACTGATGTTAATTTTGATAGGTTTTCTTATATTCATTGATAAATATTTAATTTTTATTTAAAAAAAATAAAGGGATGTTTTTCAATAGTCTAATATTATTATGCATATTAAGAAAAGAGACGAAAATTATCAATGTTTTATTTAGAATAAAAATATAAAATGTGACTGACGCTTTATAGTAAGGACATGGAATAAAACATGATATTTTTATTTTGAAATTCTTCTTTTAGTAATAATGGGATTATTTTTTTAAATGTATTTAACGAAAACTTCAAATAAGCAGGAAATTGAAAATTCGCATGAAATGGCATATAGAAAGTGTCAAACAGCGAAAAAGCTCTTGTGACTCATATTACTTTTTCTATATGAGTGATGTTACAGGTATAAACTACATTAAAATTTTACTAAAACTTTTTTTATTATTGTTACAAAATAATGAAAAATAATTTTTTTTTTTATATTAATATCTTAAATAGTTAAGATAAAATTAATTAATGATAGGATGCTATTTAATGTAATTTTTTTTTTTTTTTTTTTTTAGTTATGTCATCTTTTATATCATGGAATTGCCCTTTTTGCCATAATGCCAATAATAGTTACTTTGTAATTCCAATTTAATCTGCTAAAAATTCAACAAGGTTCTCAATTATATTTTCTTAATTATAAATAAATGTGTTTTTTATAAAATTTTATTAACCCACTGTAAAATTAAAGCTAACACCCAGATAAAGTAAAGTAGCTGTAATTAAGTACAGAAAGGAAAACGCTAGATCATTCTGACTAAAAAATCTATTTTATATTAAAAAAATCATCAGTACCCCTCTTGATAATTTATTTCTCTAGATATCATCCTTTGCTTTCATCACTATTAACCAACACGGTAAAGTTCTGCATTCAGTTGACTTGTTGCTTTGAATCCTTACACTTAACTTATCAAATTATTTTCTGAAAAAATAATTGATTTAAAAACTGACAATACTAAAGGAAGATTGATTGAATATTTTTATTAGGAACTCATTATCTTTGATATGTCTATTCTAACATATTATAAAATATGCCCCCAAACCAAAAAAAAAGTTTATTTTAAACACAAATTTGCAATTTGTTTTCTTACTTTTTTTGGGGGGAGGGGGCATACGAGACAAACGTAACAGTCAAAATAATAAGCAATATTGCAAATATGAAATTTACCATATTTTCTAATTATTCACTGAGCTTGCTAGTTTTTAGTTGTCTATAAAAAGTACAGTGTGTAAGTGGATCCCCCTTTTTTTTATCACGAGATAGCAAATTTCTGGTATGTCAGATGTATAAGTCAACAACTGAAAAAACTAAATACTAAAATTTCTTAAATTAAAAACATCAAAAACAAGTATTAAACCTGCAAAATTTTCTCAATCCAAAAACAATTCATATTGTTTTCTCCGCATATGCATTTGCTTACAAATAAAGATGCTAAGAGGTGCCCCTTCAAATAAAATTAATCATATATAGCATGTTAAAAAAAGTTTTTGAAAGGGGTAAATTGGTACAAAGTTATTCATATTTATCTCATTTCTTATAATGCATTGACATTTCAGGATTAATGAATGTCCAACATATTTACTTGAGTCGACCCTGCGATTTTTATAAAACTTTGGGTGATTATTTAGGGGACTTCTACACCGCTATATACAGTATATATATATAATCTAATCTTTAATGGGAAAAAAAAATCTAATCTTAAAAATATAGTACGAAAACCTTGAAATTCCGTCATTTGTATTGTTCTACAATTGATGAGTAAAACTCATATCTGGTTTGATAATTTGTTAATAAAAATTAAAGAATGTAACTATCTTACTTCCAATATTTTTAAGTTCAAAACGCTAGTCCGAGCATTTTGTAAACATCATAAAAAGAAATTTCATCAAGAAATAAAAGAAATTTCCATTGAAATCTAACTACTCCATATTGTTTTTTTTTTTTTTTTTAATTCCTATTATTATTATTCATTACTTTTCTCATTGAATAACAAAAATAAATTTATTATTAGTCTTTCATTAGAAATTTTAAAATAATAGATATTTGCAATTAATGAACAATATATCTCCATAAAGTCAACTATTTTCCATTATTAGAATAAAAAATTAAGAAAGAGTTTTTAATTAAAAAATAATTGAAAGCTGTTAAATGATTTGTGCAGTTTTGACCAATTTTAAAGCTACATGTAAAATATTTCTTTCAGAATAACCAAGCATAATTATGTATGACTCATATTGTCATATTTCCAGAGTATTTTTTTCGTTTCATATGTATCAGTTCTTATTAATGGAAGGGGAAAAAAATTTTCTATTGCTTCCTCATTTCACTTTCAAAATATAATCTAGTAAATGAAGTCAGTCTTTTAAATTTTGTAATTCTATTTCTATGGTACATAAAAAATAGCAATAGTACTCATTTTTTGAAACAGAATTTCATGTGCAATTTATTGAGACGGTTAACACTACTGTTTCTATTTTATTTATTTTTTTGTATTTTTAAATAAAAATAAATATTCTTTTTAAAATTTTACACCAAAATATATTTTTTCTATAAGATTTAATTATATTATTAAAAAATTTAAATTTTTTTAATGTATTTTTACTATAATTACGTAGAAAATCTACGTAAGTTCATTGATAGCACAATAAGCTCATGCTAGCACAATATCTTTTAAGTAGTAACATTGCTAGCAAGAAATATCATATAGTATTTATTTTTACATTAAAAAGCATGTTTTGAACTTTTCTTCCATGTTTTGAATTTTTGCATAACTGTGTATTATGAGCAAAGCATGTTTTGAATCTTTTATTTATGGTGGGATCAAACTAATCTAGCCAATTTTCATCAAATTTTATTTCAATTTTATCAAATTTTGATGCCATTAACAGTGTATGATGACATTACAGCCGTAAGTAAGTTTTATTACTTTATTTTATTTTTTATTGAAAAATAAATATGTGTATCTTTAAAAAGTAGCGACTTATTAAACTGAAACTACCTTTAAAAATGCTTTGATAAATATCTATTTTTAAAAAAAATTTGGGGAGGAGGGCTTATTTCTTTGCAATGCATAATGAGTCTAATTTATTGCATACATGAGTTTTATCGAATACTCATTCTTCGCGCATGTATATATATATATATATATATATATATATATATATATATATATAATGTTATTGAAATGTTATATTGAAATTTAACTCGACGAAATAATAAATATTAACTGTATTTAGTGTTGTTGTTGTTGACGTATGCCTGTTTAGACAGAGGGGGTGCGATTGTTCTTGTTTTCCAGTGGCGCCATCTATGGCCAAGATTTCGACTTCTGCCACTCCATAAGTGGCACCTGTTTATAAGGCGGACCCATACATACATCCCTCCATTCATCCACAGATCGTAATTTTGATGTGAAACAGAACGATCGATCTCCAATCCATTACCCCCAGAGGTGTTGATTTGTAATGGGAACATGGAGGACTTTTGCAACTCGACAGATTTAATGTGCACCAGTCACTTTACTGCACGGAGAGTCTTCGGCCGGCGGGGTTCGAACCGCTCGAACTTTTGGACATGGGCCCAGCTCCCTACCGACCAGGCTATCCCGGCCCTGTATTTAGTGTGATGCAGCGTTATGGTGCTATTACTCACGGCTAACTCATGATAGTCAAAATTTTTAAATTATTTAATTGTAACTTTAATAACTTTTTTTTATTTAATCACCATTGAATTTAATTTTTTATAAAAATACGACAAAATAAACAACACCACTTAAGAAATGCTGATTCGGGTACGCAACCCTCACATGCCATCCACGTTCATCTCTTGATGTATTCCTGCTACTTTCAAATTTTAATTTTATTTATTACAGATTTAGTATATTATACTAATGAATGACCTAAATTTTGCTTATAAATTCAGATGCGTCTTGGAAGCTTGTTTTAATATATTATGTTATTACTAGAGCCCGGATTTTGATGACCTAAAAAATCTAAACTAATGCCCTTAAAAAGTGCAAAAAAGGCCCTTAAAAAGTGCAAAAAATGCCCTTAAAAATGCAAAAATTGCTCAAAAAATGCCTTATAAAGCAAAAATATTGAATTAAAAAAATGTTTTGCTCTTTAAAATTATTATGAGTCATTTAAAAAATTTAAAGCAATGCAATACTTGTTCTACGTTCATTAAAGTTTGAAAAATATGTTTTATATCCTAAAATAACAAAAAAAGGGAAAATATATTGACACCAAAATATTTTTATTTTGTATAGAAACTTTAATGGATATAACAATTTCCATCTCATAATATTACTAAATATCAGAATTACATTGGATTATTAAATGTTTTTTGATAATTTGAAATGTAAACGAGCGTCTCTTGTCTGAAAGTAAATTTTCATTCCTGCAGAAGCTTTTTTCAACGTCTACTGATGTTATAGGTGCGTACTTGAAAAAGACGGTCTCACTTACTGACAATTCTTCTTCAATTTGAAAAGATTTTGCCTCACCTGTTAATATCCTAGAGATTTTCTTCATTGTTTGGAAGCCAGTGTAATAATGAAAATAGATAAAAAAAATAATAAAAATTGGAAAAAATTAACAAAAAACTTTAAAAAATGCATTAAAATGCAAAATATGCCCCAAAATTTAAAGAAAAATGCCCTATAAATCTAAAAAAATGCTCTAAAAGACAAAAAATGTCCAAAAATGCAAATGTCATCAAAATCCGGGCCTTAGTTATTACTCTTCGTAATTTATTACGAAGTTATTCAAAGCCATCCGCGTAACATATGCAACTGCTTTAAAACTGAAATTATCTATATTATGATTATGAATGGCAGTTATTCATAAAAATTCAATTTCATGATGAAGTGGTGCGGAGATAATCGTAGTATCAAATGTCTAAACAATGCAAGCGTGTACAAAAGAATCCTCTACGCACGTAAGATTTTATTTCGTGTGCAACTAAATTATTCTTTGTGAGTATTATTATTGAATCAAAGACAATATCGTTAGCTTTGTGCTGACATTTGTAACACTGACACGCTTTAAAATAAAGCAATTTTTAAACCGATTTCCGCTCTTTGCGACCACATCAAAATTGGCACTTCATAGTAGGATTTTTTTTTTTTTGGCATTTTTGTTGTATTGTCTCTTTAAAATAAATGGTTTTTGAGAAATGAAATAAAGCAATAATTATACCTGTGGTAAGAAGTGGGTGACGCCCCCCCCTCCCAGATTTGATGTTAAACCTTTTTTCTTCTCAACTTCAAATCTCATTGACTTAATTAAAATTTGGTGGAAAAATAATTTTTCTAACTATAAAATATTTTTTATTTGTTTTAAAGATTTTTACATTAAAATTAAACGGTTAAAAAACTTCCATCATATTTTTTTACAGAATGTTATTACTTAATTCGCGAACTCTGTTTTTTTTTCTTTCGCTTTAAATTTTATTTACCTTAGAATCGCACATAAATTATCGCTCTTAAAAGATGCTGATAAAAGTGAAACTTCTTTAAAGTATTTAAAAATTAGATTTTTTTCGAAAGAATTAGAGCTACGTTTCAGTTTTGCAATAAAATCATTGAAGAGAGTTTTCGTTCCAATTCTTCAACTGACATTTTATTACAATTTGTACGAATTATTTGCCATTGTTAACTGTTATTTCTATCTATTTTCGAACTAAAACAATAAAAGTCTTATAATAACTGAATAATCCCTGTTGACAGGAATTCGCGTGAATTGCATGTCGAATATTTGGCACCACTTTTTGATGACTTTGGTGATGTTAATTTCGAAGATTCTTATCAGATAAATTAGTTACTCCTAGCATTTCAGTTACTATAAAAATGCCAGTGTGGAAAAAAGGGAGATAGAAGTTTCTTTGCTTCGTGTTAGATGTAACAGATCTGAATAACTTTATCCCTATTATTAGGGATAAAATTCACTAAGTCGTCTGTGTTATATTCTAAACCTTCTGTGTCTTATATTGGGGTTGGAATATCAAATAATCTCAAGATAATGAAATATGATTTCATAAGCCATGTGTAGTGATGAAGTTTTAACCTATTTCATGTGCTTTTCGAATGTCTTATCACAGTTTACTGTGCTAAAATCGAACAATTAACTATGCTCTTAAAAAATGGCTAAAAAAGATTCTGAAATAACACATAGGTTGACGGGGAGACAGTTAAGAAGAGGCAATAACTTTTGATGTTTGGAAAAGATTTTTACTACCAGATGGTAAAGATAAAAAGCTAAACCTTCTATTTTCACGTGGGAGTGTTTCTGTCAACGAAAATATTTATTAGCTGTCTCAAAATATATTATTTTTTTCTGTCTTCCTCGTGTCTATTCACACCTCTCTTGGAGTTGCTGTGCCATACAATTGAAAGACCGGACGTTCTCTCAAAGACTTTAGAAATGTGCCTCATTGAGTCAACATTGTAATAAACGGCGACGGCGTTCTCTATTTCGACTCTTTTTCAAAATAGCTCTTGGCTGATTGTGTGTGTAGAAAAGCTGCTTAAAAAGTTTACTGAAGGAAAAGTTCCGATTTTCTGCATCTCCATCCAAGAGGTTGTCTCCAGCCATGATTCTTTCGGAAAACTTAAACCCAATTATTGAAACGCTATAGTTTATGCGCTGATATTGTGATGTTTTAATTGCAATCACTTATCACATCATTAGAAATTTTCCGACCGAACCGTTTAATGCATCTACGGATTAGATCATTTAATTTGAACCCAGAGATGTTTCGCTTGTGCTGTTGTCTGTTGTGTTTGTGCTTGTTGGAATACAGCAATTGGATCTATGTGCTAAAAATCGTGAATTGTATTAAAAATTTGAATTTCGCTCTAAATTCAAGTATTCTAAAACGGATAATTCTTGGAAATATGAGTTGTGTCAGACCTTTATTTTTAACGTTATGATTTCTTCTTAATATATGCGTGATTTTTTTTTCTCTGAAAATTTATAATTACCATCAAGTAAACGGAAAGTGATAAGCATAAAAGAATAGGTGTGTAAAAAATGAAGTTATGGATCAGCTTATACCAGCTCTTTTGTATATTCGTAATTACAGAGTAAGTAATATTATTTAAGAATTAATATTATATTTTACTTCACTACTGTTTTTGTTGAAAAATATTGCATTTTTTAAGTGTAAATAATTTTTTTCTCCTTATTTATCCTTTCTCTTTATTCATTCTTTCATGTTGCTCATTCTTTTATTTTATTCATTCTTTCACATTATTCATCCTTCCTCATTGTTCATTCATAAACATATGATTAGTTTAGTATATATATATATATATATATATATATATATATATATATATATATATATATATATATATATATATATATATATATATATATATATATATATATAAATACATTTTTAAAAAATTTATTTTTGGATTCATGAAAGAAAAATCTATCTTAGTAGCAATGTATATAGTATGACAAAAACTAATCATTCATACTTTTACTGACAATAAGGCATTAAATGGCCCAGATTTTTTTTTCTTCTTTACTCGGAAAAAAATTATAAAGTTTTTATTTTGTTCGCGCATAGATTATCGAAGTTACCCAAGGTATTAAGGGACTAATTGCTAATTTAACTCCTATTTTTGTTTCACTTAATTGCGGGAGAGAAAAACGCAAATGCTTACCAATTAGTGAAAAATATAGGCATTAACGAGCAAAAATTAGTCATAATATGTATACATAGTTGAACCTTGTAAAAACAGAGTTGAATGGTAGAAAAAAAAAAAAAAAACTTTTCGTATTAACTGATAAAACATCAAAACATATTACCGATGATATTTATTAAAATAAATCTATCAAGGAATCTGAATGATATCTGTAGAGTGAGAGAAATAATGTTATAACTAAAATGGAAAACTATTCCCCTTGCCCTTTTTTATATAATACCATGCCGTTCTTTAAACTTTGGCAGCCATCTATTTGTGCATGTAAAATCATTGACATCAAAAGCTTCCGCAAAAAACTTTGCTCTTCCTTGCAGAGCAGCACAGATTGAAATGTTCTGTTTTCTAGCTTCCCTCATTCACTTCTTCAACTAACCTCCATTTCTTCAATCTTAGCAGTTCTCAGCCGTTTTCTTGACGGCACTAACTGTTTCAATTTTTTCTCGATTCTTAATAAAAATGACGTAAAAATACAAGCAGGAAGCAGGCACTCCATCTTTTTCTACAATCGCTGATTTATTTAAAATCTCATCCTCTAACATCGCATAAAATCTTCTGCTCAGTCTGCAAAGAGCACCGTACTAGCTGCTAAATGAAACGATCCACAAAAAGAATTTCACCATCAGAGAAATAATGCAATTTTCGCTTTTCTCTGAATCACCATCTAAGTAAATACCACTTAAACCATCGTCGGTGACCCCTCACCTGAGTTCCAAGAGAAAAATGCACTATTTTCACTTGTCCAATCCAGGAAAAGCGATTAACTTGTTTTAATGAGGAGTGTCAGCACAAAAGTCAATACAGCGAAAAAACCCAGGAAAGACAACCTTTGCGTAACGAACTCCTCTATCTATAACCACTTTTGGAAGGCACTGCTTTTTTTCCATAGATTTCGTATTAAAGAAAACCTTTAGGCAGGGGTCTGTCCAGACATTTTGTGAAAGGTCCGTTTTTCGTGAAATTGTGAAAAAATTACTCACATTCTTTCAACCAGGGTCCGCTTTTATGAATTTGTGCAAATAGGGTCCGTTTTTGCAACAAAAAAAAATTTTTTCAAGGAGTTTTTAAATTTTAAAGACATACAAGATTATGCTCAACACTGTAAAATTATAATTAAAAAAATTAAATTTTAAAAGATAAACAACAATTGCTGCTTCTAAATTAGAGATGCAACATTCAAATATTTGGTATTTAGCCTATACTGCTGAACGCAGAATATTAATTTCGGACGAATAATGGAAGAATCGTCTGCCGAAGACAAAACTTAATTCGTTTACATCCATCTTTCTTGTTTTCTGCCCTGGAAAGGGTTTATTCGATTAACAAAATAATAATGAAGATAAACAAATTTGTGAAGGATCCGATTAAAAGAAAAATTATTTTGTGAAGGGTCCGTTTTTAAGTTAAAATATTTTGTGAAGGGTCCGTTTTTATGAAAAGATATTTTGTGAAGGGTCCGTTAACGGACCCAAATTTCTTCTAAACAGACCCCTGCTTTAGGAGAAACCATTCTCTCCCAGCAACTGGGCAAAACCTTTGCATCAGACGAGGAAAAGGTTAAATAAGGAAAAACGAAAAAATATTAACAAAATAAGAAGATTAAAATGTATTCTAATGACATAATTATATCAGAAGGGATCATTTCTATTGACGTTAAATTTTATTCATCGATCCGGTTTTCATGACGTCAACACAAGTGGCATTTCCGTACCAAGAAAATCGACACTGTCTGTAATTAAAATCGTTTGCAAAAAATCATGCACTTTTCAAGTCAATGGAGGTAACCTCTAAGAACGACCAACCTCCATTAACGACCATTTTACTGTGGAACAAAGAGTGGTCACTCTCTAGAGGTTTCCCTACGAGGAATTTGTTTTGATTGGGTGCAATATTTACTTCATCTTCAACGATAGAAGTTTGTTTTTATGTTCATATTCAACGATACAATTATCATTATTTTCCAGGATATTGTAATGGCAGATCCGTTTTCCTTCGTCTTACGAATTCAGCTGACTGTATGCATCTTAATAAGGTTAAACTGTAAAAAAAACTTTTTTTAAACTTTCATATAAGCAACACCATTGTATTAAATCGAAATTATTAACGTTAATCTACATTGCAATGGATGTTAGAAACACTGTTAATTCACTATTATACATAATTTATTTAAGTGAAAAATTTCCGTTTTGTTGTCTCACTGCTCTGTTGTAACTGCCGAATCGATTGTAGGCATCAGCGTCACATTATTTGTAATTGAAATTATGCGATTGATAAAATCACCGGTGACTGAAGTACAGCTTTATTTTTAGTACACATAAGAAAAATCAATAAATAGATGTTTAATGTACCTTTAGCGGACTTAGTCTCATTAGTGTTCCAAATTATGGTACTTGCCAATTCGTCAAAATGTTAATTTTGCACCCTTTTTGTTGTAAAATGTTGCTAACGATTAAAAAAAAACGGGGCAGCTGACTATTTAGTTAAGGACTATTAAAAACAGAGCATTGAAGTGAAAAAACGACGCGTTTTCATTGTTAAGCAATCTTGGATCCTTTCCTATAATCGTATTATCTCCCGTTTTGGTTATCAGAATAAGCCGCCCAGATCATGTGATTCAACTCTGCACATATTTTTTTCCCTAAGATTAATTTTATGCCAGTCTAAGGTTTATTTTATGCCAACAGACTCCCAGCCACCTGCACCTTGAAAGAAGAAATTGCTGTTTTAGCGAAATTCGGCCTAATCAATGCTAAACGACGAATGAAAAAAAAAATTTTTTCCAAATAGTGCGTATATGGGCCAACATAACCGTGAAGGGCATTCGCCTCAATTCACCTAATAAACGTACTATTCTATATATAATCATTATATAGAATATATATAATCATTATATATCATCAATAAAAAAAAATCCCAAATTTTAATTCAAAACTAAGAAATTTAAATAAATGGAAATTAAGTTAAACTAATATAGTTATCAATATTTTAAAAACTGAAACACTTTTGTTTTTCTAAATCTCAATCTATTCGTATATAATATTTGAAGCTTAAAAAATAGTGAATTGATCATTTTTGTCATATTTTTGATAAAAGGAAAACCGTGTAATGAGATAAAACATAATGTAATGTTAAGTGATAAAAATTTATCATTGTGTGTTTTCTCCCCACTTTTATTTATTTATTTTTTACAGAAAGGAAAGCATTATATTATTAATTTATTTCTCAGACAATCATTATCGTTTGAGTTCTTTGTTTTCACCTAATTTCATAAGTTTTAATAACCTTTTTATTTTACTTGTTTATTTAACCTGTAGAAAATTGAAATATATTTTCCATCTGATCACTACATAAAACAATATGGTTTCCCATTAATTCTTTCGAAACTCGAATCGTCTGTCTTAATCACTCGTAAGGAAGAGTGCAGAACATCCATGATTTTTATTTTGTTTAAGATTTTCATTCATAAGCCGTTGACCCCGTAACATACCTCATCCAAATTATTCAGTTTCTTCTTTATGAAATTTCAATGGAGTAATATGCTGTATACGACTTTATTACGACTGTTCTAAATATTTTAATAACATTTCTATTGCGTGGAAATAGCTAGCTCTTAGAGTCACTCCTTAGTTGCATTTTTAATTCATGCCCCAAATTTGGAGCCGGTTGTTTTTCTTCCATCTGCATTCATCTGTTGAATTTAATTTTTTAAAATAAAGGATAAAACATTCTTTTTTGTTTTTGGTAAAAAAAAATAGCACAGAAGCATTTTTGTTCACCTTTTCTTGGTTGATATATTTTAATTACGAAACCTGAATAACTTATGAATAGACATATTTCTTTTTGTGACAATGATGATAGTAACACTATCATTTCATTATCATCAATAATTATATTATTACCAACCTTATTTATCCAATATAATAATCCCGAGGTAACTTTCGAATAAGATAATCTGTTAATTATCGACAACGTATCTTGAGTATCGAGCCTAATTTACTTCGTATATTTTTTTAAATTACTTATTGATTTTTTTTTTTTTTTCAAATTATGATTTAAAAAATGACGTTTCTTTCCTCATTGGGCAACACAAAAATTCTGATATTCATGGAAATTTATTTTATTTTATTTTTAAAAAAAAAGAAAAGGAGGAGGATATTTTCAATATTGCAAATTTGTCAGAAGACTCCTCTTTGTCTTATCTCGTATCTAATTGCATGAATCAAAACTTGCTTACAATTATAAAGTTCTTCTAGCCAAGATAAAAGTAAAAAAAGAAAGTAATGTGGGTTTCCTAAAAATTATCTCATTAACTATCCAACCTATTTATGTTTAAATTTTACTTTTAAAATTATGTGTTTTAAATGCTTCAATATACAATTCATAAAATTAAGCTCAAAATGTTGAATTGTTTACGAACTCCAAAAATATGGAGAAAAAAAAGGCAAATTAAAATTACATTATTAGGGGCTTCAAACTTTCAGACTGTCTACTGGCTACTGAAAGTTTAATATTAAAGAAAAGTACCAAATTTTTGATGCACTTATATTGCTTTTAAATGCATTTATATTGTTTTAAGAACAATAAAGACACGAGCACAGAAATCATGGAAACAAATCAAGTGTGCTTTTCAATACTATAAACTTTCACGTTCATTTATAGCTGGAAACAAAAAACAATAGGTATTTTTTTAGAACTGCTACTACATTTTTAAAATTTTCACGTCTTATATAATTTAGCTTAATCTCTGCTTGTGTTGTTTTTGACTTTGATATATTTGATGAAAATTCCAGCATATTTTATTGTTTTTATAAAATTACATGATATAAAATTTTTTATTAGAGAATAAAATAAGAAGTTAACAATGACTTTCTGCACTGATGTAGCATATACTGTAACCCGCTTTTAGTGGTTTGTTTACGGACCACAATCCCGATATTATTTGCTTTATAGTTTAGATAAAACACAAATAAACAACAAATTCAAATTTCGAGCACACTGTAATTTTAACGTGTGATTTGAATGACGTTTAGACACCTATTAACTATTATGTTTATTATAAATTAATGTTATTATTTTACATTTCACCCTTTGCTGAAATAAATATAGTTGTTATACAACAATTCTACATGTAATTGAACATTTGAATATTCGCTTATGTTAACCATAATAAACTAAATTCAGCTTGTTAAGAAGGGATCGACGCTTTGTTTGAATAATTACTTTAACTAAATACAGATGCATAATTAAAATTCTGGTATACTCACAATTAACAAACCAATCGTATCTAGCTTTTTTTTCTTCCTTAGATTAAAATTAAAATAGTAAGAAGTAGCAAAAATTTTATTTAAAGTTTCCCTTTTTACGTACGTTATATATTTTCAAAAAAGTTTTTTTTATTATTATTACTATTTACCAAAGTTTTCATTGAGTTCATAGGAATCAAAGGAATTAAAAGAGATTTAAATGTTCGCTTATTCCTATGCATTACGGTCCCAAGCCTACTATATTTATTATTACTTAGTACGCCTCGTTATTGTCAAAACTCGAATCTTGTTAAATACATTTAGTTAATTTCCGATTATGGTTTGAGATAAAATAAGGGGTCATAGTGACGATGTTTGTAAATATGGAGATAGTTTTTTCACGGTTGGAACAAAGACTGAAGTTGAATCTATGGGCTTTAAACGGAGCATAGAAATGAAAACGAAAAATAACATAAAAAATGAAATGAAACGAAAATTTATAAAATTTCACTACATTTGAAATAAAGGTACACTATCACAAAATAGGTTCTGATCCTTTACTTATACTGAATTTTTTTTTCCTTTCTGGCATTATTTCAGGCTGCTATTTATTGATTCTGTTCTTAAGTTTTATTAATACGCTTCTCTCTCCTTTGTAAAATATTAAGCATCTTTTTATTTTAAATAAGCTTTTTAAGTTTTTAAGTAGTTTGCTTAATAATAAGCATTAATAATAAGCTTAAGTAATAAGCAATAATAATAATAAGCTTGAGTAATAATAAGCATTATTATAACAAATATCTAGCACAGTTTGTTTATGTAAACAGTTCGCTTTTTATTTTTAATTTATAGCTCGGTTTGTTTCAGTTCTTCGTTGTCAACGCTAGAAAAGAAATTTCATTGGTTTTGAGACTGCATACTTAATAGTTTTTTATGCAATATATGCAATATTTCAAGTTTACTATTATTTTTTCTAGTTCACCGTTTTAATGTCATAATTCATTTGGTAAATAGTAATGCAAAGCAATAATTTTTCAAATTTGCACTTATTCGCAGTCATCTAGATCTAAGAGAAACAGTTATCCAACATTGAAATTTCTTGTATTTAAAAAAACAAATTTAATAAATGTTTGATTATGAATATAAAAAAAATTTTAAAAAACGTCAAATTGCTTTTTTTTTGTATTTTTTATTTTAGTAGATATAAATATAATTCCGATAATCTAACAGATTTTTTTAGTAACTGTTAGACTGTTTTTAATAATTAAAAGTACCAAAATATTTATCTGCTCGTAATTATATGGGTTATATATAGTACCCGAATATTTCTTCATCATAGTGTTTTTGTTTTATATTATTTTAAGCTTTTTGTGGTAAGTCTAAGATAAGGCACAATTAAATCTTGCTAGGCGCTGCACTAAGTCCATCCACGCCACTGAGGAAAGCTTCCCTAGGGCAAAGAATATATCACTTATATATTCTTTGCCTAGGGGCCCTACGATGACATTTCTGACAAGGCGACTCTTAACCCCTTTGATGCATCCTACTTTCCAAGTTTGTAACCGCTGTACTGAATCACCATATATATATACTATTTTTTTTACTCACTATTGTATTTATTTCTCATCCTTTAAAAAAAAAAAATTTTTTTGTTAAGTTGATTAAATTTTAATTTTTTTAGTTATCTGTTTTACTTCTACATTTTATTTTTCATTCAGCAAGTCATTTTTGAATCAATTTTTAAAGCCACTCGGACAGTTTTGTTATGTCCCTCTCCAGTGATGCGTATAAATAATCTTCATGCTCTGATGGCCCAAACATATTATAAATTAAATCGCTTCTTGCTTCTGAAATCACTGTTTTGTCCTTGCGGATTACCGCGGATTGTAAACGCTTCGTTTAATGCGCCGTTATATATTGATAAATACAGCATCGCAAGACACTCAGGATGTGTGTTCCTCACCCGAAAGAATTCTTATTGTCAATCCTGTGATGACCGTGACAGCCTTGCTCTTGGGCTTCGATTTATGTTACTTTTATTACCCTTTTTGTCATAGCTTTATGATCTCTTTCGTAGATGAAGGATGTGTTATAAACTTCCTGCCTTGGCATTTCATTTTACTTTTGCATACTTATTTCTTTCATTTACCTTGTTCGTCGTGACACGTATTGACAAAATCGTGACTGCGTAATATTTTCATGTAGGACACACAATCCAAACTATTAAAAATTCTGCTAACACTGTTAAGTGTATAGAAAATAAAGAGTTAGATTAACATGTGGTTAAATGTACTGTTTAATGCAGGATTGAGGTTTGAGACTGGACACGTGAGATTAACTGATTAAATACCGAAAATTCATGATTTTAAATATATCATTATTAATACAATTCATATATTCATTATTCTTAAATTCATTATTCTTAATAGTTGCAACACTTCTAATTCAAAAAGAGTGTGCTTTTATATCAAATAAAATATATGTTTAACAATATTCTTTTATTGGTTTTTAATTTAAAATATTTATTCTACAGCAATTGAAATTACATGAATCGTTGTACTTTTAAAACTATTTCATTAAAATTTAAAACTACGTAATTAAATTTCAAATTAAACATTTAAATACCGAAAACTCATTATTCTACAAATAGTTAGTACACTTTCAACTCAAAAAGACTGTTCTTTTATGGCAAGTAAAATATATTAATAGCAAAAACCTTTTATTGGTTTTTAATTTAAAATATTTGTTCAACAGCAATTGAAATTCCACAAATTGTTGTATTTTAAAGATTATTTCAATACAATTTAAAATCATGTAATTATATTGAAGTTGTGTTACATTATCCCAAATAATTTCCAAAACACTTTGTATTAAGTATTTTAATAATGATGGTTTTAAATAATTAGCACGAAAGTAGCTAATTTGTTTTAAAAATATAGAAATATTTACAAGACGAGATCTGCAGTTAAAATTTACTTTTTAATTACCTGCTATGGTTTTTGTTCATCTTTTTACTGTTTAGTATTGTTTATAAACTACACTGCAATGTCCATTTTTCAACAGTTAAAAATAGAATAAAACCAACTGTTATGAATTTAAATCTATTTATTCATAGCAGTTGGTTACTTATGACGACCACTGGGAAAAAACGGTTTATGTTCATAAAAGCTGACTCGAAGAAAAACGATTTTGAGCAATGTAAATAAAAGTATTTCCTTAGTGCGTCCCATCTTCACTAAGTAATAACTCTTGGGGAGAGTCGATTTTTCTAGTTATTGATTTGTCAAAACTGGTATTCCTCAAAATCAATGGCAATCAGATCGTCAGTTTTGTGAGAATTGGATATAAACTGTCCGTAAAAAAAATACTCGGGGGGGGGGATCACTTAGACATCAGGGTCGTGGAATCTGTGTTTATCTGAAGAAGATAAATCCACTGCAAAGAAAAAAAAGCTCCCATCAATACTTACATTAAAGACATTAAAATATTGGTTTAGAGATCCTTGATTTTTTATTGAGCATAGGTATTCTATATTTCAAAATGCTGAGTCATTAAAATTTAAAAAAAAGTAATTAATAAGGCTGTAAATTTAAACATAAACAATTGTGCATATTTATCATAATAAAGAGGTTTTATCTCACCTCGAGACGATTTCTATGTTATAAATATAAGTCGGGGTTTTGCTATTAAAGTTGCATGACACCGTTTTCATCCTTAAACACGTAGGCCGATGTTCTACTAATGTGGATTTTTATCCTACTTTTAAATGTCTTTTATTTTATTTTTTTCCAAAAAAAATTTTATAAGAACTGTAATAATTTCGTAGCTTTAAATAAAACGTTCCTTGCATTTTTTTTTCTTTCAATGAAGACACGTTAAGTCATAGGGACGTGCTTTTTTTAACTGCTTTTTCTTTCATGTACGCATCCAAATTTTCTCTTCGTTTCGTCTCACAATTATTACTCATGTTATCACCTGCAGCATGTTCTTAAAGCTTGTAAGTCACCGCCTTGAACGTGATCCTCGTTCGTGAGAAACATTAAAGGCGTGTGGAAAATTTCAGAAATAGAAACTCATCCCACTGTCAGCCTTACAAAATCTCACGTACTTCCCAACTTGACAATGAAAAAAAGGCTACTTCCTAAAGCCATCCTTTAGACTTGTCCACATCAACGCCATAATCGCTTGACAGAAATGTTTGAAAAAAAGAGAGGCAAGAAGAGTTAAATGCTCTCCATTGGAACACAGAAGTGTGAAGCCAAAAATAAATACCCTGACAGTAAGCTCTTCAGTTGAAAGAGTTCTTTTTTTTTTTTCTGTGTATAAATTATTCATAGGAGCCACTTGACTTAAAAAACTTACTGGACCGTGCTTATGTATGGTTTCATATAATCAAACAAAGATGACTATGCTTCGTGGATCTCCGAATTTAAGATAATCAAGAACCAAAATGTTTTAATAACACGGATTCTTTACAATTATTGTATTTTCCAAAAATAATTTTGTTTGTTATCTTAAAAAATAATAAGAATAATAGTACTTTTCTTATTTGGTGTTGAAATTTTTTTTTCGACAGTGAATTAACTAATAAAAATAAAACAATTATTCTAGCACTTTTGCATTCTTTGCTAAAAATAATTTTAAAAAATGCTTGTTTGATTTCTTTTTCTTCTTCAGTTTGCTCCTCGCGTTTCAATATTTTTCAATAATTTTCCAGAAAATTTAACTTAAGCTTCATATAATGATAAATAATAACGTTTGTTAAGTATTGTTTCGTACAAAAATTTTTGCTGTAGTTTTATAAAATGAATTTGTGTGATTTTGTGAAAATAAAATGCATTAAAAGTGGCGCATTACCTAAATCTGATTAAGTTAAACAAAACTGTATCTTGTAAGTTTAATTTTAAAACAAAATTTGAAATTATCTAAAAATTTCTATATTAGTTAAAATAAAATAATTTTTTTAAAATTTTGCCTTCTTTATTTCTTTTGTTTCCTTAAGAAATAAGCTAATAACTGCCTCTACCGTTAAAATCAAAATTACATTTTACAATTACATTTACAAAAATTACATCAATTAATTGCATTTACTGTGTTATTAACTTTATTTTTTAAAACTTTATTAAATAATTTTAGTCTTAGTATTTGTTATTTTATTACATTTATTTTTTATTTTTGCCATTAATAACTTAGTTATGCACCTTTGAAAAAATTTTATTGTTTACATTTAATTTCCTTTCTTTTTATTATCTACTCGGGAATATTTTGTTGTACATAAATTTAAATTTATTTTTTTACCTTATCTACATTATTTCACGTAAGCATTTCAAGTTATATCACTTGTTGACGGTTTTAATCACTTTTCACACTCAAAGTGCCTATCTTTTTCACGGCACTTTTTTACCAAGTCAATTCCGTCAAAGCTCTCTCTTGTAGTAATCTTTTGTAATAAATGATGTTACTAAAACGGATAGCATAAATCAATAAACTGTACATGAGCTTGGATCTATTTTTGAAAAAGTTGTTACGATTTATATCTTCTCTGATGATTTTAATTCATGTAACAAAGCTGCAGATAATATTTCACATCGAAAGTGTTTAAAAATTGTTAAGTATAAAATGTTTGTTTTTCAGTTAACTTAAATCTATAAGTAATGAGCCTAAACTTTATTTGAGTTAGGGCTATTGCATTAGTGTTATTCCAGTGTTGTGTTTGGTGAAATAAAATACTACGCAACTACTTAATTACTTCCTGTAATTTATTTTTCTTTTGCAATTATAATGTTTTAATGTTAGTTTTTATTTGCTTCTTTTTCGGCTCTCTTAACTATTTGTATCTAATACAAATTTCACGAACACAATTGATTCAGGGATATTTTTTTTACTAAATAAATTAATTAATGTCTTATACGATTTCATCGGTATTCGTTTTGAAATAATTAAGTACTTATAATTTTATGTTAATGTTCATTAATTGAAGAGAAATGTCTTTTATTATAATGGAGTAATTATCATTAAGAAAAGTGGAAGTGGTGTTAGATGAATCGAAAGTTACGTCAATATGAAGATATTAATTTTCAACATTTTTATGTCAACTTTGTTTTGATGAAAACTTTTGAAATGATATGTAACAGTGTGTTTATTTAAAAAAAAAAAGTTGGTCATCAGATTAAAATTCCGTTGGAGCCCATATCCAAAAATATTACGCCTCTAGGGGCTCTTATCGTATTAGGGGCTGTTTCTTCCTGTGCTTCTGAACAGGCCATAATAGAAAAGTGCCACTAGCTGCGTACAATGATATTTTCGGGCATGAGTTCCTATTAGAATTTTAATCCTGATGATATGCCCTAACTTCCCGAGAAGTTTGTCGCTACATATATGTCACCTCGTGTTATGTATAACGTTTTTAAACTTGTACATTTCGACAAAATATAGATTAAAAATGTCATTTTAAAATAGATCTGTAGATTTAGAAGCAAAACTAATTTCAGATTTGAAACCCCATACCCAAATTAGGCAAGATATAGTATTTAAATAAATGCAACAAAAAATCTGTTCCCCAATCTATTCATTAAAAAAATCGTGCCATATGGCATTAACGTATAGTATAAAAGTGATTTAAATACTATAGATAAAAACACCGTTCTATAAATAAAAATAATAAATTATTAAGCTTTTCTTTTAACATTTATGATCCATTTTTTAAGCTAATTTAAGGTTTGAAAAGTCCTTCGAATTCACAGTTTGTTATGGGTATCTCAAGATATATCTTCAAAATGGTGTATACTTTAGAACAGGGATGGGCAAACTACGGCCCGCGGGCCAACTGTGCCCCCCGGAAGGTTTTATCTGTCCCGCAGATAGAATTCTAACTTGCCGATCCCTGGCGAATATAAACAAGATACATTATACATCCATTATTTTGTCTACTTTGTTTTAAGCTATTTTTTTCTTTCTTTTTTTAACAAAGTACTGATGACCTTTTTACTTTTTCTATTGGTGGAATTGATTGAAATAGTTATCACAGACAGCTTCAATTGGTAAAATTTTGAACGCAGAAGTTCTTTATAGAATAGCCGCAGATTAGCTCCAACTAGCGTTTGTCTTTCTCGAGAATCAGACATATGAAATCTAACATAGGTGAATTGTGCTTCACATGTGGCAGACAGGGCATTTTAAGCTCCAACGAGCGGATTTTTCTGCCGGTGCGAGTTCTAACATTATTTATTGAGTATGTAAAGATTGCACACTATTGTTGCTTCTAACCAAGTTTGAGTTTTGCAAACCATTACCAGAAGCTAGTTTCTAAAATTTAATATCGCATGCCCAAAAAAATCAGTGCTATGTTTACTTCATCTTATATATGTGAAAAAGTGTTTTCAACTATGAACCTTAGAAAAAATCATTTCAGAAGTAGACGTAACAGACAAGCATTTCACCTCGTTCCTTAAAATAAGCACATCTCACTTCGAACCTCAATATAAGGAACTTTTAGAAATTATATCGCAATTTCATTCATATCATTAAATACTTGAATTAAAACTTGTAAATCGTTTTTTATTATTTTTATTTCAGAAGTTTTTTACTCGGCCCAGCTAACTTTTTTTTCTTGATTTTTAGTCCTCGACTAAAAAAGTTTGCCCATCCCTGCTTTAGAAGGGAGGGGGGGGGGAAATTAAGTAATTTTAAAAACATTTATTTGGCAACGCACGAATTAGGCAAAATCAAATATTTCTATAAATGCCACAAAAAATTTACTCCTCAGTGTTATCTTAAATTAAAAATTATTCGCAGACATTTATTGACTTTTACGAATTTTGTTTTTAATCAGGTCTCAGATGCACCTCGAATACAAGCTTTTTACTTATTTCATTTTCCCTTCGTAGTGCCTCTTCAATGGAGTAAAGCATTTTATTTCAATTTACGCAACATCCGCTTTTCGACATGTTTTAAGGTTATGGAATACAAATGCGTGTATCAGCTTCTTTTCCCAGAGCATCACATCTATTTTTAAGACCTGATTTTGTCGGTTAGATAAAGTTTCTTCGTTTTGCTTGACTCACCTGCACACGCGACCACCTGAATCAGCATCCGTCGAGTTTTCTCTTTTTTTGCAATTAATGTGGTGCTCTACAAATATTATGATATTTAAACGCGACATTACTGTTTATTTTAACTTGTATTCCATGAAACGCCTCGCAGGAGAGTTTACTGTTATTCTATTCTACAACTTAGCTTCAAGAAAACAATGAACATAGTAGAAACAAAGATTATTTTCTCGTTAAGGCTGTTTTTCGAGGGCTCTGTCGTCTCATGGAATAACACTTTTTTTGTGAATAACATGCTATTTTTGTAAATGTTTTGAATATGCAGCAATTATGCTTAACAATTGGGTCAAGTTTTGCTTATCTTTAGCCAGCGTTCTCTTTGCTAGATTTGAAAATGGCACAAAAAAAAGTCAAAATGAAGAAAAGACACAGTTTAGGAAAAATGAAAAACATTTGTGATCTAATTTTTTAAGATTTAAAAAATTATTGCAATGGTGCTTTTAAAAATTTGCGATTTTGATAATTTTCATGTAGGTGGAAAAATCTTTCTTAAAATATAGTATTAAAATATTTATAAAATAGTAAAGTTATTTATCTGCTCTAAAGCTCAGATAATCCTTTGCGACTGTATAGCTTACTCGCTATACCGCGTCAAGTCAAATACGCCAAAAGTTGTGATGGAGATGAAAAAAATAAGTAATAAAGCGTCCTTAATAAAAAGGGGCTCTGAGGTATCAAGCGAAATCACGGTAAATGTTATATAGTTTTAAATTATAGTTTTGTCTCATTAGTGTAAGTGTAAGGCATTTAAATTGTTGTTTTGAGGCCTTTTGATTTTTCTTGGTGCAAGTGCTTCAAAAAACTATCTTAACTGAAAATTGCTGCTTGATAAAGATGTTTAGTAGTGTCATCATGCATTGTTTTAGACAATGGTTACAGTTCTATGTAAGCATATGGCTCTGCCAAGCAGAAAATTGCATTCAATCATATCATCTAGTAAAATATTATTAAAATTTGCTTATACTGATACTTTTTAACAGTTAAGAAAAATATTATTGTACAACTAATGTATGATATTAGGATCACCGGCTAGCATTCAACCTTAACTCAGCTTTGAGTTGTGAGTCTTCAAGCATGTGGTCTACTAATTTACCTGTTTATTACTGGTTTGCATGAACTCCCAACTTTTTAGACCTCATATTGGTATTCTCAAGTTTTAAAAACAAAAATTAAATGTATGGTTTTTTTTAAGCAGCCGAAATGGTATTTTCTAGCATTTTTTATAACTTTACATGTTTAAAGTTATTTTCCGATCCCTCTGTTTTATAATAAAATTTTAAAAAAGTATATTAATAGCTATACAAAAAAAAAATTAAAAGTTAATATCAATAAAATTTAATTAAATTTGACTACGTAATTTGTAAATTGGTTAGCTACATACCAGAAGTTAAAGCTGAGTGGATCAGTTATCATCGTTTATCAATTACTAATGAAATTATTGATTTTTCACAATTTACATATAGGCATGATTATTAACAATTAACATATAGGTATGAAACGAATAAAATACTTAAAGAAAAAAAGTATGTTTCATTGTTAAAAGTCCGAGAAAGTTCGTGTTTCATGCACCCTAAACGACGCTTCTCTTCAAGAAGACAACACGTGAATGATTAGAACTTAACTAATTAAAAATAAAAATGCAACTTGCAACAAATATCTGAATGGTAAAATCTTATTGGGGTAAGAAACGAGAGAAACCGCATTATCCATAGGGCGTCGGTGACTGAAGGAGTGAAATCATTATACAGTAGGGAACCGATTATCCGGAACGATCGGGACCATCGCTATTCCGGATAATTGATTTTTCCGGTTTTCTGAATCGCTACAAAAAGCAGTTTTTTTATTGTTAAACCCAACTAAAAAAAAATTTGGAAATAATCTTAAGAGAGGAAAAAACGATGAAGTAATACACTAATGATTATTTCCAAAATGATGGTAAGGTAAACATCTTTCAAAAAAGGAAGAAAAATCCTAAATTTTTATGAGGAAAAAAAATTTTTTTTTAAAAAAATGAGGGGGAAATTTTTTGAATTTCGTTCCGGTTTTTTGGTTTTCTGAATTCCGGATAACGGGTTCTGTACTGTATAATACATTTCGAAGCACAACTTAAAGGAGGGACAGAAGTTAACACGATTTATTAGAAAATGGACTTTGATAAGAATACAACAAACTTGTAGTCGAGGACAGTTTAAATAAATAAAACTATTTAAATTTTAAAAAAACTATTTTTTTCAAGCATGCAGTCATATTTTTATCAATCAGTAACTCCGTAAATTTTAAAAAATTTAATTAACATAAATATTTTTATTTATGTATACGAATAATATACTAATAGTTTAAATTGTTTTTAACCTTCATTGAAGTTAAAGTGCTAAATCAATTAAGATTGCTAGCATTGAGTTGTTGGAAAAATGTTATTGTTTACAGAAATGTTATTTGTGTAAGATATTACCTTAACGTACATTTTTTTATTTATAATAGACCAAAATCTTTCTTATCGTAATAATTTTAAAAATAATTGCGCATTTGTTTAGAATAATAGTTGTAAAAGATAGTTACTCTTTTTTTACTAAAAATTAAAATATAAAAGCGTTTTTATGTAAGAAAAGATTTTATCACTTTTTCCTTCCGAAGAACAATAGTGTAAAAAAAAAATTTGATTTTTAAAGATAAAAGATAATGCAATATTTTAATAAAATATCCCTTCGTAAAGTTAACATTTTGTTTTAGATTAAAATCTTTTTTTTTTTCCCTTTAATGTTTTATAAAGCGGACAATGAAACGATTTGTTTAGAAAATAATCATCTATGATTTACTTGCCGTACAATTTTGCTTTATGCCGAAAAACTAAACCGTGGTATTAAAGCACAGTATTACTTCTCACTTCTTTTTGTAAGTATAAATATTTTATTTTATAACCGTCGTTGAATAGCTGACCAGAATTTTGGGTTTACGACTACCAATGTTCAACTCTATAGCCTTGTAATTTTGAACCTAATCTAGAAGACAAGAGAACACCTGAATCAAGTATTGAGAGAAAATTATCTTCGTTGAGGACTTGCTGATGGAACTATTACGTTGCATGGAGAGGAAAACCACGAAAACCTCCCGCTCTTAGCTTGACAACGAGGGGACTCTAACCGATGATCCGTCTACCACTGAGGATATTTTACATCAGTACTGTGATCGGTGCGAGCCGGGTGCGGAATTCGTATCGACCAGTCATCGCTAGGATTCGAACCTGGTTCACCTCATAAAAAGACGAGCGTTCTATCCCCTGGACCACCACTTCTTAGGTATAGACATTGGTGTCACTTTATTAATAACGAATTATTTACATAAAATGTGTCATGGATTGTCCAAATATGATAATATCTCAAATGTTTTATCGCCTTTAATAATTCAGTTCAGTAACAGAAATTCTAAAATTGAATATAAAAAGTGTTAACAATATGTTAAATAGTCGTTGCCAACAGAGACTCTGAAATATAGCTTGAGTTGAGTACCGCGTATTCCTGATTTGATTTGATTCTGAAATTACAAAGACTATTCTTTTAATTGACCTAATGATAAAGGTATGAAACCAACTATACTTAATCATAATTGACGTAGTTCTATTATTTGTTTCAATATCTGTAAAGAAGCATATTTATGTATCTCAATCTTTTGGAGTAATTTCTTTCTTGTATAAAAATCTTGAAGATGCTTAACTTTATGTCAGTACAGATTATTTTAAGCAATTAAATGAATTTTACCTATATTGTTCCTTCTTACTACTTTCTAAACAAATAGTGCAAAATTTTGTTGTGCAATTTTGTGGTTTTTTTATTGCTTTTACCGCAAGACTTGTTTAAAATACCCGAATTTACTGGCAGGCAATCGCCCGGTATTCCTTCTACCGAAGGTTCAAAGCAAATCTTAGTACATATCCCTATACCTACTCTTTTAAGGTTAAGGGCTGTCGTCGAAATTCTGTTTACAGTTGTTGTTGTTGTTTTTTTAAAAAAAAATAAGGAAAGAAAGAAAGAAAAAAAACTATTGCTCGGTTAGCACTTTGCCCTATATTCCCTACACTAATGTTTTTTTTTTTTGTTTTTTGTTTTTTTTCCCTTTCTTCTAAGATTAAGGGTTAGCGTCTAATATTACTTACACAATGACATTTCTCCAAATCTACCCCAAATGTGAATGTCGCAGCCGATCCTTATAAATAAATTCTAACATTTCTGTCATATTAAGGAAGTTTGAAATTAAAGGCTCGATCTAGTCGCTCTTGCATAAAATTTCTTTTCTGTCTCTTTTTTTTTTTTAAGTTTCAATTTGGTTGTGTCTAAATTCCAACTAAATTTGAGCTACTTTCAAAATGTAAGTTTTAAGTTATCTTTCTTACTAGCTCCAATTTTATAAAGTTTTTAAAACAAAATGTTACAAATATTCTCTGCAGTAACAACTAATTTAATGTAAACCTATGCATTTATAATTGTCATGGTTTGCAAAAGTTTTTGTTTAATTTTGTCGAAAATTTAGCAAAATTGACCTCAGATTTTGTAATAATGATCTCCCATTTGATGACGCCCAAAGTGCAAATAGCTTAGTAATAAAAAAAATTCAAAATAAAAAGTAATATTTTTAAAAACCACGTTTTAGTAGTGGAGAATAATAATTAAGAAAAAAATTGAAAAACGAAAAACGTGGGGCGCATGAAATACATAACAGTAATGTTATATTAGTGTGTGTATGTGTGCTCTTGAGAATATGTGTATGTATATCAGTAATTGTAATTGTATCTGAATGTGAATGTGGAATATGCTTTTGTATATGCATATGTATGTGGATGTATATGTGGCTGTGCATGTATATGAGTAAGAAAATGTGTATATGTATGTGTATATGTACTGTTATGTATTTCATGCTCCCCACGTTTTTCGTTTTTCAATTTTTTTCTTAATTATTATTCTCCACTACTAAAACGTGGTTTTTAAAAATATTACTTTTTATTTTGAATTTTTTTATTTTAAGCTATGATTTTTTTAATTTTTATTTTATATTTTTAAAAAATTATTATTATTTAATTATTATTCTTCACTACAAAAAACGTGGTTTTTAAAAATATATATTTTTATTTAGATTATTTTTCTTAGTCAAGAGTAGTCAAAACTACTACAAGACCACTACTAAAGTAATAGAAACCAAAACAATCTGGAAATGAATGAGGAAAAACTGGATCCTGCCACGTGATTTTTCAGCCAATAAAAATACTCCGACAACGAAAATATTTTCACCTGACACGTAATAATTTGAAATAATGGAATCGACAACAAAAGAAAATCTCGAAAATATTTTTTTTTTAAATTTTAATTCTATTTTACTTTGCATGTCTTTTTTCTCTTCATTTTCATGCATTGTCATCCAATTCTGAACTGTGTGCTAAATTTGAAGTTTCTAGCTATTCGGGAAGTTAGTTTAAAATCGATTACAAAATTCCACCCGGACAGACATACACGAAGGCAAGTTTATATAAACGTGGTAAAAAATTAGAGGTTAATAATTTATGAAACTTATAATACATTTATAAAACGAAAAAAAAATTAGCTCTCTGTTTGAATATTAAGTATATTGATTATTTATTATACTTTTCCGGCATATTAATACCTCTTAATACAATTTTCGACACTTTTAGAGTTATCGTTTTTCTAAAAACATTGGCCGTTTCGTCACATTAATTTAAATACAAGTCAATACTTTTATTTTTTCACACTCTAACTAGGCGCATGAAAAATGACATTTTGTAATTCAAATACATTATTAACTTTTTTCGAAAATTTAATTTTTTAAAAAAAATTTCCGAAATGTACTAATGTGATTTGTTTAATAGATTAACATTGTGAACCACCCAATAATGATGTTAATAATTTTTGTATTTTCCATTCCTATATTAAGATGAAAAACACATTTTTCTTACAAAATTTACAATTGAAATCAGTAAGAAATTAAATAATTTTGATCAAATAAAATATTCTATTTCATCATCATCATCAGCATTGGCACGACAGCCCTTTGTGGGCCTGGGCGTTCCTCAGAAGCTTTTCCCATTCTGCCCTTCTCCCAGCAATTGTTTTCCAGTTCTTTACTTTTAGGATGGCAAAATCCTCATCTACACAGTCCTTCCATCTCTTTTTGGGCCTTCCTCTTGGCCTTTTATTGGAGGGGGTTGCATTAGAGACTTTCAATGTTGTTCGTTCTGGGCTCATTCTCACTACATGCCCGGCCCATCTCATTCTACTTAATTTAATAGATTTAATGATATCATCGCCATCAAAGATCCTATATATTTCAAAATTATATCTTTTCCTCCAGTTGTCTTTATCGAGTATAGGGCCAAAGATGGCTCGTAGGACCTTCCTTTCGAAGGTTGCTAATAACTTTTCTTCCCTTTTTGTTAAAGTCCATGTCTCTGAAGCATAAGTCAAAACTGACTTGATTAATACCTTATAAAGTAAGATTTTAGTCTTTCTTTTTATTAAGTGAGATTTCAATAATGATCTTAAACCATAGAAGCAGCGATGGGCTGCGATTATTCTTTTTCTAATTTCAGGATTGATGTCATTTTGATAGTTTATTTCTGATCCTAGATAAGTAAAATTTTTTACAGATTCAAATTTAAAAGAATCTATTTTAAACAATTTAGGGATGGTTTCCTTTGTACCACAATACATATATTTTGTTTTCTCTACATTCACTCTTAAGTTAATTTTTCTAGCTGATTTTTCCAGTGCCAAAAATTTTTCACTCAGTGCTGTCCTAGATCTTGCGATGATATCTACATCATCGGCGTATGCCAAAATCTGCACTGATTTATTAAATATAGTACCTGTAGTATTTATGCCAGCATCTCTAATAACTTTTTCTAAGGCTATGTTGAACAGAAGACATGCTAATGCATCTCCCTGTCTAACTCCATTATGAATTTCAAAAGAAGTGGATTTCAAACTGACGTTAAAAAAAAAATTTGCAAAATTTTATTTCTTAGTTTTTCTGCAACTTTGCACAGAGGCCAAATAATGAAAATAAATATAAAGGATAGTTTCCTAAATAATCAAGTAAAATTTTTCTTTAAAAAATAAACAACACACTATAAATTTAACACTTTCATTTATTACTTAACGCTATGCCTATCTAATGTGTGAAAAATATAAAAGATTGTGAATTATCAAAATGCAGTGTGCCTAATATCATATTTAATTATATATTCTTCATTTTTTTTATTTTTATTATTTATCGTCATGACATCTTTGTTGGTTTTAGTCTATTTTATTCCCGGTTTTTCGAAGAAAAAGTATTATTCGCGATCGCAACGAACTATAGGGGGCGTTGTTGTATGAGACGCTTACCTGCGATTTCTATATGAACCGTCATTCAGTTACTCTGGAGACGTCGTTAATGTAGCGTGTAGCATTGCAACGTTCCTTCTTTAATGTGGCTTATTAAATTTAAAAAAGAAAAATGCTTGATCTTCTTTTTTGTACAACCGAAAACAAAATGGTATCTCTTTTTATTAGAGAAGGAACATCCAAAACACATCGGAAAAATATTTGTACATTAACAGAAAAAAATATGTATATTCTATAAGAGTTAAAACCTAATGCCCGAGAAATAGTATTACTAAATTTAATGATATAACATGAAAGGCCCATTTAAACTTTACATTCTATAGTTTTAAGAATCATATTAGTTCAAAAATTAAAATGAACAAAAAGTATACATAAGCCTCATAATTTTATGAAATTTAATTTTGTAAACAACGTTTTTTGACAAAAATTTCAAGTTTCAATAAAAATCATTATTTAGAAACTAAGAAACGTAAAATAAAGAATGCTGACGAAACAAAAACAAACAAAAAAACAATTCTTTTTTGTCGCCATTTTTAGTGCTACGAATATTCGTCTTTGGGATTTGCCAAAAACAAAACAAGATGCAATTTTATTTTTTCAGGAGGGAAATATTTTACCGAAAAAACGAAAATGTACCAATTCCCACAACATAAAACTTTATCTTGGTAAACGTACGTTTTGGAAATGTTATTTCATTTGGAATCTTATTCATCAGAGTTCATATGGCGATATGATTGTTTTGAATCTATGCTAAACTCTATATCGGCTCATTTTCCACCGAAATCCGATTAACTATTTTGATTTTAAATAAAGTGTTTTATTTTATGAATTGTCGCAAAAATTTTAAGTCTAGATTAGCGGCACTTAAAAACCGCCAAATCTGTAGCGGCGGTGGCGTTAATACGTTAGTACCGAATTTTTATTCCATACTTTTCTGAATCATATTACTTCAAACATTGGAATATACAAGAAGTATACATAAACACATAATGTTATACCATTTAATTTTTCAAAAAAAGTATTTTGAGAACAATTTTTATCAAAAAATTATAAACTAAAAAACGGAAAATAAAGAATTCTTAGGATAAAAAAACGATTTTAAGAATTCTTTACATTGAAATAAAAACTTTCATATTGTTTCTTTTTTTATTATTCTTATAGTTCTTAATCAGACGTAAAAACCCATTCTGTAGTGTAGAGAACCATCATCAAATGAAAAAAAAATATTTACAAGCAAATTTTTTATTGTAAAAATCATTGCACTTACCTGATTTATGATTCCCGGAGAATTCCAAAATGATAAGTTCCTTGTTTGAAAACTTTATTCTCAAATAATAGATACATAGTTTATACCTTCATTACTTTTAGATAACATACTACACAGCAAAATTTTATAATTGATATGAATTTGAATATGTAGCTAAAAACAGAATAGCTGAATTCTAGTTGAACTTATTCTTTCAAAATTAAAAAAAACTTACCAAGAAAACGATTTAAATTAATTAAGAATCAGCAGAAATGGCACTATTTCAAGTAACTTGGATAATTTTTTATTGTTGTTTTCCGAATTATATGGATACAGAAATATATACTGTTCTATAACTATTACAATTCTGTATGTTCTGAATTCATATTTATTCACTGGAATGACGAAAGCAATGTTGACTTCACTTTAATTCGTAATGAATTGAAGACAGAAGAAATGCATTTTACCTTAATACACACATCTGTAACAGTATCCGAAATCGGAAGTCATCAGTTGCAAGTTTGTTGATAATAGAAATTAAAAATTATTGAGGAATTTTTCTTCAAATGTTTGGCGTGTTCTGTTCCTGAAAGATTTACTAATATTCTGGAGATTTTTTTCAAGTTCTTCGGCCTTTTCCTTAGGGAAGTTTTGTTTCCTATTTGCTGCTAAAAAATGGCGTCTGATTCAGTCAATGACTTCGATGGAACTAAATGAAAACGTGATAAATTAATGTCCGATATTTACAGTCTCCCGCTAGACGGCGTACTCGAGCGTTGCGATCGCGAATACTCTACATAAAGTCTTTGGAAATTGCACGTTCTTTCTTTATTAGCCTGACGTCATAGAAACCATTTCTTCACGAGAGAAATTTTCCCGACTTATTTTCGCCCACAACTCTACCGCTCGATAAATCAAATCTAAACCAGCAAAAAAAAATTATATTTCAATGCCTTCTTTATTTTTTAATTCAAAAACAAAAATCGCCCCATCATTTTGAGTCCCGACCTATTGAACCCATATGGTGGAAACTCATTATCCGATCCGAATGTCCATTTCGATTGTAATCTACTCGTGAAAGTTTGCATCATAATTGTTTCCAAATGCACGTGGTTTAGGAATTTATTTTTCCGCTGAATCTCGATAGTTGATTGGCGGAAAAGCTCGGACTGAAGTATGTTTGTATGCTCCACTGACTGAAACTGGATTTACTTGGTGATTTCTCTCTGGCTGGTCTGAATTTGAGAGAGATTAAATGAAGATGAGGGAGATGATTCCCTGATGCCAAAGTGCAAACATCTTTCTGTCACTTGGAGTTGTAGTTCCTTGATAATCATTACACATTGCTTTTTTTTACGGGAGTGGCTCTTTTTTTTGTTGCTGTTACTTTTTGCCGCACTCAAGCAAAAACGTGACTGATGCAGCATTCTTTAAGTTTTTATTTATGAACGACGTGACCTGTTATTATTGTTATTGATATTGTAGCGAGAGGAACATATTATTTGTTTGGATTATAATATTTGCTTTCGATTCGTATTTTGTGCTTGACATTACTCTTAGTTTTGGAATGTTCTTGGGCTGGTGCGTCTAGTTTTGTGGAATGATAGAAAAAAGCTAAAAAACTGCAATGAAAATTAAAAGATTATTCTCTTACTTCATGCTGTAATGTGTTTGAAATCCTTATCGAAGTATATTTCGAGCAGTTGTGGGTGGATATAAACTTTGATTGTATAATAATAAGTTTGTGCTACATGGGAATGTGGTGCTCAACGCCTTTACATCGAGCAAAATTACGAAGAATGCGAAAAATACTTATATCCCTTGTAGAATATGTAAGTAGTAATTTAAAAATTTTAAAGAAATTGATAGAATTGTTTTCATAAATGCTTTGTTATTAGATTGTATATTATAATATGTATAAGTTTAATGTTGTATTAAACGCTATGGGAACATAATTTTAGCAGTAACCGTCAAGTTAATTAATGGAGGTTTCTGTTTATGAAAATCTACAAATCCGATCTTTTTAAGCCCATAAAAGTTTCACTCTTATTTTTTTAAAAGTATATTTGACTTAGTTTCAATAAAAAAAAAGTTAAGAACGAGAAAAAAATGAATATGATTGCCATATTTGAGAAAACTTATTTCATTAGTTGCCCCATTTAAAATTTTAAAAAAAATATCAAAAGCGTAATTTGTTTTATTTCAAGTTGCATCAACAGCCAACCGTTGTACCCACCTTAAGTAAAAAACTGCCAGAAATATTTTATTGGTATATTAACTTAAGAAAATTGAGTTTAAAAAATTTGAATTTTTGTCACCGCATGTCGTTGAATTTTGTTCACTGCAAACTTCGATTTAATTACAAAAAAATTTTTATCAATAATTATTATTTTATTCCTTTACTAATAAATATTTTTGTGCCAGAAAAAATTTATTAAAAGTTTGATTTCTTAGTCTAAAATTGTAGCGTGCAAATATTCTGCTGGTTTATGTCATTTTATTAGCAAATTTATAATTTATTTTCCTCTTTCATTAATGATGATTAATGATATTCGAAAAAAAATTCAATTTTCAAGGCAATTTTTTAATTTCCATTCAGTAAATCAACCCAATTAAAGGTTGCTTCGTTAAGGAAATATTAATTAAATTAATAAGAATTTTAATTATCATTCTGTTCGCAAATGGCATTTTTATTAAATATTTTATGATTTATTTTCGCCTTTCATTAATGGTGTGAAATTCGAAAAAAAAATTATTTATCAAGTCAATGTTTGAAACAATTTTTTAATTATTATTCAGTAAATCAGCCGTGTTATAAGTTGCTCCGTTAAGAGAAATATTAATGAACCAAATTTTAGTATCAGTTTGATTTTCAGAAGTAACACATTTAAAAAAAAAAATTTATTATTTTCAGTATTTATATTCGTGCATAAAATTGTTTCTACGAATCGTGATGCTATTACCTGATACAAACTGATTTTCTTAATAAAGAATATTTTATTTATCACCTCTCTGTTTTGAAATTTGGCGACTAGCGTGAAATGTAAATCACATTATTCCACAGACAAAGAAATGTCAAGTTATATTGGCAACTTTTAAAAAATATGAATGATGTTTTTGAGTTGCTCTTTCATCTGCTTCACATCCGCGATTGAATTATTCATAAATAACAATTGATTCTTTTTTCATCTCGTTTCAACTGCTTGAAAACTCAATACAGTTAAGATGTGGGTGAAGTGCTTTCTATATTCGTTTCGCCCATGATTAGAACGATGAAAAGTTGCGATGTCATCTACTCTTCACTCGGTCAAGTAAGTGCGGAAAGAAAACTTGTAAATCTATTTTATGTGTCTAAATTAAAAGTTGACTGATAATGTTTCCAAAGTTCACTGAAGTTAAATGACTCGGAATTAATACACTGTCTTATCTAAAACCGGTACAGAGGAGATGATGGAAATGGGTATTTAGCAAATTATTTTTTATTATGTTAATTGCATTTATACTTGCCTGAATTCTGTTAGCTTAAAATGTATTAAAATACATATGCGACTTATATTAATTTGAATTCGCTACTGTCAAAATACTATTTGTTACAATAATTCGATAAGTGTTTTCCATGGAACTTTCTGTTTCCTCAAAAATTTTGGTGATAAACAAATTAAAAATCATTTTATCGTTTTCAGTTTCCTTGAAAGATTTTGATAATGAACTAGTTGAAAATCATTTTATCGTTTTCATTTTTATAAAATTGAAATTAAATAGAATAATGATACACTGGGTATTAAAGTTTACAACGAACTAACTGTGACTACTAAAATTTTGCTTTTCTATGTTTTCGTTACATTTAAAATTGTTTCTGTTCTGTCATAAAATAACCCACTTCATGAGTTTTAAATTCAAAGAATCTTGACTTTGTCCACGAAGTTCGGGAAAATAGCAAAGAATTAATTTAATCGAAAGTCAACAATAAATATTTTTAAAGATAATTTCGTTTATTTGTTAACTGAATATTTTATTTATCTGCTAGATATTTAATGAGATTGATTATCACTTTTAGATTATTTCCCCATTACTATCGATTAGACTATCTATTATTTTACTATTCTACATCAATTAGTATGCTTTACTACAAATCTTACCTACCGTACCATTTAGGATTTAAATGCATTAAAGTATGCATAAAACAAAAAGATTGGATTGAATTAGTGTCCTTCATCGATTTAAAAATACCTGTCACCATAGCCTGATATCATTACTTCTTTCTACCCGCTAATCACTACAAGGTTATAGCTTTTAATTATTCCAATTATACGTCTGCTTACTATTATTTTGTCATTGATTAGTATGACAGAATAAAAATATATCTTGTTTTAAAACATTAAATGATTTCAATATTCCATTTAACTTAAGTCAATTTTATTATTATTATTTTTATATACTTAATATGTCGCTTTAAAAGGTGTTGGTGTTGTAATAAAAGTCGGTTTCTTATTGTCTTTTTTTTTCATCTTTTTTTTGTCGAAGAAAAAAAGCAGCGATTTTTATGTATGTTGTAACCAAGAAGATTTTTCTGCATATTGTGCTATTATCTAGTGGAAATTCCGTAAACTTGATAAGTACCTACCTGTGGGAAAATGTTAAAGCCACGGTTTCTTCTAAAAATGTCACCTTTTACAAAAATGTGACTTATCGCTAAAGTGCCTCAAGCTGTTTGATTTCAAACCAAGGAATAAAGAACGCTGTTGTAACATGTATTAAGGAGAAAAAAGTTTTCATGGCAGAATCATTTCTTATTGAATAAAGTATTTAGATATGTATTTCTTAAGGTAATATATAGGGTAAAAGTAATTTATTATATCGGGCAGTAATGAAAAGTTTTTTAAATATTGTCGTTTTGTGAGAGATACTTAAAAGGTGTAAAAATAGATTTCTAAAACTAAATGCTTACTTAAATACATCAATATTCGGTTCTCTTTTTTCTTTCTTTGCTGTTTGATCTAACTTGAGTTTTGCGAACTTTACTTTTGCTGTTGGTAAAATAACAGCTAATTCTAGCATATATTTATATGATATATAAATCGTTTTATTCATGCGACTGAAGCAGTTGTCTTGATGAGCAACTTCTTGTTACCAGAAGTTTGATATTTTTATTCATTTATCCAATACACTTATTTCTTATGTATTTATTTTTTGCGTAACTATTCCTTAAAATAAGACTTAAAGTGTATTACAGGTTTCTTAAATTAAATTGATTGATATTATTCAAAACAGTTCTTTTCTCACCTCAAATCGCCAATGCATCAAGTTCTTACAAATATCTCACCGACCTTAATTTATTTTTCCAATAGCGTGGTATCTTCTTTGGATAAATACAGATTCTTCGAGTCGAAAAAGTGTCCTTGTACCCTTTCTTCCTCTGTTTCATTTCCTCGCTATTTTAATATTGGTTTATAAAGTTTACCACTTAGAGCTTTGCGCACCAGTACCTATTAAGGAATCGATTTGTTTTGTTAGACATAATGGTTGTCTGAAAACGGTATTCTGCATGCCGAACTTCTTCGATAAAGCGGTCATCTGCTCATAATTGTTTGAAGAAGAAAAGTTTTCATTTTAATTTTCTATTACTTTGAATTACATTTTATATTGTTTCACAATAATATTTCAGAATAAAACTATAAAATAAAAAAAAAGATTCAAATTTCAGTAATTATCTAAGTAAAAGTTTCAAATTTCAGTAATTATCTAAGTAAAAGTTTCAAATTTCAGTAATTATCTAAGTAAAAGTTTCAAATTTCAGTAATTATCTAAGTAAAAGTTTCAAATTTCAGTAATTTATTAAGTTATCACTCTTTATTGTACTCTCTTTTTTAGTATTATTATGTTTATGTATTATTCTTGCCATTATAATGATCAATTAAATTAACTTTGTTCCTGAGTGAATAATAATTTGCCGCTTGAATTTAAAATAATTTTTAACAAATTTGCTCATGTTCAGTTTCTTTGTTAATATTTAACTCCTTTAAGACCAGCGAAAGGAGAAAGAAGCGCTTCCTTAGGCCCTCGTGCTCCGATTTGCTACTTATTGCATAGTACATATGCGTACTAATACGAGAATATCTTATTTTATTTCATTTATTAACCATAATTAAACTGCCGACCCATTTTTGGGCTTACGACTAATATTATTCAACTCCGTATCCTTGTAATTTTGAACCCAATCCAGAAAACAAGGGAACCCCAATTAAAGTGGGGAATTGGGAGAAATGGGAGAAATTAACTTCGGTGAGGACTTTTTGATCTAACTAACCCGCATTTGCGTTACATGGAGAGGAAAACCTCCCACGGTTAGCCTGACGGCAGGGGGAAGAGTACCGTATTGAGATCATATCCGCTTTATCTTGTACCTCATTAGTCAAAAAAGCTCATTTTATATATGAATATGAAGGAAGAATTTCGCGATCACGGTCCTGAAAGGGTTAATCAATAATAATTCGCGATAAGAAATAAATTTTTACGATAGGTAAAAATTCCATCCTATCAATACTGCACGCGTTGTAACATTACTCATTGATCCTAATTCTTATTAACATGTTTTGCGTCGGTATTTCATTCAACAACATTTTTTGAAACATGGTGATAGAGGTATTTGAATTTCACTCTTGTTATCAAAGCTTTATCTCTTCCCTACTTGTATCGGCAAATACTTTCCAGTGGTTGGAATTTGTGTCTGTCAAAACTGGATGTGAAATCAGATTAAGTTTCTTTGTCGAAAATAGTGAAAAATAACGTCTCGATTTTACTCTCTGACTAATGCTGAATTCGTTTTCCCTTTCAAAAGTGTCAGATGTCGTCGGTCAATTCTTCTCTTCCATATTCATGTGGCTAATTAAATATCTGTGGGTATGTTTTCTTGGCATTCGTATTTAACTGATATTTTTATGCGTATAAAAAATTTTAGGAACAAATAGAATAGCATATATATCGACAAAAAGCTTATATTTAATATGTACAGGGGTCTGTTTAGAAGAAATTTGGGTCCGTTAACGGACGCTTCACAAAATAGTTTATCTCTTAATCGGACCCTTCACAAAATAATTTATCTTTTCATCGGACTTTTCACAAATTTGTGTATCTTCATTATTGTTTTTTTAATCGAATAAACCCTTCCCTGGGGGAGGGGAGAAAGACGGCTCGTAACAAAGTTTCCCAAGTTTAAATTCAAAATGTAGTATTCTAAAAAAATATATTTCTACTCATGCAAACATCGTGCGCGCATTCTTATTAATATAAAATCATTTTTTTTTTTTTTTTTGAAAATAAATAATTGATCAATTTATGTTTACTCATAAAATTAATTAATAGAATATTATGTAAATAAAAATTAACTTCTGGCAATTTTTTAAGTAAAATATTCTAAATTTAAAAAATTGTTAAGTTTACTTAATGCGTAACACATTAAAAGTGATGCATAACTAAGTTGTGTTATTTAAAATATGTCAATTGAAATTATTAAAAATGTGAGTGATTTTGTTTCCATTATTCGTCCGAAATGAATATTCTGTGTTGAGCAGTATAGGCTAAATACCAAATATTTGTATGTTGCATCTCTAATTTAGTAGCAGCAATTGTTGATCATAATCTTGTATCTATTTACAATTTAAAAACTTCTTGAAAAGATTTTTTGCTATAACAGGACCCTATTTGCACAAATTCAAAAAAGCAGGACCCTGGTTGAAAGAATGTGACTTAACGCTTATTTTATATTCGCAATTTTACAAAAGCAAGACCTTTCACAAAATGTCTGGACAGACCCCTGATGTAGGTAGTTCCTTAATCTTTATATTTTTAGAATCTTCAAAATTGTCAAACGTTATCGAAGTCTGTTTTAATAGTCAGAAAAGCAGGTGTTTCAAATAATTGCCTTTTAACCTGTCTGTGCTTTCTTCGGCAACAAACTTAAAACAAATTTAAAAGAGGAAGAGAAAAAGAAACATTATTTTTGTTTATTTTTTGAAAAATAAGGAATTTAAGATTGAAATAAATAAAAAATATTCATTAATTTAAAAATTGAAAGCTAAGGAATTTTTCAGAATTCACAAGATTAATTCATTTTTCGAGATATACTATTTGTAAACTATTATATAAACTACTTTAATTGCTATTTATATTTAAAAACCGGTATTCGCGTGCTTCTCAATAGATGAAATTCTTAATATATAAATTCACCTCATTTTTAGGCTCTGTGCACTAAATATTTACTACTTATGCAAAATACCTAGCGGTTTTTAATTGAATTTTAATACTTAGAAAGGATTATCTTAAACTATAAATTAATGAGAAAAACTTATGCTTCGTGAATTGAACTATTTTCCATTTCATGTGAGAAAAAAAAGCGGCACTTTGTTGCAAAAATAATTTTTAAAAACTAAAAAATACTTTATAAATATTCAAAAAATTAAGTTAAGTATGGAATGTAATAAATATGTTTAAAGTACTTTTTATTTTCTATGAAAATAATTACGTTGATTCGATCATTACATTTGAACATATATCGAAACACTTTATTACAAAACTATTTCTCACTGTAAAATATTACTAGTGCTGTCGTTTGTTATGAATATTATCAAATAACCATCCTATTGAAACTTTATTTTTTTTATTTATTTATTTTTAGTGTTACATTGACTCAGTTAAATGTATGAGTGTTCAAAATTGGCCATCATTTTTTTCTTAGAAAAAATATTTTTTTTTTGTATTTATTGAAATTTTTTGCTATAATTTATGTTATTTCCTGCTATCAGACAGAATCAAAACTTTTATAATTTTACTCCAAAAATTTACTGTGAATTAAATTTAAACTTAATAGTTGTCAAAGCTTTTAAGTTTTGATCTGTGTTTTACTCTCATCTCTAGAGCAGTGGTGCTCAAAAGGTGTTCCGCGAAACCCTAGGGTTGAGGTAGGTCGCAGCGCTTCGGTGAATTAGGACTGTTTTTTAAACAGTATTTATTTTTTAAACTTTTAGTAGGTCAACCAATAATCTTTTATTTAATATTTCAGTTATTTTTATGAAATTATTTAATGATCAAAGAAATAACAAAATTTAAAAAAGAATCCACAATTATTTTTCATTCTATGCATGCATTTCTCATCGAACTTAAAAATTCAAGAATGAAGAATTATTTTTCTCCGATAACCATTCTAACAGTTTAAAACAATTCTTTTTAAAAAAAACACAATTTAGCTTATTTTATTTAATTCGACTTATGCAAACGTCGAAATCTACCAGACAAAAAACCGTTGTAGGTATATGAATTCAACTGCCTGGTGTAAAACCTAATTTTATGAATGTAGGGAAAGAAAAAAAAATGAAACAATTAATTTTGTTCATCCCAGTATATATTCGTAAATTAATATTTTCTTTTTCTAGCATATTCACAACTGCTAAGGAGTTTCTTTCTTTTTTTCCCCTTCTAAGTCAAGGTCTCGTATCCGGGAAAAAATTGGGAAACTCTGCTTTGGAAAACTGCCCATTCATATGCCGAATCAATCTCATCACCGATATAAATACACTTAATGCTAATAAGTTACTAAAGCAATAAAATGTAAAAGAGCAGTATGTTGTTATGTCTAAAATTTACAAAGCAGAATTACAAAAATTTTCATCTTCAAAAATAGCATCGATAGATTCTATTTCAGTGCTATCGGCACTTTTATAACAATGTGAGATATTTATATTATTTTTTAACACCAATAGTTTTATGTAAATTCTCAAAGAAATGACTTAAAAAGAACTTATATCCTAGTCACATAAAAGCATTTCGTAACTGTCAACTGTACCTGACACTATTTTCCATTATTTAAGAGTAGAATAATTTTTCATGTGATTTTTTCTTTGAGAATTGTTTATCTTTTGATGCAGCTCTGAGGGTTGACCGAATCCGCATCTTGCATTTTAACACATTAGCGTTTACATTCACCTCCAACTAAAAGTTCGTTGACCCTTATAGTCCTTTTTTTTTTTTTTTTTTTTTTTTTGAAATAATTATATTAATCTAATGAAATGTGATGTCTAGCGCATTATTCTAATAGTTATTTTTTTAGCCTACTCATAGCTTTTTTGTGCTTATAATTTTAACAATATATAAAAATGTTTTTTGTGAACAAAATGTTAATTAGATTAGTTATTGCATTTTTTTTTCTTCTTCTACATTTATAATTTTGGACTATAAGATGTTATTGAAATTTTATTCTAAAGAAGAAGAAAAATTCCCTTGTTTTGTATGCAAAATGCATTATCAGTAACACCAGAATAAAGTTATAATCCAAATTGTTTTATAGGGTTTATTCAATTATAGTAATTGTGCCTGACTATGCTACTAGTAAGGCCTGGTAGCCGGTCAGATCATTGAAGAGGCACCAGACGAAGGGCAACACCCTGGTCCTCCTGGTTGGGGCTTGGGTTGACAGCCCTACCATGTAAAACTATATTTTTCGTTATTTCTAAATAGTTAAAAAACGAGGAAGACCACCAATTAGGTGGGTTGACACGGTGGGGAAGAACTTTCATATAGTAAATAAGGGAAACTGGAAGATCCTTGCTGCAGATAGGACCAGATGGCAAAGACTATTTGGGACGGCCTTGGCCTGTAACAGGCTATAGTGCCTTGAATGAAGAAAAATTGTGTCAGAATTATTACAGTATAATAATTAAAACTTCTACTTAGTGTAGATCATTTTAGGGGATATTAGAGTACGTTAGCGGACCCCTCACAAAATTTTTGTGGTTTAAACGGACCCTTTTAATGTTATTTTATCGTAAAAACCTAGAATGAAGAATATACCCGATCGCGTGAACGAGCTTATGGAGAAATTCAGGCAGTCTTGGGGGAATTTTTGCTCTGATTTGAAGAAGATTTTTTTTTGAAGAAATGTCAACAAATTATTCCTTTCCTTTTTCCTTTTATTCTCCCTTGTATTATATTAAAGTATACATTTTTAATGTTTCTTTTAACATATTTTTAACTCCTTATGACATATCTACTTACTGTTGAAAAAGAATATTTTCTGTTATATTAAATCTAACACAGCTAACTTTATGCGTCTATTTGTTTATTTTTAGTTTGAATTCCTTAAGTTTATAAGTGGGATCGTAAATTTAATTTTATAAATTATTTCGATTTTAACATATTTTGATTTCTTCTATTTTAACTCATATGCTAATTTATTCAAGAATGAAAAAAGGAAGTCAAAATAAATTTTTTTTTTAAGAAAGAATTAATATCAAAATATTTTAGTTTCTAAAAATGTTTTACTTTCTAAAAATGTTTTGAAAAAAGTTATTATAAATGAAAGAAGAAGAAAAAGACGCTCTAATTTTGGGGGAAATTTTTGGGAGTAAAAAACTGTTCTGGGGAAATATTAGGTTTAGATAATTTTCTGCTTCCTGATAAAAACGATCTTTTCTCAAAACATTTTATGTTAAAAACGGACTTTCACTAAATTCTTGATTTTGAAAAACTGAGTCCATATCGATCCATACCATCCTATTGACCCAAACCTTGAAAAATAAAACGACCAACTCCTTAAATATTCCCCCCTTAAAATAAAATAAAAAATTTGTACTTTATTTTCATTTACTTACAAAGCAAGACCAGATACTACAGTAATTTTAGATTTAGCAGGTTTTTCACGAGAACATACCCTTTCACAAAAAGACTTAAAAGATTGCTAGGGATTGTGATTTTTCACAAAATTCTGAGTAAAATTTTGTGAATTTCTCAAAATTCTGAGTAGAACTTTGTGGATTTCACAGTATCACGGAAATGTATCTTTCGCGATAAGTCTTAATTTAAAAATCGTTGTTTTATTAATTTATTTGCAGAAGAGAAATCTGAAATATGAGTCTCTTTGAAATTCTCTATTAAAAATATTTTAAACATTATTGCTAGAAAAAGGTTTGTTTTGTATTCCAAATACGTTTAATGTATTAAACTTTTCATTCTAGGCTGAAGCCCGACTCGTGGCTCGACGGCAAGCGAGAGCTGAGGCTAGAGAAATTCGAATGCGAGAAATCGAAAAACAAAAGGAGGTAAGTTGTTAACTTCCTTTACTATGATTCTCACCCTTTGAACTTATTAGTCGTATTGTTCACCTGGGTTGGCAAAAATCAGTATTTTAAAAATAAAAAACAACAATAAAAATGAGATAATCTGTTAAAATGAATGAACTACTTAATATTACTTAAAAATAATGCAGCTAAAATAGTTAATATTTCTAACTAAAATTTTTTCAAAATTTTTGTTTAAATATTACAAACTAATCACTGGATAAATAAAGTCATAGTTCATTTTGTTTAAGATTAACATCCTAAAATTTTAGACAGGGAGGCAATTTCCCAGTTAGATATCCAATTAAGAGTAAATCAGTTTAGATCAAAATACATTAAGGAAAAAAGATATATTGTAAGTTACTTTGGGCCGAACAAATCTTTCTTCAATATTGGTATTCACTAAATGCATATTTAATAAGTTTTAAAATCACTTGTATCCAAATAAACGTATAACTGACTGGGTATAATTGAAATAGGTTTATTACCAGCAAATTATTTTACATACAGCTAATGCAGAATAATAATTTAACAGTTTCACACCCATCTTATCCGCTTTCAGTCCCTAATTTGATTTATTGTCGAATTTGAAATACAATAATTTACATGCAAGCTTTTTTCATTTTTTCTTGGGATAATATCGTATAAAAAGATTCGCTCCCTGAAGAATATATTTATAAAAATATTTTTGACTTAATGATTTATTTTTTTAAAAATTCAGTTTGTTTAAATCAATGAATTTTTAAAAAAAATCAAGAGATTTAAATCAGGTCAACCCTGTAATTCATGTGTGGATTTTTTTCTTCTTAAATTTGTGAATATGCAAGGTGTTCCGTAAATGACTGTTCTTAATATATATTTTTTGAATCCTTGTAAAAAAACTTTTGCTCAGAGAAGACTAAACGCTGTCAAAATATAACAAATTTCTATTGAGAAAGGTAAGAGTGAAAAATTCAAAATCTGTTAGAGTGCCTGATCAAGCGGGGAGAATTTGAAAAACATTTACTAGAAAGACTTCCAAGTTTCATAAGGCGTAATTTATCGTAAAATAGAAATTTATTATCAATCCTTAGCATTTTTTGCCTATCGATTTTTTTTTAAAGTTTAAGAATTACTTTTTTTTATTTTTTTCCACTTTATGGCTAATTAATTGTAAATTTTTTAAAAAAATCAAATGTCTGAAAAAAAAATTTTTAACAAGATTCTAATCCCAACAAGATTCTAAGAAGATTCTCCAGTGTTCAAAAGACATTTCTATACAAATAGTTAAGAGCCATTTAACTCTCTCTCTTTTTTTTTTTTTTTTTTTTTTTTTAAGAAAAAAAACAATTGTTTCTAAGTTCAAATAATTTGAAATTATTTATCAAATAGACTTTTAAAATTGTGTCATAATTATGTAAAATAATTAAAATTGTATTATTTATTAGTTAAAAAAAATGGCATTTTGATCTAATTCAGAATTAGTAAAGTATTTAACCAATTGTTAAATGGAAGCTTTTTATTAATCCTGATTAACTATTTATGTTATAATTATAAGTGTGATACTTAATTAAACTTAACTGAATATCAAAAACTTTTTAAAATTTAGCTTATTGTTTATTTATTTATTTTTTTTTCAGTCGGAAGAGCATGGTGAAAATCATTATGATGATCACCTTTCTGTAGAACCTTCTAGACCTCCGAGAGGAATAAAAAATGAAAATCGAGAGGTAATTATAAGGCAATGATGAGCCGTGAGCACAGAATTATTTTGTACTGTTTTTAACTCATAAGAATAATTGCCAATTGGTTATTTAACAGTTTTGAAATATTTTAATATTGTCCTGTCAATATATTTACAAAGAATTTAAATATGAATTACATGAGTTGTCAATTTAATGTTGTATTAAGTTATTGTGCTTATTTTTTAAGAAAAATGTATTAAAGTGGTAATTTGATTTTTTAATTTCGTCATTTTATTATTAAAAATACAAAATTTTGATTCCAAAACGTAAGATGGTATTTTTAAAATAATAATAATTGGTTGGTTTTGTTTTTTATATGATTTCTGATTATGTGCTTTTAAAGTTGCTAAAAATAGTTTTTCATGTATTGTTGCTACTAAATTTTGAAAATAAATAAATATGAATGTGTAGGGTACATTTTGTTTTGATTTAAAAAATAATTCTTTCCTTTTATATATCTCAGTATCTGTAGTAATTAATTAGCATATCTATAATATTTTAGATGAAGATTCTACATGAAAGGATTATTAAAGAAAGTTATACAAAATTGTTCTTAATTAACATTTGCCAAAAAATGTACCAAATTTATTTTAAATCTTTTCTTCAACCCTGTAATTTTTTCGAATTTTTAAGCTTTCATATATTTTATTCTATTTAAAATAAAATTTTCATAAATGTTATTTTTCTGTAGAAATAGTTTGCTTAATAATATTGTTTTAAAGTAAGATATACTAAATGAATAAATAAACCTTGAAATCCTAACTTTGAATGGTATGCGTAATAATTAATAAAAATTGTAACTTATTTCAAAACATATTTAAATTTCTTTTGAAACTTATTTAAACTTCTTTTAACCAATTTTAAGCAGTTTTAAATTTTTGAAAATAAACGAAGTATTGTTGAAAGGCTTAAAATTTTTACATTACATTATTTATAATTTTAAATTTATAAAAATTATAAAATATATTTTTAATTATAAATTTATAAAAATTATAAAATATATTTTTAATTATAAATTTATAAAAATTATAAAATATATTTATAATTATAATTTTATAAGAGTTATAAAATATATTTATAATTATAAATTTGTAAAATATAATTATAATTTTATGAAAATTATAAAATATATTTTTAATTATAAATTTATTAAAATTATAAAATATATTTATACTTATAATTTTATTAAATATATTTATAAATTTACATTACATTAACATTTATTTATAATTGTATTTTTATATTGAATTCTTAAATATTGCTGTATATTCTAATAGCGAGCTCCATCATATATTTCTGAGCGCTCATGTGACTCTCGGAGGAGTAGTGAAGAATTTCCTGACACAATTGGTAGCAAGGAATACAAAGTAAGCTATCAATTCAGCACACTAAAAATTAAAAAGATTCTTTAAACTATTTATAGAACTAAAAAATTAAGTTCTATATATTATTTTTAGCTTCTTACAAACCAAGTCATGGAACTTGAAGAAAAATTTCGGAAAGCGATGATAACTACTGCACAACTAGATAATGAAAAAACTACATTATCATACCAAGTAGATACTCTTAAAGATGAATTACAAGAACTGGAAGAACTTCATCTATTAGAACAAAAGGATTTTAAATCAGTAACAAGGGTATGCATATTAAAAACTATTTTTATAAGATTTAGTTGTCTTATTTAAAAAATTGAATATTGTTATTTATTGAGATTCATGATTATTGGATTAAAAAAGTTAGTTTCATTCTGATTTAAAGGTCAAATTAAGATGGAAAAAAGATTTTACTTCATTCATATTAACCTAAGAAGAATTTTATGTCCAGAGTTCCCTTATTTATTCAATAGTTAATTAATATTTTTGTATCATTTTATGCATTGAAATGTTACCAAATTTAAAGTTTTTAACATAATATTTTTTTTTTCAAAGCTCTAGTTATTAAAGTATTTACAGCCTTAAAATTTAGTTACTAATTGTATATAATACAACAAAAATTATTCTTAAAAAATTCATTATTGAATAAATAAGGAAATTTCAGACATATAAATATCCATTCGTTAACCTAGAAGTGAATTCCTTTTTCAGTATGAAAGAGATCTTAAATACTTGTTTTTTAGTTGTTTAAAATCTTACTGGTGCTCTGTTTTGTTTTTATCTGTGTATTAACTTTTATCTACATGATTCTTTGTACAGTTTTGAATTGTCTATAAATGTATGAGCATTTTTAAGTCATGTTTAAAATTGCAGTAATTCACATCGCAAAATACTGCAGTTTTTGTTTTTTTTTTTCCTAAATTTTACTTTAGAAATCTCTGTAAATTTTTTTTCTGGGGAGTAGCCTCTCTATAAAACAATGTTAAAATGCATTTCAATTTTAAGAATTGCTCCGAGATATTTTTTTGAGTTGTGCATTGTTTTTTATACATTTTCTCATAACAGGATAATTTTTCATTCTAGCTTGCAATTTGGGTTTTCATCAGGTATTATACTGTTTCTCAGAATTTGAAACAATGTGCTATTAAAGGCATAGATTAAATTGCTTATTATATCTTAAATTTCTGTGACTGTTAAAATGAAGTTTTATTATTTACTTATTTATATCCCTGTTAATTTAGCATTTGAAAAGTGTGTATATAAGCATACTAAAATATAGTTCATTTTTAATTATGCTTTAAATTGAAAATATTAAAATTTAAAAAATATTTTTCTAAGCTTTTATCTCTTCTTCCTTTTATTATTAAAAAAAATTAGCAATATTTTTAATTATTTTCACCGAATATCTTAAATCATATTTTTAATTTGTTACCCTGAAATATTTTTATCTACAATTTTATTAAATATAGAAAATAATTGTAACTAATATTTTACTTTATTTTACCTATGTTTCTTCTACTTTGCTTTATTGTACCTGTGTTTCCTCAATTTTTTTCCCCTTTTAGGAACATGACTTACTAAGTCGTGACTTTAAAGATCTCCGTCGCCAGAATGAACTTCTAACACAAGCTATTAAAATGAGGGATGAGCTTATTTCAGTAATAATTCAATATTATTTTTTTTTGTTATCTTAGCATATTTAATGAATATTACAGTCATAAATCAATAACACTCTTGTTTATTATGCTACTTGTAATTTATTTGTTTCTATGCATGGCACCTTTAATATATATCATACTTATCTCAAAGTAATGCATAATAGAAAAATTTAAACAAAAATTTACTTTTTTGTAAATGGTGTATTCGTAATACTAACTTTATCATTGATCAGTTAAAAGAGTATTTGGATTTGCTATTAAAAATAATGCTATTAATAATTTTTCTATAGATCTTAAAAATTCAAATATTATCTTCTTGTTTTGTACATTATCATTGGATATACAATTCCCATGATACAAAGAAGATATCTTTAGATAAAGAAGATACACCAGTAATATTTGTCATTTCTTTTTATTAATGAATCTCTGTTACTACTATTGTTTTTATTTTGTTTAATAATTGAAATAGAAGGCTTAAATCTATAAGTCTTGTTTCTTTATTTTAAAGTAAATGCATAAATTTACTTCCTTATTAAAATATTTTATAATAAAGTAATTATCATTTTATAATCATTAAAGGGCAAATAAGTTCTGTTTAATTTTTAATAAATGTTATTTACTTTTATAATAAATTTTGTGTAAAACTGTGTTTAGACAATGTATGCATTTAAGTGATAAATACAAAATAAATATTTAAAATTCTAAAGCACTCTAAGGAATTAACTTTTCCTGCTATTGCTGAAAATTACGTCCATATAAAATGTTTGGCAAGTTTTTATAGTAACCAAAATTCAACTAAGAATTTAAATAATAACTTTGCGGGTGAAGTTATAAAATGGAGCATATCCATTATAATTTAAATTTTTATCCCTTTTAAACTGGGAACCAAATCTGTGTGAATGTTATTAAAAAAAATATTTGAATTTTTTTGATTGAATAATGTTTTATTGTTGAGAAAAATTTAAAGTTGAGCAATAAAGCTAAGGGGTTGGTGAGCTAAGCAACAGGAGGTGGAACTTCCTGGAATTTGGCTATGTCTCAAGTTTAGTCATGATTATTTTTTATCTTGGCGCCATCTTATTAGTTACTGATTAATATTTTATGAGTAACAAGGTGTTGATTTTATTTAAAAAGGATTATATAACCTTCTTTTTTACTTTTTTCATACTATTGAAAAGACTTTTATAAGAGATTTACATAGATAAATTTATGACTTTAAACAAATGAAAATAATGACTTTATTGAAAATAAAGGTGGAAAAAAAGGAAATTTAAAAATCTTCACAATTATACAGAATAAAATATTTTAATAAAATATTTTTTGTAAAATTATTAGATAAATCTCTGTTTTATTTTTTTATGTAATTATTATTTTTACATTAATTATTACATATTTGTAGGAACATAATTTAATTCTTGTGGGTGGAGAAGAAGAAGAAGTTGTAGATGATGAAGATGATCTCTCTCGAGAAAAAAAGAAGTCAGACTCTGAGCGAGAAAAAAGGATAGCTAGAATGGCTCTAGTTTCTCCAGAAGGAGCAAATATTTTAAAGCAAGCAGGCTCTGGAACTTTAGGTACAAGAAAAGGATTTAGATTTTTTTTCTTTATTTAGATTTCTTTAAAAAAAATTCTAAGTTTTTTTTTTTATTGCAGTTAAAAAATATTCATACTTATCTGTACTGTTGTGTTTGTTTTTTTTATTAATTGCTTCTTCTTTTACAGATGTTCGGTTAAAAAAGCTTTCTGAGGAGAAACAAGATCTACTAGATGAGGTAATAAATATGTTTATTATTACCATCACTAAATAAAAGTTTGAAATTAAAATAAATCTGTGTAATAACTAATTACTAAAATTTTTGTGTAAGTTGTAATGGCATAGTTCTTAAGGCACTATTTATTTTATGTTACATTGAACAGAGGACCCAATTTTGGGTGTATGACTTCTTATGTTCAATTCCGTGGGCCATGTAATTTTGAACTCAATTTGCAGGACAAGTGAACTCCTAGATTAAGTATTGGGGGGAATTGCCTTTGTGGAGAACTTGTTGATGGAACTAACCCGTATTTGAGTTGCATGGAGAAGAAAACCACTAAAGCCTCTCATGGTTAGCCTGATCGCAACGGGACTCTAACCCATGATCCGTCTACCACTGAGTATTTTAAGTCAACACTGTGGTCAACAGGATGCCGAATTCATATCGTACAGCCACCGTTGGGATTAGAACCTGGTTCACCTCATTGGAAGGCGAACGATCTATCCCCTGAGCAACCATGCCTCACTTAAGGCACATTGGGATGGATCCTTGGTTGTGGCTTAGATCCACCCGGCTTCAGATCAATGGACACTTCACCAAAAAGAGCCATTGGGATTGAGACTGTGAAATATTCAGACACAGGGCATGACTGTGCACAGCCACCTCTACTTCTTAGACTAGCTGATACTCATTGACCCCAAAGCTGAGCAGACTTCAAGCCCTAGGAGCCTAGTCCAAATATAATATAGTTATTTTTATATAATGAACAAATTCTTCCATGGTTAAACAAAGTATGAAAAGGGGAAACATAGACGCAAACGAAATTACAAACATGGAAAACTGTGTTTCTCAATTTCATCTTTATTATTGAAGTTTCTTCATTATACACGTAATTGTTCTGCAGAAGTTTCTTCAGTATAGTACCGTAACTGTATTTTGCCTGTTTAAGTGACATTGTGATCTTTTTCAGGTTTAGTATTCTTTGAGTCTGTTGTTTACATTATAAATTAGTTTATTTTTTATGAGGAAGAAATGCACTCAATTGTCAATATACTGTCAATTGTCAAGTACTGGGTTCAATCCCCAGTGGCGCACAGTGGGACAAAATCAGAAAAATGCGGCCAAAATTAGAAAATTAACTTCAATGTTCTAGAAATTGTTCACCTATAGGTTTTTTTGGTCACTGATTTCAAATATGAAGTCAAAATTTCAAAAAAACAAAATGGCGGATCCAAAATGGCGGATGATAATTGAAAAAATTGCAAATAAATAAATAAAAATTATTTAATAGTAGTTTTTGAGATCTTTGATTACAAATTTGTGGTTAATAATTTTAATAAATAAAGTAATGGATGTAAAATCGCGAATATTTATCAAAACAAATTTAAACTAAATAAATTGAATCAAAATATTTAAGATTGTTAATTGCAAATTCGATTATCGAATTTAAAAAAAATAATGAATCTATTTTGCTAGATATAAAAAATTTTGAAAATGTTATAACAAAAATAATAATCTCAAGTTTATTTTTATAATTTTTTTGTACATGAAGTATTATTTTTATTAAACAACGTTTTTTATTTATATTTAATATAAACAAACTACTTTGGCACTATTAATTTTCCATTTCTATAAAACATGAACTTGCTGAAGGATCTTCCAATAAATCGATAACGGCTTGAGGCATGCTACCACTTTTCCTACTAGGCAATTTTCGAAGAGAACTTATTACTGGATCTGACGAAATTAGAAACATATGTAATATGTCTTCATTCGTGTGTACTCTAGATATCTTTCTTGTGAACTTTTCACGGTAATTTCTAAAATCTTTATTCCTAGCCTCTTGGGCTTCTTCACTCATCATACCTATAGGTAATAAAGCTGATTTTAAAATATCATGTCCGTGAATCAATATCTTATGAACGCTAGCTGGCATTGGATACCACGAATACTCATTTACATATAAATTTGCAAGTTCCAATGAATAATTGTAAAATTTAGAGGAATCAACTGCATATCCACTTGATAATGCTTTCAAAATGGTATTACACATTGAAATCAGATTTTCATTAAGTCCTGTAATTTCAGAAGACTTTTTCGAGTTTTCGAAAAAACGACGAGCCAGATTTCCGTCGTGCGTGGTACCTTTTCCTTGTATAATTATACCTACAGGTAAACCCATCTCTCTGTGAAACTTTTTCTTTATATTTTCTTCTCTGATTTCCACTTTTTCTTTCACCTTTTCTGCCAACACTTCACTTCAAGTCGTACAGAAACATGATATAACCACTCAAAAAAACGAATATAAGCGTGCAGTGTTGATAAACCGTATTCATAAAAATCTGTATTTATCTTCTTGGTCTTTAGTTTCGTCAAGTCGTTCATCTCTTTTGGTGTAGCTCTGCATATATTGCATGTCTGTGCAGACTTTGTTTCAGTAATCGCATTGCACGTTTTTCCGTCAATCATTGTCATACCTAAAATATGCTTAACAACAAAAGATTGAGAATTATGTAAATTCACAACTGTAGGGACCAGGTCTTTAATTTTAATGTCCATCATCAACTTCTCTTGTTGAGTCGTTTCATTTTTGAACTCAAGTTTTACTGCTCTGCAATATCTTGTGGAAGAAGGTCTGGGATTTTGCCACAATATAATTTTTTTTTTAGGATCTCCGTTGCAAGTACCGTAAAGTTGTAGAGGCACTAAGCAAGTCATAAAAAGACTAGCATCTGAATTTGACGAATCTTGAAAAATTTGCTTATACAGGGAATGACCACTACTGCCATCGCAACCCCATTTAGAAATCAAAGTTATGTTTTGCATTTTGTCTGCAGAAGTATAAGCAAAAACATCTGATTGAACTTTTAAGATGCGTTGTGTTGTCAGATCTAGTAAGTCTTGAAGATTAATTTCAGCTTTCACTTCACTTATGCAGATAGAGACTTTCGATGGATAACAATGTGATTTAGCTTCTCGTACTTTGTAATAGGGTGGATAGACATTTATTTCACGTTCCAAGGCACTATTTCGAATATTTTGATATGCGTTTCTCGTTAATCCTGTTTGAACGATTAAAGCTAATGCTTCATCTGGTGAGTAAGCGTTAACATTGGAAGTTTTTTGTATCAAATTGGAGTTATTTAATTTTATTTCTCCAATAAATTTTACGGTTTCTGCATTTCCTTTAGATCGAAGGTGTCTTTTGCTCGCATCGAAAATTAATTGTGGTTCTGCTTCTTCACATAATTTTCGAAGTTTGCGTCTTTTAGTGCGTTCATTACTTGATGCATAATCTTTTTGCGGCCTACCACGTTTTACAGGAATTGATGTTGAATTTGAAACAGTTTCTATCAACAACAAAAAATAAATAAATAAAATAAAAATAAGAACAATAATTTACTCACATATTTTATATAAGTAATAAAAATTTTACAAATCATAGATAATTTACCTTTGTATTGGAATGTGTACAATTTCAATTCCGTGTCAAGCCAATCTTTATTTTGCTGGAGAAATAAATCTTTCTTGCGAGTGCATTTTTGCCACTTATTTTTAATAGTTGCATATATTTTTCTTAATTCTGATTTTTGCTGGCCATTCAAACTTTCAATATTAAACAACACTGCAACCGACTTATCAGCATTTTCGTATCGTTGTTGGGTCCAATTAGCATTACTTTCAATGAGAAATTCGAAAATTTGGCGTTTATATATTTTTGATGCCATCTTAAAAAAATAATAAATATTTCAGCGAATAAGTTGCTATTTCATTACAGAGCATTTAATTTTGATATTTAATATAAAAATTTAAAAATGCCTACCTCAAATCACTAGTATAACTTGAAATTCACTCCGTTTAGAATGAAAAATGATAGTCGAAACACAATGAATGTGAAAATATTGAAAGCACTCCACTGACCTTGACGAAAAATGAATAATTTTTAAATCCGAAATTGTAGATAGAATAGTTCCTTTACATTTTGAGACTAAATATAATTACAAAATATGTAGTGCTGGCACCATTGTCATAAGGTTTGATTTAAGCAGCAATTTAAAAAAAATGACAAGATTGTTCAGCCAAGTAGATATAAGAAAATCTTTATTATAGAAATGACGCCAACTATAAAAATCGATATATCAGCCAAATTCGCAAATATTCGCAGCTAATTTTTTTTTAGTTCTTGAGTATATATACCAAACAAATGTACAAATTTTTTTTTTTACCTCGGCAACGTAAGGCTTTTTTTATAGAGCACCCTAAAGTTGCAATTTCATTGTACAGAGCAGAAATAGGAAAATGGCTCTGATTTTAATAGTATTTATATAAAATAATGAATTCATATATATCTTGGAAATACATTTATGTATAAATCATGCATAGTTTTAATATTTTTATTTACTATAAGGAGTTACCATATTAATAAAAATTTAACAGAAAACTTTAATTTTTTTTAATTTCGACTTTGTTTCCATTTAAATGCTATTTCCATTTATAAACCAAAAAAACAAAATACACCGTCTTATTCCTTGGACATTTTACTACAAAAAACCATATTGAGATTTTTTTTTCTTATAACTTCATTTTTTTTATTTTTGACCGCGAAAAAAGACTTTTGCTCCACAGTGTGGCGGTTTAAAGATCAATCATCAACCAAAGGTCAAGATCAACCCTGCATCAGATCAATGGGAACCTACTTGTCTGGGCAATAAATGCATCCTGTGCGCAGTGCTGACTACATTGTCAGAATCATGCCGTTGGTCACTAAATTGTTGAGTCTTAACCTCCATGACCCCCCTGGCCCACAACAGGTGGTTGCAGGAATGCTTTATTTTACCTTTTTTATGAGGAAGATATTAGATTTCACATAATTATGTTTACATGTACTGTTTTGTAATAAAATGTACATTTTTTGTCGTCAGACATTTTGTTTTTGCAATTTTAGAATACCTTTAAGCAGTTTTATGTGCTCTATCTATATTTTTTTAATAAAAATAAAACTTATGTTTGTTGATGAGAAAATGCTGAATTGAAATTATGAACATCTGTTGAATTTCCTAAATCTGATCATGGGCCGGGGTAGCCTGGTTGGTAGGGCACTGGGAACATGTCCAAGAGTTTGTGGTTTCGAGCCCAGGTCTGCCGAATACTCCCCGTGTGGTAAATTGTAACTGATGCACGTTAAATCTGTCGCATCGCTAAGTCCTCCGTGTTCTCATAGCAAATCAAGACCTCTGGGGGTACTGATCCAGAAGTTTCCTTGTCTTCTGGATTGGTTCAAAATGACAAGCCAACCCAAAATTGAGTTGGCTGTTCAACGACGGTCATGATTGTGTTTTATGTAGTAGAGTACTGAACGTTCACTTTCCTAAAAAAAATATACTACATTCGGAATGATTTTCTTCTGAAAACTGCTTTTTCACATGGTTTGAAATTACTAAAATTTGGATTAAATCTTAAATATAAGTCTTTTAGTTTATGTTTAATAAGTAATTTAAAATTGTTAATGTTATTTATAAAACTAAATAAATGCACTAATTTTTGTTACGTTCTAATGATTTTAATGTTTTTTTAAAAAGTATGTCTTTAAAATTATATTTAAACATACCCCATGATTTTCAAATTTAACAATTCTTATAATTTTCTACTTTGAAATTTTTATTCACATTTTTTATAAAATTGTCCTGTTGCGAATAAATTTTCTAAGACCTGATTTATGCATGTGTTCTTGGTTATTTTTCTATTGCTTACTAGTTTTTTCATATAACAAAAATAATTCTATTTACATTGCATTTTCATCATGTAGACATACTTTTCTGCAAATTAATAAAATTTTATACTTTTGAATAAAATATTCTCTCAAAAAAGTGATGAGCAAATTAGGAAACTTAAATTGAAATCAATACATCAAGTTGAAAAAATAAATATTTTTACCTACTGAAACTCCTTTATTTGAGATTTGTAATTTTACCTGCTTTACTTTTTTTGAATATATTCATTTAAAGAAAACATGGAATATTGAATCTTTTGTTTCCAACCATGTATTCTTGTAATTTACTACCATCCCGATAATTCTAATGTCTGGTTTTTGAGAGCAAAATTATCCTTACTTTTTTCCTCATATTTATAAGAAGTGAAACTCAAATTACTAAAATCACTTGAGTTTTAGCCCTCTAATCAATATAAAAGAACAATTTAAAATAATTCTTACTTTTCTATCTATGTACTTTTAAAAAAAAATTGTAGTAAAAACAAATGTACTTTAAGAATTTTTTGATGAAGTTTTTATTCTTTTCCAGATTTATAGGCTTAGGTTAGATCTGGAAGAAGAAAGACAAAAAGCCTATAAAATGGATCAATTGTCTTTGATGAGAACTGGAGCAAATGGTCCAGAAATGAAACTCATGGAAGTGCAAAGTATGATTCATTGAAGTATTTATAGAATTCCTTCTTCAAATTGTGAATGCTGTTTTGTTGTAAAATAATTAAGTAAAATGTTTTATGAATGTTGTTAAGCTTTGAGATTAGCTAATTAAGCTTTTTTAATGTATTTTCTAGGTGACCTAGCTAAAATTTTATTTCTCTTTCGAAATGAAATGAATGTTAGTTTTAACTTTTCTTTGTAGTCTTATTAAAGTTATTTTATGTTTTAAAATTACAAATTTAATACTATTAAAACAAAATAACTGCAAAACTGTGAATTATTTAAATAATTTTCTTGCTGTGTTTATGTTGTGAATGTTGTTTTGTCAGAAAATAGCTAAGTAAGATGTTCTATGAATGTTGCTTAGCTTAGAGGTTAGCTAACTGAGCTTTCTGTAATGTATTTAAATAACTTTCTTAATATAAATTGAATTCTCTTGCTCTTTTAATAGTGAGAGCATATAGATCTGGTAATTCGTTGCATATATTATGTTAATAATAATGCAATGTTAATTTCCATTAATATAAATGCTAATGAAAATTAACATTGCTAAATTTGTTTATTATATGTTTAGTGTATTTTTAAAAATTTAAAATAATATTTACTTTTTGTTACTGCTATTGAACAAATGTAGAAGAAAAGATAAATTATTTAACAAATTTCAACAAACTTTTTATGGTTATTTCATATTATTAGTCCTAATGCACTTTGTATTACAGACCTTGAATTTTGTCGCTGGAGCATTGTCTATTGTGAAAATGTGAAATTTCTAAGAATTGTCTTAGAAACTTATGAAGCTGTTTTAATAAAGTTTTCTTTCAATAGAAGGAAAGAAGCCCTTGTATATGTGAATTAATTTTAATCCAATGACATTTTCAGCATTTATTTTAAACCTTGCTCTTCAAATAAAATTTTTAAAAATAAATGTCTTCTTATAAAATGTTTTTTTTTAAATTAAATCCATGCATTATTAGTATTTTATTTTTATGGACTGTGTAAAAAAGGCAAATACATAAAATTGTCAACAGAATTCAAGTTGGATTATGTTGAATCTCCTAAATTAGTTTAGATAATCAAAACACACTATTATTATTTTAATATCATTTTATATTAATGTTTAGTCTTACATATTTAATCATGTTTGATTTCTTGTAGGAGAGGCAAATAAGCAAGTTAATGATTACAAATATAGATTAAAGAAAGCTGAACAAGAAATTACTACACTTCAGGGAACTGTAAGTCATATATTTTCAGATGAATAATCATTTCTGCTAACAAAAAGATATTTACAATGTTTATTCCTTCTCTCTTTTTAGGTATCTAGATTGGACAACCACATGAATAGGTACAAAGCTCAAGCAGAAAGCTATGAAACTGTTGAAGATGAATTAAAAGCAGAAAAGAGAAAGTTACAGAGAGAGGTAATAAAGTTATTGTTTAAATGTAACACATTTATGTACTTCGGGCAAAACTATGCTAACTTGACTCAATTGTGCATTTTGAGAAAAAGATTTGTTGTCAAGCTAACCCTGGGAAGTTTTTGTGGTTTTCCTCTCCATGTAATGCAAATGCAGGTTAGTTCCATCAAAAAGCCCTCCACTAAGGCAAAGTCCTCCTAATACTTGATCCATGCGTTGCCTTGTCTTCTGGATTGGGTTCAAAATTACAAGTCTACTGAGTTGGACATTGGTAGTCGCAAACTCAAAATTGGATTGGTTGTTCAAGGACGATTATAAAATAATTTATTTAAAATTAGCTTAAATCTCAGAGGTCATTTTAACAATTTTATAGTCGTTTTATAGTCGTCACCAATCTTTGAATTTTGAAGCAAATTGAAGTGTTTATTTAATTTTTTTTCACTGTTTAAAATCTCAAACAAAATTTTTAAATTAGTTTTAAGGTTAGATTTTTACTCGGTTTTTTAGTGTATTCTGTATTTAGACTGTTTACTTAGATCTGTGTTAGAGTATTTATTTGTTATAGTCTGAATATTATGAAATGCTTTTACGTGTTTTCAGGTTTCATCGAAACTCTTAATATGAATACTTTACACACCACTTAATAAGTCTCTGGTCTGGCACATAAATGACACCACTGCCAATTGAAACCATATGATTTCTGGATCTTAGCAACTTTCAAACGATAATTGTCAAAAATTTCATAACATTCAGATTATTAGTTTAGAGGTTGCAAGTGATTATAGTAACCCTAGTCTTGTAATTTTTAAAACAATTCATAAAAAGGGATATTGTGTATTGATTAAGCACTGTCTTTTTAAAGGGAAAAATACTGTTGAAGTATAACATTGGCTTGATGTGGGTTATGGAGACTCTGCACCAGATAAATCAACTATTATTGACTGTTAGACTTGAATTTAAATGCAGTCATAAAGACACTTATGATGCTGAAAGATCTGGTCATTCAAACTCATTGTCCCTGAAAACATCAAAAAAGTTCATGAAAGGGCTTTGAATGACAGGTATCAGAAGTTAGTGTGTCTACAATTTCACATGAAAATTTGACGATACGCAAGTAATCGAAATGAGTGCCACGTTTACTCACACCAGATTAAAAATAACAGTGTATCAACGATTCAAAAAGCAATTGGAGTTGTTAAAGCTAGATATGAAGAATTTCTTGCATTGGTATATGATAATAGATGAAACATGAATCTACTACTATACTCCTGAATTAAAAAGATCTTCAGCTTATTGGACAGCAGTCAATAAAAATTGTCCAAAGCAATCAAAGACTCAAAAATCATTTGACAAGGTTATGGCTTCCCAATTTTGGGACACCCACTATATTTTGCTGATTGGCTATCTGGAATAAGATAAAACTATACATAGCCAATATTACATGGCATTATTCAATTGTCAAAATTAGGAAATCAAGAAAAAACGACCTCACATGCAAAGAAAATAGTTCTGTTTCATCAAGACCACGCCCCTTGTCACGTGTAGATTAAAATGATGGTTAAATTTAATGAATTACTTCCCGCCCTCCATACTCTCCAGTTCTGTCCTCAAGCGACTACTGGCTCTTTGCAGACCTTAAAAAGATACTCCTGGTTAATTTTGTTATTCCTGAAATTAAGGCCTATTTTGAGAGCAAAAATAATTGTTCTCTAAAAAAACGCGCAGAAAAGTTAGAGGAGCAATAGATTGAATGCATCACTCTTAAAGGGGAGTATATTGATGCATAAAATCAAATTTCTAAAACAAATCTTGACTAAACTGGGATTTATTGAGTGATGTGTTATGTAGCTTTTTAAGTTTTAACTGATACATAAATTACATTATTTTCCTTTTTTTACCTACTTCTTTAATTTGAGAAATTTTAAACATTAATTTTTTTTCTATTTTTTACATATTGGAATTTAAAAATTATATGTTTCATCATGAGTATTGTATATTCACCATAATCAGGGCTTTTTACTTATTTATTTTCAGTGTATATGATAGTTTTCCTTTTGAAAAATAATAAATAAAATAGTTTTCAGTTCAGATTTAATTTTAATTTCTTTATATTTATATATTTTTCAAATATAGTATCAAATTATATATATATATATCTTACATTTCTTTATATTTTATATATTTTTTACAGTTTCGAGATGCTCAAGCAAGAATTGAAGAATTAGAAACAGCAAATATTCATTTACAAAAACGCATAGACAAATTAAAAACTGTGAAAAGTATTCTTGCAAAATCTTGAGTGATATCAATACTATAAATCTCATTTTTATTTAATAGTGCCAATAAAACTACCTTCTTTTTATGTATGTTTAAACCTCGTATGGTATTGATGTTCATGAATTTGTTACACTATTTGAATTTTAAAAACTTGTTATTTACCCTGAAATTTGATCTATTTTAATTTAGACTTGTTAACTATATGATATCTTTAGTTTCAGATTACTAACTGTTAAATTTAAATTAACCTTATATTCGCATTTATCATTTTTTAAAAATTCATGTTCGTATTGTATTTAAATGAAGATTTTGTTTAATAGGTGAGAAAATTAAGCTGTATTTTCTATTGAAAAGTAACATCAGTGAATTTATAATGATTGACAATCAACTTTTTTTCTAATTTTAATACCTTTCTTCTGTTTATATTTTGAAATCTTTTTCAAATGAAAATAAATCAGCTGGTTCTAAACTTACTAATCAATTTTTATTAGCTCTAAAACTTATCTTTAAAAAAAGTTAAGTTATTAGTAAAATTATACTTTCTTAAATATACTTTTACAATATGTGATAGACCATATAAGTGGTCACCTTAGTTTTTTTAATTAAATTGTTTGCTCAAAAGGAAATTGATCAGTTACTTCTCCCCTATTTAGATTTCTAATGTGTATCAATAATTTTATTGCAATCACTGCAAATAGTTCAATTTATCATGTAATCAAAAAATCATCTTAAAAGATAAGATGGTTTTGCCAAATTAATATATAAATTATGGGTTAATCAAAATAATTATATTATAACATATATGTGGTGCTCTCTAATTTCTATTGCTCTGTGTGACATATAATTCATTTTTGTGCTTTTTATATTACTAACGATTCTAGTCATTAGTTTAAAAAAATTTAATATTGTCTATTTGTTTATGTTTATTGTGATGTTTAAAGACTTATACAATGATATGCTTTATGTTATAAAAAAATAATAAATTTAGTGACAATTAGGCTGATATTTCATGCTTTGGTTAAAAATAAGTATTACATTTATTAAGAATTTGGTTTTTAAAGCGATGAATAAATTTTAGTTTTAATAATTATATGCCTGATTCATTTAAAAAAAAAAATTTAACTTACTTAAAAAAAATCATAGATAATGTTTTTGGAGCAAATGAATCTAAAAATTGTGTATACATATATATTTATATAGATATAATATTTTTCATCTATATATATATGTATATTTGAAGTAAATAGGCTAGAATTTCTACTACTAAAAATATTAAGTAGAATTAATTATCGTGAACTGCGTTCCTTATATATTTTTTTGCCAGTAGTCCTCTGGGGTACTGTCCGTGCTAAAACTAAAGTTTTGCATTGAATATTAATCGAAATATTTAAAAATGTTCCCATTATTACATTATAAACAACTGTTACATAAATAAAATTTAAAAGTTTATTTTGTAATGTGTAGTATAATTAGTGTCGATCTAAATATCATTATACCCTAATCATATTCAATTGCACTCAAATCAGATTTCAAAACTATTCTATTAACACTTTGTTGACCAGTGACAAGTAAACTCGTCATTTGCGTTATCTATTTCAATTTATGAAACTCAGGGCGATATAGAATATTTCAAAGTTTAATTTTATTTCATTCTATATTAATAAAATTTATTGGAGTTTATTTAGAATGCTTTACTTTACTACCATAGTCAGTTACAAAATAATAGCTGGTGACAATTATAGTTTCTGAGTAAAATTGCCAGTCAGCAAAGTCTTAAAAATAATAGCAGCTCAACACTTATTTAGAATAAAGAATATTTAGCCACAGCATTATTTAGGAAAATAATATTTAGGCTAAATATTTTCTCTAAGGCAATCAAGGTTTATATCAAATTAATATTAGTGCCTATATATAAATTTTGACTCATGAATTATTAGACTTTTTGACTTATGCTATTTATTTCAATCTTTAGATTTCTTAGATTACATTTATTATCTGATTTCCTGGTCTGATTGTAATGCACTTGAAGATATAAATAAGTTTAATATAATTTATTCTTAAATTTCTTTTTCGAAGAATTTAAGAATAAGTTATTTATAATAAAATTAAAACAATGTAAAAAATCACAAATGATGTCACGGCAACAAAAAGAAAAACCTTCTGGTACTATGATCAACACAAATGTGACAATTGTTTTTTATTATATTTCGTAATTCTACTTTTAAAAAGTACTTAGTTTCTGTGACACGTGTTTTTTAGATTCTAGTTTCATTTATGCATAGCACAAAATTGATTCTTTAATTAGTTTTTTAAAACAAAATTAATTGTGCTATTTCAATCACTATTGCTTGATAATCATATTCCTTCTTTAAATGAATGTACTTTTAATTATAAAAGATATAGCAGATTATTTTACTAAATTATTATTGTTATTTAAAGGAATTGATATTAAGTCCAGTTAAATTGAATTTTAGAAAATATCAAACTTCATGTCTTCCTTTAATTGTAAAACAGTTATAACTTTTTTTACTATACACAATGTAATTATTACCTCAGTTAATATTTTGTTTTTATTGAAAAGCAAATTTCATATAAATCGCTGTATATAAGTCAATTGTAATACTCATGTTGAGAATTGGGTGCTTTGTTTTTTATTAACATTGTCTGATGTTTAAATGCATCATACTGTTAGTTATTGTTGCAAATATTTGTAAACTCTATGAAAATTCATTGTTGTGAAATGTACAGTTTAAAATTTTGCTATTTGTTGAGAAATTCAATGCTTTTTTATTTTTAAAAATTGTATGCTTTTTGCTATTATTTAAAATTATATGGATTGTTTGAATTACATTTTATAAAATTATTTATTACAAAAATCTTATTGCTAAATTTTTAATTATTTATTTGCTTTTCAACACTTGAAATGTTTGCTATTTAGAAAATGAATAAATTTTAATTTGAATTATTGTTAATTTTTTTTTTATCTACATAATACTCCAAACATAATACTTTTATCAACATAATACTCCAAAATATAACTTCAATTTGTGCAAAAAAATCCTAACATTTCGTAGATTTTTTATGAATAAATAACGATTATATAAGATTCTAACATTACAATTTTTTTTTTTTTTAAGTGAATGTTTTATTCTATAAAAATACTATCTGAAAGTTAATCAATAAAGTAGTCAAATCTCTTATAATCTTTAAACATGCCAAGTTGGCCAGATTTTCCACCCGTCTATCTTTTATTTTCCCCATTAAAATGATTCAAATTAATTTGGGAGTTTTATTGAATACTATTATAAGTTGTTTTTTTCAGGTAATTTTTTATACTACATATGTTCTTAAAATTGCAAGTGCTTTTTTTGCAGATTGTTATCACTCTTATTTTGTTTGTTTTTCCGTACGAAATCTGTAAAATTTAAGAACTTGAAATTGCAAAAGTATGTTTTAAAAAAAAAGATAGTGGGTACGACGAAATTCAAAAATTTGAGATTTGACTATTAGTTCAATAATTATTATCTATTAAACAACTAGTTAGCTATTTCAATGTATTTCAAAGCTATTTCAATGTTAAGTGCTTTTTGTGATTTTTTTTCCAGGTTTTTCCATGTCCAGCTCTTACTTACCAGGTAAACATCCATTTTATTCTGATTAACATGTTAACAAAATGTTCTTGCGTAAAGCTACAATAATTGTATATTTTGAAAACAAAACATTCTGTATTTTTGTGCAAAATATTGATGCTTATGGGGAAAAACACTGATGAATGAAAAGCAATTACAGAGGTGAAGCCTTCTAGTGCATTATAAAAATGCATGCATAGAAATGTGCTATAGCTATTATGAAAACATAACCCTGAAAAAGGAATGAGTGATACATAGAATTTATCTCTCTTTTTTTTAATAAATATAATTTGTATTTCTAGCGATTTCAGCGGCACTTAGGCATTGTTTTTACATGGTTGAAAAAAAATCTTAGGAATGATCTTTTTAGATTATGGGTATTTTTTAGAATGTAAAACGCACATAGCCAATACTTACGTATCAAAACATTTTTAAACAAATCAGGTCCAGGTGGTTAAACAAATTCAAGATGCGCAATGTGTTTAAAAAGTGCTTTAAGGTTCTTATTTTTGATTTTTCATAGCCCTAATAGGCACTTTTTTCAATGGCTGTTTTAAAAAAGTGCTTAATTTCCCCTTTAGCAAAATGATATATTTTTTCTTTACCATGTCGATTTTCGCCACGAATTGTGTAAAAAGTGTGGTTTACATATATTGTTCTATTCAACGTTTTCTTAATTCATTCAACCACAATCCATTTCAGCGTACCGTTGGTCCGTAGCGTATGAAAGCACCAATCATTTTAGATGTTTGATGTTGACTTGCTTGTCCGCCAGAGCCTGACATAGGCAGGGGCAGTTGCCCTGATCCTCCACATCAGAGGGGGCTCCCAAATCGAAAAGAAAGTTTATTTTAGATTTCCTTTTTTGATGAACTTTTTTTAAACAAAATATCAGTTCACTGTAAAATCCGTCAGTTTTAAGTTAGCTTCCTCATTAATCTATCATATGAACACAAAAAATCTATATTTCGCGAATCCATGGCTTTCTAGTGCGGAATCCAGCTAAATTTTCGCAATTACGATGGACAAATTTGGCTAATCAAAAGCCTGTATTTTTACATATCGCAAAATGAGATATGTTTACAAAAATACAAGCTTCTAATTGGCTTAATTGAGCCATCGTAATTTAGCTGAATTCCGCCCTAATGTCAGCAAGGATACGAAATTTTTCGCAGCTAGATGACAAAGTTAACAATCAGAAAACTGCATTCGGTATGATGGATATAGAATTGTCAGAAAATCAAAGAAATGGACAGAACGATATTTCGTCTGACCATTGAAGGGAAGGACTTAAGAGCTATTTTGGGTTCTAGTCTATTTTCTTGTTATATATGTATCATCATAGTTGGCCAGACAGCCCAATGTGAGCCAATGCCTTCCTCTGAAGATTTCTCCACGACGACTTCCGATTTATCTTTGATCTCCAATTTTTTTTTACTAATTGCGAGAAAATCAGACTCCACTGAGTCAGCCCATCTTTTTCCAGTGGATCTAAAAAGCAGTATCTTTTTTATTGTGTTATCGTCGCTCATTCGAATCACGTGGGCGATCCAATTCATTCTATTTATTTTAATGTATTTAATAATATCAGGTTGTTTATAAATTTTGTACAGTTCAAAGTTAAATCTCCTTCTCCAGTCATTGTTTTCCTTTACACCACCAAGTATACCCCGCAAAATCTTTCTCTCAAAAATTGCGATACAATTTTCCTCCAGTTTTGTCATTGTCCAAGCTTCAGAGGCGTATGTTGTTAATAATATTTCTCCATATTAATTATAATTTCTAAAACTCAATAGATGGCGCTCTGCGCAGTAATGTAAAATCATTAGTTTTCTAATCTGTTTCCTCCATGACACTGTACCATTATCATCATCCTTCTTGTTATTAAATATATATTATGTTAAAAGGCGTTTGTTATGATTGAAACCCCGAGATCTGAGATCATATCACCGTATTTAATATATGTCAAGACTGGCCGGACAAGAGTTTTGTAGATTAAGAACTTGGTTTTCCTAGAAAGAAACCTAGATTTAATAAATCTTCTCGGCCCATAGACAGCCCTATTTGCCAAATAGAGTCGATATGTGTATAAGGAGGGGGAAAATTTAAATACCTCCATAAAGTTCGGTTCTTCATTACTGAAGCAGAGGGGGCCCTGTTGTCCACATGTGCGTATACTGAACTGGATTCAGTGGGTTCATTCTCTCTCATGTGCAACACTGCTGCATTTTTCAAGAAATTCTCAATTTCAGGCTTCATTTTCCGCCCTCTGAAATCAAACCGAAAAATCTCTTGAATTTTCGCTGATTACGGGGACCAACTAAGCATTACCAATTTTTATTTTTCCTATTAGCGAATGAAAATTTTGTTTATCTTGTTAATCTCATCGTTGGTGAAGCGCCATCTTCTTCACCACTGGCTAACTATATGCCTTCTCGCGCTCTTCTATTTATAGATCAGTACTATAATCCTTAACTTGTCTTGGAGATTATTTACTGATTGCGTATTTTCGTGTGGATCCCCAGAGCAGACAAAGCTTCAGCCCCTCAATTTCCATCTCCCTTTTATTTATTGAATTTAATAAAGATAAAAATCAAGTGAGATTTTGAAACGTAAGATTTTTTACTGGAGAGACCGTCCACTAATTGCATAAATTTCTTTTAAACTTTTATTGTACAAATTTTCTCTTATTATGTTGTATGGAAAAAAATTTTAATATTTAGAGGCAAGATTTTAAAAAATATATTAAGTGAGGGGCTTTCGATATATTAAATACTGCAAAAAAGCTTTAATACTCACTGTATTTACATTTCAAAATTATTTTAATCATTTCATGAAAGAAATACTGAACCAAGATACAACTTTTAATAAAAATGTATTAAGGGTCATTCACTAATTTATATAATCAATTTATTTAAAGTTTTCTTAGTTTTGCCTAATTTTTTACAAATCTTTGTAAATTCGGTATTATCAATGATATTGATCTTCCTTTTATAAGTAACTTTTATTTTAATCTAAAAAATACTATCGATAACCTATTTAAATAATAGTTAATTATTTCGAATTAAAATTATTATACATATTTAAATTAAGTTATTATTAATTTAAAATATAAAATGAGTCACTCAATATTGAATATATTTAAAATTGTGCATAAATTGTTTTTATGGTGGTTAATATAATCAAGTTCTTTGTCAGAAACTAGTTATTTTATCTGGATCGTGAAAAGTCGGAAAATTATTTTGCATATTGTTAATGGCTATATGAAGAACTTTCAACAAAGGAAGAAAAAAATTTTATTAATGTGCATATCCTTGTTTATTTTTTGTTAAAAAATTTGGCTAAGCAACCCGAAATTCACCAATTATGCATGCATGAAAATGTTAGACAACAAACTCGAGAACTTAACCCTGAAATTGTTGTGAAAACTGGAATTTTTCACCTGTTTTCGAACATATTTTAATTATTAGCAATTCTATCGCCATCTATGACTGTTTCAGCATGCGTCATACAAAATAATTATTTTTTTATTGTTCTCTAATGATTACGAGTCGTATACATAATTTCGGAATGAATATTTTTAAAAATAACAATGATGAAGCTCTGCTGATAACAGTTATGGATTTAACCAAAATTTAGGAAGTAACAGAACTCTTCTCTCAGTCAGATGCTTAATTAATGTGTAGAACCTTAATTATCTGATTCCCGCTAATACGAATCCTTCGCTTATTCGACTCAACGTTATGAGTTTCTCAATTCACATTTCATAATTATTACTTCTATAACTGATGTTCTGGAATTACTGTTTCATTTTTGAATCTTGTGTCATTAAACATAGCCACCGAGAAATAAGGCCGCTGAGATCATCAAGGTCTTTTAGTGACGTCACATACTGTGGGGGCGATTAGCCGCCAATTTCAAATATTTGTTCTTCATTAAATAGCAGTATCGTTTGCTCGCCGGGTGTGCGGTTTTAAACGATTTCAAAAAAATATATGTTGCATTATTTTACAGCTTTTAACAATGCCCCTTACGTGTGTAGTTCCAAGATGTAAAGGGAACTACAAAAATGGGCCTAAAGTATCCGTATTTAGGTTTCCAAAATGTGAGGAAATTAAAAAAAAATGGATTAATTCCATCAAACGAGACAGTTATCAAATAACCGTTAATAGTCGAGTAAGTGTTATTTAGCATTCATGTTTTAATATTCCTTTTTGCAGACTTAATAATAAGCTTTTTAACTAAATAATGAAATAAGTTGTATTTAAGAATTATATTGCTTAAGGTATTGTTTATTGTTAGCAAAATTTAGAATATGAAACTAGCAATATATTCGTACTTTTGCAAAACTCTTAGACGTGAAATAAAACAAATTTAAACATCATTTGTCGTATTTAAATGTATATATAAACAAATATAAGATGTCATTAAGAGTTAACATTTGTATTATTTAAAAAAAATAGCAAAAAAGCTTTAGTTATACTTTTAAAATAAAGAAAAATTCATAACAATGTGGATTGGCATTTGAATCTTATTTATTCTTAACGATAGCTTACGATCATATGAGTAAAATTTCATAAATATTCATACTTGAAGGCAAAAAAACTCCGATACATTATATTATATTAATAAAAAAGGAATTTAATTCATTGTTAGCCATTTTAAGTTTTGTATGTTCATGCTAAATATGTTATGAATCTTTCGAATACAGATGAATTGTTTTCGTGTTATCTTATGCTGTTGCCTTACATATTTTTTTTTTTACTATTTTATAATTTGTTATTAAATATTGTAATTTAATTTTAATGCTTCACATTACCCAAAGATTGCCAAAAGTGTTGAAAAATAATTTATTGCTTGAATAAAATTTTCAAATAACACTCTGAAAAATATTTATCTTTGACTACAATTTTTATAAATTAATGTGCATTTTTTGACAAAAAGACTGTAATTTTTAAAGCAAAAACGAAAACTTTTTTACGTACATGCTTTTTTGGTGTTTGCATGTTATTTGAATCCTAGTTCTGTTAAGGTAATAGTTTTTTTTTAGTATCAGCCTAATTTACTTTATAAAATAGGGCGTTTTGAAAATTATTAAACCTTTCAAAGCATGTTACATGCGTGCATTCGATATATATATATATATGTATATTTTTTTTCGGTTTTGCACATAACCGTAGAAATCGTTTTAATAGATTCGATCAGATTTATTGCACAGATTTACGGTAGTAAATATTGTGCTGATAATAATCTTTTAAAATGTTGCTGAAACTTGCAATTTTAAAAATTGGGAAAATTGTATAAAATTTTTTAATTTTTTAAAACATTTGAGCAATATTGTTAATTTTTGAAAATTAATTGATTTTTCATTTGACTATGTGTGTAATGTAAATGAAAAAGTAGTTTCGTTTGCAAAAACAGAAAAAAAGAAAACTAGGTGCTTTGAAGTAAGACTAATATTCAATAAAGATATGCATAAAAATGCTAAAAAAAATTTTCTTCTTCAAATATATTATGTTTTGATAAATTTACGTATAAAGTTAGTATAAATTTTGGTAAATATTAATTATATATATATATATAACCCGGACATTTGAATTTTTTCCACGAAGCTAACCAACCTAAAAATCTGTCATTACTTGCGAGTGTGTATATTTTGAAAAATAATAAGGAGACAACTTTTTAATTAATATTCAATGTAGTTCGTCCATATTAAAGAATCTTCTCTATTTTCTTAGAATATGTTATTTTTCCCTATAATTATCCAATCAATATTTCCTCCTTGTAATATATTTTTGTACAAATCTGGCAACAAAAAAAATATTATTAAATTATTATGTTATTATTTTCCTTTTAATTTTTTGAACTACCATATAATGATCTATACTAAAACTAAACATAAAACATTCTTTTTAAAAAAAAAAATAATAAATTAATAAAATAAAATTTAAATTTAGATTTTTGCAATCTTATGGATAAATAAATTTTGAGTTTGCTCCAGATTATTTGTACTATTCTCATTTTATTCCCATTTTTATGTTTATTTTATAAGTCTGGAAGAGAGTATGTAAAATAAAAATTTTTATAAATGTGCCAATAAAACTATTATTTCTTTATTTGTCTCTTTTCTGCCATGATATAACATATTTTTATTTGTCTTGCATCCGTTTCATGATTAAAATGTATCATTTCTTATTTTCAAATATGATTAAATCTAATGTATAATTACACATTAGAAAATAATAAATTATATACTTAAATAAGGTTTATTCTTTTGATATTAAAAATAGTTATGAGGAATCAAGATTTTAAAATTAAAAGTATAAAATGTCTTATTAAATTTCATTTCTATTCATTCATTTCTATTGAAAAGCATCAAGAAGTCCTACATGTTCATTTTATAGAATTATAACTTTAAACATATCTTAAAAAGCTAAAAATTCACCACTTACATTTTTTTTTAAGTGCTATTAAATTAACTAAAGCAAAAATATATTACGTGGCTCAAAAGTTTGAAGTATTTACTTTAGTTTTCTCTTAATACAAATCTGAATACCGTGTTATCTTATGCTTCACTAGCCCCTCAGAGGATGACGTCACAAATCTACTGAGAGGCCTTGACTCTCGGTGGCTATGCATTAAACCGCAAATTTATTTCAATCCAATTGCTGCTGTGGCGATGATTCCGATACATGGCTGCTAAAAAACTACAGTTAAACAGAGAGCAAAAATGGATCAATGATTTATTTTCATGATAAAACATTGTTAAGCTAAAAACGTAGAACGCAAGTAACAGTTTCTGTTGAACTTCATTGTCGCTAATTGTTTTGAGTAATTTTACTTACAGTTTCATGTTTATATGCTTACGTAATAGATTTAAGAACGACGACGATTTCAATTTTCTGGCATATTTCTGTTTTCAGATAATCGGGATTATTATTTGAAAAGCCTATCAGAAATTTTTACATACCTTTTAATGAACTCATGGGATATTCTTCCATATTTCGGTTAACCCTCTGTATTTTTAAAGAGACTAAAATCTGTCGCAAAAGGTATCTTAATTCAAAAGAAGTGCAATTTTTTGTCAGATTTATTAATTAATATATCTTCGATTCGAATGAATTATTTAGTACATCTTAGGCCGTTTCTTTCAATCCATTAGATTTGTATTTTAAGCACGTAAAATTGCCTTTAATTTGTCAAAAATTATTCTGGGTGTATTCTTTTTCATTTAATTTTTCAAATCTTTTATTTTAAATGTATGCACAAAAGGAATGCATTGATTATTAAAAACATTTTTTTATTCTGTTGTTAAGATAGTAGGTTTATTTATTTCAATGAAATATATAGACCAATTTAAAGAAGCACCTCATTGGTTACATTTGGTTCTTACGAACTGTTTTATTGGTCTATTGCTGAAAGAAAAGTTTTGTAAATAGACCTCTGAGAGCAATTATGCGACCAAACTTTAGAAAAATAAAATGAACTTGGGAACTCAGAAGAAGAGGATAATTTAGAAACGTCTTTGAGCTTAAAAATTACCAATTCCTGAAAATTTTGTCTTTGAAAAAGTCTAATAATGTAAGTAAAAGCTGGTCTTTTTCGAACTAAATTTCTTTATCTTTAGACTTAAAAGAAGGAATTCTTCCATGTTAACTTACGGATAATTATATATTCGGAATTTCATTCTATATTAAGCAAATTATTATTTTGCAATAGTTTTTGTTTAATTTTATTCATTTAAATGTGTTCTATTGAACTTAGTTGCTAAATTTTATTTTTCGAGAAACTTAAAGTTTCTCGAAGTTCAAGTATTAAAAAATACTTCCAAATTTAAAATTTGGAAAAATTGATACTGAAATTTCACGAAACTTTCATGGTATACGACGAAACCGTTTCCTGGTATATGCTTCGTACGAACATTTCCTCAAAGTGACGTAATAACGATCGTCACTTTTTCAAGAAAACGAATTAATATTAAAAGAAAAGAAATATTTCGTCATTCTAGTTAGGTAGCCAAGTCGTCTTTCTTGTTTCGTCATTTTAGTTAATAATCACCCACAATGCACTTCGAATGAGGTTCCGAGTTCAAGAAACATTTTCATCACATGTTTAAGAGTTCACATTTCGTCAAAAATTATCTAATTTCGTGCCGAAATGATTTCCAAAATAAACGAAATACAGCTCAAGAATTTCTGAATCGTCAAAAAGGAGAGTTTTATTTTAGAGTGTGAAATTCAATTGAAAAAAATATTTCAAAAAAATAAAACAAAAAAAAATATTTCAAAAATTAATTAGTTACTTAATAAATAAGGAACTTTTTGATATACAGTTCTTCGTAGGTCAATAGGAAGGAAGGTGGACAGAAACAGTGAACCTTTAAAAGGAAGCTATACCGCGGGGGAAAACTCTTCCTAGCAAATTCTTTTTCACCTCCATTATTAATTTTAAATATGGAAAATGTGAGTTCAGGTACCTAAAGTCAGCAAAAAAGTTTCGATTGCTGAAAAAAAAATTTGAAATATCAAAATGCAATCAAATTATTGAAGAGAACTTCACCATTCAGTAATTCTAAACTCTCATAATTTGTTTTCATTTTGATATTTTGAAAATTTCTTTTGAGAATTTGAAACTTCACGGCTTACTCTAGGATTGTCATAATTCACTTTTTCTATATTTTAAATTACTTATGGTGGTGATTTGCGATGTAAGCGTCCTCTTAATGATAGTAGTAACTTTAAATTCATTAAAGAACCGAAATATCAGTGTAATGGTTTCTAGCAAGCAGATTTATGGCGAAGTATTGGCTTGTTTTGATTTATTTTGTAACTTATGCACCGTTTACAGTTATACTGTGAGATGGCAAAGTATTTTCAATGGCATATTTTTATTGCTTTGTCATAAAATTATGGGTATTTTTTTAACAAATAATTAATTGTATTGCTTTAAAGAAGAAACTTTAGATGTTATACAAAGATATACTTTGTATCAGTACACGAGAGCAACTGAACTAATATAGACAAATTTTGTAAATTTGCTTCCGTAATAGTAAGAGAAGACACCGTGTTTTATTCGCAACATTTTTGAGCAAAGAAATATCCATAAATTCCGTTTATCATGACAGAATTCTTTAAATACTCACAGAATTTTGCTTTAAACGCAATGTATTGAATACAAGGGCAATACCAAAAGTAGTGTGTGTCTATTATTTATTTTAAATGCTAAGATTAATTTATTTTTTGCAATACTATATGGTTTTAAAGGCTGAGTATTTTCTTATTTTTTCATCACTTTAGTTCAGTTTTTGTTTGCCCATGTCTTACCAGCTCTTAGCAAGTTCCTTGAGAAAGCAATGAAATTCATCTTACAATTCGTAACCCATTAAGCTATCATCCTCTTACAAGCATAGTTACAATGGAAAATTTTCACATATCTACCCTAAAGTATAGCATCGGCATTCAGTGGATATACACAGTCCAGTCACATTAATGTGACCACCACCTACTTTCGACGTCAAAGTGAAATAACTAATCGCAGAGTGTAGGTGGCAGCACATTACAGTGTAGTGTATATATTGAATGTCCTAGGGCAGCGAAAATCATTTCAGTCGTTGGCACAATGCAGAAATGTAGCGATTTATCCGACGTCCAAAAGGGCATGATTATTGGCTTTCGGGCCAAGGGTGGAAGCATTTCGGAAACGACTGATTTTGTGAACTGTTCGCGCACCGCCGTGGTAAAAGTATACCGTGCATGGCAAAATAGCACTATACAAAACAAGCGGAGTGGCACATGTGGTGCACCCCGGGCCAAAGATGGCAGAGGCGAATGAAGGCTACGGAGATGCGTTCAGACGAATAGACGTGCAACTGTTGAGCAACTGACCGTCCAGATGAACCAAGTGGCTACCAAGAGTGTATCCTCAACAACTGTTCAGAGAACGTTGCTGCGCATGGGCCTCCGCAGCAGACGCCTGGTTAATGCACCTATGCTGACTGCTGTTCATCGGTGACGAAGGCTGGAATTTGCACGCCAGTACCGCAACTAGATGTCCACAGAGTGGCAACAGGTGGCTTTTTCCGATGAATCACATTTTATGCTCCATGGGACAGATGGACGTTGGCGTATGCGGCGTGAAACGTCTGAAAGCAACACCCTGCAACAATTGCCGGAAAGCTGAAGGCTGGAAGAGGGAGCGTTATGGTTTGGGGAATGTTTTCCTGGCATTCACTGGGTGCACTCATCATTGTGGAAGGCACGATGGATCAGTACAAGTACGTATCTGTCCATGCGGACCATGTCCACCCCTACATGCAAATGATTTTTCCTCAGAATGATGGCATCTACCACCAGGACAATGCGAGGTGTCATACAGCTCGCAGTGCATGTGCGTGGTTCGAAGAGCACCAGGATGAATTTACCGTACTCCCCTGGCCGGCAAACTCACCGGATTTAAACCCAATCAAGAATCTGTGGGACCACCTCTATCGGGTTGTTCCTGCCATGGATCCTCGAGCGCGTAATCTAGCACAGCTGGCCACGGCACTGGAGTCGGCATGGCTCAACATCCCAGTGAGCACTTTCAGAAACCTAATTGACTTTCTTCCTGCACGTCTCGTAGCGGTCCGCTCTGTCAAAGGTGGTTATTCTGGCTTTTGACAGGTAGTCACATTAATGTGACTGGACTGTGTATATGTGTATATAGCCGGAAGGCGATTCAGCGCTGATGACTTGTTAAAAGATCAAGTTAAATGTAAGAATACGGCGGGGAGCTGGTATGACGTGGCGTGATATCTACAAACTTCCAACGTCCGAAGCAGCGTAGAATTTAGGAACTTTTCTTTTGAGACTATCTTCGTATTAATAAATATTTTTCATAACCATCAAATTTAACAATGACTCACTCAGAAACAATTTTGCAAATATTATTGAAAATTTTTAGAATTTAGTTTTTTTTCTTCATAAAATTCTTAGTGTAAAATATTGCTGCAGACACTGTAAAGAATTTTGCGTATAAATAAACATTAGTTTGTAAATATAATTTAAAACTAAAATTAATAACGTAAGTAATAAATATCTTTCCTTAGAGTAGTGTTTAAACCATGAAACAATCGCCATCATCTGAAAATGTACATGTAAAAAACAACAATTATTTATTCGAGAATGATATTTTACAAATAACTAAATATTTTAAATGATCGAATAAAATAACATAATTAACAAACATGGATAATATGCAAACTCAGATGCGTTAAACAATTTACTACCAACGTTTTTTAGCTCTAACACGCGGTCAGGTGATGGTCGATTGATGACCAGTTCCTGGCTGACTGATGTCACAACATCTGCTATGGAGGCTGCACAAATGAGCCTGATTTCTCCTGATGGAAGATGCCGAGATGAAAAAGGGATGTTGATGACAGATGATGATGATTCTAGTTGATCGGAGTGTCGGACAACTTCTTGAGAATCGCGAAGTGTCCCTGAATCTATCTGAAAAATGATGAGCTGGTTTCATATATGAAATTTTAAAGTTGATATAAAAAGGTTGAAACAGTACAATGATTCTTAATATAGTTTGATATGCTCACAAATGATGTCCCATATTTTTTTTCAATATTTCTGAACCCTGACTCCTTTGTCAAAGAGTGTCTCCATTCCAAGAGTAAAGACTTCATTTTGAACAAATAATGGTTTTTGAAACTTGTAATTATATTTTTACCCATTCAATATATTAGGAAATTTTTATAAAAAATCTCAGTGAAAAGGATGGCACAGTTTTAAAAAAAAATGCATGCATATAATATGTATATTATATAATATATTTACAGATTCAATATTATCAATTTTTTTGCTCTCTTGTTTATATAATAACAAAAACAGGTTCAAGACATAGCAATGAAGTAACACCTAGCATTTACTTACTTATTTATTTTTTTATACAATACAAAACATAAATCGAATAATTCAATCTCTCTTTTGAGCGCTAATTACGCATATAATCAAACTTAAAGACAATTCATTGAAAAATATTGAAGCATAAAACTTTATAGTTAAAGGTAAACAATATTTTTGCTTATATTTTATTTCTTCATTAATACTCTTTCTATGATTTTTTTTTTCTAAAATTTATTTAGGTGTTCTAAAATATTTGGACTTGGCTTGTATAATTGCAAAGAGTTAAATTAAACGAACTTTGTTGTCTTTGTGAAAATAACTATTTATTAGGTAATTACTACAGTCAAACCCCGCTATAGTGAACACGGTTTATAGTGAACTCCCGGATATAGTGAACGAAATGTTCGGTCCCGTGCCTTGTAATGTTATTTTTTGTGGATATGGTGAACCAAAAAAGTAAGGAAATTGGATATAATGAACTTTTTTCTGTCTTCAGTTGATTTTTTTTGTAATAATTTTGAAATTTCTACTTCAAAATAAATTCATGTACCGATTTTTAAAATGATTTATAGAGGGGAATGTAGCGATAAGCATTTTTTTCTTGTTTTCTTCTTTTATCTCACTTTCCCATCCCTAAGAAAACCAAGCAGATGTCTCCAACTCAGGAAGATGATGCACCTGTAAGGTGTCAATGGGATCAATATGCATTTTCTGTCAGAGGGAATGAGTAATTATTCATTATTGGTCAAAGGGTGGAACACTAACATTTGTTGATAAAACCCTCATTTCAACTCCTTTTTGCTCTCAGTTCAGTTAAAAAAATCCTGCAAACAAATGTCTCAAATTTAACTATGGCGAGCAGTAAACGTAAAACGTTCTCCATTGATGATAAAATGATGGGCATAATCAGAAAAAATTGAAAATGGATGCAATCAAGTTGATATTTGCAGGGAATATAAACAATCCAAATACATATGTAACATATGGAAAAATAGGCAATTAATAATTTCTGCTCATGAAAAAAAAATTAGATGGCTGAAAAAAGCAGATCACAAAGATAATGAAGAAGCATTACTGAAGTGGTTCACCAATCGAAGTATCTGGTGAAATGTCGATGAATTTGGTAAGCGATTTTATGAGACTACTTTTATATGCTCGAATGGCAGGTTAGACAGGTTTAAAAAGCGGAATAATAGAAATTCAGGAAAAATTATCTGATAGTCAAGAAGTGTTTCCATATCTGATGTTGAGGATTGCTCATCAGCTAAAAATTACAAATTTTTTGTTGCACGCAAGATGAAGAGTAATGAAAAATAACACATTTTTTGCTATTACATAATATTTTTCAGTCATTTATTTGAATAATGTGCAATAAAAGGGAGGAGTTTGGGAGCCATTAGTTAAATTGCTTGAGTAACGGATATAGTGAACTCCCGGTTATAGTGAACCAAAATTTCGGTCCCTTGAAAGTTCACTATAGCGGGGTTTGACTATTACTATTATTTCAAGAAATATAATAAGTTATTGTTATAATAATTTTTTTTTATTTAGCATTATTTAAGTAGTTTAATATAAGCGTTAAAATAAGTTATTTTTTGTGAAATCCACGCAAACATGCATATTTTATTTCAATTAATCTTATTTTATTTCAATTAATCTTATTATATTTTGCTTATAAGGTAAAAAAATGCATTTTCAGAATTTAAGAGAAACACGGAAACTTAATTAAAATTAGTCTAATTAATTTTAAATGGAATAAAGATTTAATAATTTTAAAAAAATGAATAAAATATCGAAGAATTATATAAAATGAGATCTTTTTTAAGGAATTAATATTTTTAAGCTCTTCAAATAAAAACAGACTGCCGAAAAATAACGCCTAAATGCATTTTAACTTTGAATTAATTAAAATAAATATCAACTTAATTATTAATATGAAATATTTCTGCCTAATCCGTGGATTTTGTTTACCATGGAGAATGATGAAATAAATGTTTTTAGAATACCAAATTAAGATTATAAATATTAAATAAATTTTCAATTTACATTCGTCGCTTTTACAAGTAAATCAATCATATGAATTTTTTAAACCTTTAATTTCAAAATTGAAAAGCTCGGTGAAAAAAGGCTTTAAGTAGGCTTTAGTGAATTTAAGACTATCTACTTTTTAAAATATAAAAATATTGTGGAAAATGCTTAAAAAAATATAAGTGTAAATAAAAGAAGAGGTTGTATAGAAGAGATATACCGGTTTTCGTCAATTTTTTTATCGGCTGTTCAGTGCCAAGTAACACTCATTTATGCTCGACGCAACTATATTCAGAATTAAAGTAAAGTAACCTAAAAATTATTCCTATACTAGGTGAGTACCTGTTCCTCGTACGGGGTGAGAAAAAAAAGATAATGATGAATACTGTACTGAACAAACAGTATAGAACAACACAACAAATATACCATACACAAGATCTATACCAACACAGTTAATGAAACTTACTTAATTCCAATATTTTTGATTCATTAATATATTCTGCCAGGTGACTTTACATTATTAGATTAGGCAAAACACGTTTTTAGCAGTTCATTCCGCCAAAATAAAGATGAACTGTATTCAGTATTATTTGGCATGATGTTGTTGCTCGACGTTAACTTTTAGAAAGTCAAAATTTACCGAAAACAATCAATTTTCTACTGTACTTATTTTTATTTATTTGGTTTTTAAGGGACTGTAAAAACTCTTTCCGCTGTATTTATATTAAAACTGCCTTGTACTAAGGTAGTTTTAATAGGTATCCAATGTACTTATTTAATGCATCGTTATTAACTAATAAAACTTACTTTTTTGTGAGTTATATCTTGTACTAGCCCGGGGAGAGGGAATTTCGATTTTAACCCACTTCCTAGGTTCCTTCCTTCCGCAAATGTTAGTAAGCCATGCCCACTTCAAATAACATTAAACGCGTGTGCGTCATTTAATATTTTTCATTACTGTAACGGCCGATTGTTGTAGTTTCAATCGATTTATACGCAACCATTTTTAAATTTTTTTGCGTATTTTTTTAATTGGTTTATATTACATGCAATCACTTTTAAAATTATTTACTTTTAATGCTTTTTTGCATAGACTTTCGATAGAATTTGATTTTGAATTTTTCTACTTCAATTCATATTATCTAATTAAGTTAAGTTAATAATTAAGCGATAATACTTTATCAGTGCGTATTAATCGGTGAGGAAAGAACCAATGAATTGGTGTACTAATGAATGAATGGCTTAATCTTTGGATGAGTTTACGAAAAAATAAAAAAAAGCATAAGTAAACTACAAAGAATGTGTAATATTACTTTTTTGTTTCTTGTAGTTTGGCAACAATAGTACTCATTTTGAATCAAGTTTGAGATGGAATGTTTGATTCCTATCACGGAATCAAGATCAGTGAATCAATCAATAAATCATTGGGTGAATTAGTAAATGACTTTTTGTTTGATTCCTATCACGGAATCAAGATCAGTGAATCAATCAATAAATCATTGGGTGAATTAGTAAATGACTTTTTGTAAAAAAAAAAACATAATAGTAATAGCATATTAATTTGTGGTATCTTAGTCGCCGCTCACATTTTTAAAATATACTGTTATTATTTATCGCAGTTTGACAGCAGCGTTAATAGAGAACCTGCAAATCGGAAAGAAGAATACGTGATTAGGCCCAACCATATGATTAAAATCACATGGCTGCGCATAATCACGTGTTTTTATTTGGCGGGTAAACGTTACAGTAAGCTTGGTTTATTATTACACTGAACCGATTTTCGGATCAATCAAATTTAATTGGATACCAGTAAGAGACGTCACGCGTGTGTCGATTCTGATTGGCTTCTATACGAATGCCACGATTTACCCACAATGACGTCGTTTGTAGGTATCCAATTTAACCCTCTGGTTCTAAAAAAATCAATGTTGACATATCTTCCACAGACTTTAATATACTTACCAAAACATCATTAACGTACCAACTAAGATTGGCTGCTGGTTTCGATTTTGCCGAAGAGCAAAGTAGAGTAAGGTTGTCACCAAATTCCGATACCTCGCCATAAATTTTGGGTGATGATTCTGGTGGAACTGAAAATAAAAGCAATTAAGTGTGCTTATTAATTTTTGACAAATAGTTCGTGAGAATAAAAAAATTTCTTATGTAAAGCCCTAATTTATTCTTTAAAGCAAACTAATTTCCAGAAAGCTGGAAATGATTTCGTTTCACTTTGAGATTCCCAAATAAGAATAGTATGAATTGGAGGTGGTTTCTGAAATGAACTAAACTTTTGAGAGCCAGAAACTGCTAAATTTTCAGCACTTCTTTAGTTTTTGCCAGATAACATCTTCATCATCAGATGACAGATGATCAATGCATCAGATGACGGATGGAAACGAATTCCTCACACGGCCCGCATCGACCACAATGCTGACGTAAATAATCCTCAGTGGTAGATGGATCATGGGTTAGATTCCTCCTACCATCAGGCTAACTGTGGGTGGTTTTCCTCTTTATGTAACGCAAAATGCAGGTTAGTTCCATCAGGAAAGTCCTCCACGTGGAACAAATTTCTCCCACTACTTGCTCCAAGATTCGCCTTGTCTTCTGGGTTGGGCTCAAAATTACAAGAGTACGGAGTTGAACATTAGTAGTTAAGCTCAAAAATTGGGTCGGGTGTTCAACGACAGTTATAAAATTTAAAAAAAAATGCATCATACGTAAAACTTAGCATATATCATATCAGAATTAAAGATCAATAAATTCCGCATCGAATAATATAATTAAACACTAAATTTGAATTAACGGTTAGGTTAGAATCAGTTATCAAAAATGAGTACAATTTTTCGCTTCGCTTAAAAAAACGTTACACTCACTTTCAAACGTCATTTAACCGTAAATGCCACTTTTAATAGATTTTTTTTTTTTTAGATATTTAGGTTTTAGAGCATCAATTTCTACTTTCAGAGAGCACCAAGTTTTACAATTTGCTCATTTTTGCGCATAAAAACCAAGCCAGAAAACAAGAAATAATTACAGTTCTTTTTTTCGCGCATTGTAGGAGGAGTTGAATTGGTTTTCTACTTTTAGTAAAGGATTAGCTGAGATGTTTAGGACTTGATCTCTTGTAGTATTCTTTTGTGACTAAAGTAACGTTTTCACGGTAACAAAATTAGGTATTTTTCCTTAATTTTGTTTTTAGAGAATACCCTGGTGGAAATAATATAAGTTATTATTCAGAAAATATACGTTTAGGTTACTTATACATTAACTAGTTGATTGTTACTATCTATTACTAATATAAATTTGGTTGCAGTGAAATGGGTCTCTCAAATCATGGAGATTCCAAATAATATAAGATCTGAATGAACTAATAAGGCATGCAATGGAAATTATTATTAATTATTACTAAGCATACAAAGGACCAATAAGCATGCAGTGAAATAATATGAAACAGAATTTTTTTCATTTAATTTATTCAAATTGATTTCTATTAGCTTGTCTTAGAATCACAAAAAGATTCTGTAGAACAAAAAACTTTCTTCCTTTTTTTTCATGCACTTTTTATTACATGAGTAGATATTTTGGTCAGATATACACTTTGTAAACAGAATTAGCATCTCAAAGTTACGCCACATACCTACTCTCCACACTTTCCCCCTCTCCGTTACCGTGGTTTCGGCAATCTATTTTTTTGCACGGCAGTAAGTTTCAATAAAAAGCATATATTATACAGGAGCGTATATATTATACAGTACACTATATAAGAGTATTGTATAATATATTATACAATACACTAACGTAGTGGGGAAAAAGTGTGACGAGTAGGAAATCACGTATTCTTGAGATGCCTATTCTACTTACTAATAGAATAGTGTGGCATAATATAAAAAGAAACTCATAAAATATTTCTAAATGTGCCTAATAAAGAAAAAAAGTTAAAATTCTCTGTTTTGTTTAGTTTTCTTGTAGCTTTTTTATTAATATCGTTTCTTCTTTCAAAGAAACTTATAATTAAAAACACAGAATGATGTTACTATAATATAGAATACACATTTAAATACTATGGAATTAATATATTATAAAAAAAACTAATTAAGAAATTTTTTTATCCTATCTTTTTATAAATATTTCAATTTCTTAATATATACTCGCATTTTATTTTTATAAAAAAAAATATTTAACACTAGAAAGACGGAAAATTAGTATATACCTATATTGCCCAAAAACAGTCAAAATGTCTGGATTGTAAATGCGTAAATAAATTTGTTTAAAATTAATTTTTATCATTTTTTATATTATTTACAGTTATATAACAAGTTAGTAGTAAATATCAACAATAAAAAAAATTATATCGTGTACAAAAAGTCACAAAATTCTAAGAAATTATGTCATTATTGGTTTTCTAATTGGAAATAAAAGCAGTTAAAATGACTTCCTTAGACAATCTAGTGTTAAAAGAACATTTTTTTTAAGCCAAAACTTTTTTAATTTCAGAAAATACATTTTTATAAAGTTTATAATTAATTTATTAATGAAGATATGACGAAGTGTAAATGATATTTTTGTGAGTTTAAAAACACAAATAACAACAAAGAAAATATAGCAACAACAGGAAGCAAAACATTTCATTATTTAAACAGTCTTATTCAATCACTTTTCAAATAATAATTATTAGTTCCAAACATAACATCCATGTAACTTGCCCATTACGTTCCTTCATGTAACATTTGTTTGCAATAAAAATTATCAAACGCAAACAAACGCGACAAGAAAAGCGACAAACTTTCTATTAAACAGCAACTTACTGTATACGATGACATTTCTATGAACTTGAACGCATCCGAAGTACGGCTCATCTGCAGAAACTTGACAAGTGTATTGGCCTTCGCTCTTCAATGTCAGATTTCGGAGATACACTGTATTAGGACTTGATTTTGAAAGCTGAAAAAACGAAAGCTTCATTTTTATGGAATAGACGCTTTAATGGAATTAGAAAATACATAAAATCTAATGTAATTCATAGAAAAACAAAAGTTTTATGATATAAATTTCTTTTAAGATCAATTTTAATATATGCTTGTGAAACCTGGACCATATCTTGTATACATGAGGTTTCGTTGGGTGCCTTTGAGAGAAAGGTCTTGTGAAGTATTTTTGGAGGAATTTAAAAATAAAATGGTGTCTGGCTTAGAAGAACAAATTTAGAGCTTCATCACTCATAAAATTAACCTGACATTATTAACTTTATTAAACTACAAAGAACAAAATTGACAGGTCACGTTATCAGAATGGATGAAGACCGTACCACAGAAAGAGTTTTCAATGCCAGACCAGTTGGCACACGAAAAAAAGGCAGGCCGAATTTAAGATGGATAGATGGCCTGGAAAAAGACCTTTTGGTCTTAAAAACTAAAAATGGGAAAACGCTTGCAGGAAAAAGGTTGGCCTGGAAAAAACTTCTTGAGAAGGTCAAGACCCATCCTGGCCTGTTGAGCCGTTGATGATGATGAAATACTCAATGCATTATTTTAAACTAGGAGGCTCCGCCCCCTGCTCGCCAACCCCCGAGAATTGCTACGCAATCCTATGTGGTTCACGCCGTGAACCATGGCTCGCTGCGCTCGCTCGCCAATGAACACAATGTTCTAGCACAAAGACTTAGTATATTGTCATCAAAGACATAGTATTTTATCATCAAAGACGTAGTATTGTACTTATGTAGAAGAATTCTATCAATTTAGATTGTACATGGTGAAAAAATCAAAACATTAGCTAAATGAAAGACATATTAGCAAAATAAATTATCAAATATTGCAGTTACTCACCTAAATTCAACTAAATGTGTATAATAAATTAGTTAGTGCTAGAAATTCTGAAAGTTTTAGAAAAAAATTTCATTATTTAAAAATATAAACTTTAAACCCTAACTTTTCCTTGTGAGATAATAACCCTCAAAAAGTCTTTCATTTTCAAGAACACAAAAATTTGTTTTATCGTCAAATGAAATATTTTTTGGTGATCAGCATTATTGAAATCAATTTCTATATTAATTAACATTTGTGATAAAGTACATAACATTTTAGAACAAAATAAGGATGTTGTTTTACATACAATAAATTAAAATGCATGACTGTTAGCATTACCCGAGAAATACCACGTGGAGGTCACCATGCTGCATTTCTAATCTGGGAGTTTTGATTTTGGCAGTTCCCCTTACCTACTGCCAATAGAAGTTTCAATTAAATTTTTTCCAAAAAACATTTTTTTTTCTGCAAAGCTCTAAGAAATTAACACTAAGCATTTAGAATTTCTTTGAAAACACAATTATAGATTTGGCATCTTGGAGCAATTACTGAAAGGCTGTCAAATGACTTAACTCTTGACAGGCTAACATAAAGTTGTCCATGACTAAAAACTTGTTTAGTCAATACTAAACTGATTTTCTCAAAAGTCTGACCTTGTGACTTATTTATAGTCATGGAGAAGGCCAGCCTAATAGGAAATTGTTTTCTCCTAAAAGAAAACGGCATGTTGTAATCAGAGGGGATTAGAGGTATTCTCGGAATGAAAAATGTACCTGCTTCATCATCATCAATCAGTTTAGCTTCAATTAAATTATGCTGCAAGTTTGTAACAATTAATCTAGTGCCATTACAGAGTCCTTTAGATGGCATTAAATTTTATTGTCATGTTTTTAGGGCATGAATCTGAATTGAACAACCTGACAATGCTCACTCTGGTTATTGTTTCCGTTTTTAAAAGCGCTATATGTTGAGCCACCTGAGTTAGATTTGGCATGTGACATTTTTAGCAGCAATCATTGGTCGATATTCTAACGTTGCCATTCGGGGAGTTGTAATGAGGCTTTTTTTTTGGTGCCGTGTAAGAGAAATATATATATAGATTTGAAGAAAATTAAGTTTCTTACCCCCCCCCCTAAAAAAACCGTGACATATTGTACTGAAAATTATTAATTAAAACCTTTTGCATGCGTAGCAATGTTTGATATAATGGAAATTAGGATGAGAGTTCTAGAGAAAGTTGAAACTTAGAATAATTTAATATAATTTTTATTTATTTTGCTAGATTAAAATAATGTATTAATTGCCGTTATGGTAATGGAAATGAAACACTTTCAGATTATCAAATAATAGCAAATTAATAAACGCAAAAGCGCTTAATAAGACTCAAAACCATCAGTTTGAAAGATAGTAGTGATAGATAGTAATGTATATTGAAACGGAAGTTCTGAATATTTACCTGTATTAAACATTAACCTATGTAATAACTAAAATTAACTAAAATTTTCTCTAAAATATAAAGAACCACTAGGCGCAGTAAAATAGAGAATGGTCTAAGATGAAATCCTAATATTATAATTTTTACTAAAAATGATATTTTCATTTTTAATATACAGACAGATAAAATGTCCGAAAAATGGTCGATAATTTGAAAAATCAATTCAAGTAAAAAGAATCCATAGTTATACGGTTTGTCATCTTTTTTGGTAACCAGGATTTATTCTCACCGAGTTTAATACATACGTCAACATATACTGCGGCTCATTGAATTATCATGAGACAATGTTTTCTGTTATGTAGGCCATTTTAACATAAATATTTGCAAAAAGCGTTAGATGGTTGTTTTGGAAAACTTTTTATAATTTTCTAAATTATCTGCGCCATCTATTGTCGAACCTCAAACTCATTATCAAACGTGGGAAGAATAATTATCTAGTCTCTTAAGCAGAACACAACAAATCGTAAATTATTTACAGCTCTTTTAGTTTTCTTCCATGGGTTTTCTAAATCACTGGACTGGCCATTTTTAGGGTAACAGCTAAAATTTAATGATATACGTATCAAAAATTTAATCATGCGATAATTTTTGAGTGTTTTTTTTCTACATGCTATTGTTTGGTATTACTAAATTATATTTATATAATGGTTATACAGTTATATTATATTAGATATAGAATGAAAATTGTTTCCTTCCATGCGGTTGCGGAAAGATTTTATGTTCTGCAAATCTGCAGATAAATAAAATATGTGTTTTCCTTTCCAAAACCAACCCCTTGGCGAAAAATAATTCTCACAGCTTGCAAAATATACAGAAAGAAATAAGGTATTTCAAAAGAAAAAGAAATCTGCAGAATAGCTGGTATGGTGAAAGCTATATAGTCGATTTCTTTCACCCTGCTCACAGCAATGACGAAAACTAGAAGCGAGATTTTTCTTCGACATTTACTAAGAAAGCTGACTTAAGGTTATGTAAAGAAATCAACAGAGTGGAAGATCAAAATTCCGAAGGGAAACAAAAAATGGTATTTCTTTTATGGTTACAGATACACCAAGCAAGAGAGAACATCAAAATATCTCTCTAATCGATGGCATAAAGAAGAAATCTTTTCCTTTTTGAAAAGTAGACAGATAGATAAACGAGAAAAACACTTAAGGCATAGAAATATTTCTTTGTGGTTTATTATAATAAAAACATTTTTAGAAATAAATATTTTTGAATAGTTAACTGGATGGAATTGTATTTTATGGGGAACAATCAAGTCAATCATCAAATTTTTGGACTGATTGATGTCTTCATATTGATGATTGATGTCAAGTTATCATAGCCTACTTAAAACATTGAGCAAAAGTCCCCTTAAATTGTAACATTTACGTCAGCAACTTATTTTAATATTTACACAGAATGTTAATTTTTATATTTATTTTAATATTATACGTTTATTTATTTTAATATTATTATGCTTATTTTAATATTTATTTAGGACGGGACGGTGCTTAATAAATATTTTTCGAAAAGTGAGGAAAATAAAACAGCAAATCTATTGAAATAAGACAAATCACAGTTGAGGAAAGCCGATGAACGAAAAACCAAAATTTGTTTGACTGTGGGAGAGAAGAAAAGAAGAGCTGATAGTCGATAGTTAGAAGCAACTAGCAATCAAGTTTTGATGGTCCGTGCACTTGCTTTCCTCAAACAGTGATTTATTAAATTTCGGTAAGGTTTTTGTTTTTCATCTCTTTTACAGTACAGTACTTTTGCTAACCCTCTATGTTGTTCCGACATAGGAATTACGATATAATTATATCAACCAGCTGTAAGCGTGTCCATTAGCTCAGTTGATTTAGAGCAGTGTTTCTTAACCTTTTTGGTATAATGAACCCCTTTTAAAATTTTTTAAGACGTCACGGACCACCCCCTGTGAAAAAAATTATTGCAAAAAAACATCAATTATTGGAAAACATTTAATTTTATTATTTTAATAGTATACAAAATTTTTAAAATTTAAATTTTTAATGTGAAAGTTACTGCTGCTTTTCCTTAATTAATAAATTGGATTGGGGGATGGTATTCGACAAAGCAACGCGCATATCATGTTCAACATTCAATCGATTTCGATGTTTTGATTTTATTGTCACAAGTGTGGAAAATCCCGCTTCGCAAAGATTCACTGTAGCAAACGGAATTATAGCTGCCATAGCTCGCTTTACAAGCAATAGGTAGGCTTCCAAACATTTTAAAAATTAGGAGTAGTCAGCGGACCCCCAAGATATGACTCATGGACCCCTTAGGGGTCCATGAACCACAGGTTAAGGAATCCTGATTTAGAGCATCGAGCAAGCAACAGAGTGGGTTTGATTCCTCATTGGCTAGTGTTTTACAATTATATTCACCGTCTACAATTTTTGGATGATCGTTATTGTTGCAAAATTTTATTGATGACTTAAATAACGTATTAATATTTGTAAAAGTAGACTGATTTGTATTTGAATTTCTCGGGCCGGGCAATTCTGACTCAGCCTTTCATCCCTTCAGTGGGCCGATAAATGAGTACCAAGCATGCTTGGGAACTAAACACTGGGGGTTCCGCTTTCGGCTGACCACCTGACCGGAACATCTGCACCTGCACTCCAGAGCCCAAGGTTAAGAAAACTGAGATGGGCAGAGTAGGTCTTGGCCCTCTATGGGCTGTCGCGCCTCTGAGTTTAGTTAGACAGATTTGTATAAGCTTTTATCTTTTGCGGTAAATGCAATAATTTGTCGATGGGGGTTCATAAATCAGAAATAATAATGATGTAAGCTCTTCCTCGCGTATCAGTGACAGTAAAACAATTAAAATTGAAAATGAAAATAAAAGTTAAACACGTCTGGTACATCAAAATACTTTACAATCTCTCTAGTTTTACATAACAATGACGACAAATCAAAGTTTGTTGTCAGTACCGAATTAACAATGATGAGAAAAGGTTAGAAAAAATTAAGGCTCAAATTTACTTAAAATACGGAACGAAACCTAAGACAAAACATTATAAAATAAAGTAATTTAAAAAAAAAATTTATCGTTTTGCGCCCGAAAAAGTAAGAAAGAAAATATTGGGTGTCACTTATAAGAATCAAGTTGACAAAATGTAAGTTAATTTCCCGGTTATCATGTTTATTTTATAAAAAGCTGTGTTTTGCTAGGATTTTTTATAAAACTTTTCAAGAAAGCAGTTAAAAAGTTGGAAAACTTGGTAATCACATCAAATTTACCACGAATTTTTCATTCGCTTTCTTTTTAAATTTTTTTTAGAAATTGTGGCAACACATTTTTGATTAAACTTTATATAAAATGAACACAAGATCCAGAAAATTAATTGAGAGCATATCAACTTGATTCTTATATGCCAAAACCATTATATAGTTTCTCACTTTTTCGTGCATAACCATAAAAAAGGTTGCTTTAAAAAAAAATTCCTAGCCTAAATATTAATTTGCAACCCTCAATGTGTATGCTTTTTGTCTTAATTTTATAAGGATATTTAATAAAATGAAAGGGTTGGAAAAAACACGGTAAAAATTTTATTCTCTTACAAAGTTTATTCGATATTTTTCTACAATTTAAATGTTTTTGGCATGAATATGTTACCTAATAAAATATGTCCAATGCGCACAATGGATCGCTTTTTAAGTAATCTGTAACCACTACCTTAAAAAAGCGTTATAGTCGTTGTTAGTATTAGGCGGGGGGTAATTCAGTTCATATCAAGAAACAAATAACAAATAAAATAACAAAATGCGATTTTTTTTTAAACTATAAGAAGTGCATATTTATTCAATTAAGGGTCGTAGTAACTCACAGTATATAGCATTTGCTTCCTAATGAGGTAACTTAGGTTCGAATTCGAGCAGTGGCTGGCAGCTCTCGGCCTGCACCGATCACAGTTCTCACAAAAAACAGAATCCCCTTATCGTCGGTATAACCGTGGGAGGTTTTTGCTCTTTGCGTAATGCAAATGTCGGTTAGGTTCCTCAAGAAGTCCTCAACGAAGGTTAGTTTGTCCATATACTTGATCCAGACGATCTCTTGTCTTCTGGGTTGGGTTCAAAATTAAAAAGTTAAGGGATTGAACATTGGTAGTCGTAAACTCAGAATCGGGCCAGTTCTTAAACAGCTGTAATAAATTAAAATAAAATCATTCTTTTAAGCTATTATATTCATTCCAAAATATTTTTTCTAGTTCATTTGGGACGGAGTTGTTTACTCTGAGAATACTCAACGAGAAATCAAGAGAGGAAATATAGTTCCAAATCTCCAACAGTTTCAGTGGACTTAATCGTTCGTAACACTTTCCCATAGATATCAGTATCTTGTTGAAGATCATAAATAGTTTTCTTCTATAAGTGTAATATTGTTTTTTTTACAAGCTTAACAGATAAGATAAAAATAAATAAAAACAGATAAGCAGAATATGATAAATCTTACGTCGACATCGAGTCCTGGTGCTGGGAATGACATGTATTGAGGTGAGAGGCTTGGAAAGAATCTAAAAAATTCCACTTTATCTTTATACCACTTGACGGAATAGAGCTTTTCTTTGCCCAAATCGTAAAAACAAGTCAAGATGACAGAATCACCGGGTACCACCAGAGAAGGAACTTCGAATCTTGTTATTTTTAGACCCAGGCTTATTATCGGAAGAGTTGCTGCAATAAAATTTTTTTCTCTTACAAAAAAAATATTACTTGAAATAACATTTTTTTTAAATAGAATTTAAATGATGTTGCTGTCGTATGCCTTTAGGGTAAATGGCCAAGTTTCCATCTATGGCCAGGAATTCGACTTTTGCCACATACATACGTCACAGCCCGTTTATGGAGCGGACCCAGTCATACATCCATTCATTCATTCATTCATCCACAGATCATAATTTTGACCTGAACCAGAGAACGATAAATCTCCAATTCAGTACCCCCAGAGGCATGATTTGTAATGGAAACATGGAGGACTTTGTGAGCTGACAGATTTAACGTGTACCAATAACCATTTACTACACAAGGAGTCTTCGGCCAGCGGGGATCGAACTCACGCCGTCTTAGATATGGGCCCAACTCCCTACCAAATTCAAATAAATATAAAAATTATTGGGGTTTTACTAGAATGTACAGTGCAGGGGCAAAAAAAAAAAACGGACCACGCTAAATAACTTTTGATTTAATGATCGGATCTTCAGGGTCTAGGACTCAATCTTTATGATTTGAGGGAGTAGTCTCAAATATGCTAACTAATTAGTACAGTAGATATTTTAAGTTAGGAAAACAGACACACAAACCTTGAACCTCATAATGTTAAATTTATTTTTTGTGTATTTCGCCATATCTCGAGAACTTTTTTAACGAACTAAAAAATTTTTGATCACAATTATATAATTCGTTTATCCAAATATAATTCCATGCTAAAAAAATAGCTTTTAATAAATAAAAATCACTTTTCATTATTTTATTTAATATTACTCGAAACATTTTTGTCTAGTAAGGTAAACAATTTTAACATCATTTTAAGGAAAGTAATTTTACGTGGCAAAATACAAAATTTGAGCGAAATTTGTCGAAGGAATCGAGGAATCCTGAGGAATCGAATTTTTAAGAAACCTTATTTTTAAAATTCGATTTTTCAGGAACTATTCGACCGATTTCGTTTAAAACTTGTATTTTATCTTGTAAAATAACATTCTTTAAAATGATGAAAGAAATTGCTTACCTTGGAATTCAAAATTGTTTCGACTATTATTAGATAAAATAATAAATGATTATTAAAAGATATTTTTTTGCATGGAATTATATTTGGATAAACGAATTATATAAAAAAATGCAACATTTTTTCAGTTTGCTTATAAAATTCTCGAGATATGGCGAAATACGCAAGAAATAAAATTAACATTAATGGGTTCCAAACTTTGGACCGCGCCCCCGACCAAACTATAACATATTTCCCAGATTGCAGCTACCCCTTACATTTTAGGGGTCGAAAATTCAAATCCGTCAAAAAGAAGGAAAAAAAGGTATGTTTATTCAGAGAGAGTAAGTTTTTGTGTCTGTTTTCCAAACTTAAAATATCGTCTGTACTAATCAATTAACATATTTGAGGTCATCCCATTAAACCATTAAGAATGGGACCCAAAAAGTGAAGATCCGATAACTAAACAAAAAGTTTTTTAGGGTGGTCCGTTTTTTTTATTTTGTGCAATGTACATTTTTGAAAAGTGGACTAACTGGTTTCCGTTACCTGTTGGTAATAAACAAATTAAAATCTTTTAAATTGGTACAAAATTGTTAACAGTTTAACAAGGGAAAAAATGGCTGAGTTGCATGCATCCATTAGTTATTTACCGTTAACGATATCATTTGGATGAGAAATGTACTTTAAAATTACTAAAATTCAAATACCCATATTTATATATGTGTCACGGACAATGTAAATAATTGGGCATTGTTTATAATGCCCGGACAATTTAAAAAGTGCCCAAAAGGATATGACAAAATGATAAATTATGTTGCAGTTATTACATTGCCCAGTCATTATGTATAATGCTAAAAGTCAAGTGGGCAATTTGTGTCACACACAGCCACAGGGTGTCTTGGGATATTCATCCACTTTTAGATGCACCTGGATAATTTTTTTTTTAATTTTTTCCATCACATGAGCTGTATAAAGCAACTACTTCAATTACTCTTATCAAGCACGGTTTTTTTTTTTTTTAATTTCAAAGCAATAATTTCGGTATCAGTTTAAAATTGATTCAAACGCTTTGTTTAATTTTTCTTAAATATTTAAGCTACAGCAAAAGTGGCACTAGACCTAGTATATATTTCGGACATTTACCAAAGGTCTAGTCATACTAGGTCTGGTTAAGTGCCATTGCCCGGTATACATTTGCCCGGTATATCCTACACTGATGTTTTTTTAAGGTCAAGTGCCACTGCCCGGTATACATTTGCCCGGTATAGCCAACACTGATATTTTTTTAAAGTCAAGTGCCATTGCCCGGTATATATTTGCCCAATACTCCAAACACTGATGTTTGTTCTAGTCTATCGTCAGTAAGTATTAAAATATGGAATAAATGTAATTATATCCACGAATAAATTAGTATCAAATTGGATGTAATAAATATTTCGGACATTCACCAAAGCGACTAATTTGATTGTCAACATTCACCGGAGAACATTGGCCAGCCAGAATCACGCCACACGCACGTGGTTGTCCCATTGCTGTCAATTAATCAAAGTGCCCAAAAAAAAAATAGCGGTATTTATAATGACCGGGCAATGTGAGAAATTATCGTAAAGTAATTCAAATTTATCAAATTGCCCAATTTTAATGGTCATTATTCATAATAACTAAGCATTATGAATACTGACCTATATAATTACTTTGCCCGTAACATATGTATTTTTCAAATACGGCCGTGATCAGTTTCAACAGTCAGGTTTTTAATGTTTTATATATTTATTCAATATTGTAATTTTAATAATTTTATTCAAACTTAATTTGAAAATTATTCTAGATAAATTATAAATAAACTTGTAAAAAATAAAATTGTTTTACCCATTACGTTATCTTGCTCGTCTTTCTAATGAACCTCTGCTGATGAGAATGTAAAATAATTATAATTTCATTTGAATATTTGATGTATAGAAAATAAGTGAAAATAAATTTTAAAACACAATTTCTGCCAGACGTTTGTGGGTATTACTTGATAAAAAGCTCATCAGAATAAATTTATATTATTATTATTTAATTACTAATATATTAGGATCATACTTTTTCAACAACAAAAAATTGTTCGAAACCAGACGATACTAGAATAATATCAATAACAAAAAGGAATATCGATAGTATATTCCTTTATATAGGCATAATATTTTATCTTGATCTCTGATCCTTTATAATTTATTGATAGTATAGAAGCATTAATGCTTTTTTTTTTAATATCTTTCCTAAATGCCAGTCATTATTTTACTTTCATTTGCAACCGTAAAAATTTCTATTTTATAAAATTAAAACTTGTTTTGATAAACTATTTATATTTATAATAAAATATTAAAAAATATGATGCGTTCTTAGATTAATAATTTGACTTCATAGGTCGTACTAAAATTATATAATTCTATAATAATATACAAAAAAACAATAAACAAATAATAGGCTAATATCGATTAAAAGAACAAAAAATAAATATTAATCAGTCAATTCGCTATAACTCGAAGTACGATAACTCGAATATTACTATAACTCGATTTTTTTATGAGGTCCCGACCCTTTTATCTTCAATTTCATGTTAATTATTCTCGATTACTCGAATATTACTTCCTTTAACTCGATTTTTTTTGGATCTTTTGAAGCAAGAAAAAAAACCTAGGAGCTGATATCTTGTCCCTTCCTTTGCAACACACACACCATGTCTTTCGCACTATTCATGGAGAAGCTAAAGCTGTCCCTCTTGAAGTATGTGAACAGTGGTTAAATGAAACGTTACCAAACTTACTTCAAGGATGCAGTTAAAATGATGTTTTCAATATTGATGAAATGGGTTTATTTTTTAAATGTCTTCCAAATAAGACTATGATGTTTAAGGATGAAAACTGCTCAGGGGGTAAAATGAGCAAGGAACGTTTGACTGTCCTAGTTGGAGGAAATGCGTCTGGGACAGAGAAATTGCCCTTACTTGCTATCGGAAAATACCGAAATGCCCGATGCTTCAGGAATGTAAAATCGTATCCTTTGGATTACAAGTCTAACAAAAAGTTTTGGATGACATCAGTATTATTTGAAGACTATGTAAGAAAATTGGATTGGAAATTCTTCGCTAAGAAACGAAAGCTGATACTCTTTATGGATAAATGCACAGCGCATAGTGATCTACCTAATTTGAAAGCAGTAAACTTGCAGTTTCTCCCGACAAACACAACAGCAAAATTGCAGCTGATGGACCAGGGTATCATAAAGTGCTTCAAACAGTCTTATCGTAACTGGCTTGTCAGAAAAATGATCTTAAATATTGTAATCATTTAGAAGGTTTGTAATTAATAAGCATTAATTAAATAATCCGACAATATTTTGAAAGTCCAAAACCGAAACTAACGGTAAGTCGAACTTCCGATATGTCGAAGTTTTTCGTCAGTCCTATCAGGTTCGAGTAATCGCGAATCCACTGTAGTTATACCTTAAATGAAAAAATTAAATACAAAAATGAAAGAAAACAAATCACGATGAGAAATCATTAAATAAAAGCGCTGAAACTCAATCAAAAATAAAAATCAAAGTGTAAAAAGAATCGGTAGAGGGGAGAGAAGGGGAGGGAATAGACGAGATTCTATTTGAAATACAATAGCTGAAAGAAAAAAAAATCATATTAAATTAATAAAATAACATCAAAAGGGATAAATAAAAAGTAAATTAAAGCAAATAAAGATGTTAAAAGAATTGCTAAATTTCAGTTTCTATTTTTGAGAGTTTAAACAAACATTTTTTAACGTTAAACTTACTTAAAAACAAAAGCGTTTCGTATAGCATGGAGGATATCGGTAAAAATGTTTAATTATCCAAGATTAGAAATCATTTCAATTTTCTTCTACACAGTTCCGAAACGTATCTTGAAATTAGTACTTGAAACCTGAAAAAACAATAATAATTATTAGTAAGTCTAAAAAATATTATCAGTGATAGTTCATGAAAGTATGCTGCTTCGTCTTCTTTTATTCTATTTATAATGTTTAAAAATACTTAGTCGTTTATAAAAAAAATAATATTATAATTAATTGAAAAATCTTCTTTGATTCAAATGAAAAAGTATCATATGGGGGATTTTTTATCCAAATATTCATTTTTAAAACTCTATAGTAGTAACTCTATATTTTGTAAGGGGTTTGCTTTTTAATGCAAAAGCCTATGCTTGGTAAAATGTTTAATGTATACAAATTTAAGCTAAATTGAAATCGCGAAAATCTCTCTCTCAATATATATATATAAAAAAAGAAAGAAATCCTAGGAGCCGACGCAGCCGCTGTTGTTATAGTTGTTCATGGTGTTTAGCTAGATTTTTCAACAAAAAATAAGCACCTTTTAAGTACTTTTTAAGCACTCAGAAAATATTTTTAAGCACGTTCCAAAAAAAAATCATAATTAGGATCTGTGCAGTAATAAAAAAAATTCCTATCGTTGAAAATTCTTAATTTATAAACATAAAATCAATATAATTCAAGAACTTTACATAATCTTGATAAAATGATACCAATGTGATAAATATTGCAGAGAAAAATGTGAAAATCATGCATTTCTCATAATATAGAACGACAATCGACGCGGCAAATAAAAAATCTCTTTTTAAGAGATAAAAAATTAAGTACTTTTCACAAACCCCGAATAAAAAAAAGCACCTTTAAAGGCTTTTAAAAAACGTAAATCAAAAATAAGCACCTTTAAGCACTTTTTAAAAACGCTACGCACCCTGTTGTTTGACTTGCTGTGTTACATTTTGTTTTGCTGCACAGAAACTATAAGACTTGGAATTACGAAAATTGGTAGAAGACTGTACAGGAAGTTTTTTTCCCCCAATGGTGGAGAAAACAATAAAATACAACAAAGAAGAACAGTAAAAGAAAAACTGAAGTCATTTCCCCAGAAGCTCTCTCGCACGCAAATAAATGTACAGTAAGTACGATGCAATAAAAAATTAATATTCAATAATTAGTTTGTGAATTAGTTATTGTTAAACTAGATGTAAACTAGATACGCTGGTTACTCTAAAGGCCACAGGATTGCCTTATAGTAGAAATGTACAGTTCGCGGGAGAAAAAAAAAAGAACCACCTTGTATAACTGATAATGATCTCATTAACCTTGCAATCAACCTGGTAACCTTGCAATCATTATGGTAATAAATAGATTAAAAAAATTAATACTTAATTATAATAAAAATTAAATAATTGGCAATGCGTAGATGAAATTTAATTACTAGTTTTTAAAAAAGGTTTAGTGAATTTGAATCTGATTTTCAATTTATAAACAAAAAATATGTATATTTGTTTCGTTCAAAAATACATGCTGCTCATTGTGATGTTTCACTATAATTAATAACTATTAATACTTTCTAAAAAAACTGTTTACTTTTTTCTTCAAAGATCTCTTTAATTTCGAGTATTCCAAAAATTATACTTAATTACGTATTTTTATTCATAAATATTAAGATATTTATATCAGAAAAGTTCTAATTGTGTGCAACATTTAATCATAAAAATTCTAATCAGTGAAAGATTAAATATTGTCCTGTTTTGTTGCTAAAATTACTTGAATTAACACAACTTACACAATGTGTAAAACATTCTTAAAGAAATGACTAAAGGCTTAGCTGGATAAAAATGGCAAAAAGAAAAAGAACATGGAAGTCGGAATGTTCAACGCAATATGGAGCTCTAATACAGAAAGATTGATGTATATGTACTTTCAATAAAACACCGACGAAAGGTATAAAAATTCTAGGAAAGAAAGGTGTGAAAAAATTGCTCTCGAGGAGATAGTATCTAATCCTCTCTCGATGTAATCTAAGAAATAGACCAAATATTCCTGCTAGTACTTTTTGTGGTTTTCTTTTCCCTTTCTTGGTAAGAAATGCAATAGATATTGCGTGGAGCTTGTTCTTTAACGTATAATAACTTTTTTTTCTGTTTTCGGAAATACAAAGAAATGTATTTTAATTTGTGTTTAAAAAATTGCCTTATAATTAAAAGAATTTTTTTTTTCAAAAATTGATCGCCAGTCTGCAGAGTCATGTATTTAATAAATTATCTTCGTAGATAGTAAATTCTGAAGAACAAAACAGCGTGTTACTGATGCTAGTAAGATGCCAAGGAGTACAAAATAAAAATGAATTCTAAAAATAAAAATAATTTTGTAATTCGCATTCTTTTTATAGTCTATATTCTTTCACAATTTCATTCAAAAAATGCTACAAAAGTTTTTCGTTCTAAAAATAAATATACAATACTTTTTTGAATGAAATCAAGTATTATTACAAATCACATGAACGTGCTTTAAAGATTGTGTTGACAATGATGCACTTAATTTGTAAGGTTTATTTGCTATTTGTAAAGTTTGCCATTTTTTTTTAAAACTCGGCCATACGTAAATGAGTGTACGTGTTAAGTTGTTTGAGTTAACGGATTACACTTTAAGCAATGAAATTCCTTCTTTTGTCGATTCAGCAATAATTGAGCAATATTTTGTTAATTTTTAGAATCATTCCGTTACGAAATCACATGATTTGAGACGAAACGGTCACTCTCAAATGTGTGACGAAAATGTTTACTCACCTCGGAACCTTATCGCAATGCGAGAGATTACCAACTAGAATGAAGACTAGACTATCGCAATTAGAATGACCACATGAGCCGACCGGGCAGAATGGTGATCAAGGAGTACTCATACCAGAAAGATCCTGGATTCGAATCTCACTTTGAGCATAGGTGTTATTTCTCTCTCTGTTCTATTTGTCTTTCTTGTGTTGTTGGGGTGACGTTGATGCACCAACATGGTGCCCACGAAAATTGATCAACATCACCGCCAGTTAAACAATACGATGTGTCAAAAATATAAAAAAATAGAATGACGAAATATTTCCTTACTTTTGACTTTGACGAAGTTCTTTTCCTAGAAGAAATCGTGATAGTTACGTCACATTGACAAAATACTCGCTCGTAGCATTTACTAGAAAACTGTTTCGTCAAACGGAGAAAGTTTCGTGATATTTTTGTAACCATTTTTAACAGTGTACTTACACCTACGAAATTAAACATTAAGATAATTCCAGAACACCGATTCCGAAATTTTTATTCGAATTTTATTTTCAAAAATCTTTTTTCGAAAGTTCCTAAGAACAATTTTCGGAATAAAACTCATATAATAATTATCTACAAACATTGTCACTCATACAGCAAGAAATAAGACAAAGCTGCATGGAAAGAAGGGAAAGATAAATCCGTCTTCTCATTACTCACGATTTACTTCCAAGTGAAGGTGATTAGAGTTAATACATGGAGCTGAACTAAGGCGTCACCGTTTCCTCTGCAAGGAAAATGGTGGAATCCTTTTGTCCATCGGAAATAATAGACCAATATCTGGACCGGAATGACTTCTCATTTGTCTGGGATGACAAGTTCAGAAATCTCTTCCTTTCTGATAACTTACTGAACTTCTTCTCCGATATGTGCCTTTCAAAAGAGGCGGTCATTAAAAGAATAATTCTAGAACTATTTTTAATGGACGAGCGCGTTGCATCAAATTATGACGAAGAACTCAAAATGCTTAATATCTTGAATCAGCAGACGTTTTGAACTCTTCAATGATTTTTTTCTGTTTACCCTAGGAACTTTGAATTGATTAAATCAACTGTGTAAATTAAAAACAGAAAAAAAAACTATTTGCAGCTTCTTTTTTAATAAAAGAGACAAACAAGAAGGGAAAAAAAAAAGATTTCCTGATTACCTACCGAACTTCTATTCTGATAAGTGCCTTTAGAAAAAGGTGGTCATTATATTTAAGAACAATTCTGGCACTATCTTTACTGAACGTGCACGATACGTAAAATTATGACTGAGAACTCAAAATGCCAAATATCTTCAATCAGCAGACATTTTGAATTTGTGAAATTCTTTTTCTAGGAACTTGGAATTTATTAAATCAAACGTGTAAATTGAAAACAGCGGTGGAGAACTATTATGGTAGAGAACTGAAAACACAAAATATCTTGAATCAACTGACATTTTGGAGCCGCGATGGCTCAGGGGATAGAGCGTTCGCCTTCTAATTAGGCGAACCGGGTTCGAATCCCTCATCCGGCTTGCTGACCACAGTGCTGACGTGAAATATCCTCAGTGATAGACGGATTATTGGCTAGAGTCCCCTTGACGTCAGGTTAACCGTGGGAGGTTCTCGCGGTCTTCCTCTCCATGTAACGCAAATGCAGGTTAGCTCCATCAAAAAGTCCTCCACAAAGGCAAATTTCTCCCAATACTCGATCCAGGAGTTCCCTTGTCTACTGGATTGGGTACAAAATTACAAGGCTACGGAGTTGAGCATTAGTAGTCGTAAACCCATAAAATTGGGTCGGCTATTCAACGACGGTTATAAAATATAAAATAAAATCAACTGACATTTTGAACTCCTTAATGATGAAAAAAAATTCTGATTACTCTGCGAGCTTGGAATCGATTAAATCAACCGTATAAAAAGTTGCAAATCTGTGTTTACAACTTTCGATTTTCAATTGCTTTTGACTATTTTTCAATATTGCATTGACTATGTTAACGTTGTTTGAATTTAGTACTGACAGACGATTAGTTGCAATCATTCAATTAAACTATATTAATTAAACAGGTAAAAGAGGGAAAATATGTTAGTTATAAATAAATGCGAAGAAGTTGAAGAAAATTTAATTTAATTCAATAATTATTAATTGTATTTATTTCTTTAAAAACCGTCGAGATAAGTAAGTGCAAATTAAAAACAACATTTTTAAAAATATTTTGTTCAGTTATTTTCTCAAATTCAATTTGGTAGTTTCTCGTTTTTGAGTTAAACTCATTCAGTTGTTTTTCAAATCAAAATAAACAATATTTCCAACAACAGCAAAAGCTTGTTTTTCTTTTCTTTTCTTTTAAACCGCATTAGAGAAGTTCTTTATTGTATCACTAAATTTCTGTTTTGTTTTTAAAGCAAGTTTTATTGTTTCTGATGCTACGCTAAAACTCGCCTACCTGGCAAATGATTTTTCTACTTGAATAAACAAACGGAGAAGATACAGTGCCTCGAAATGAAGCGATATATTTGTTGAAGAAATGTAACATTATTTAAAAAGTACCATCACGTCCACAGAGAGGAAAGAGAAAAAAAAAATATTTTCCATTCTTTTCAATTCTATTCTTAAATTTCTTTCAATAACTATAGAATCTTTTCAGTTAACGTGAATAAAAGAACTAACAAAGAGGTGGTTATATTCTAAGAGTGTAAGGTATACTAAATTTAGTTGTTTTTCGTTAATAGTAGTGTTCATGGAGCATACTTATTAGTAATTTGTAAAGAATCTGCGTAAATAAATAATGTAAGTTGATTTTACAATAAAGAATATTGTTCAATGAATATATTCAATAAAGAATATATTTTTTTCCTTTTTTGAAGAGAAAAGTACAGTGTTGCAATATAATCTTTTTTTAATATTTATAGCAAAATAGCTTGAATTTAATTTTAAAATGACTAATTTTTCCAGAGATTTGAAAATACTTTTCATTTTGTAATAGCAATTGATTTGTTACACATACAACAAAAAATTTTATATTTAGTTGTATTATTATTACTTATTTTATTACTAATTATTCCAATTTTTACTAATTCCTATTGCAATTTTTTTATTAGTAGAAACAAAAATTAAAGTTTGAACATCACGAGATTAGTCTATTTAATTTTTATAATCTTTATTATTTGATAAATATCCTTCGTTGATTCAATTTAAGTAATAATAATCTATAAATATTACGCGCAGAAAAAATTCTGGCATAATTTTAAAAAAAAAGCATAATTATGGTAATAAAATCAAAATATACGGCACTTAGACTATTTATTTGGAAATTTTCATGTTCAAATGACAACGGTTTACCGGAAAATCTGGTTTTGAAAATTGTAGTTCCTGTTATCACACATTCAATACAAAACACAAATCTAAAAAGTAAATTTAACCGAATATTTGGCAAAATTTTAAGGTAACATAATAAAATTACCAAATTTTATCACGCTTACCAAATTTTATCACGTTTTATAAAATCATATTTTATTGCCAATTATACCAAAATCATTATCAAAGCGCTGTGGTAAAAATTACCAAGCTTTCCTGTGTTCCCTTGGTGCCAGAAAAAATTTTGGCCATACACTGATAGTTATGACTATACTTTTTTCAGTGCATGTTATTTTACAATTATAAAATAATTCCAAGCAATTTATTTCAGATTCGTCCAGAGAATAAAAGATACATAGTTGTAAATTCATATCTCTAAATCTGATTAATTAACTTTTATTAATATTTAATAATAATAAATCAATTATTCCTAATTAATAAATTATTACCTTAATAATTAATAATATGCATCTACGTGTATTTTATTGTTAAATATAAATTGTTTTAAATAATCTGATCAGCTTATTATTTTTTTAAACAATATAAGTTATAATAAAAGGAAAAATCCTTCGACATTTCTTTTTTTTTCCCCTCTGTTGGTTTTATTACTCAGATAAAAACCTTATAACATAACTTAAATTAAACAATTTAAAATAATTACTAACTAAACAGATTTAACAAAATAACTAACTAAACAGCTTTAAATGAGTTATAATTATTTAAATTCATGACTAACATTATGCATAATTTTCAAAATCAATTCATGATTAAAATTAATTAAATTATAAATGCAGCCAGTGGCGTACCTAGAGGGGGGCGGTGGGTGCGGTCCGCACCGGGCGGCACTTACCTTGGGGCGGCATTTTTTATATTTACTTATAGTTGTAAAAAGCAACTTATTCATTTCATATTTATTTTCTTTCTTGAATAATAAATGATTATTATAAATTTAATATTTGGTTTATATAAATTATGATTAACTATATGATTTCGAATATTATTCCTCGGTGTATATAAATGCATTTTAGTGTAAATTTTGAATTCTAATTCAAGAACAAGATAATAATTTTATTTTATTGTATTCATTAAAATTCGTTGAATTCGTAAAAGGATCTTTACGATTTTGTTCGGCAATTTTTCCTAACTAAAATTTTTTGATATCGGTTTATAAAATGTCATTTCTTTTGAAAAGTTTATATGATTACTTTGAAGTGATATATCAATATTTTTTTAAATCATCGATTTTTCTTTTGAAAAGCAGGGCCGGCGGAAGGCGGTCTAGGCGGGAAGGCGGAAGACCTAGCAGACCGCCGGTCTGCTAGGTCTGCAAAGCATTAGGGCGCCGGCACAAGAACTATCTTTTTTAAACAACAAAATCTAAACGAGACAAAATAAAAATACTGACGAAGTTACAATTTCAGGAATCGCAAATAGATAAATATACTCAGTCCGTTTTGAAGAATTGTATTTGGAATGATAAATTGCTTATAAACCATTTTGTTCATTCGCGATTCAATCTTTTAACAGTGAAGAGTGAAACAAATTATTAGGGTCCAGTGCATTTGGAGAGTTTATTATAGGTAAGTATATTATATTACGTATTATAGATATAGATGTTATTCTAAATGCTATTCAGAGTAGTAAAATGACTTTGCCGTTTTCTATACATAATATACTATTTATTTCGACAAGTTATATTTTTATTATATATCCCTAGGATGAAACGAGTAAAAGAAAGTGGTGCGTCATTTAGAAAGAAAAGGAAGAGAAGGGAGGAAATACAGACTAAAAATACTGGAGCACTACTCAAATATATCTCCTATAAGTCAACTTCTAGTTCTTTTAGTATTGTTGCCTCAAATACGGGCGAAGAAGCAGCCCTCGAAAGCGAAAAAACATTTTCCAATGTTGTGCAAGAGGAAAGACCTGCTTCACACACTGGCGAAGAAGTAGAAAGTTCATCAAGTTCTGATGAAGAATCTGCTGCACAAATTATTCCGTCTATTTCTATGAAAGATATTGGATTATGGCCTAACAAAATTGACGACAATACAAGAGTATTTCTGGTACGTCAAGGTCCCTTTGCAATTCAAAATTTTGACGCCGACTTCAGCGAAGGAGTAAAACGTCCTAATAATACAATCAGAGCCAAAGGTGAAACAAGAAAACTGAGTCAGGACTGGTTTTTTAAAATTTTGCCTAATGGCGAAAGCTCTTAAGATCGTGGATGGTATATTCACCATCGAAGAAAAGTATTTATTGTTTCTGCTGCAAACTGTTTGATAATCTTTGTCAAGCAGGTTTTAATACGGAAAATGGTTTTAACAAATGGTGGAATCTTAATCCCAAAATTAGTCAACATGAGGTGAGTCCACTGCACATTCGATCATATTCCAAATGGAAGGAATTAGAAATAAGACTTGGACGTGGCGCAACTATTGACAAACTACAACAACAGAATATTGATAAAGAAATAAAAAAAATGGAAGGAAATTCTAACAAGAATACTTGATATAATTAGATTCTTAGCAAAACAAAATTTGGCGTTTCGAGGATATCGTGAAAGTGTTCATCAGGAAAACATCGATTCAATGGAAAATAGAGGACATTTTCTTGAGCTTGTTGACTTATTGGCTAAGTACGACCCAGTATTACGAGAACACGTAGTAAAAATTAAGATGGGTAATAAATATAGTATCTCTTATTTGTCGCCGAATATCCAGAACGAATTCATAGAGCTATTGGGAGGCGTAGTCAGAAAAACAATTATGGATCAAATAAAGCAGGCTAAATACTTTTGTATTATATTTGACAGCACTCCTGACATTTCACACAAAGATCAAACCAGTCAAATTATTAGATATGTAGTTATTGATGGTAGCGAAGTTAAAGTTGTAGAATCGTTTATTGACTTTGTAGAAACTAAAGGAAAAACTGCTGGTGAAATCACAGATATGATTTTAACGAAATTAGAAAATGACGGTTTAGATATAAAAAATTGCAGAGGACAGGCTTACGATAATGCTGCCGTCATGGCAGGAAAGCACAGCGGTGTTCAAACTCGTATTAAAGAAATAAATCCAAATGCAGAATTTGTAGCATGTACAAATCATTCTTTAAACCTGGCATGTTTACACGCAGCTTCTACAGCTATCAATTCCATCACATTTTTTGGAACTATCGAACAGTTGTTTTCTTCTTCCACTCATAGATGGAATGTTTTACTTTCTGTCACTGGTCAAGGTGTTAAACGCAGTGTAGAAACTCGCTGGAGCGCTAGAGCTGCCGCGGTAACTATAGTAAAAAAACATTTTTTTTACATTTTAAGCGCTTTGGAAAAATTGACATCTGAAGAAGAAAATAGTAAAACGAGATCAGATGCTGGAGTATTACTCAATTCTATGCAATCTTTTTCTTTTCTATATTACCTTCATTTATGGGAACCCGTCCTTTTGGAAATTAATGACGCTCGAAAATACCTGCAAATAAAAGGGTTAAATGTCCACCAATTTCATATAAAACTAAATTCTTTGCAAACACATTTCATGGAACAAAGAGATACGCTAGTACAAAACGCTGTTATAGCAGCCAAAATAATTTGTGAAGAGTTGGAGATATCGACTGAGCGTCGAGTTAGAAGGAGAAAAAATATGAGTGGGGAAAATTCGCGAGACGTGAGGCTATCCTTAAAAGAAGAAGTACGAAGAGAAATGTTTTCATCTATGGACAGAATTATAAAGGAAATAAAAGAACGCTTCGATCAGTTGCATGGCCTTGTAAGAAAATATTCGTGTATAATACCGTGTAACCTACTAAATGAAGAATTTGAATGTCAAATAAATGACTTGATTGACATTGATAAAGAACAGTTCCATATTGAAAGAAAAAGGATCCAGGTTTTTATGGCTGTACCTACACTAAAAGAAGAGGCAAAACATTGGAAAAACGGGGAGAAGGGCCCTCTTGATTTGCTAAAATTTATTCAGCAGTATAGGTTGGAAAATTCTGTTCCCAACATTGTAATTTTGTTAAGAATTTTTTTTAACAATTTCAATCAGTGTCGCTAGTTGCGAAAGAAGCTTCTCAAAATTGAAGTTGATAAAAAATTATCTTCGTTCTACAATGAGTCAATTAAGACTACAAAATCTTGCAATATTGTCAATAGAACAAGAAATTACAAATAATATAAATTTTGAGAGCATTATACACGATTTTTCTAGTATGAAAGCTAGAAGAGTAGATATTATATAAATATATTTACGAGTGCATACAAATATGTCTAAAAAAATTTACTCTGTGTATTAATTAATATTGATTAAATAACTTAATAATTTATTTATGTGTATTAATTTATAAAAACCACTATTTGATTGACTTATAATAGAAAGGGCGGCAAACTGGAGATCGCTCCGGGCGGCAAAAGTTCTGGGTACGCCACTGAATGCAGCTATGAATCTGGGAGTACATTTTAAATTTCTTAATAAAAAGCATTGGGTAAAAGTGCAAATAATCTGAATTTTAATTAAAATATAATCCTTATTTCTAGTTTTAAATTTATAAATCAAGCACACTGAAGAGTAGCATCATATTTATTTTTATAATATAGAACTTCATACATATCGTTAAATAAACAGTTTTAAACTAGTCACTAACTAATCAGATGGAATCGAGTAACCCAGAAACTTTAATTAACTAATTTAATTAATAACGAATTTTAAGTATGACTTTTCAAATTAAATTATGCTAATAGCTGATATGATCATAATACTGCAATGTATCCATGAATTAAATCATCTAAAATAAAAGCGAATAACGGAGATAAATAACTATAACAGCGTCATTATCGTCCTTTTTTAAATTTATAAATCAAGCACGGCAATAAATAATAATACTGTTAAATATTTACGTTGATACCTCAGAGCCAAACAGCGGTGAAAAGTAAATATATGAATTCCAAAGCTTTCATATATTTTCTATCATCATTTCTCTAACAGCTCATGAAATATGCATTTTTATTCAAATACGTTATTGTTGAAGTGTATCATTTTCCCACTGAGATTTCAACCATTCGGCATTATTTGCATTAAAATGCTTATTTTTGAGGTCTTTTCCCTCCCAAAATTTATGTTTTCGATGCCAAAAGGAAGATTTTGAAAAGTTACTTTACACCTAGAGATAGTTGTTATTGAGAATAAAGTGGCAGAGCCCGCAATATAAAATGGTTTCTGAAATGTTTATTGACAGGATGATGCATTTCTGTTTTGAATTATTCAGCAGGTGGAGAAGAACTGTTTACAAAACTTTTCCCCGTGCATCGCATCGTCCTGAGAAATTGAGTATCAAGAACGTTATTATGTGCATTTTATATTAATCCTCAAAACACGAAAACAAAAGTTATAAGCGAGAAATAGAAAGCAAAATAAGATTGTTTAAACATGTTATGGGATGCGATAAAAAAGAAAGGAGTTATTAGTTTTTCACTTAAAGAATAGTATCATGAAATTAAGTTGACATAGTGAATCATTGTAAAAAATTCCGGATCAAATTACGATATAAAGTACCGGCACTTTGGGTGCATCCTCCATAAAATCCATTTCACCGTAACTCTTACAGTAATATTTAATTACAGTGATTCAGTAATTTTACAGTAATTATTACTGTAAAAATTGCAGTATATCAATTTTTTTTTGCACATTTGTCAAATGTACACTGTAAAAAAATTTGAAAAATCCGTATCAAAATCCGGTGTAAAGTACTGACACTTTACGTGCATAATCCGAAAAATCCATTTTACCGTAAAATCTATTTTTTTTTCGTAAAATATTATACCATAATTTTTACAGTAATGTATATTTAATTACAGTGATTCAGAGTGATTTTACAGTAATTATTATTGTAAAAATTACGGTATTACCGGCACCCTGAATGCCGGTGCTTTTTACAGTAATTTGATATGGAGTTTTTTACAGTGTAATTTTCTTTTCCTGGAAAATGTTTTTCATTTTCATTAGAGTTTGTATATATTATGACTTTTCCAAATTCATTCTTACAACTTGAATTAATGAATTACTAACTCAAATCGTTATATCGTTTATTATTATTATTTTTTATTTATTGACTCGTCTAAATGAATTGATATGAAGAGATTCATAAATTTGAAAGTAAAATTAATAAAATTTGTACATACTCATTAAAAAAATTTTGCTTTCTGTACATGCTTACATAGAACTTTCAAAATTAAACGCATTTTTTTATTATCACCTAAAACGGATATTATAATATCGTTTATTATTTTTTTTTAATTTATTGACTCATCTAAATAATTTGATATAAAGAGATTCATAAATTTGCAAGTAAAATTAATAAAATTTGTATATACTCATTAAAAAAAATTTTTGCTCTCTGTGCATGCCCACATAGAGTTTCGAAAATTAAACACATTTTTTTATTATCACCTAAGGCCGATAAATATTTTCAAAACATTTATCTGGCATTTTGTATTGAAAGGTATTTTGCCATTGTCACGTTATCTCAGACACTTTAAGAAACACTGCAAAAGCATTTAATCGCCAACAATTAGGAAAAATATCAGATTAAAATATGCATAAAATAACACTGTTCGAAACTTTGGGGTGTGTTGAATCCTAATATCGTTCAAAATAATATAATACTTAGTTGTACCATATTATCGTGTAAATAATAATGCAACTCTATAATTCAACTTGATAGAAAACTGTGGTTTAATTTTACACCTTAAAAATGCTCCAGGAAACTTTACCAATTTTATAGTGCAAGGTACCAATGTTATGGTAAGAATTTTTAAAAGTAGAATAGACCAAAAATATTGGTTTATAAATTGATTATTTAATAGCAATTAGGACTGGGCTATAAATCGATGTATTGCGACATATCGATTTAACGCCTGTATCGACAGGCCGATACAGCGACTTTCGTTCCAGGCGATGCATCAGAAATCTGATCTAAGCCGTCGAGTAAAGAAGACGAACGATATAGCGATACAAGACACGCAAGGATCTCTTACGTTCCGATGCCAACTCGCGCTGGGGAAGACGATGTTCGTATCGTTATATTGAAACGGCCTTGATTGATGTGCGGTAGAATCAGAATCAGTTTTGAGAACATATATCGTGATCTCGCATGTTTGTTTCCGCACCTCTTAGTTTTTTTTCCTTCTTTGTCACGACTTGATATCGTTTCTTGTAGATCATTTTCATTGGGACTGACTTTGTGATCGCCGTCTTTACCTTGTTCTGAACGTAATGTATTATTGCTGCTGTTGTTCATTTACGTCGCACTAGAGCTGCACAATGGGCTATTGGCGACGGTCTGGGAAACATCCCTGAGGATGATCCGAAGACATGCCATCACAATTTTGATGCTCTGCAGAGGGGATGGCACCCCTGCTTCGGTAGCCCGACGACCTGCACGCGAAGTCGAGCACTTCACGGTAGCACAGTTTAACGAGGACCAATACCGCACACCCTCGGTCCCTACGCAGACTGATCTAAGTGGTCACCCACCCGCACACTGACCGCAGCCAGTGATACTTGACTTCGGTGATGTGATGGGAACCGTGTCTTAACGATCAGTCCACTGCGGGACAATCTATTATTGAAAAGAATATATAAAGAAGTGTTTCTTAATTAATTAGGTAAATTTTTTTTTGAAACAAAACTTTCGTTTTTATTTTTAAATGTGAAAATTTATTTTGATATCATATGTTTAAGTATTATTTTACATTACTGAATTTATTACAAACGGAAATCCAATTTAAGGTGCCCATGAAGAATTAAATTAAAAAGTAATTAAATCTGTTAGGCTAGTTTTTACTTTATTTTAATTTATTAAAAACTTTTTGGATAAAATAATAATTTAATGAGTTTTTATTACTGATTTTAAATTTATAAATCTTTAGTTGTTTTCATTTTTATAAATAAAATTATAACAAAACTTATTTTTCCTTTTTTGGACATAAGTCAATCAACTTTGTTTATTCAAAAAAATTAGTAATGTTTGCGATTGCGACTTCTTTTTTTAAAATCATTTAGCACTTCGTTTTATTAAAGAGTATAATCGTGCTTTTTAATTTTCTTTCAATATTGTCAGTTGAATATATTATCGAATATCATAATGAATATTTTAACGAACTTATTTTTTAAATTTTCTTTCTATATTGTTAGGTAAATATATTGATAAATTTCAATTTTATTTATTTTTTTATTATTTATTTTTAAACTAAGAAATCTTATTACGTTATTTGCGCGATCATTTTTAGAAAATATAACATTAATATCTTTCTTAAGCAAAACATATATATCTTCAAATTCATAAATTGATTTAAATCAACCTGAGTATGAAGTTTTGATAAAAATCCGACTTTCTGCGCCTTACAAGTAAATGAATTTCAAAAATACTATATCGCGATACATCGCTATATCGCGATGCAAAACTGACGATGCATCACGATATAAAATTTCTTATATCGCCCAGTTCTAATAGCAATATTTAATAAATTAGCGACACTACGTTAATATAATTTGCTTTCATTTATCTGGAACATAGTTCTAAACAGAATCTACTACATACTGTCATCGTTAATTAATCGGTCATTTAAAAGCAATATTTAATGTATTGACAATGTTATGTCAATATTATATACTTCCGTGTTGCAGTTAAATGGTCAAATCAAAACCGAAATTCTATGTTGCTATTAAATGACGAATTCGTAAACCAAGATTCTATGTTATTATTAAATGAGCATTATTCTTTAAATAATATTATGGTTAATAATGGTCTTTTAATGTAGGTTTCGACTCTGGTTTAGGAATTGGTAATATAGAATCTTGTAAATAATAACAATATAGAATCTTGGTTTATGAATCGATCATGTAATAGCAACATAGATTCTTGGTTTACGAATCGGTCACTTAATATCAACATAGAATTTCAGTTTATGAATTGGTCATTTAATAGCAGCATAAGAATGAATAATATTGACGCAGCGTCAACTACAAATTCACATCATTATTAAAGTTTAAAGGAAAGGTAAAAGGGAATAGAATACTATACGAATGAAAGAGAAGGCGCATTTCAGAATATTTTCGGGTAACAAATAATTCAGAGCTAGTGATAAACTACGAAGACAGAATAAAAATTTATTGCTTTATTCTTTTTTATTATGGTAATTAAGGCACAAAATAAAGGTCGAAAGATCATAAAACGTATACAGGAGCAGTTTTATGGAGGAAAAAAAAACTTGAATATAATATTGACATACGTGTAGCGACTGAAAAACGAATTGCGTACTTTCGTTTTCGCTATTTAATGATTTATATTCATTATAGAAAAGCAAACTTTATTTATTCATTTCTTTTAAAGTAATTGCTTTGGTAGAAAGGTCACAGTCAAGATTTTTTTGCTTTGTTTTCATATTCGCTTGGTTTTTAGGAGCGTCAATTTTATATTTTTAATGAAATATGCTATTATAAACAGTTTTATTTATAAATAAAATCACTTTTCGGGGATAAATTTTAACTAACAAATAAATTATTTTAAAAGTGTAATATAATGGATGGTGTTTTCTACACTAGGGAACGCTGCAAGCTCGGGACTGCCTAAATTTCCGGGTTACTATTTCAGTTGTATTTTAAATGCATTTGGCATCATTGTGTTTTGAGATTCTTGCAAACAATATATTTGATTACTTATTACTTATGTTTACAATGCTAACAATACTTGTGTTTACAATACTAAAAGTGTTAACACCAACGTAAGATGGTGCACAGCTTGCAACACGAACAGACAGTAATAAACAAATGGGAAGAGGCCAAATCAAGACTGCCAAAAAAGTGAGATATTCAAAATCTAGCAACCATGTCACCTTTTTTAATAATAAATAACAAAATAACTAAAACAAATTTTCACTCCAAACTCCCCAGAATTACATAATAACATTAATATCTTATGAAATATGGCAGATTTGAGCTCAGAAATTATCTAATTTATTTCTTTTATTGAAAACAAAATTATCCGTTTGAAAACATCGCCTATCAGAATAACATGTAGTAAGCAGCTGCGAACTTTTTAACCGGAACTAGAGTAGGTGCCGAGCTCGAGATTGTTATTGTTTACATTCCTATTGAAAACACCATCCATAGTGTGAATGTAATTGTGTGGCAAACACATTATGAACACTCATTAAACTACACTTTTTCAACTTATAAATCGTTTTTAAAAATATTGTAGTTTAAGTTTGCTGCATCTTTAATATGTTCGTAAGTCGAAACCATAATACCGTACTTCTTAAATTTGATTGCACGATAGTGTGATTCAAATTGCAAGGTTCAATTTAACACAAGGAGGTAGCGAATTTGCTATTACGGTTTATGGTATTAATATTATGGTTTAACTTTGGACTGATTTTTTTCCAAAAATATATTTCTTGCATTCAGATGTGTGCTTACAACGTGATTTGACAAATACAAATTTTTATTTAAAAAAAAATCTTAAACTAAAATTAAAGCGTGAATTTTCCTTGTTGCAATAGTTATGACCTGCTATATCTATTTAGCATAAATTGAAATTAGATATTAGTTCATAATTAGTTCTTCTTTTCGAATTAAAAAGAAAGAATTTTTTAAAACAGAATTCAGTTTACACGTTCACTATAAAAAAAATTAATACTAAAATTTCACGAAACACTCTACGTTTTTGAAGAAACCGTTTCCTGGGATATGCTCCAAACGAACATTTCGTCAATTTTTTCGTGACGATAGTTATTTCATGACGAAACAACTATCGTCACTTCTCAGAGGAAACGAAATTTGACAATAGTAAAGAAATATTTCGTAATTTTATTTTTTACAAAAAAAAAAATTAGTGATTAATGAATGTATCTAACGTTTCTAATAATCTCTTTATCGTGAGCACCGTATAGCTGGGACAATGTCCCCTAAATAATGTAATAAAAATAAATAGAACAGCGAGATTCAAACCCGGGATCTTCCTGGTATTAAGTCAACTGCTTGACCATTATACATTATTTCCATACCCTACATACATGACATGGCCGGCTTATCACCAAACATGGCCTGCTTTTTTCGTCACTTTATTTTCGATCGTACAGTCTCCAATCTAGTGTCCTCTAGTGAATAGAAATCTCCCACAATTCCAGCTAACAGCCTCTCTACGATGAGGTTTCGAGTTGATGAAACATTTTCGTCATATACACTGAGTGGCCAAATTATTATGACCACCTCAGAGTTTTATGCAAATGAGTTATTGCGTCACAGCACTGCCGCTAGAGGGCAAGATAACTATAACACGGGAATGCTGGACAAGTGAGTCATCAGTTATACTGTGTTGCTTGCTCAGATATGGGAAAGAAAAGTGATTTAACTGAATTTCAACGTGGAATGATTGTGGGTGCGAGATGTGACAGAACGAGTATCAGCAAAACGGCTGCACTTGTGAAGTGATCTGGAGCAGCAGTTGTTAATGTGTACAAAGAATGGACAATCAAGCAAAAAACCGGGTCTCAACGTCAGACTTGTGGTCGTCACAGGGTGTGGTCGTCACATGCTCGATCAGAGAGAAGACTGGCCGGGGTTGTGCAGCGCAACAGGAGAGCAACAGTGCGACAAATTGCAAGTGATGTTAATCAAGGAGCAACTGTGAACGTCTCTGAACGGACTGTTCGACGCACATTGCGCCGTATAGGGTATGGAAGCAGACGACCTGTTCGTAAGCCTCTACTGTCTGCTTTAAATAATCACAGACGTCTCCAATTCGCAAAGGAGCACAAACATTGGACAGTAGATGACTGGAAGAGGGTCATGTGGTCCGATGAATCACGATTTCAAATGCATCGCGCAGATGACAGGATGAGAATATGGAGAAAACAGCACGAAAGCATGGACCCCAACTGCATTGCCACGACACTTCAAGCTGGTGGTGGCAACGTTATGGTATGGGAATGTTCTCTTGGTATTGTATGGGTCCTTTAATTCCTGTACCACAACGCCTTAATGCCCAAGGGTATTTAAGTATCATCGCAGATCAAGTACATCCGTTTATGTCAATGGTGTACTCTGGCGGGGATGGATACTTCCAGCAGGACAACGCTCCTTCTCATAAAGCTGGCATTGTCCTCAGATGGTTCGAAGAGCATGACGGCGAATTCAACTTGCTTCGCTGGACAGCACAATCCCCAGATCTCAATCCAATTGAGAATTTGTGGGATGAAATTGAACGGGCGCTCAGACAGATGGATCCAGTACCATCAAATTTGCAGGAATTGGCAAGTGCAGTTCAGCTAACATAGTCTGGCATACCTTCCACCACCTACCAACATCTCATAGAATCCATGCCCAGACGAATTAAGGCAGTAATACTCGCAAAAGGTGGCCTAACAGCGTACTGAAGGGGTGGTCATAACAATTTGGCCACTCAGTGTATATTTGAGAGTTCCGGTTTCATCACAAATCGCGTGATTTCGTAACGAAATATAGCTTAAGGATTGCTGAATCGTCAAAAGTGAGAATTTCACTCCTGAGAGTATTATTGCAAAAATATTTAACTTTAAATTTTCTCTTTGTACTTATATTTAAGTTAGTCTCAATATTGCATTTAGATTTTTATTCCTAACATTTTATTATTCCTAAAATTTTACTTCCCATCATTGAAATGTAATCAAACAAAAACTATATAACCATTAATCAACGACCACAGTTTCTAACGGAATCAGATAACAATTCACAGCATTTATATTACTAACTTATTACAACGATTTACTTAAGTTATTCGAAATATTCTGTGAAACAGTAAACTATTTCGGAACTTTATATAGTAAATTCATGTAGATTACATTCCGGTTGCGAAATTACGTCGATGTTTAGTCAAAAGCTTTTATGGGCAAACAGAATTCGTGGCAATTAGAGTAAAGTGAGTGATATTAAATTGAAATCAAATTGTCTTATTTGCTATCACTAATCTTGATCGCAATACTTGAATTAGAGCTTTGCAAATTCAGAGTTCTTTCGATATTATGCAACAGTTGTTGAATATATGTTTCTGTTCTGAGTAATCATGAGGGAGAATTAAGAATTTCTTTTTCAACAACCGCTTATTAATTTAAATGTACTTTATTTTGCAGTTTTTTTCAAGTGCATGCTACGTATCGGTTATGGAAACATGCATTGGCGAATGCTTTTGCTAGTTGTTATGAACACGAACATCTGCCACCATAAACAATACTCAACAACGGCCTATATTTTAGTTACTCAATGAAGTTTATCATTATTCTCAGTAATATCGTAAACAATAGCCGGTTTGTATAATATTTGCGATGTTATCTTTTTGATATGTTATATCTCATTAATAATGATCACGACATATAATCATATTGATAATTATAATTAAAAAAACTAATTTTATTTTAAGAAATATTGTATATGGAAATACGCATCAAAAACTTATAATTCTTACTTTGTATTGTAAAAGTAATCATATTTCACTGGCATTTGTATTGAACTATTGCATAGCATTAAACTACCTCTTACAGAGCAGGGGTCTGTTTAAAAGAAATTTGGGTCCGTTAACGGACCCTTCACAAAATATCTTTTCATAAAAACGGACCCTTCACAAAATATCTTTTCATAAAAACGGACCCTTCACAAAATATTTAACTTATAAACGGCCCCTTCACAAAATAATTGATCTTTTATACGGAACCTTCACAGATTTGTTTATCTTCGTTATTGTTTTGTTAATCAAATAAACCCTTTCTAGGAAGAGGAGGGGAAAGAAAGACAGATGTAAACGAACTAAATTTTGTCTTCTGCAGACGCTTCTTCCATAAATGAATATTCTGCGTTCAGCAGTATAGGCTAAATACCAAATATTTGTATGTTGCATCGCTAATTTAGTAGCTGCAATTGCTGTTTATTTTTTAAAATTTAATTTTTTTAATTATAATTTTACAGTGTTGATCATAATCTTGTATGGTTTTACAATTTAAAAACTCATTGAAAAAGTTTTTTTGCAATAACGGACCCTATTTGCACAAATTCACAAAAGCGGACCTGGTTGAAAGAATCTGACTTAACGTTTATTTTATATTCACAAATTACGAGTAATTTTTTCACAATTTTACAAAAACGGACCTTTCACAAAATGTCTAGACAGACCCCTGCAGAGGATTTCGGTTAGCACTATTTATTTCTCTGGCACATTTGACCAAATAATTCACTTAATACTACTTTTTTTTTAAAATTTCAGTAATCACATTTTTGATTGAAATTTTTATTTTTGGACAATGAGTTAAAGAGATACTTACTTTTACTCCCTTTTTTCAGCCAGTACAGTAAGGAATGGAAACACTTTTAGACACAACAATGTGATTATTACATAAATTTTTTACATATTTTTTTATGTGAAATGGTACATATTTAAAAAAAGATTGCATGCTTTTAACAAAAATAAAAGTAGATGTGTATCAAAATTAATGAGCAGTAGTGTATATGTCATAAATAAGCTAATTATGGAAAAACCAATGACGTTGACATTGTTCATAATGAGTCTGTTTTTCCAATGGATGGCTGATCATGTAAAGCTAAGCACAAATGGCGCTACGGGTTAAAATTCATTGTAAGACTTCCGGGTTACTACTTCCAATTGATTTTTACGCCTAAACTTAAAAAAAGGCGCTATCAAATATTATTATACTTATAGTGTTTACAATGTAACGCGTTTTTAAAGTTTAAATTTCAACGAAACAAACAACATAAGAATTTGGAAAACACCGCAAAAAATAACTAAGGGTGATATTTTACACAAATATAGCCAAATAAGGGATAGCATTCAAAACATGGCAAACCCTACACTTTATTTATGTTGTAATATTAATTTTCTGAAATTAATTTTAGTCTCTCAACCAGTCAGAATTAATAAATTACAGGAAACTCTTATGAATGGTAAAATTACGCGCAAATTTAAACATAAATCACATTAATAAAACTTCCTGGAATATTAAGCTGGTTCACACATCGTTTCGTAAGCATAGCATAAGCGGAGGGAAACAGTGGAGGTTTCTATAGTTTGTCTACGGTAAGAACTCCCCTGGCCACTAAGTCTGAGGCTGTCTGCTGTTATGGATACAAGAAAAGCGCAACTGATTCAATTGGGGGGGGGGGGTATGCAGTTTCTGTTGTCCAAAGATCGGAGCACAGTGAGGTAGAAGACTGTCTTTGACTCCTGGTGGTGTTCTTTTTAGTCCGGCTTGGGAGACCGTACCGTTGATATCCACGGAAACGCGTTGGCTGACACTCTTGCAAAGAACCTCAGAGCTTACATACCTTGAACTTTTCGCAAAGCAAAAGGCCCAGAACAAACAAAAGTGGCTGCTTCCACCTATTCACTACTGGTATAAAGCAAAAAGACCAGGACTCTTTCTATCTCTTCCTGGTGACAGGCAGACCAACACTTGCTTATCCCGACTGGCCAGTGGACAGCTGAAAAGTCTCACATTTTCTGCTAATCAAAAGATCTTTCCTCTTTTCCCTAAATGCCAACAAAACCAGGCATCACCTGAGCACATCTTGAACTGTTTAGGGTTGGACTGGAACGACATTCATTCCTCTCCCCTTTTAGTTTTGGACTTCCTAAATGTCAACGGATTTATTGATCTGGTCTGACGGAGTCAGACCAGGTGAGAATTAACAACAGAATAGAGCATTTCAGGGAGAGTATAGCTTCTCTTCATTCTAGGGCTAACACAGTAGAAATGAAAAAAATATTCCCCTTCTCTCGCCCACCCGAACCAAATACTTGTCCTAAACAGTGACACCACACAGCTACTTGAAATAGTTATACCTCGTTACCATAGTCACCGCCACGGATCCAGACGAATGGTATGGGAGTTCTTACTTTAGGCAAAGTATAAATTTCTTCTGGTTTTGGAAAGCTTGTTATTGTTTACATTCAGTCAACCATCCTCTAGCCTGCGACATATAATTATCAAGAATTTTTTTTTCGTATGATAAAAGCATTTAACTATAAAATTTTTAAAACTTTTATCACTCTAACATGTTCAGTTTATGTACATGTTTAAGGGTGAGGCAGATTTAAGAATAAAATTACGGGAACTTTGTAGTGAAAACAATCACCTGTAGATTAAATGATTGAATGTAGAGTTCATTGCATTTCCCCACATTTTTTTTTATTTCGAATAATCTACAGTAAATAAATGCTTTAAACAGTAAATAGTTTTCATAATGATTCTTCCATTGTATCAAAAAAAAATTTGTTCTAAATTAACATTTATCGTTAGAAAAATCATATTTTTTTCTTCCTAATTTATCAGAACTACTATTACTTTAAACAACTATATTTTGTTAACATATCATGCAATCAATTTAAGCCATCCAAATAAAAATAATTACATTTTACAACAAACGATAATGCATATAATGATCAAATTCCAATCAATCAAAAATCAGTGATTACAGAATCAGCCAACACTCCGCAATATTTACATAATTGGCAGATTGGAATTAATTCATCCGATTTGTTCCTGAACCCTTTGTGCAAAGCTTTGCCAGTTTAGGAATTCATTTCACAATCGGATTCATGGTGCTACGAGTGCATTCCATAGGTAAAATCACTTTGAATAGCTCGTCTTGGGCTTTTATGAACCAACAGCATTCGAAGCAATTGGAATGGAATGAGCGAAACCAAATTGAAACTCTAAGCTCTTATCCACTTTCCGTAATCTCGATAGCATTATACTAATTAGACCTCTGGGAATTCATTACTTGAGTTTTCCTGAAAGTTAAAGCAGTAAAGAGCGAATTTCGGCATTAAACAGGGACAGTTTTCACCGAAAACAGTTTATCTCTTACGAGTAAGTTGCCGCCTAAATATCATCTGTTTTGGCAGACTCGTTTCAAGAAATAAGAATCTTGCCTGATTTATTTAAGAGAAAAACAGTTGACAAAGGTTTATATATTCTACACGCTTCATTTTATGAAAGTAAACACAGAGAATATTATTTTTCAAATACGTAATTTAATTTCTTAATTCATTTAAATTTATTCTGTAATGATGCAGAATGCTCAAATTTAAGTGTGAATTCTTGTATTTAAAAGTCATTAGTGCTGCAAACTGAAAAAATTTAGACTCTGGTCAACCTAGTCAGGTAAAATGGCGACCAGACTATATCCTCAAGCAAGAAATATGTTTTTTTCATTGTTTTGCTTATGACGTTTTGAGTACATTCGGAACAAATATTCTTTTGTTTATGACTTTCTGATTACATTCTGAGTTAAACGATTGTGGATATGTTCTTTTTATAATTTTCTAATAGAAAATTAATTCGAAAGAAAATTCGAAAAAATTCGATTCATATTTTAAATATCAAAGTTGCCTCTGGTAAAAGAGTAATCATAGTTCACGACATCTTTTTCCCCTCTATATTTTTATTCAAACTATTATTGTTTAATTTTATTAAAAATGATTTAATACTGGTAAAATTAATACCCCTTCTATTGTTTTGTATATGGTGTCCTAACTACATTCTGAACTATAAGAAGACAAATATTCTTTCTATTTGCTTATGATGTCCTGATTATAATCTGAATCAAACAATATTGGAGATAATTATTCTTTTTAATGTTTTGTTCGGAAACTTATTAAGGCATAAAAAATTATATTTTAAAAATCCTGACTAAGTTGTTTCTGGTAGCAGAACAATCCCAGTTATTGATATCTTTTTCCTCTCCGTATTTTTATTGAAACTGTTTTTGTTAAATGTTATTAAAATCAGTTTATACTGTTCAAATAAAAAGGAGAGAAGGAATCTTTTCAGAAATGAAACCATCTGTGCATAAAGTCTCAAATGAAGATGTCAATGTAAATAGATTATTTGAATAGCTACTTTATCAGAAGTTGACGAAAGTTCTTGAAACAAATAAAGATTGCAGGAATTATTTTTTAGTTTGATTCGATCGAAAGTTAATATATGAAAAGAATATAGAAACTGTTTATCAATTTCTTGGAATAGAAATTTTAATTCGTATTAAAAGTTTATTTATGTTCAAAGTGAATTTGGAGGATACAACTGTATCTGTAAGGATTTTTTTAAAATTAATTTATTAGTAAGGTCATAAATGTTAGTGCTTGAACGATACATTGTTTTTTACAAAATTATTTAAAATACTAATAAAAATTGCGAGAAAAAACTATTGTTAATAATATAACGTATGGTTATATTGAATTTATTTAAATCTTCTTCTCTTCTCAATTCTTAGAAAAGAATTAAAAAAAAGTTTTTAATATAAGTCAAGATTTAATCCTTGTATTGAATCTTTCTTCTATTTGATTTAGAAACTCAAGAATGTCTACAGTAAATATTGTCAAAAAAGTATTACAGAAAATTTATAGTAATTGTGGGTTCGTACTGATCTATTCTGCTCTATATAGTATAATATAAAAAATTCTGGATCAAATCCAGATAAAAATTACTGATACCCTGATTGCAACATCAGTCAAATCCATTTTCACCGTAATTTGTACAGTAACATTTATGTAACGGCCATGATTTAGTGATTTTGCAGTATATATTTACTGCAAAATTTACGCTACATCAGTTTTTTATTTCATATAACTTATTGGTGAAAATGGACAAAAAAGATCGAGTACCCTGAATGTCGGTACTTTTTTTTTTTATCGTAATCTGGTATTTTTTGCAGTGCACTTATCTGTATCTATATTATTTATCTAACCTTCTTCAGCTCAACTCAGTTCCTGGATAAAGAAGAAAAAATTTCGATTTGGGATATTTCAAAATTGTAGAGGAATATAAAATCGAAGTAAATTTAAACAGCTACAAACCTAGACAAGTATGAATCCATATACGAGGAAGGAACGCCTACAACTATCAGTACATTAGAATTTTTCATCATTTTTAGGAAACTTTTTCAAACCTCAACAGCGTTACTCAATTCTTCCATAAAGAAAAAAAATTTCTGTATAAAATGTTTCAATATAGTGTAAAAGCAAGAAAACGAAGCAAATTTAAACAGCTACAAATCTGGTCATAGATATGAATACAGGCACACAAGAGGAACATTTGCTTTCCGTTTTTCAGCTCACGTAAGGAGTGTACAGGAAAATTCGAAATTCTGGAATAAATATTCCAGAAAGTTATGAATCTGTTTTGATCTTGACTTAAGGGAATTTAGTTTATGAAATCTAGAAAAACTATTAATTGAAACAGCACCTTAATTATGACCAATTGATTAATCATTCATAAAAAAAAGCCTCAAAAATTCTATTGAATCAAAACTGTTAAAAGAGGCAACGAAGTATAAAGATGCGTTTGCCATATAATCCTTGGTTCAACGTTGCATCACAATTCACTTTACCATATTCCAATGACCAAATTCTAATTCGTGTAAAAAAGAACGAAGTTTGACTCTGTCAAAAGCTCGTTTCTTTCTTTTCTTTTTTAGCAAACACGATGGAGCTTGTGAAAAAGATATTACTGGATGAATTTTTTAACTGCTTAATAAAGGAGAATTAAAGGATTATGGGGTAGCATCTAGAAAGAGTTAGAAGTAAAACACCGTAACTCGGCTGCACATCTATATTTAGTTAACAAACCAGCAATGGAATATCAATAATTAGACTTCTCAAACAAGTGTTAAAATTTCTTGATCAAATTCTGGTAAAATTTTTCGGTACCCAGGGTGCCGGTACTTTTCGCGGTAAAATTTTAAGGAACAAAAAAAAAACCTGATATATCGTAATTTTTACAGTAAAATATATCATAAAATCATTGAATCACTGTAGTTAAATAATCATTACTATTATAAAATATACGGTCCCGCAGTGGACTGATCGTTAAGACACGGTTCCCAGCAGATCACCGAAGTCAAGCATCACTGGCTGCGGTCAGTGTGCGGGTGGGTGACCACTTGGATCAGCCTGCGTAGGGACCGAGGGTGTGCGGTATTGGTCCTCGTTAAACTGTGCTACCGTAAAGTGCTCGACTTCGCGCGCAGGTCGTCGAGCTACCGAAGCGGGGGTGCCATCCCCTCCGCAGAGGATCAAAATTGTGATGGCATGTCTTCGGATCATCCTCCGGGATGTTTCCCAGACCGTCGCCAATAGCCCATTGTGCAGCTCTAGTGCGACGTAAATTAACAACAACAACAATAAAATATACGACATTACAATTTAAAGTTAGAAATGGATGGATTTGATGGTAAAATTAATTTAATTTTGCGGATGATACACTCTGGGTGATTTTACGGTAATTTCATCTAATAATTACCATAATTTTTTATTTAATTACGGAAATTTTTACAGTGTGCATTTTTCTTGAAGCACGTCAATTGGCGTCGGAGTAACATATGCTTTCTTTCATTAAAAAATGAACATGCATTTTTAGAAAATAAAATGAACACTTTTTTAATACTTTTTGAACCAAACTATGTAAGAATGGAGACTATAAAGGAAAGGTTAACTAAAGAGTAATTTTAATATTCAGAATTTATTAGCATTCTGCAATTTACGGCATTTTAACGCAACAAAAATTGCTGTCATTTATAACATGTTATTTTCTATTACAAATAAATAAAAAAATGGTTATTTTACAACAACTACGTTAGTTGATAAATTTTTGAAAACTATAAGTTAGATAGCAATTTTCATGAAGATTTTTTTATTCTTTTTAAGAGAACAGAAAGAGAAAAATTTATGTTAAAGGATAACTTCATGCAATATCTATTGTATTTCTTATCGAGAAGTAGAAAGTAAAACCACGAAAAAGATGCTAGCTAGAGTATTTGAACTATTTCTTAGGTTACATTACAAGAGGATTCTGTTCTCATAAAAACATTTCTTCACGCCTATCATTCCTATGATTTTTTTCACCTTCCATCAGTGTTTTATTAAGAACATATACTTCAGTCCTTCTGTATTTGAACTCCATATTGCTTTGAACATTCTGACTTCCTGTTCTTTTCCTTTTTGTCACCTTATTCAGCGGAGTTTTTAGCCTTTTCTTTAAGAATGTTATCCATCAATTCAAGGAATTAGAGTAATAAAACTAATTCCTTAAGATTTCGATTAAAAAGTTCCTTTACTAACTGCTACACGAAATCATGACATTCTTGATATAATTATCTTAATAATTCTGAATGAATATTTAGAAAGACAAAATTGTTTTATAATATTTTAAGTAAATTAGTAATTTTAAGAGAAATGTTTAAAATTAGCTTTAAAGTTATTTGTTTCTTCATTTCATGAAGCAACAATATTTATTCATTGCTATAAAACTTTGCCGATAATAAGAAACAATATAAATAACTGAATAACGAGTAAAAAGTACGTATAGAGAATAAAAATTGATGATTCTACATAATATTAAAATAGTTTTATTGTAAAAAAATCACTTTCGGACATTATTTTTTTAACAAAACTGTTTCAACAAATTTCTGTAGTAGAAGGCCTTGATATTTGATGGTCACATAGTAATACTATAATAAAGATTGCATTTTCCAACTAACCACTGTCTGATAATATATGTTACTAATATATTAATCTTTTATTTGCATAATACTTAATGATACTGTAGTAAATATTGCCATCAAATCAAATCAATCAATAAATAAATTGTTACCTTTTTTAAATATATTTATTTATTGTTGCATTCATTGTATTCTCAATTGTTTATAATTCCTAATACTACAAAATAATATAATATAATTAAACATAGTTACGTTTAAAAATGTAGTTATATCTACTATAATTATAAAATACAATCACTTTATTAACTAAATTAAACAAAGCTTATTCGTATAAGCTTATACGGAAGTTGAGCTCATTCGAAGAAACTTATTCGCTCATCTATCCATCCGTAAATATTCGTCTGCATATCCATTCAATCAAATCTTCAATTTATCCGTATTAATCTTCAGACCATGCAATTTTAGTTGCACCGATACAGGTTCAAATCATTATTGCTGGATCATTTTGAGTGCATGATAAATTTACATTTGATCATGGTGTATACCCTAAATAATCAATGTGTCTGACTAGCAATATGATAAATTTATATTTTTCTTTATACATCTGCACTGAACATTGTAGCTTAAAAAGCGATCTAAATAATGAAACGCTACGCAATTCATTTCTTCAACAATATTTTATTTATTAGATGACTCTACTCTCAACTCGCTTTGCTCACCTATGCTTTTTTTAAAAATTTTATTTAATTTTTGGTTACGATTAGAACATTTTAAACTGTTTTTCGCCTGAGATGTTATTTAAAAACAATGCGAAAAACTAATTCCTATATCCAATATATCATAAGCAATACTTAGTATATAATTCCTAATAAGCATGTTTATTTTAAAATGTTGCGCAATTACATCACACGTTTACTTTTAACATTCATAAAGAACACCACTTTAAATTTTCAGTCTTTAATTCTAAACAGTAACTAAATTACTGGGAATAATATAGAGAAGGGAAGATAAGTACATATTAAAGGTAAATGCTGATATCTATAGTTGTTGTCTTTCTCTTATTTGATTTATATATTCGTCTTCTAAAGTTCTATATTTTTATGCTAAGTGTTCTTATTTGTTTTGAGCTCACAAGTTCGCATATGTATGAGATAAATGAACAAAAATAAAATGGGATGAATAAATATTTCACAGGTACATATATACTATATATATTTACAGCTGTTATTAATTTTATGATGATTACAACCAAAAATACCAGAAGATTCTGTGTTTAATATTATTACCATATCAGTGGTTTTTCTGTCCAATGAGAATGCACAAAACGATAAAACAACAATTACATCTTGACGTTTCAACAACTTTCATTATTTTCAAGAAGTCAAAATCAAGATTAAGATCAATATTTTTCATAAAAAAATTTGTAAGCATAAGAAAATTAGAAATTAAATCATTTAAGAATTGCCGAGCATTATACCGCTTATTGAAGAAAAAACAACGACTTTAATGCTTTCGATATTTTTTGTTCTGATACAATCGAAATGTAAATGCGCGATTCGAATTTCGAGTGTTCTAATAAAATTGTCAGAAAATTACAGGAAATTTCAAAACCAAGTGAAAATACAATGGGTAACAATACATAACTGCCCCCCGAAAAAATCGAAAAATAACTTGGATTTAAGATAAAATCGGCAGAAATAAAGCAGGCTAAAAAGTGTATATTTAAATACGCTATTCGAAACAATGAAATCGGCGTTTTACAATGAAATCGGCGTTAATCAACCGTGTTAGAAAGTGATTATTCGAATTCAAAATTTCACGCATCGTAATAAAAAAAAATTTGGAATTTTCAAAAACATAGTTATACTCGCCGTAAAAGCTCTTAAAAATTACGGAATTTATGATTGAATCTGCTCAAATTAATCTCTCAAAAAATCATTTCCTATTTTTCAAATAAATAAACAATGATTTTATAAAAGAAATAAACATGTCTTCCATATTTTTTTCGTTTTTCGAAAAGATTGTTCACAAAAACAAAACAAAAAATGCCCTGATCCAAAAAGTTTGTCGCGAAAGTGGACAAACTTGTCATAAATATACAGTTTCTGTATCTTTAATACAAATATGTTGACGAAAATTAGTGGATTATTGGAATAGTCGCAGTAATGAGTTTGTCGATATATGCTGTAATCGTACAATAAAAAAAATCTTAAGCTTGTCTGAAAATTTTGTTTCTGATTCTTTTCGATTCCAATTCCCGTTCTTTTTAAGTTGCTTAAAAATGTTTAAAGAAATAATTCCAAAAAAAATTATAAACCTTGATTCTTCTCAAAAACATTAAAAACGTTTACAAAAATGCCTTAACGAGAGACATTTTTTGTTCGACAGTTAAAAGTTTTTAAAACTACTTTCCGAAAGTATATGCATTAAATGGATTAGAAATAATAATTAAAATAAGTATTTTAATATCTTCGATTTTTAACTTGTTGCAAACAATCGAATTTTTTTGCATTTATTCACTAAAACTTGTATCACAAACAATGAAACAGAAATTCAAGAGATAATGTTAAAAAAAAGTAATTAGGGGAGAGTCGGGTAGCCCTGCCCACTTAAGGAGTATTGCTCATATTTCTGTATAATATTGAGTAATAATCAATATTTTTGTATGTTTCTATTATTTTATCATCTAATTAAATAATTCAAAAAGTATAAACCAAAAAAAGAATAGTTTAACTTAGAAAAATAGAAATTTAAAAAAACATGTTTTTCAGCTCTTTTCAAAAAGTGTCGGGTAGCCCCGCCCAGTTACAAAAATTATATTTCTCGACTGTTTTTTCAGGTGTAAATGAAAATGACCAATGTATTGACAATAGATAAACCTCATTTATCATTTTTATCACAAAAGTATTTTATTTATTACATATTTATATACTTTTAGTGAATTCTATCATTTAATAACAAGAATATTTGTTGTTAAAAATGCATATAACATTCAAATTTGAATCAATAAAATAATAATCTTTGCATCCGTACATTTATCGATGAAATAAAATTGGGCGGTGACACCCGACATTCATGTGAGCGGGGCTACCCGAAATCCAATTTTTTTGTAAATTTGTAATTACTCGAACAATTTTTCACATATAAACTTCTTTCTTTATGCAAATTAAACTTAAGACTACATACTTTAGCGCTGTATGTAAAGAAAAAATTATTTTTTTAGTATTAAAATGAAGTTTAATTGAAACATTCAACCAATTTTTCTTAATTTCATGACTACTGTATTCAACATATTTTCAAAACTATTGTTTACCATGTTAACAGCTGCATAAATTCTTGAAACTTTGAAAATAATCCTTTTTTAAAAGTAACAATTAATGTCCGATGGCCCATTGACTTGAAAAAATATTCTATGCATATGAAATTGACAGTGGGAGGGGGTACCCGCTGGGCGGGGCTACCCGACTCTCCCCTACATTTTCTAAAAAATTTAAAATATTACTTAAATGTGACAAATAAACTATCAGTGTATAAAAAATTATACATTTATTTTTTAAAAAGCGATATGCTTTTCGTTATACAAATAAAATAAAGAGAACATTTAAAGGGGTTAATTTACTAAAGAATTTAATTAAACAAAAATATTGTCCGGCATTTTAATAGAATAAAAGTTATTCTTTTTTCATTGCTCCATGCTTTATTTTTGATTCTGAAAGAACTGTGGTTTATTATGACTCTTTATCTCCAAGAAAGTGCCCTTTCCCTCCCTTCATTATTACAGAAAACAAAGATGAGAGTTGTGGAGGGGTGAGGGAATCGAAGGAATGAAATTGCAATTTTTCAGAAACGTAACGATGACAAGACAAAGATTCTAAAATTGTTATGTAATGAAGCGAAAAATAAAAGTTATTACTTTTTGCTCTTTTAAGGTATTGAAAAGTTTTTATAGCTTTGTTTCCCAATTCTCCGATTAATTCCCCATTTAATATTGTCTTTTATATTATTAAAAAAACGCTCTTAAATTTAAAACTAAAAAAGTATTTTTGCCATATCATTATTTTAAAACATTAACAATTTACTTTTTTTTCCTCTGAAAAGAATGCATTTTACATATTTTTTTCAGTTTCTCTTGGATTTCATAAAGGACTTTCAGAAATATAATTTTTTCAAAGAAATAAGTGCAAAAAGAATTCAACTGTCAAAAACAAATTGGAAATGATTTTTTAACGAATTGTTTTAACCCATAATATAAAAACTTTTCAAGAAAACAAAATTAGTTTCAGTTTATAGATCAGAATTGGAAGTTTTTCTTTTTTTATGGAAAAGAAGCGCTTCAGTAAATGTCCGCGTTTAATTGCAAATGTTTTAATACCGCTAGAGATTTTTAACTAACATTGTAAATATAAACATATTTTTCTTATTAAATTATTTAAGGACTAGTTAAAAAAAACTTTATGATTAATAGAAACATAAGGTAGCTGTTTACAAAATACTTTTTTTTCATTTAATACCGCCTTATTTTAACACAGACACGTTAACACAAGATGAAGTTTTAAAATATTTACCTTCTAGCTAAAATAAAGAATTTTATTCCTACAGAACTAAATGTCATAAACTCAGAGAAACAATAAAAATATTGGTTACTAAAAATATCAAAATTTAGTTTAAAAAAATCCAGGTAAATGCACCGTAAAACCTTACAGAAGCAAGATATATAGCACGATATACACCGAAGAGTCATTACATTATGACCACCCTCCATCTATAACAATGGGCTCGCCCAGGTTTTCATGGTTTCTCGCCCAGGAACAATGTTTTCATGGGACACATTAGGACCCATAATCCTCATAGAACAATCCCTGACGTCTGTAAGCTACTTGAACATAGTTGCAGACCAGGTTCATCCAATCATGGCAACAGTTTTTCCAATCATGGTAACAGTTGGTGTTTACCAACAGGATAATGCACCATGTCATAAGGGTCGAATCGTCGAGGAACATTCCAGTGACTTCCAAGTCATGTCTTGGCCCCCAAATTCACCTGACCTTAATTCAATAGAGCATTTGTGGTCCTACTTGGAAAACCAAAGTCGTGCTGCCATGCTACTTCCTCGCAATGTGAGGGAATTGCAGGACCAGCAGTTGGTGAGCGCTTGGTGCCAGATACCTCAGACTACCTATCAGCACCTTGTGGAATCAATGCCACGGCGGGTGCTAGCAATTTTGAGGGTTAAAGGTGGTCCTACATGTTATTAGAAGGGTGGTCATAATGTAATGGCTCTTCGGTGTATAAGAAGCAAGAAGTAAGAATAATGCTATACAGCCAAAATGTAAATGTAGATTAATAAAATAACAAATGCATACACTCTCAGAAAAATCAGTTCAGTGGTGAACCGTAATGTTGAGCAAATGTTTGGCAACTTTAATAAGGAGCTAAACTGGTCCAAACGCTTCAATTAATAATGAACCTTAGTCTCATGTGATCAAGTTTTATTTTATTTTAGAACGGGAGTCGGCAGAGCCGGCCCATTCTTTGGCTTACGACTATCAGAGTTCAACTCCATTGCCTTGTAATTTAGAATCCAGCCTAGAAGACAAGGAAACTCCTGGATCAGCCATTGGGAGAAACTAGCCTTCGTGGAAGATGTTTGGTAGGACTACCCCCTGATCGAGATACATTGAATGGAATACCACGAAAACCTTTCACGGTTAGTCCAACGGACGAATCGTGTTCCGAGAAATATCGATTTCTAACTGCTATCCAATGTTTCTAGTCGGTGAATCAAAGATAAGATGCCTCTAGCATACCTATTTCTATGTCCCCTCTATTCTTTTTAATTCTCCCCCCCCCCCCTATTTACATCTTTCTTCATTTTATTCTTTTCAGAAATAAAAAAAAAGACTGAAATGAGAGTGTTTTTTTTTGTGTTCTATGGTCATAACTTTTATGTTTCTAACTTTAATTGTATTTTTAAAAAATCTAATGCAATAAGTTATTAACAATACTGACTTAAGTTTTATGATGTTAGTAGGCCTATAAGATAATTAAAATAGTTGTTTATTTTTAAAAAATCAATATTTAAGAAAAAAATTAAATGTGTACCTACGGATTACTAGGAAATTTTTTTCGCCTTCCTTGATCAAATGTGCGCTTTAAGAAAAGAAAAAAAAAACCATTTAGAAACTAGTTGGGTTTTTTTTTCTCCTTATAATTTGTACGTAAAGAATCAAGTCATTACAACCAACGAATCAACAAATTAGCTGATATAATTTGTGCTACAAACTTTAGAATTTAAACGATAAGGAAAAGGTTATGCATCGCATTACCTAAATAAATTGCGGAAAACTCTTGAATTTGTTCTCAAGCGGATTACCCTAGTTAATATTCAGATTAGCTAGATAATGTGCATATTAACTGTTTCCGAGCTTTAGCCTTAACATGTACTCACATCTGACCACTAAATTTTCTGACTATGCAAAAACAATTAAGCATATTAGTGAAAATTAATAATCAGTGAATATGAATAGTAAAAATAGTGAGATTTCTAAAAAAATTAAAACTGAACATTTAAGCTTGGATTTAATGTTAACTCACATATGCATGTCATTTTAAAGGAAAACAAATGAGCTCTTAAAGCAAAACAAAAGATTTTCTTTTATCAAATGAGTTTTCTTTGTAACTTGTAATCTTACTTTCAGAAACTTATGGTCTCATGCTCGCACAAACTTTGGACTTACTTTCAACATTTTAAAACTATAAAATGGATATTGAAAATAGAAAAATACCCATTTAAAAATGTTTTCAGTTTCCTGATAGAAACTTAAGAGACCCAAAGGAGTCCTTTACTTTTGGAATATTCTGCGTTCACAATTCTAAAACGTCAATGAAAACCCCCAAAGAATTCTGTCTGTTTAAAACAAGCCTGCCTGAAATAAAGAAAAATCAATATTTCGAAGAGAGTAACTTTGAAAAATTTACTTCTTAACAGGTTTAATCAAATGTCTAAAACGAGATGTAGAAGTCAAAAATATGTATCAGTTCATTAAAGTTAGAGAAATGACATAATTATATTAAGAACACTCGTTACTATATTAATAGAATTTTTACTCTAAAATAGAGTCCTGAAACATGAGATTGCCAGATTAGTCCTCTCGGTTAAACTAAGTACCCAGGTGCAATGAGTTATGAGACTTCATAAGGTGTTCACCACACATTTATTATTATAAGATTTCTAGGTAGCAACTGTAGTGCTAGGCAACAGATGAAGGAAAATAAAAACACAGAATTCGTAATATTTATCACACGGCTTTAGCTTCCAAACTTTCGAAGAACGTACTCTCGATATTTATTCGCAGTCGGCATAGTTGGCACGGAAAAAATTCTTGTTATTTTACCGTACTATGGGGCAATATAGGTATATCTTCTCTTAATTAACTCATATCGTATATTATCTCATATTTTCTCATAATGCTTACCATCTTTGAATATCATCTTTTTTTTATAATTATTGACTGTTTTGGTTGAATATGGTAAAATAACATGAAATAAATTGTTATTCAACTATTTTTACGAAATTTTTTTTAAGTATGTGTATGACAACTTTCACTATTTCCAAGTTCAGTCGCTTTTCAGTTTATCAATTTGAAATAGTTTGTTCCCATAAATTTTACTAGTTTCTTCCAACGTATACAGGGTGTTATATATTGATCTCCGTTAATATATATTTTAGAAATTCTTGTCAAATTGACGAGAGAAAGGGATACATTAAATCATTCAAATTAACGTGTGAGGATAAAAAAAAAAGTAAAAATTTTACTGAAATCTAACGAATCACTACCGACGAAAATAGTACTGAAAACATCAAAACCTATCTGATTACTGGAGAAAACAGAGAGAAGTTGAAAGCCGATTAATTAAACCGATTTCAAGTTACATTAAGCAATCAGACTGGCTTTGATCATTTCAGTCCTACCTTTCATCAGTTAATCGATAGATTTTTTTACCGTTTTGTTTCTTCTTAATTTAAACATCATTTAACATTAATTTGCTAACATTATAACTCTTAATGTATATACTTTCATTCTTGTCAAAAATACTAAAAAGATACATTAATTATGACCATGATGGAACACTGCTTATTAAAAAATTTTGTGACCAAATCACACTAGCGTCTTGTTCTATAAAACTCGAAGTTTGTGTGCAAGTATTAAAATTTTATTTTTAAATGGAGGTTGATGGTTGTGTTCTTATTCGTTTATATTAACTTGTAAGGGAGTTTTAATTGTATAAGTTAGAATTTTAAAATGGAAGAATCTAAATTCATATGCTTTAAGGAAAAGAAGAACATTCTACAAGTTCATTTATGTAATAAATAAAACAATTATAACTCGAAAAAAGTAATAAATTAACGTAAGTATGAATGTATAAGGTCCTCCTATAACTAATTTTTCTGAGCAACCAAATGCGGCGCAATAAGCCACCACATTTTAAGAATTTTTGGATTTAAATTTCCAGTATCGATTTTCGCCCATTGAAATAAAAAAGAGAAACGAAAGGTTGAAAATATATCCTTTCGATTCGCTCAACTGTCACTTAATTTGCTTCTGAGAGCAAAAATTATCGTGATGTGCGCGTTCTGTTATAATTCACCTTTATGATTTAATTCCTACCTGAAGATTCCGCTATGGTAAAATCTAACTTTCTGCTGTTGCTGGTAGATGAGATAGTTTTCAAGCAATAAATGTTCAAATGTTTTACAAAGAGCAAGCAAAGTTGTGAACAGAGGGCAAATTATAAAAAAAAAAGTGACTCTTCAAAAATGTCTGGGGTGCTCAACAGTAACAACATGGAATCCATTTATTTGTTAACAAAATACGTTTCTTTATATTTGATTCCTAATTAAAATAAAAACCATAAAACCCTAGTTGGCTGCTTCATATTTCTCTTGTCACTAAATTTTTATTCCAGACAAAACGATCGTTCTCCTATTTTCCAAAGAAACGTAATCAAATCCTTTTGCACACTCATATGTTATCTATAAAAGTGTTCCACACGTTTGATAACAGCGCTAATTATTTAATCACTTAGATTGCTATAATAACCACTTGCTATTGAGACTTCAAATCAGCGTGCGTCTTGACTGAAAATTTAAGAAACAAATATAGATTAAGACGTATTGCATTCCTTTTCATTTGATTAAACAAAATATTAGTTACATATTGTTGTCTTGTCTCTTAAATAAAGCTATAATTGTTTTTGCTTGAATAATTCAAAACTATTACGAATTTGCGCACAGTTCGTATAAAGTTTTTCAGATATTATTTCACTTTATGCAATTTATTCTCTACATAGATAATGTATTTCATAAATACAATGAGTTGTGAGAATTTAATTGTTATTGAACAAACATTTAAAATTAAATATCAGCAAGAAATTTAGTTGAATATTATTTTAAGGATATTTGTTTAAATGCAATAAGTGAAGACAGTGATGACTACATTTAGATCTGAAAGTGTTTAACTTAAATTAAAATTATATGTTTTGGACACTTATTATATTTTTATTTTTTGCGACGTTCCAAACCCTTACCTTGTTAGTCACATTCTTGCTGTAATAAATTCTTTTTCCAAAGACAGCAGCAACATTTATTGCCAAGCATTATTTTCCGATAGATTTCCAAATTAAATAAAATGAAATATTTTATTAGAAAACAAGACACAAACAGCAATTACCGAGAGTTAAAATAATTGTTGTGTCATTAAATCCAAATGATACTTAAAAAGTGACCTATTGTTAAATTTCCGGACATATTTTTCTAATTTATACCATTAATGTTCAACGACACACTTACGCGGAAAAATTTTAAGAAATATGTATATTTTATATGCAGTTATGATTTCTTCATTCGTAAAAGGAAATTCTTGTTGTTAAATCTCGAAAAAACCTATTTACCTAATTTTCGAGGCAAAAATAGAGGGGTTCAGACTTTTTATATCTAGTCTTTTTCAAGAAATGAATGCTTTATGTGAGATTTGTATAAAATAGATTTTAAATAACTTATAAAAAACAACAACTTTTCTATGTTATTGTACAAAAAAGTAGGAAATAAAATACTACTTGTAACTTATAGGAAATGAGTTGATGTAATCTTAGAGTTGTTGATATCTAACTTTTGACCAGCAAGCCGTTGTTAAAGAGAATATTTATCAAAGAGAATATGATAAATATTCTCTATATGATAAATATTCTTCTATAATATAAATGTTCTTCTATATGATAAATATTCTATATATGGCAGAGAGAATGAAGAGAATATTTATCCAATTCTTGTCCTTAGCTCAGCAACTCTCTGTCTGATATCAAATGATTCCCCATGGTCGGATTGAGATGTGAAAAGAGATTTCTCTTAACCCTTTGACTCAGGTGGGTCACCGGTGTCCTTTAAATATATATATATTTTTTGACACTAAATTAGAGGCAAAAATACATTTTGGTATTCTTTAATTTTATTTTATAGCCGTTGTGGAACAGCCGACCTAATTTTGGGTTTACGACTACTAATGTTCAACTCCGTAGCCTTGTAATTTTGAACCAAACTCAAAAGACAAAGGAACTGCAGTATAGGGGGAAATTTCGCCTTTGCGGAGGAGTATTTGATGGAACTAACCCGCATTTGCATTACATGGAGAGGAAAACCACAGAAACCTGCCACGTTTAGTTTGATGGCAAGGAGAGTCTAACCCATGATCAGTTTGCCACTGAGGACAACATTGAGGTCGGTTCAAGCTGGGTGCGAAATTCATATCGTTCAGCCATCGCTGGAACTCGGACTCGGTTCACCTCATTGAAAGGCGAACGCTCTATCTCCTGAGCCACCGCGGCTCTTGGTATTCTTTAATTATAAAAAAAAAACACTCTAATAATTACTAAAAAATCTAATAGGCTATCGGAATTATATTTGTATTAAAATACAAAATAAAAAAATTAATTAAAAAAAAAATGCTAGAAATAATTTATTTTTTTTAGTCTTTCAAAAAATTGTCAATTGATTTTGCAAATAAAAGAAATTTTAATGATGAATAAATGTTTCTCTTGGTTTTAAATAACTGCAAATAAGTACAAATTATTGTATGGAAATTACCCGTGTTTGGAGGATTTCATACCTAACGCAGAAAAAAAGACCTGCGTTTCATGCTGTATTACCTAACCATAAATTAATGAAATGCTAAATGTAATATTTTTTCACCAATTTTGACCTAAGTTAATGAAAAAAAGTATGAGAAAAATGTTTAATAAAAATTCGGAGTCAAAGAGTTTACGCTTATTTCAAGGGAACGCTCTGCTGTGTTTAGAGGATATTGTGACCAACAAGCCTCTCTTTAAGGGAAATTTTATCAAATTCTTGCCCGTTGCTCTGAAACTGAGAATATTTTGATAAAATGTTTTTTTGATTTAACCTGACAATATCAAATGTGTTCACATGATTGCTGATCTACGAATTTAACTGTAAAAAAGATTTTTTTCAAATGGTATATAGTTCTTTTATACTATAATCATGTTTTTATACTTATCGAATTATTAAGTAATGATTAATATAAATAATTAGACAACGGAATGACGATATCTGCATAAAACAAAACAATTCACATTTTGCTGTTGTCGTAGGCCATTAAGGCAGAGGGGTGTGACTGCTCATAATTTCCAGTGGCGCCATCTATGACCATTAATTCGACTTCTGTCACACCCGTTTATGTGGCCAACCCATTCCTAAATCCATTCATTCATCCACAGATCTAATTTTGATCTGAACCAGAGAACGATCAATCTCCAATTCAGTACCCCCAGAGGTATTGATTTATTAGTGGAACACGGAGAACTTTGTGACATGACAGATTTAACGTGCACTAGTCACAATTCACTACAGAGGGAGTCTTCGGTCGGCTGGATTCGAACTCCCGTTCTCACAACATGAGTACAGCTCCCTGCTAACCAAGCTATCCCGGCCAGTTTGCATTTTAACAAGTAAATGTTAAAATATTGGAATTACAATTCATCCTAACTTTAAACAAACTATCAAACGAGTATTTATTAAATTATTAAAATTGGAAAAGTAATCTTAATTACAAAATGACAGTTTTCAGATAAAAACTGCCAGTGTTCTAAATTTATTTAACCAAACCAGATTATTATGACACGTTTTCGCTAAGAGCAAATAAGATTTATGGGACATTTATTTCGCTAGACGATTCTTGAATAAAAAATGCCCCACGTCAGTTCTGGAAATTTGATTCGATGGATATTTTAATCCGTTAAAGGAAAAATATTTAAATAAAAAGCCAATAACCAATTCTATGAATATTTCATTCTTTCTTTTGATTTTTTAGCTTTTCTTCATTTCTCTCGCTTTTAAACTATATTTAGTTCACAGTTATTTTTTTAAATGTTAATTTTCAAATTTTAATTGGTTTTAGTTTAAACTTTTCTCTCATTTTATTGAAAATATGATTATTATTATCTTTATTACTATTATTATTTGTATAAATAGTCTTATATTTGCCAAATATGAGGTGGAAATTTTTACTTAAGGATTAATTGACATTTTTAACAATTTCAAATCTTAATAAATATAAAGTAATTTATAACTTAAGGGTTTACAAGGAATGAGTTGCATGACTAACATAATTGCTTGATAATGAAATAATTTTAGTAGCTTTTTTGTATTTTTCGGGCGGAATTCAAATTTGTTTTTTCTAATATGCACAAAATTAGTTATTAGTTATAAAAATTAGATATAAATTAGTTATAAGTTAATATATATTAGTTAAAGACACACAACACGTTTATACCTTTTACTTCAAAATTATTTTCACAAAATTAAGTTAATAAAATAATACATATGTTTATGTAGTATTTACTATTGATATACGAGGTTCGACGACGCACGTTCCATAAAAAACTAACAATTATATGCGACACAATAAAAAAAATTTGAATTTATAACATATTTTTTAATTTACTTTACAAATAATAATGAGCCTTAACTAAACTTTACATGGAATTTTTACACGATTGTGATTTATTTTCTCGTAATATTTAGATAAATTTTATTTCGATGTGGTAGGTCGGTAAGTGTATACAATGTTTCAATTTAGAACTTTTCTAAATTCTGCCTTTCCATTGCAATTATTTATTAAAATTAAAATAAATAAATCAATAAAAATTAAAATAAAATTACTGATTATAAATACATATACTACTTCATTGCGTTTTTGTTTCAAAAGATAAAAAGTTAGTGTTAAATCTAAGATTGGGAGCATTTATAAATCTTAAAGAGGGGTGCGCCTAAGTTTATGAACGCCGATGTTCACTTGATTAGAGCCCCATTTTTCAGATTAGGATTCCTATATTGTAAAGGTAAAAAAAAGTTCTTGGCCACGGGGTATATTCATTCAAAGACAGTTCGTTTTTGAGTCTGATTTTGTAGCTTAATTAATAGATAACACTAAATCATTATCATACTTATGGTGTGAAATATTTTATTTAATTGTACATTATATTATTATTTTTTATTAAAATTAAATTCTCAAACAGTTACTTACTGCTGATTCACCAAAACACTATAATTTTAGTCGAATTTACGATTTTATGGAATTTGGCGATATGGCGAATGCTTAGCGCGGGCCCTGATAATGTTTATTCATCATGAAGGGGAGAAACCAATTTAATCTACAGGAAAGCAGCAAGTAAAATGGTGTAGAATATCAGAACACGTGCGATTACCACAATGCTTGAGAATTAATAACCTGAAACCAAATTATTAAAACAAACTAAAAATGAGCAGGTGAAACTGTTTCAAAATACAAATTAAGTAATAAAAAATGCTGGATGATTAAATAGAAGAAAAAAAACAACTGTAAGTGTCTAATTTGAAAAATTGAATTTCGAGTAGGTGATTTTTCTCAGTTTCATTCAGAAAATTAAATTAGATTACTTATATAAATCAATAAAGAGATAGGTGATTTTTCTCAGTTTCATTCAGAAAATTAAATTAGATTACTTATATAAATCAATAAAGAGAAATACGCGTAATTACTTACGGGCTAAATAAATTTGTATTATAAATGTTGCAAGAAAATGTAAAAATCAGTTGTAAAATAAAAATATATACTCACCAACCGAGAATGAAATTCAACGCGATCGATTAATAAATCAAACCAAATTAATAAACAAACTAAAAATTAGCAGGTGAAACTGTTTCAAAATACAAATAAAGTAATAAAAAATGCTGGATGATTAGATGGAGAAAAAAAAACTATAGTGTCTAATTTGAAAAATTGAATTTCGAGAAAGTGATTTCTCTCAGTTTCATTCAGAAAATTAAATTAGATTACTTTTATAAATCAAGAAAGAGAAATACGAGTAATTACTTACCGACTCAAAAAATTTGTATTATAAATGTTGCAAGAAATGTAAAATTCAGTTGTAAAATAAAAATATATACTCACCAACCAAGAATGAAATTCGACGCAATCGAGTTTTTCTTTCAATAATTCTTCTTATACTGGCATTTTACATAGATAATTATTAATACGTATTTTTATTAAAATTAAAAATATTTATTTATCATTATTATTCAGTTATTTATTTTCGCAAAGTATAATTATAAGAGAAGACTCTTACAACTATAAACGATTCTCATTAATCCCGAAAAGTAGATTGCCATTTCGTTATTAGAATGGAACAAAAGTTACACAAAGAAATAGCTTCTACAATAAAAATTCAGGCGTTGCACGAACAGATCCTGAGAATCGTTTGCTTTTCCTCTTACTATCCTTTCGATTTGAACTAAACAAACCTCAAACCTTCATCCCTCTGGCGGAATGCTAGACTATTAAAAGAGTTATTTTCGAAACTTTGGGAAAGTATTTATGGATAATTTTCATATAAGAATATACATTCATTAAAAATAATTTCCATTTAAGAAATTAGATTTAATTGAATATTTTCGCTTGTTTTCTCGAAATTTAAGAGAGATAATACAATAGTGCCCATGTGTGAAAATAGTTCAATCTAACCATATCAAAGTGCTCATTCATAAATATGATGTTGTAACTGCATAATTAAACAATGTATACTAAATTTAAAAAAAAAAACCGATTTACAACTCTATTTTTACATTTGCAAACAAACATGTTTTAAAATTAGAATAAAAATAATTCGATTGTAATAAATTTTCAAATTAGATTAAAAATTCCGATCATCCTCAGGGATGTTTCCCTAGACCGTCGCCAATAGCCCATTGTGCAGTTCTAATGCGACGTAAATAAACTACAACTACAACTATTATTCCAAAATAAGGTAGCATTCGGGTGACAAATTAAAGAAAATTTAAAAAGTTTTTTTTTGCTTTTTGAGAAACCGTTGGCTTCTCAAACCCTCTGAAACTATATTTATAATTGGATATATGCAAGCGACGTCTATTGGGTAAATCGTAGCATTCGTTTAAGCCACGATTCAGAAGCCAATCACGATTTAATCGCAAGTGTGACGTCACTTACAGGTATCTCAATAAATCTGATTCAAAAATAAATTCGGAATGATAACAAACGAAGCCTAATTGCTGCAATTTTAATTCGCCAAGCACAATCACATGATTAAACGCAACCACGTTATTTAAGTCACATGGTGTATTTAAATCACTTAGTTGGGTTTAATTCGCGATCGCAACGAACTATAGGGGGCGTTGTTGTATGAGACGGATACCTGCGATTTCTATATGAACAGTGATTCAGTTACTCTAGAGACGTCTTTAATGTAGCACGTAGCATTGCAACGCTCCTTCTTTATTGTGGCTAATTAAATTTTAAAAAAAATGTTTGATATTCTTTCTTATTCAAACGAAAACAAAATGGTATCTCTTTTTATTAGAGAAAGAATATCCAAAACACATCGGAAAAATATTTTTGCATTAACAGAAAAAAATATGTATATTCTTATAAGAGTTAAAACCTAATGCCCGAGAAATAGTTTTACTAAATTTAATGATATAACATGAAAGGCCCATTTAAACTTTACATTCTATAGTTTTAAGAATCATATTACTTCAAAAATTAAAATGAACAAAAAGTATACAAAAACCTCATAATTTTATGAAATTTAATTTCGTAAAGAAAGTTTTTTGACAACAATTTTTATCAAAAAATTTCAAGTTTCAATAAAAATCATTATTTAGAAACTAAGAAACGTAAAATAAAGAATGCTGACGAAACAAAAACAAAAAAAATTCTTTTTTGTCGCCGTTTTTAGTGCTACGAAAATTCGTCTTTGGGATTTGCCAAAAACAAAACAAGATGCAATTTTATGTTTTCAGAAGGGAAATATTTTACCGAAAATACAAAAATGTACCAATTCCCACAACATGAAACTTTATCTTGGTAAACGTACGTTTTGGAAATGTTATTTCATTTGGAATCTTATTTATCAGAGTTCTTATGGCGATATGATTTTTTTGAATCTATGCTAAACCAAAGATTGTATAAGTGTATAAGTTCTTTGGCTAAATTCTATATCGGCTCATTGTGCAGATTGGCGGAACTTAAAAACCGCCAAATCTGTAGCGGCGGTGGCGTTAATACGTAAGTACCGAATTTTTATTCCATACTTTTCTGAATCATATTACTTCAAACATTAGAATATACAAGAAGTATACATAAACACATAATGTTATACCATTTAATTTTTCAAAAAAAATATTTTGACAAAAATTTTGATCAAAAAATTATAAACTAAAAAACGGAAAATAAAGAATTCTTAGGATAAAAAACGATTTTAAGAATTCTTTACGTTGAAATAAAAACTTTCATATTGTTTCTTTTTTTATTATTATTCTTATAGTTCTTAATCAGACGTAAAAAACCATTCTGTAGAGAACTATCATCAAATAAGAAAAAAAAATATTTACAAGCAAATTTTTTATTATAAAAATCATAACACTCACCTGTTTTATAAATCCGCAAAATTCCAAATGAAATGTTCTTGGTTTGAAAATTTTATTTTCAAATAATATATGCATAGATTATCCCCTATAGATACTTTTAGATAACATACCACACATCAAAATTTTATAAATGTAAGATCATAGCTTAAAAACAGAATAGCTGAACTCTAGTTGAAATTATTCTTTCAAAACTAAAAAATACTTACCAAGAAAACGATACAAATTTATTAATAATCAATAGGTACAAATGAATCTATTTCAAGTAGTTCGGATGATTCTTTATTGTTGTTTTACGAATAATATAGATACAGAAATATATACTATTCTATAAAGAAGAACAATATTCTATAACTATTATAGTTCTGTGCATATTCTGAATTCTTATTTATTCATTGGAATGACGAAAGCAATGCTGACTTCACTCTAATTTGTAATGAATTGAAGACAGAAAACATTATTTGACCGTAATACACACAATCTGTAACAGCAAGTGATCATGATATTGGAAGTTATGTTGTTGGTAATAGAAAGGTAAAAATTATTGAGAAATTGTTCTTCAAATGCTTGGCGTGTTCTGCTTCAATGTTTGGCATATTCTGGTTAGTTTTTTCAAGAAGTTCTACCTTTTCCTTAGGGAAATTTATCTTCTTATTTGCTGCGAATAAAATGGCGTCCGTCATTGCCAATGGTTTTGTGGGAACTAATGTCCGATATTTTCAGTCTCCCGCTAGAGGGCGTACTCGAGCGTTGCGATCGCGAAATATCAGTTGATAAATATTGCAGGACTTACAAATTATTATAATTAATCAATTTTTAACACAAAAATTCATCAATATAAAAAAATAGCCTTATTTAAAAAATAATAATAATAATAATATTTTATACAAGCGCATCTATAAATTCGTAATTTTGATATCGTTTTCTAAATTTTAGCCTTTAAATTTTATTTAGGAATTTTAAAAAAATATGTTATACCAACACACTTTAAGGTTATGTCTGAAACAGTTACAAAATCACTTCGGAAAATATAAAAATTATCAAATAAATATCCCGGAGTCAAATTTTTGTTGTTTGTGAAAGAATAAGTACCAGGACCGGAGGTTATTGATGAAATCAGAAAATCGAGGTTGTTGTAAGCAGTCTGACTGATGCATTGCCTTGTTTTTGTTCGTTTGATTTTGGCAACTTTTTATTATTAATTTGTAGAAAATGTATCAATAGAAGTGTTCTTTTTTTAGTCTTAAGTTTGTCTTATGTTATAATCTTCATTAAAATATTTCTTTTTCTCAAAATGATCTGTTTATTTACAATTGCAATTTAATTTCAACACGTTATCAGCACGAAGCTCTGTGTAGTAAACATTAGAAATTCGGATGTAAGAAGATAGGCAGTAGAATAGCACAAATCGTCACCATGGAAGATTACAAATTGAAGAAGTTAAATGGTGAGAATTACCATGCATGGGCAATACGGCAATACGTGCTCGCGCACTGATGGTGCAGAAGAAATGCTGGGAGGCAGTGGAACCCGGCTACGGCCTTACAGAGATGTCCGAAAGTGAAACAAAAAAGAATGACGAGGCATTAACCCTAATGTTTTTGATAGTAGAAGACACGTTTTTGGATGATATTGGCGACTGCGCCAAAGCGAGGGACGCATGGATTGTATTGAAGGATATGCATACCAAATTTGGCTTACTGCATGTTTCACAATTGATGAAGGACTTTTTTAACATTACCTTGAAGCCTGGTGAAACAATTCAATCATATTTGACCAGATTGATTGAAATACACCGAAAATTGTCGAGTGGTGGTTACGCTTTCACCGACAGAGAAGTTGCGCTCATCATGTTAATAGGTCTTCCAAAATCATACGAAAGCTTAATCCTGAACTTAGAAAAGGACGAAGATAACTTGAAAACAACCATTGTGAAGTCTAGACTATTAGTTGAAGAAAAAAGAATATATAGAAATGTGCCAAATGTTGAAGAGCAGGAAGAACGGGCACTTCACACAAGAAACTATAATCAAAAAAGACCAATGCAGACAAACACTGTGAAGAAATGGACAACAAAAAGAAACAGCGAAACAGCTGCAAATTCGAAGAAAACTGTCAGGTGTTTTAGCTGCGGAGAATGGGGTCACATTTCCAAAAACTGTGAAGAAGCACAACAAAGAAATCAAAGCAGTGCCAAGACTGCTATAGATTTAAAAACGAACTGGGCCTTATTAACAAATAAATTTAAAGCTGAAGACTCAACAATCTGGATTCTAGACAGTGGTGCTACAGAGCACACAGAAAGAAATTCGAATCACTAACTGATTATACCTCAGTCGTAGAAGTGGCGAATTCTGAAAAAGTTCAAGTTACCGGAACAGGAAACATCACTATTTCAGTTCAAGAAGATTCTACCAGCAGCAACATTAACCTTGAAAATGTATTGTATGTACCAGACTTGGGCGGAAATTTGCTGTCGATTGGCGGGATTGAAGAAAAAGGTTTTAAGATTGAATTTGCCCATGGGGAAGCAAAAATACTGACAGAAACTGGTGAAATTGTTTTGAGAGCTAGAAGACAGGGAAGACTATATATTATAGAAGAAGATTGTCCTGCAGCGTACATTTCAACGATCCAGTCGAATGGACTCTGGCATCGCAGGCTAGGACACCCTTCCCCAGGCACTTTGAGAAACATAATAACTACCAAAAGTAAACAGGAATCCAGTCTTGAAACAAACAAGCCACGCTCTGTGTGCATTCAAGGAAAGATGAAGCGCAAGAAGTTTCCAAAAATCTCAAACACACGAGCTAATGAAACTTTAGAAGTTGTGCACTCTGATGTAGTCGGAAAGATTTCACCGCCGTCACTGGGAGGCTCAAATTACTTTGCTCTGTTCACCGATGATTTTTCTCGTTACTCTACAGTGTATCCAATCAAAACTAAAGATGAAGTCATAGTGAAGTTTGATGAATACAAGAGAATGGCTGAAAATTTTCACAGTAAAAAGATAAAAATTTTGAGAAGTGATAATGGAGGTGAGTTTAAGTCACAAAACTTTGACAACTATCTTATTAAACATGGAATTCAAAGGCAGCTAACTGTGCCGGAATCCCCTCAGCAAAATGGAATTTCAGAAAGGATGAACCAGACTTTGATGAACATTACCAGATGCCTTCTCATAGAATCAGGAGCAAAGCCAGAATTCTGGGCTGAAGCTGTGTGCACAGCATCTTATCTCCGAAATAGACGCCCATCTACTGCAATTGGAAGAAGTGCGCCAGAAAAGATATGGTCAGGTAAAGAAACGAACTTGGATCACTTGAAAGTTTTTGGATGTCGGGCCTGGAGCCATACACGCTCATTTCAAAGGTGGAACAAATTTGACCCAAAGGCTATAGAATGTATCCATATTGGGTACCCAAGTGGTATCAAAGGATATAAACTCTGGGATCCAGAAAGAAAAAAGTTTTTTATCAGCAGAGATGTGCTCTTTGAAGAAGATGTGTTCCTTTTCAAATTGACCAAAGAAGGACCCTATGAAGATAAGATTTCCTTATTTATTGAAAATGAAGACACAGACAATATGAACTCAAGTGATGAAAAATCAAATAAACATCCAAATTCTGAACTACATGAAACATCGCCAGAAGAAATAGATCAGAATCCAGACACAAACGCCATCAACCAAGATGAATCCCAAAATAATGTTTGTGGAGATCAGACTTGTCAACAAGTTGAAATAACAGAGGAGTCCAACCAACTAGAACATGATCAAGAAGATAGAAATAATCAAGTTTGTCGAAGTGATTCTGCCAAAAGAAGCACATGAGCTATTAAAACCCCTGCACACTTGCAAGATTATGTACTTTACAAGGCAAAAGAAGCATGTTCTACAAATGCAAAGCAATTCCACAGGGACCCTGTAACATTGGAAGAGGCTCTAACATCACAAGAAGCAAATTTGTGGCAAAAGGCCATAGATGAAGAAATTAAAAACTTACGTTGTGCACAAACGTGGGAGCTTGTTAGCAAACCACCAAATGTCAAGCTTATCAGTTCTAGATGGATATTTCGGAAAAAGAAAGCTGAGACAGGAGATTGTGATAAATTTAAAGCTAGACTGGTAGCTAAAGGTTGCATGCAAATTCCTGGAATTGACTGGCAAGAAACATTCTCTCCCGTGATCAAATTAAAATCTATCAGGATCTTATTGCCACTAGCTGTGGAATGTGAAATGGATATTCATCAAATGGATATAACTGCTGCTTACCTGAATGGTACTTTAAAAGAAGACATTTACATGAAACAGCCAGAAGGAGCCATAGGCAAAGAACATCTTGTCTCTTTAAAGAAGCCTATATGGATTGAAACAATCTGGAAGAGAGTGGAATACGTGTTTCGACACCTTTTTGAGAGATTATGGATTAACACGTTCTAAAAGTGATCCATGCATTTACTATCATCCAAATAAAACACTTTACCTTGGCATATATGTTGATGATATGCTTATTGTTGGAAATTCAGAAGCCATAGACATGTTTAAACTTAAGGTTAAACAAAAGTTTAGAGCAAGAGATGTTGGAGAAGTAGGTGAAATTTTATCGATGAAAGTGAAAAGGTATGCTGATGGATCCTTAACCTTAGACCAAACATCCTATGTAGAAGAAGTATTGAAGACCTTTTATGCAATCTTACTCAGAGGAGCATCAACTCCCTTAGACCCAAGTGTTAAACACTATAAGTTAACCGATGCTGAGTGGGAGGAAACTAAAGAAGCATCGAACAAAATTCCATACAGGCAGGCGATAGGCAGTTTGCTGTATCTTGCCTGTGGTGTATCTCGCCCTGACATTGCTTATAGTTCAACTTATATGAGCCAGTTTAACGAAAGACCTTCTGAAATTCATTGGCGAAGTGTCAAACACTTATTCAGGTATCTTAAACAAACAAAACATCTTTGTTTGACATATAGAAAAACTAGAAAGAAGCTAGAAGTATTTTCCGATGCAGACTGGGCAGCAGATTGCATTGACAGAAAATCATTTAGTGGTTATGTGGTCATTCTTGGGGGTGCTGCGGTGTCTTGGTCTAGTAAAAAACAACATTGCACTGCATTGTTTTCCGTAGAAGCTGAATACCTGGCGATGGCCCATGCCACCAAAGAAGTATTGTGGATAAAGAGTTTACTGTTTGAGCTCGATAAAGAAATGTTTGCACCACCTCCAGTACTAATAAATGTTGATAACCAGGCAGCTATGTTCATAGCTAAAAATCAAACTACGTCTGATCGGAGTAAACACATAGATCTTAGGTATCATTTCATACGGGACAATGTAGATCAAAGAATTGTAGACTTTCAATATATTAATTCACGAGATAATGTAGCTGACCTCTTAACAAAAAATATTTCGAAGAAAGTACACAATAGTTTGAGGACTCAGTTAGGTTTTATAGAATAACTATAATATATTATGTATATGTGTAGTGATCATTCCCGTGCCCTGGTAAGGGGGAGTGAAAGAATATAAAGTACCAGGACCGGAGGTTACTGATGAAATCAGAAAATCGAGGTTGTTGTAAGCAGTCTGACTGATGCATTGCCTTGTTTTTGTTCGTTTGATTTTGGCAACTTTTCATTATTAATTTGTAGAAAATGTATCAATAGAAGTGTTCTTTTTTTAGTCTTAAGTTTGTCTTATGTTATAATCTTCATTAAAATATTTCTTTTTCTCAAAATGATCTGTTTATTTACAATTGCAATTTAATTTCAACAGTTTGAACATAAAATGGCGATTATAATGATATTAAATACCAATTACAAAGCTTCAAAAACTACCCAACAAGCACACGACTTTTGGGCTAGTGAAGGGACAATGTCGGCACACCTAAAGTGCCATTACGGCGGGCTTTTCATCGCCGTATCGGTTCCGTTAATAAAGTGAAATCTGGGCCAGAATGAGGGCCAGTGCATGGCATTTCAGGCAAAGCGACGGCAATCGTTGAAGGACCGGGACTATTTTGTTGCCTCTGGATTGCTTTGCCATTTTTGCCTGTTTAATACCGGGAAAAAATTTTTTTTTCACAGAATGAAGAGAAAATTGCCGTAAAGGCTTTTATTGTACCTTTATGATGTCTTTTTTGCCTTTTTATCAAAAGCTGAATATGTTCACTGGCACACGTCGTTGCCTCGCTTGCCGTTAAGGCACCTTAACTGTTGGCTGATTAGAAAACGTCTATGCCGTTTTTGCCCGTATCGCACCTTTATTTCAGGTGCTTAGGCGAACTTCTTTGCCTTATTTGCCGGTGTATCACCCTTAACTCACCTCAAACTCGGTTCAATAGAAAGTTTTAATGCCGTCCTTGCCGGTATCACACCTTTATATCAGATGTTTAGGCGAACTTCTTTGCCTTATTTGCTGATATACCACCCTTAACTCACCTCACACTTGGTTCGATAGAAAACTTTAATGCCATCCTTGCCGGTATCACACCTTTATGTTAGGTGTCCCGGCAATTTTTTTGTCACTTACTTATTTATTAGAGCTCTCCTTAAATTTCAAAGACTTTTTGCTGCATGTTGTTGATAATAATTCTTATTTAAGGAACATAAATTGTTTTCTCTTACTCTGCTGATATCAGCTCTAGTAATTTATTGTATTTTAACTTTTTATATTGTAATAAAACAATAACTGCCATTACATGCAAAAAATTTTATGCTAATATAAAAAGCGAAATGGTGGAAAAAATTGTTTAATTTATAATAAATTATCATCCAATGAATCTTCTTACATAATAAAATAAATTTCTTTTCTATTTCATTTTAATCAATTATAAATGCAATAAGTTAAAAGTAGAATCATATAAAAACATTGTGTGTTTAATTGAGTGTTCACATTTTTTTACACATTATGAGGTAAAATTAAATAAAAATTTTATTCTAAGATAAAACATATTGCGACTTAATGTATAAGTTATTTAAGTTATGAAAAAAAATGAAAATAATTATGTATATTAAACCTACAATTAACTTTTCTTGATAGAAACAAAGCCACAGCCCAGTCATTATTCTTATTTTCAATATTATTCATATTTAATATTGGCTAACTTTCCATTCAATATTATTCATATTCAATAATAGATAAACAAGACATATCATAAATATTTTTAAAAATATATATATACTGGGTACCTGTAAATAACACATCAATTTCTATGATTTGAAATAAATAAAGCTGGAATTTTAATAAGAATAAAATGCATAAAATTTAAAATAAAACATGACCTTAAGAAAAGAATATTATTTTATTTCAATATGACAAATCAAAATACAAACAAGTACATAACTGTACAATAACTTCTTTATAACATCCTATTTCAGAATGAATCTAGTTTTCCTGCAAAAAAGTAACCAATTTATTTTACAACAGATTTATTAAATAATATGTACAGAAACAAAATATCTAATTAATTTTTGACGCATTTTAATTCTGGGTTAAGTTATAATATCAATGAATTCTAACAATTAAAAAATACTTTTATTGATCCCAGGGAAATATTCGAAGAAAATTTCTATCCAATAATTTTCAACAATTTAGTTTTTCTCTTATAAATATCATACGTTATAGAATTTAAACCACCTGGTTGCTCAAACCACCTGGGTTTTTTTATTATTTACTAGCGAGCATTGATTGTCACAAAAATAAATTTTAGCTGATTGTAACAAAAGGTAATAACAGCACAAAATGAATATTCCAGCTTGTAATAAAACTAAGTATTAATTTTATAAAATTCCATTGTACTTTGTAACATCTATTGCAAATGTGTAAAGTAGCGGATTCATTTGGATTGAAAAAATTGCAGCATCAAATATTAAAACAGCTATGAATAATATCCTATGAATTAACGAAACAACCTGGATAAAACTTCTCTTTACAGTATTATGAAACAATTAATTAGTTTAAAAATAGAGAGAACTATAATTGACTTTAAAAATGTTAAAAGTGGTGACCAAACTTCATTACTTTAAACTCACCTGTTATAAACTATTAATTTTTAAAATGCTTCCCAACCTTATGCTTCCAATGCATAAGTTAGAAAACTAATTGAAGCGGTATATATCGCCTAACAATGCTTATATATTGCATTTTGTAACTACAGATCAATCTGTTTAATAATTGAACATAAAAATGCATTTTAAATAAAGAATTTGATAGCAAAACTTTAATATTTTTTAAATTAGACAGAATACATTCTCACCAAAATAGTTTGTAGCTATTAATATGTTATGTAATGTTAATATTTTTAATATTTAAACAAAATTTAACTTTTTTACGATTAAGAACTATGAACGAATTTTTTACTTTAATATGTGAAAATATTTTAAGTTTATATAAAATTAAATTATTTAATTAAAAGAAATTTTAACCTCAAGGAAATAAACAAACTAAAGGTTTTTAAACATGTAAAAAATATAAGAAAATTTTTTTAAGATAGTACTTTTAAAATCTGAAAATATGTTATTTGATTAAAATTTCTATCAATTAAAAAAATATATGATCCTTCAAAACTATACTCCATTAAGTATTAAAAGTCATAAGCATAAGCATAAGTTATTAAAATATGCGATAAAGAGGAATGATTTTCTACATTTGTAATGAATTTACAAACTAACTACAGAATATAAATTTTATGCCATCAAGATAGGTTGGTTTAAACTAAACGGTTTTTTAAAATATTTAAATTTTTTTATACATAAAAAATTTTAATTTGAAGAGAACCAGTTGAAAAAAAAAAGTTGAAAACCAGTGAAATATATATATATATATATATATATATATATATATATATATATATATATATATATATATATATATATATATATATATATATATATTAAGCATTATAACAGTACATAGCACTTAATAACAGCTATGCAATAATTTTTAAATTTATTTTATAATAAATTTTTACTTTTAAATTTTTAATATTTAAAAATTATGAAAAGAAATTTACATTAAAATGACATGTAAGCTATGATAAAATCAAATCATTTGACTAAAAAAGAAATTTCCCTCTAACAAATCAAGAAATTCTAGTATAGGCATAATTTTTAAAAAAACAAGCTGCAACTTTTTTAAGAAAGTAATAAATTTAGGCGACTAAACAGCTAAGATTTTAGGAAAGTACTTTTGAAAATCAAAAACAGGTATTTTGATTAAAAAAATTTTAGATTTAAAAAAATATATATTTCCTTATAAAATTTTTCCTTTAAAATCATAAAAATTATTTACTAATAATCTGAAAATATTTTAATACAAATTACAGTCGAAGAAATTATTAAAATTGCAGTTCTACATATAGAATATGAAGTAGATTTTCTAATTTTGCTATGAATTTGTAAAATAGATTCCACAAATTATAGAATGGGTACTACTGAGTTAAAATGTAGTTTTATCATGTTCTTACCTTTTCTGTTGGTTCTCGTTCATTCTAGTTCTAGTACTCAGCCTGTAGTTGATTCACACTGTCAGAATTTCCGGACTTTTCATGAAAGGAAGAAAAATAATTAGAATATGAACATGGAAAAAACTGTTAAAAATCAACAAAATAAAAACATTAAATTGAAGGGAAAAAAACTGCTTAGAACTCATTTCTATACAATAAGTTTATGTTTACCAGCTATCTTGTACATGCGTAATGCTTATCGGAAATTATTATTAACTACTGAAGATCTTTCTTATAAAATAACTACCATTGGCAAATACTATAAAATATAGTTCAGAATCTAAATGGGAAATTTAGATTACTTAATTTAGAATTAGGTAAAATTAGATAAGTTAGGATAAAATTAAATCATTTGACTAAAAAAATTCTTCCCCCCCCCCTTATAAAAAATTCTAGTACGTTTAAAATTTTCAATTTCAGTCTAGTATGTGTATGGTATGTTTGTTAGTCTAGTATGTGGTCAATATTTACAAAAGTCAAATTTTTTAGGAAAGTACTTTTGCTAATCAGAAATAAGTATTTTGATTAAAAAATGTTAATGATTTAAAAAATTTTTTTCCTTAAAATTAAACAGTTATTTACTAATAATCATAAAATATTTCAATAATACAAAGAATACCACAAATTATAGAATATAAAATGGATGCCACTAAGTTAAAATGTAGTTTTAGCATGTTCTTACCTTCTTTTCTGTTGACTGCTATTTTCAGTCTCTCCAGACTTTTCATGAAAGAAAAAGAAAATAATAAGAATATAACCATAGAAAAAACAGTAAAAAAATCAACAAAGTAAGAACAATGAATTGTGAAAAAAAATAAAAAACTGCTTCTAACTATTTTCTATACAATATATCTGACAATAAGTTTAATGTTTACCATCTATTTTGTATATGTTCAATGCTTATCGTAAACTAGTATTAACTACTGATTATCTTGCCTTTAAAATAATTACACTAGGCTAATGCTATAAAATATAGTTCAGAATTGAAAGGGTAAATTTAGAGGACAAGTTTATATCTAAAGTAAAAAATCGAATTTAAAGTCTTAACTTATTATGCATCTTTTTCTAAAATGGGGTAAAATGTGTGTTTTGATAAATGCTGCCTAATATTTATAATAAAATTACATTATCAGATCAATCAAATATTATAAATGACAATCATTAAGAAAATAATAAGTTATAGTTCTTTTATAACATGACGTAGTATTAAAGTGAAAATTTTTCTTTTTTAAATTTTGTTCTCTAATTCAAATTTAGAAAAGGAATAAGATATGAATGGAAAAAAAAATCCGGCATAACAGCCATAGAAGTCTATTCAAATTATAGATACTAAAATAGACCAATATATTACTTTTGTCCGGGTTACCCTTAATTTTAGAAATAAAATTCCTTGCCTTTTCCATTATAATTTCAAAAAATATTTAGATAAATTTTTTGCACTACATAGTAATCATCAGAAATATATATACATTCAACCGTCAATTAAAGTTACTTTTTTTTTACGGAAAATATGCTTTTCTAAAAATAAAATTTCAATAGGTGAAAGTTCAACAGGAAGAGATTCAAAATAAACAACTCTATAAATCTTAAGATAGAGAATGATATAATATATTAAGAAAAAGATAAATAAGTTTAGATAAATAGAAAAATTTGCACAAGAACTGGAAAAAGAGCTAGAAACAGAAAACTTAATTCTATGAAGAAAGAAAAAATATTATGCTGCAAATATTTCTATACTTAAAAAGAACTTTAAATTTATTTCCACAAAAAAATATTCTTATTTTAAATAATTTAAAAAAATGCAAATATGTTGCAGTAGATTTCTTTTATGGGATAATAAAGTAGATTTTTATCTTAATTACTTTTAACCTCATTGGCTACATAGTGTTAACGTGAATTTTAGAGTGAATTTTATTTCAGGTTTATTGCAAGATTTTTTTCATGTTTTGGCCGAAAATTACATCATTCCTGACAGTTCCAGCATTTCTGTTTACCTAAAATCAAATTTCTTGTACATTTTGTACACAAAGATATGGGCCAAAATTTTTTTTTTTTACCATTCATTATAAATGTAACGTTCGTTATAAATATAAAGTTTTTCAAAAATATGAAAAAAGTTTTAAAAGACATTTTAAGAAAATGCTTTTGCAGATTAAATTATGCGTTATTTATTTAAAAAATTTAAAAATGTCTTAAAAAACATACTTCAATAACAGTAAAGTAATTTCCTAATTTTATTAAAAATTTAATCCTAAATTTTACCCTTAATATAAAGATTTGAGATGTTCTTACCTTTCATCTTGACCTTTCTTCCAAAAGATTTTTCTTACAGTATTTCCATCCATGCAAAAATATATATATATATATATATTTAACATTAATAAAAAGCAATTACAAAGCAACAAAAACAAACTTAGAAAGACAGTTTTTCCACTTAATTTATTCTGAAAAATATCTGTTTTTAATTTAAAATCTGTTTTTATCTAATCTGTTTTTAATTTAAAAAACTCTGATCAGAAAATTATTAAATTTAAATTATACGATAAACTAATAAAAAATTAGAAAATGTTAATACCATTTTTTTTTTCAGAAGTTTTATATGAAACAAAAGGTGAAACGAGGCCGTCAATACATAGTCCTGGTAAAAAATGACTACCGATTTTTTTAATAAATTAAATAAGGTAATTAAACTAAGTAAGCAAATTAATTTAAATAATTATTAAATTAAAAACTTTTTAAAAAAATAAAGAAGCATTTGATTTAAATAGCTATAGAAAATCATTTTTCTATTGTTAGGATTAATGGAACTTATAATTCATTTTAAAACTAAAATGGTAACTTACATGCTAATCATACGAAGAAACATTCTTGTAGAATATAAAGATTAAAAAATATAATTACTAAAAACTAAATAAAGAAAATAAAAACAAACTATTTGTGAAAAATTAATAAATAATAGTGTACTGAAAATATAACATGAGCTAAAGAATAAAAGTTTACTTACTTGTCCGTAGTCTGTTGTGTATCGCATTCCTGCAATAAAACAGAAAAGAGACCTCTTTTGAAGTTGACCATTTCCATTATTTATCCCCTTTTTTTTTCAAATTTTTTGGCGACCATTGAATCTTTTGGCGTCTGGGGTAAGTGGACCACCTGGTTGAAGAGACTTTTTCTTAGAATCGGGGGAGGGGGTTTAAAGTGCTAAGCGTTCGCTTTCCCCTCTCTTTTTCCCTTAACTTGAAGGATTGGAAACAAGGTCACTTAAATGATTCTTTTTAAAAATACGTGTCCTGCGATTTCAGACAGTAAAATGTCCTCAAATTAAGATCAATATTTATTTTTAAATTATTACAAACAATTTCTGGTGTTATAAAGGAAAAATAAATTAAATAACAAAAACATTTAGTTAACTACCAACGATAAACGAACTCTCGAAATTAAATAATTGCATTAGGTCAAAACTTATTTGTATGCTTTTTTTTCTTCAGAAAAACTTTAATACTTCTACACTTGGAAATAATGCTTACATAAATGTTTTGACTTGCTGTGCAGAAAAATAAAATCCTGTTTCTCTATAAGATTAATATGTATTATTAATATATATTATTAACTCTTTCTATTAAGGAATTGTTCCATGCGAAAATTAAAAAAAGAAAAACAGGGAGTCTCTGACTCCCCCCGTTTCCGATCACCTACCCGCGTAATTGTTTCACTTAAATCCTTGTTTTATTTTTTTCCCTTAAAAAGCAATATTTTAAACTGAAACGCTGAACATTTTGCTTTTAAAATGTACAAGTGAAGTAGCGTTATGTAAGAATGTTTTGTTAAAATGCTAATCGTAACGAATTCGAGGACTACCTCAACTTGAAAATTATCATCTGCACTTTAAAGAAGATTTGACCTAAGGAATACAGATTGTGTATTACAACAATAAAACAAGAAAAATTGCTGAGAAATTATTTTATTTGTTGACGAGAATTTTAACAGTTTAAACTGAGGATACTTTTTATCGTTAGGTTTATTTATTTTTAAAAATGTCAATTTAACTGTTAAGATTTATATCTTGCAACATGCAAATTCCTCTCTCTCTCTCTCTTTCGCTACTCTTAATTGACAATTCAGTGCGAGCTTACAAAATTAAAAAAAAAGACAAAGATCTCCTGACGAAAAAATAAATTTTCTGCAAAAATGAATAAACAGTCAATATTTAAGATATACCTGAAAAAATTCACGAATGAACACTTAAATTAGCAATGACTTTCAAATAAATTGGAATTCGAAAGAAAATTCGGTTTAGGTTTACATATAAAAATGTTTTTCTTTAGCTCATCGAATTTTAACTGCATAATTACATTTAAGTGGAGAATACGAAGAAAAAAATTCGGTAAAATTACGGAACTGTATTGACATTTCTGGTTTAAAAAAAAAAAAAAAAACTTGGGTAATAAAATTAAAATATATCCTGTATTTAAACCATTTATTTGATAAATTTTCCATTCAAATTGTAAGGGTTTAACAGAAATTCTGGTTTTCACAAATATAGTTCTTATTACCACACATTTAGTAGAAAATACATAACTGAACAGTTAATTTTATTGAATAAAGGCCTATAAGAAGAAAATGCTCTTAGCTAACATGATTATTTACCATATTTTACCAAAATTTAACAAACATTATAAAATTTTATTTTATTGTTAACCTAAAACATTACCAAAACTCTTTGGTAAAAATTATCGAGTTTTTTGGTGTTTCCATAGAGCTAGAATTATGGTAAATTTAGCAATATTTTGGTATTTTTTATCATACATTTTCTCATCTTACAGATCATCCAAATATAGTATTTTTTCTTACAAGTATAAGAGTTAATAATACTTATTATCGAATGTTAAATTTTCTCTGTATTTTTTTCTATAAACCATAGTAATTTCAAATTTTAAAATCTTGTTGTTTTTGCTCAGAAGAAAAAAATTTCAATTCTGTAGCGGAATTTTTGTGTCCTGCAGAGCGGCTCATACGATATTTTTCATCACTAAGTGTAGGAGTTAATAGTTCTCAAACAAATTATCGATCATACATTTTCTTCATTCCATCGTAATCCCTGTACACTTCTCTACAGTCCATTGTAATTTGATTTTTCTAAATCTTGTAGTTTTTGCTCTACAAAACAAAATACAGATAATAAAACGTAGATTGAAGTTGGCAATGGCGCATACGGCATTAATTTAACTCCGTTGGCTACGCCCTAACGATTTTTTAATTTGGAAAGAAACGCATGGTATGGTAACGTATTATTATTTCTCTACTCAAAGAATTAAGGAGTTTTCCTCCCTAAACATTGCCCGTTCATAAATTTTTCTGTATTAGTTCAAAATTAAATAAAAACTGAGTACATTAATTATTTTTTCCTTCTGAACTTTTTTGCTAATTTAAGAAATGAAATACGGTTAGAAGTTTCTGAGTTAACTCATAAATATTAAGACACTAAAAAATTTAAATGCATGAATTACAAAAGATCTAACTTTAAATGCATTTGTGTCCAGATGAGAGAAGAATTGAATTTTAATAATTTATGAAGATGCGAAATAAGAAGATTTAACAATTTAATTACCGTTAATTTTTCTTTTATAGTTTTCTTTTTATATTTTAGCTTTCTTCATTATTGCACGAACCACGAAATATAGTTAATTAAGTAAGTTACCGATTTATTATATCAATTGTTAAAATTATGACAGGTTGAAACTGATTTCTCGCTTTATAATATTTTAATGTTAATTTTAATTTAAATAATGTTAATTTTAAAACACATGAATGAGAATGAATTTGATTTATTTGAATCATTTACAAGCTCTGGACTGTTCAGATGCAAGGAGTTCAAAAATCCAAAAAAGTGCAAAGAATTATGATGCTTTGTTGTACTTAAAAAGCATAAAAAGCGAGACTCTCTCCATTTTTAACAAGTTATATTACTTATCAAATAAGACCTTGATATTAAATCAAAAAATATTTTTCTTTAAAAATTAGAGTTTATTTATATATTTATTTTTCATTTACTTTTGTAATTTCCCACATCTGGTTGAAAGATTTTTGTTAGATACATTTTAGAAACAGAATTTTGATCTGTAAATGACTTTTACGGTGTATTGCTTTTCGTAATCTGCGAAATATGAGAATTTTGCGTTTTTCTGTTATATTTTTGCTAATTTATTTTTTTAGAAAAAAAAATAAACAGTTCAATGAAAAACTTATTACGAACAATTGAACATAATAGTGGTTTTATGAAAATGTTAAATAATAATAATCGTCAGCAATATAAGGAAAGAAATTAAAACTGAAATTGATGATAGGGGAGATCGATTCAAAACATAAAAAAATAACAAAATATTGGAAAAGTCTGAAGTTCTCAAGAACTGACCCCCAACAGGGTGGGATGTGAGAAACGCATAACCGGACATCGTTAACTTCTCAAGTTACCATACACTAACAAAGAGAGGAAAGGGATCTTTTTTTGAAACAGCTACATTGCTTCACCTACTCGTCCCCCTCAAAGCAAACTTTAACTTCTTAATTCTAAAATAAAGGTCTTTACTTCTTTTACTAACAAATATTTTAATATCATGAAGGGCACACAAATACACTTACAAACTCCTTTTTATTCCTGAAATTTTATTGCATAAAATTGACCATTAAAATTCTTATGATTCTCTTTTTGATATTGACTTTACATTTAATACATGCAGTAAAAAAAAAAAAAAACGCTAGTTCTTACAACGTACAAAAGTGCTTGCATTACAAACTGCTAATTTTAGTGCAATCATTACTAATAATAATTCAAATTATTATAATTTTATCGAAAACTATTTAAAACAGCACTAAATCGATAATTAATTATTATGATGGGTCGCTCCTGGGAGAGCAACCCCCCTGTGCAAGGAAGGGACAGTGAGTAAACTTTGTTTTTGTTTTTACGAAAATAATTCGAAACAATATTTTCATTTATGGTTTGTTATAGTAGTGTAAAGATTAAAGTGTTAAAATTCTGAGTAGGAAACTTAAATCCTTTAATTTTCTATTAAGATATGTTTACTGGACTGTTCGAAATTGATTATATGGGGAAATTTATTTGAGCTAAGTCAAATAAAGAATGAATAAGTTAATACGGCAAAAAAATTACTCAGCGTAAATTACTCAACGTTGAATTACAAGTTCTTCAAAATTAATATTCAACAAAAAATATGAATATCAAAACATTTTTTTTTCACAAAATAAAGAGTAAAAATTTAATTTAACTATGTCCTATTAGTTAAACTTCTTTATTCCTACTATAATTGCGAAATTTATTATATTTAACTGTAAATAAACTAAGAATAAGTTACTAGATATCAGATATTATTGATATGAAATTTTATTGAAAGATTGGTTTGAACTGTTTTCTAAAAACAGAATTAATCCAAATAAAAAAGATTATTAAAATAAAAAATTAAAAAAAGTATGTGTTATTAAGAGAAAAAAAAATATACTATACAATTACAATTTTGTTAATAAAATAATTAATGAAAGTTAAAGAATACTATAAGTTTAATAACATGAGAGAATTGTAAATGCACTTTTCCAATCACTGGATACCCATTGATCATTTTTTTTTTCTTGGATAGATTTTTTATAAGGTCGTCATAATTTACAAAAGGTGTCTAAATTAGTTTTTATCCTTATGTCAGTCAATGGGCCAAATTGATATTTAATTCCAGCCAATATACGTTTCGTAGAACAATACAAAATTCTTTTCTTCCTTCAGTATTAATGTTTATATAATAATTGCTGCCAAAAAGGAGAATAATAGTTGTGTATAAGTTAACTGTAAAAAGATTATAAAATGCTTTAAAGTAATTTAATGTAACACTATTAAAAATACGCTCTGGTGAAAATAAAAAGAAAAAACTCAGTCTGTAAAGCAATGAATTATAAGAATTTCAAAAATTATCTTCTTTATTTTTTATTATATCATTTCGAGATGCTTTTTGATTTTCGAGATGCTATCATGACTTTTTTCATGACTCTTAGAATTCTTTACTTAAGATAATAGTGTTGAAGTTTTCGATTAAATTGGTCTAATCGAAAAGTGCGAACGCATGAGAACCTAGAATAATGACATTAACACTGACCATTCCTAAAAATTTCTTTTTATATGAAGTTGGAAAAATAAACTGCATTGCTAAATTAACGTGAAACGAGCAGATATTAATAAATTTCCTTCTCTGTCAGAAAACTGAAAAGGTCCCTGACACCGCCACTGTTTTGGGGTTTACAACTTAACGTTACATTTTATCAAACACTGTTAGATTTAGAAACTTCACGTTACGAAGATATGTAGGAGATTGAACGGAGATTACAATGGAATTAAAAAATAATTCTAAAATTAAGTCAAGATTATTTTTACTCTTAAACTTGTTAGAAAAATAACACGTGGGCCGCTCTATGGCTGCAAGAATTCAGTTTCAGAAGTTAAATTTGGTATGCTGAAAGAGTCAAATTTAGTTTATAACCGTAACATAGAGTCATTATTTCCTCTTAGAAACTCTTATTTGTTTGAAAGTCATTACAATTTAAAATGTTCTTTTTAATTTTTTCTTTAACTGATAAATATTTATCGATTGTTGTGGAAAAATTTTTCATTTACGCGATTTTCATAATATCCCTCTAGACTTTATTAAAAATAATAAAAATAAAGAAAAAAAAAATATATAGAAAAAGATTAGGTGTTGCCAAATATAAAACTTCGACATTTCATACCGACATTTGAAAATATATGTAGAATAAAGAGAAATAAGAATTGTTTCCTATATGATCTGTTAACAAGAAAAAATTACTTCTAATTTATTAATTCTTATTGTGTCGCGCATTCTGCCTTTCTAAATGTAATATTTTTAAGCACAGTTATTTATTATTCAAATCCAGCTATCCTTTTTATTTTGTTAAAATTAACAAGTTAATATAATGAACTTAAATAAAAGTATAATAATTTTATATTAAACAAATAATTTTTAATCGACTTTTCAGGAAAAAAAAACTTTTAAGAACATTCTTGAGAAAGGTTTGTACCCAATGCCTCTAGTTCTGAGAGAAAAAAAAAAACGATTTTACGCGTGGGCATAAACTGCTTTTTCCATAGAACATCTTCAATGCGTAATAACTCTCGGCGAGACCGTTTTTCCTTATTTTTCATTTGTCAAAACTTAGTAATCCTTAAAATACAATCGTAATTTTTATTTAAAAAAGTAGAAGAAAACGATTTGTACTTGATCTTCAATTATTTCAAACTTGATGAACGAGAATCAACTACAGAGATTATCGAGCGTAGCGAACAGGTGACGGTGCCTCCATGTAAAAAACAAGGATACATAAAAATAAATTGTGCCGAACAACTATTATCAGTAAGCGTATGATTAATATTTAAAATCGCCTTTAAAAAGGGACTGTAGAAGCTGATCAATTGATAAAAATTTATCTGCTGCAGTCAAGGTATAAATTATCGTCACAATCTGAAAAACATTTAATATATTTAAATATTTGCATGTTTACGAACTATGATCTGTTTTTGATTTTTTTTTTTAAATTAACGTCAAACTTTAGCCGGATTTTAATAAATTAATTCTAAAGGAACTGCACTCTTTAAAAAGTAGGTATGAAAATTGGATTCGTTTTGTACTATGAAAATTGCCAAGTCGATTCGGCAGCATGAAATACTATTTCATTTTTCGCCAGTTTATGGTTAAAAGTTAAAAGAGCTCCACTTAGTTCCAATTACATAATCATTCAATTTTGTCTAAATAGTTATGCCTTTTCTAAAATATTGATTTGCAAATTGACCGTAAATTTAAAACTATACCAACAGTTTAATTGGGCAAGCAGATAAAATTTCGGTTCTCTTACCGTTATTTTCATATTTCAGCCATATTTCTGCTATTGTTTCCTAAGATTTAAAACACAGCACAATTTTAAAATTTGTTAACCCCAAAACCCCTTGTGAGAAAAAACAATGCTTTTAATTCATGTATAGGAAACATTTTGCAAATGACGTTTGAAAATGGATAAATGTGCGTTTATTATTTTGTATTGTTATGTTTCTTTCATTTTTCTACAACTGGGGAACATTATTGGAGAATGAGTAATTTTTCACACAATGCATTTTTATTTAAATCTTATATCGACTTCATAGAAGAAAAAATCGGTAACTTTTTTTAAATCATGCTATAACTTTTGTATTTTTTCCAGCTTTAAATACGATGCTATTTTGATTAACACTTGAATTGGAGTATGTGATGAATGTAAGTGTAAAGAAAGATTGAAACAGAGAAATTTAATGTTTAATTTTGTCTAATTTGCTATTAAGAGAATTGAGTTTTAAAATAAAACTCAATAACGCAATTCTGGTTTTAAATAACTATTCCGCTATTTAATTGGTAAAGGCAATATGCAGTAGAACATTTTTTTATTTATGTCACATTTTATGCTAGAATAAATAGTGCAGACCCTTGCCACACATGAATGATAGATTTGCTTTTTTTTAGTAAGCAGAAACTTTTGTTGGAGGGTTGTCCTTGGGTGGGGGAGGGATATGGTTTCCGCAGAGTCCGCGGGGGGTTATGCCTCGACTCATTCGCTGGACAGAAGCCGTACCGACTGTCATTCTGTGTGAATTGGCGAAATTCTATCAAAGTTGAAAGAAAGGCAACCCTACAAGACCCGACACTTTATATTTTCTGCCATCTATCGGCAGGAATCGAAAACACGTCTAAAGTAAAAAATAAAAAAACAGCGCCATCTATGAATTGCATTCAAAACAGCTTTTTTTTCCTTAATGTATATAAACTATTTTAAAAATAAATATAATACTGCATGAAAAAATATTTTTGTTATGCGAATAAAAAATAAATGTAATTAACATTTTGAAAGTATAATTTTTATTTTTATCTATATTCTGTATTATAATAAGCTTAGAGAAAAAATTATTTGCTTAATATTTTGAAGTTTAATTAATAAAAATATCCAAATGTATTTTTATTATTTAAAAACGTATTTTGAAGAATAAAATTTCCTAAGCAATTATTACCTTCAAGTATTGCTTAAAAGTTTACGGAAAAAAAAGTTACTTACTTTATTGGACTAGACGTTTTCTATAACCAATCAGAAAATTTAAACACGATTTTTTTAAAATTCAAAATTCCTAAGACCATTTAAACTATTTTGAATCCAGTTTTTAAGAAGTAAGTGATTAAACTAAGATATTAAGTTTAAAATGAACATTAAAATAAAAAAAATAAAAAACCGTTTATATAAATGAAAAGTTTACTATTTTAAATGGTATACATTCATTATTACAAAATACTTAAATTGTAATAAAGATTAGTAAATTAATGTAATAAAAAAGCATATTTCATTAAAAATCCTTGCTCTAAATTCAAGATATTTATAATTTCAAGGAGGATATAAGCAATTTACAATATTTTTTTCTATTTATTTTCTATAAATGGATTTTTTTATTTACATGAATTTTGAACTTACCAATTCATTTTTGTTTTAAAGAATGTTTAAAAAAAGAATCATAGTCTGGAAAAAATTCATGTTAATTTCATTTGGTTAATTTCATTGTTCTAGTTATAAGTATTAATATTTATTCTTATTTTTAAGGGAATATGTATTCAATTTTTCTTGAAAGTAACAAATATATTATATTTCGAGTTAAAAATTATACTTCAGAAAATGATTTCAAAAAGAAAAAATTAAAAAAAAATAATTATATATATTTATTTAAAAATTGTAATCAAATTTAAAATGATTATTTTTATTAAAATTACTTTTTTTAAAAATATAATAGGTAATGCCACAGAAAGTATATTTAGATTATAATAAAATAATAAAATTCTAGTTTTTAATATTCTATTTAAAAAATTAGCAGTTTTCAAAGAATAATGAAAACTGTTTTTTTCCTCTCAAAAAATACGGTTAATGTTTTATGAATTTTTTTCCTTTCTCTCCTGATTTTTTTCAAAGTTTTGAGTTAAAAGCACATTTTTTACCAACTCTGCATCTATTCATTATTAATCAATTGTAACATTACATTTAATTAACGGTATACAATAAAGGTCCTGTAACTAATTAAGTGTAAGAGGCCAAACAGCGGTATACAATAAAGGTCCTGTAACTAATTTAGTGTAAGAGGCCAAACAACGGTTTTATTTTTCGGGCCTGTATAAGTGAGGAGTTATTCCGCCGCTTCCTGAAATGCCTCAAAACAAACGATAAAGGACCCTATTGTACTTGCCTTTTGCCGTTATCCTACCTAGAATGCCAGCTTACGGCCTTACGTTTGCCGTGAGGTGTGTGCTTACTGGGTAAACTATCTATTAATCAGTACTGAACAACACTATGAAATTATGCACAAAACTGAAAGACATATACCAACACAATTAATAAAATAAAAATAATTCCATTTTTTTTGTTATTTATTAGTTTTGGTCCTTAATGATGGCCTTAAGTTATTAGATTATTATATTTAATATTATAACAGTCGTTGAACAGCCGACCCAATTTGTCGGGTTTACGACTACTAATGTTTTTGCAGTCGGGTTTTTTATGAAATTCTAAGAGTTAAATATAGTTAGATATAATTAAAATGATATCAATTTCTTTAGATAGTTTAAAACTAAGGCATGTTATAAAATAGTCAATAATTAGTAAATGAGAGTTTTTTCACATTGAATAACAAAATAGACGAGTTCTGATTTGTTCAAAAATTAATAAATATTTTCTTGAGAATTCTTTTTCAAATTCTGAATATTAAATATGACAAATTTCTTTTGCACTGCAGCAAAATTTTGCTGTAATGTATGAAATTTTTAAAATGATGAAAATAAAGAAGTTAAGAGTTGAAATATGAATTAGATCATCGTATTAAAACATAGACATTTTAAATATATTCATTAGAAAAATATTTAATAGCTAGTTATATGCTATTTATATGCTGGTTTACTTTTAATTCTGGCAACAAAACATTCAAATTTTTGAAGGCAATTAAAATTTGTTTTGAAAGCTTTCTAACGAAAAAAATATTTCATATATCATATAAAATTTGTAATAAATGAATAAATAAATAAATTTCAAACTTGTCTTTTATAATCTGCTGTTATCGTTTGGATTCCATTTATCTCTACCAATTTTATGCAGCCATATTTTCCGTGTTTTATTAATTCCGGTCTACAACAGGTAAACGATATAATTTGAAGCCTAAATTTGTTTTATTTGAACATCCAAATGCACAACAACCAGTCATTATAAATTTAAAAGTTTGAAACAAACGTTAAAAGAAAAGCGAAAATAAAAATAACATATATTGGTCGCAATTCGCGAACGCAACGACCCACAGGGGGCGTTGTTATTTGAGACGAATTCCTGTTAGTGGAACAACAGGATCAATAGTTGCACTGGAGATTACTTCAGCGTAGCATGGCAAGGCTCCTTCTTCATGGTGGCTTATTAAATTTAAAAAAGAAAAATTTATGATATTCTTCCGTATGCAAGTGACTACATTTAATTATCTAATGTGAAAGGTCAATTTAAATTTTACATTCCACACTTTTTTCTGTATCATATTACTTCAAACATTAAAATCATGCAAAAAGTACACAGAAGCACATAATGTTATACCATTTAATTTAAAAAAAAAAAAATTGACAACAATTTTTATCAAAAAATTCAACATTTCAATAAAAAATCATTATTTATAAACTAAAAAATAAAGAATGCTTACGATGAAAAAAAAAAATATTCTAAAAATTCCTCATATTGAAATAAAAAACTTAATTATATTGTTTCTTTTTTCGAGTCTTAAAGTTCTTAATCAGACGAAGAAAACCATTCTGTAGAGATTTCTCATCGAATTAGAAAAAATAAAAATTATTTACAAGTAAATTTTTTATTGTAAAAATCATAACACTTACTTGCATTATAAATTTGGAGAATTCCAAATGAAATATTCTTCATTTGAAAATTTTATTTTCAAATAATATATACATAGATTATCCCTTCATTAATTCGCAAACGCAACGACCTAGAAGAGGCGTTGTCATTTGAAACGAATTCCTGCTAGCAGAACAACTTGATCATCAGTTGCACTGGAGATTTCTTCAGTGTAGCATGTTAACGTTCCTTCTTAATTGTGGTTTATAAAATTAAAAAAAGAAAATTTTTTGATATTCTTTCTTATGCAAGTGAATACAAAATGGAATCTCCTTTATTTTAGGGAAGGAACAACGAAAACACATCGGAAAATATTTGTTTATAAGAGTTAAAACCTAGTGTCTGAGAAATCGCTCTACTAAATTTAATGATCTAAATATGAAAGGTCTATTTAAACTTTACATAACATATTTTTCTAAATCATATTACTTCAAACATTAAAATATGCAAAAAGTATACAGAAACGCATAATGTTATACGCGATCACAACGAACTATAGGGAGCGTTGTTGTACGAGACGATTACCTGCGATTTCTATATGAACAGTCATTCAGTTACTCTGGAGACTACTTTATTGTAGCTTATTAAATTTAAAAATGAAAAATGTTTGATACTCTTTCTTATGCAACGAAAACAAAATGGTATCTCTCTCTTTTTTTTTTTTTTTTAAGAGAAGGAACATCCAAAACACATCGGAAAAATATTTGCATCTAAACAGACAGAAATATGTATATTCTTCTTATAAGTTAAAACCTAATGCCTAAGAAATAGATTTGCTAAATTTAATGATATAATATGAAAGGACATTTAAACTTTACATTCCATAGTTTTAAGAAACATATTACCTCAAAAATTAAAATGAACAAAAATTAGGACATAAAGCCTCATAATTTTATATAATTTAATTTTGTACACAAGGCCCATTTAAACTTCACATTCCATAGTTTTAAGAATCATATTACCTCAAAAATTAAAATGAACAAAAAGTAGGACATAAAGCCTCATAATTTTATATAATTTAATTTTGTACACAAAGTTTTTTGACAACAATTTATATCAAAAAATGTTAAATTTCAATAAAAAATCATTATTTGGAAACTAAAAAACGTGAAATAAAGAATGCTTACGAAACAAAACAAACAATTCTTTTTTAGCGCCATTTTTAGTGCTACGAAAATGCGTCTTTGGGATTTGCCAAAAACAAAACAAGATGCAATTTTATTTTTTCAGGAGCGAAATATTTTACCGAAAAAACGAAAATGTACTAATTCCCATGACATGAAACTTTATCATATTAAACGTACGTTTTAGAAATCTTATTCCATTTGGAATCTTATTTATTAGAGTTCATATGGCGACAGCATCAGGTGAAAGAAAATCGAGTTTGTTTTGAATCTATGCTAAACTCTATATCGGCCCATTTTCTACCGAAATCTGATTGACTACTTTGATTTTAAATAAAGTGTTTTATTTTATGATTTGTCGCAAAAATTTTAAGTGTAGATTGGCGGCACTTAAAAACAGCCAAATCTGTAGCTGCGGTGGCGTTAATACGTAAGTACCGAATTTTTATTCCATTCTTTTCTGAATCATATTACTTCAAACATTACAATATGCAAGAAGTATACATTAGCACATAATGTTATACCAATTAATTTTTCAAAAAAAGTATTTTGACAACAAATTTTATCAAAAAATTATAAACTAAAAAACGCAAAATAAAGAATTTTTAGGATAAAAAACGATTTTAAAAATTCTTCATATTGAAAAAAAACTTTCATATTGTTTCTTTTTTCTTATTCTTAAAGTTCTTAATTAACAGACGTAAAAAAACATTTTGTAGAGAACTATCATCAAATTAGAATTTTTTTTATTTATTTACAAGTAAATTTTTTAAAATAAAAATCATAACACTTACTTGCCTGCATTACACTAATCCTGAGAATTCGCGATCGCAACGCTCGAGTACGCCGTCTAGCGGGAGCCTGTAAATATCAGACATTAATTTATCACGTTTTCATTTAGTTCCATCGAAATCATTGACTGAATCAGACGTCATTTTTTAGCAGCAAATAAGAAACAAAATTTCCCTAAGGAAAAGGCCGAAGAACTTGAAAAAAATCTCCAGAGTATTAGTAAATCTTTCAGGAACAGAACACGCCAAACATTTGAAGAAAAATTCCTCAATAATTTTTAATTTCTATTATCAACAAACTTGCAACTGATGACTTCCGATTTCGGATACTGTTACAGATGTGTGTATTAAGGTAAAATGCATTTCTTCTGTCTTCAATTCATTACGAATTAAAGTGAAGTCAACATTGCTTTCGTCATTCCAGTGAATAAATATGAATTCAGAACATACAGAATTGTAATAGTTATAGCATATTCTTCTTCGTTATAGAATAGTATATATTTCTGTATCCATATAATTCGGAAAACAGCAATAAAAAATTATCCAAGTTACTTGAAATAGTGCCATTTGTGCTGATTCTTAATTAATTTTAATCGTTTTCTTGGTAAGTATTTTTTAGTTTTGAAAGAATAAGTTCAACTAGAATTCAGCTATTCTGTTTTTAGCTACATAATCAAATTCATATATATTATAAAATTTTGCTGTGTAGTATGTTATCTAAAAGTAATGAAGGGATAAACTATGTATCTATTATTTGAGAATAAAGTTTTCAAACAAGGAACTTATCATTTTGGAATTCTCCGGGAATTATAAATCAGGTAAGTGCAATGATTTTTACAATAAAAAATATGCTTGTAAATATTTTTTTTTCATTTGATGATGGTTCTCTACAGAATGGTTTTTTACGTCTGATTAAGAACTATAAGAATAATAAAAAAAGAAACAATATGAAAGTTTTTATTTCAATGTAAAGAATTCTTAAAATCGTTTTTTTATCCTAAGAATTATTTATTTTCCGTTTTTTAGTTTATAATTTTTTGATAAAAATTGTTCTCAAAATACTTTTTTTGAAAAATTAAATGGTATAGCATGTGTTTATGTATACTTCTTGTATATTCCAATGCTTGAAGTAATATGATTCAGAAAAGTATGGAATAAAAATTCGGTACTTACGTATTAACGCCACCGCCGCTACAGATTTGGCGGTTTTTAAGTGCCGCTAATCTACACTTAAAATTTTTGCGACAGTTCATAAAATAAAACACTTTATTTAAAATCAAAATAGTCAATCGGATTTCGGTGGAAAATGAGCCGATATAGAGTTTAGCATAGATTCAAAACAATCATATCTCCATATGAACTCTGATAAATAAGATTCCAAATGAAATAACATTTCCAAAACGTACGTTTACTAAGATAAAGTTTTATGTTGTGGGAATTGGTACATTTTCGTTTCTTCGGTAAAATATTTCCCTCCTGAAAAAATAAAATTGCATCTTGTTTTGTTTTTGGCAAATCCCAAAGACGAATTTTTGTAGCACTAAAAATGGCGACAAAAAAAGAATTGTTTTTTTTTTTGTTTTTGTTTCGTCAGCATTCTTTATTTTACGTTTCTTAGTTTCTAAATAATGATTTTTATTGAAACTTGAAATTTCTTGATAAAAATTGTTGTCAGAAAACTTTGTTTACAAAATGAAATTTCATGAAATTATGAGGCGCTTATGTATACTTTTTGTTCATTTTAATTTTTGAAGTAATATGATTCTTAAAACTATAGAATGTAAAGTTTAAATGGGCCTTTCATGTTATATCATTAAATTTAGTAAAACTATTTCTCGGGCATTAGGTTTTAACTCTTATAAGAATATACATATTTTTTTCTGTTAATGTACAAATATTTTTCCGATGTGTTTTGGATATTCTTTCTCTAATAAAAAGAGATACCATTTTGTTTTCGTTTGCATAAGAAAGAATATCAAGCATTTTTCTTTTTTAAATTTAATTAGCCACAATAAGGAAGGAACGTTGCAATGCGACGTGCTACATTAACGACGTCTCTAGAGTAACTGAATGACTGTTCATATAGAAATCGCAAGTATTAGTCTCATACAACAACGCCCCCTATAGTTCGTTGCGATTGCGAATTCCAAAGGAAATGTTCATTTTGAAATTTTATTCTCAAATAACATACACACAGATTATCCCCTCATTACTTTTAGATGACATACCACTCAACAAAATTTTATAAATGTGAGATCTCGATATGAATTTGAATATGTAGCTTAAAAACAGAATAGTTGAAATTATTCTTTCAAAACTGAAAAATACTTACCAAGAAAACGATAAAAATTTATTAATAATCAGCACAAATGAAACTATTTTAAGTAATTCGGATGATTCTTTATTGTTGTTTTCCGAATTATATAGATACAGAAATATATACTATTCTATAAAGACGAAGAATATTCTATAACTATTGCAGTTCTGTACGTTCTGAATTCACATTTATTCATTGGCATGACGAAAGCAATGTTGACTTCACTTTAATTTGTAATGAAATGAAGACAGAAAAAATTATTTTACCGTAATACACACACAGAGGCTGATTAAGCGCACGTGGGTAAGCCATTCAAATTTTTAGGGCCCTTAGATTAAATTTTTTTTCGTATATATTTTTTATTTATTCAAAAAAAAGTTACATATCTTTTTATTTAAGATAGCATATTTAAAATAAAAATAAATAATAATAAATTAAATTCTACTTTATTTTGTTAAATTAGAACTAAAAAAATTATCGTACATTTTATAAATATATCTAAAATTGATTTTTTTTAAAAAAAATCATTGTTTTTCTTAATTTTTTAAAATTTTAGGGGCCCCTAATCATTGGGGACTCCAGGCCATGGCCTAGTCTGGCCCAATGGGTAATCCGCCCCTGTACACACATCTGTAACAGCAAGTGATCATGAAATCGGAAGTTATGTTGTTGGTAAAAGAAAGGTAAAAATTATTGAGAAATTGTTCTTCAAATGCTTGGCATAATCTGGTTAGTGTTTGCAAGTTCTTCTATCTTTTCCTTAGGGAAGTTTTGCTTCTTATTTGCTGCTAAGAAAATGGCGTCCGTCATTGCCAAAGGTTATGATGGAACTAATGCCCGATATTTTCAGGCTCCCGCTAGAGGGCGTACTGGAGCGCTGTGATCGCGAATACCATTTAATTTTTCAGAGAAAATTTTTTGGCAACAATTTTTGTCAAAAAATTAAATCGTCTGCACTACTATTTTTATCAATAGCTCTAACTCTAAACCCAAAATTCCATTTTTAAACGTCACTCCTAAATGATCTAACCAAAATTTTTGAACTGTTTTTCGGGTCGGGGGCTATAATTGCCCCTCTCAACCCTTGTCCAAATTTAAGGGCGATAGAACAAAAACGGTTCCGGAGTTATGAGACAGACACACACAAACTCTTCATTTTACTATTATTAACTTTTCCTTTTATTTTGTTACCCTTACATTTAAATCTTTGCGTTCGGTAGAATACGTAATTAGAAGTTTATCCCATCAAAATAAAGATTAACAACAATCAGCATCATTTGACATGATGTATTGCTCATGCTAGTCGAAATGTAATATAGGTTTTTCATAATCAAGCATTTCGCTTGATCACTGGAGCTGTTAAATCCACCCCAATAGACGCTTTGCTCCTTTGTACTGGAATTTGGCCGATGGAAAAAATAATTGAAGAAAAGGCCTTGATACTCTGGGAAAAAATATTAAGGACTGCTGGGTATCTTTCTCTTTGGAACCTAGAGAGCCCCAGGCAGCGCCACTGAAAGACTCAAGCGGGCTTCCTACAGGAGGTGCTGAGCTTAAAAGACAAATACAACATTTTTATTAAGCCTGGAATTCTTCCCACTCCTTGTAGCCAACTGGACTACCAGACTTTCAATGTGGTCACAGACCTTGATCTCAGAGTTCTAAAATCAAATTTTGCTTGTGATGTCCTTAAAGGTATCTCTTATGCAACTATGAATGAGCTATATCCTGAACCTGAATGGTTGAGAATCATTACAGATGGCTCCCGAGTGGATCAGCGGGTGAGTGCTGAAGCATTTTGTCACCTGTTCTCTGCCTACGCTTCTGTTGGCTGCTATGCATCTGCCTACGACGGTGAAATCAAGGCTATTCTAATTGCTTTAAAACAACTACAGTGTCGCACCGACCAATTTTCTAGCGGCGTCATCTTATCTGACTCTAAAGCAGCACTTCTTGATATTAACTCTCCACTGATTCCCCACCTGACACTAAAAGGCAAGCAAATCGTCCTCCAGTGGATCCCGGGACATTGCGAGATTTGGGGTAACGAAAAAGCTGATTTCTTGGCCAAGAAAGGAACAATTATTGCCCAAGCATCCCGTTGCTCCATCTTTCTGCACTCATTTAAATTGCTGGTCCGAAACCTATGTTACATGCTCTCAGAGAATTTCCGTGAAAGCAATATACACAAAACCTGGTTCAACCATATTTTAACTATCCCAAATCAGCCCAGGTTTAAGGTAGATGCTCTCTTTAGACTTGTAACGGGCCATGACTGTCTGGCCAAACACCTTTTTAGAATAAACATTTTTGACTATCCTATATGCAAGCTCTGTCCCCTTGGGGAGGTCACGGATCTGCCCCATATTTCCGTCTGTCCTGCGCTCATCTCCACTACTGTGTGTGGACGCTACTGGGAGGCTAGGGCCCGTATGGGCTAAGCATGTCACTATGCATTCTATTTTATTTATCTTTTTTGCCTTGTTTCTTTTGTTCCTTTAAATTGGCCTGCCATTGGAAATAAAAAAAAATATTATTTTACAACCAGTGAAAATTATTATTTATTCGTTTTTGTAAACACAGTTTCGTTCTACAATTTTCCCTCTTCTCCCCCCCCCTCTTAACACAACAATTTCCTTTCAAATACTACTAAAATGAAATCAGCAACAGTCTCTCATCGAAGCTTTGAAACTTATTGCTGGTAATTTTATTTTTGACATCAAGCAAGGAGAATAAAAGACATAAGCTAAGTATAGAAAATCCCTAGGATTTAAAAAAAAAAATTAAATAACAAATGAAATAAAAATAAATAGAAACGGTATCATTGAATTTACTACATTATGAAAATTGGAAATAGAAACTTCTGTACAAAACATCTTCAGAAACTTCGGGAATTTATAGAAAGTTTTCTGCCGGCGATTTCGGTATTAGAGAAAAACTTATTTAGAGCTTTAAAAAGCACAGTATTACTGCATTGATAAATAAATTACGAAACAAGAACAATGAAATATATTTCTTGCAAGATTTCACGGTTTTAATCTGGTAAGTCGGTGATTAGATCTAGGATGTTGGATATTATTTTGTCGGGCATAATACGAGCTTTTGTAACAGTTATTTTCTACTTACATTTACATAAAATGTGTGTTTAGATTTTTCAAAATTATAAATTTTTCCATTTTTTTTAAAAATGGAATATAGTATTCTAGTGTTGCATTCCTCATTTCAAGGGCATCAAAGAGTTCGTTCGTCCCCAGGCATTTACACAAATTTGGAAAAAGAGTGAGAAAATTGAGACTTCGCAATAAAGTAAATTTAGCAATTCAAGAAGAATAATAGCACATTTTCACTCATTGGAAACACAAATTGAATATATAAAACTATAAGACCATATTATCAGTGGATTATTAACGCCATTTATGGTACCAGATGCTGGATCATGGATCTTAATATATTTTCGAACAGTGGTTTTTGAACCTCTTTTGCAGAGGAAAATAAAAAAAAAAGCCCTAGTTTAAATGCATTGCACTTGGTGTAAAACTTATATATTTAAAAAGTTAAAACTCATTAGTTTATTGACGAGATTTTTCTCCATAGATTGAAATTATTAAAAGCAATGAATAATTCTAAATTTTTGCACATATTTATAAATCCAGATAATGCAGTGTTGGAGTATTTTTTTAAATATTAAAAAATAAGATGACAAACTCTTTGCCTTTTCAGAAAACCGCATCTGTTCTTAATATTGACGATCAGCGATATAATCGAAAAGTTTATAAGCACAGCATAGTATTAGAATCTTGGTAATTCTGGTGGCCAAGATTAGAATAAGCACTATGCTAATACTATGCTACAGCATAGCACTCATAAGTATAGAGGGCGCTGGATAAAGATTGTATAAACTTAACTGAACAATCGTGAATAACTGTTGATAACTCCTAGCAGTTATACATTGTTTGAAAAATAAGGAGTTATTGGTGATTAACAGGAGATTAAAAGCCTCATAGCATAAACACCAACCATTTATTTTTTTCTAATTCACACTCAAATATTACAGCTGCCATTATATATAGATATATATTTGACTATTGACAAAATGTATATAATAGGTATTTTTTATACATAAAATTTAATTACAAGTTCAATTTCAATGGCATATGTCATACAAATTTAATTCTAGGCAATAGTAAATTTTAGAAATGTTTTATATATTTGAACCAACTCCATTTTTCTTTATAGAATCCATTATTAAAAATATACGTATATTTACATTCAATGTCAGTTATACTTTTAAAATTTCATTCAACAATATCACAAAATAGTCACATAAATAGGCAGGAATCTAATCTATATACATAGAAGTAGTGTTATACATTTAAAGATTTAAGAAAACCTTTTTTTTCTGTGTATGAAAATCTTATATTTTTAACAACAAGAGGAAAATATAATAGATGTGTACGTGAGCATAGTTTCAGTCTTTTTAATTTAGGAGACTGAAATATTACATCTATAAATACTGTTGATATTTCACAAGCTGTTCAATAGCTTTACAAAGCATCAAATCTAATCAGATCTAATGATATTTATAAAATAATATATATGTAAAAACATAAAATTGATAGAATTACAAAAGAATTTAGTATACTTTAAAGTATCAATTGTTTTAATTTTTCAAAAAAAATGATAGTATCAAACTTTCATTTATAAATAAAATATTTGACATTTGGTTTAAATGTAAAAATTTATATAAAAAATTAAATTTGGAAGTAGTTTAATATGTATGAAATAAAAAAGTGCGATTTTCGTATAGAGCTAGTTTAACTTAAAATAATCCTAGTAAAATTAACTACGATTCTGAGTCAGGGATGCTTAACCAATTTTAAGAAGCGGGCTACAAAAACGAAAATACCCTGCTGAGGGTAAACATTAACATGTAACTGTAACATAAAAGCGAATTAGTTTGCCTCAGGAGGGCACAGATGGTAATAAAAATTAAAACAGATAAATAAAAATATTAAATTTTTTTTTGTTATTTATTTTGTCTGAAGTTATTACAAAGCAAATTATAACAGCGGATTTAAGAGTTCACAGAAGAAAAAAAAAAATAAATAATAAAAATAATTTTTTACAAATTTACTTTTGAAGTTGACTGTCATTATGGAAACAGAATTTGCTACTAATACAGTATCAGATAAATGTGATGGCTGTGATTGTAATTGGCCACAATCCGATACTCTAAAAAAAAGAAAGGCTGAGCTAGTTCAGCCTTAATGTCATTGTTTATCTGTTCAACTTATTGTTACAATGGAAGAAGAAAAAAAAAAGATTTACTCAGTTACTTTTTTCCTCTTTAGATTTATATCAATATTTGAGGCAGTTTAAGGATTATGGCAAAAGGCTTTGTGGACCACTTTCGGCCTGTAAGACATAGGTTGTGCATTTCTATATGGTTAATAAATAAAGGTAAAACAATAACATTTATCAAATAAATTAAAAGTCATACTGATGAATATTTAGATTTTGAAAACATTTTAAGCTATAAACTATAATTTTTAACAATTAAAATACTTTAATCAATATACAATTATCTGCATTCAAGAATATCACTATAAATTACAGATATACACAAATTATTTTGAGTTCCATAATAGCAAGTAATAACAAATAAGCACACAACACTAAGCAGACACTCAGCAAGTGCTTTAAAATTCATAAACGAACTGCATTAACAGCAATATAGTGCAACAACTATTGTAAAAGAAAACAGTAAGCACTGAAAATTGCAGATTATAATGCCAAAGAAGGAAACATTCTACCTTGATGAAAAGTAAGAGCAAGTTAATATTAACAGCTTTGACTAAATTAAATCTAAAACAATTAATAAATAACATCTTCCCTATCTCTACTGAACTTTATATTCAAGAAATAGTTTTAAAAAGACATCTCAAAGTTAAACACCAAATTTTCTGTTGATAAAAGCTACATACTATTGAGATCACTAGGTTACATAATGATTTACAAGGAAGGTGTAAAGCTCTAGTACTGCAACCTCTAAAGCAGCTATTGAGAATGGTATTGATACCTGTTCAGGAATATTTTTACCAGATATGAAACAAAAAACTAAATTATTTTCTTAAAGAAGAACTTTACACAAAGTGAGCATATATATATATGGAATAAAGACAAATCATATTGGTCATTTTAACATTATATGAAAAAAGTATGAAGAAAATTATTTATTACATCTTCACCATCCACATTTCATAATTCAAACTAAAATTATCATAATTATAAACTAGCCCTAAAATTTAGAAAAAAAAATTGTTTTTAATGTTGTTTTGTTACACTAATAATGTTGCTTTTCTATTTATTATTAGTAGAGGTCAAAATAATTTAAAGAATAAACTTTAATGTGTTTTCAAAAGAAGTAATAACTTAATAAGCTTATTTACAAATATTTAATAAATTAATAAAATAAATTAACATTATAATTTTTGTTTTTATTTTTGAACTGTTTTTAAATCATATGTATACACAATAAATTTCAAATGTATAATTTATTATTAATTTGCTGTAGTTGTAGCTATGGAGTCAAAGACAATTATTGCAGAAATAAGAATCAGAAAGATTTGCAGCAATTTTGAGTTCAGTTAGCCGAAGTTAGATTCTTTAGGTAAAAAGAACTTAAGAAATATCTTTGACCTTATAAAAATTATTTATGAAAATGACCTTAATAGAAATCAGAATCGTTACTCAAATATTGTTGAATTACAACCAAGTAAATTCTAAAATAATGCAAAGGTAATTAATATGTTTAAAAAATTCAGTGAAAATTTCAATAGAGCATAGTAAAACTTTTCAATACTGACATCACAGTTCTGAATTTAACATACATCCATTTAAAGAAAATGCTTTGAATTGAATTATGGCATTATAAATAATTGCAGCATTATTCATAAAAAAGAAATTAGATAATGCAATCTAAAAATAAAAAAAACCTGTAGCTTTAACTAGTCTTTTGTTTTTCCAACTTACAGAAAAATATTGTTTAAAATCTAGAACATCTGCTGCGGTAAAAAACACAAGCAATGATTTTTTTAAGTGGTAAAACTTATCAGCTTAATATATCACGAACCTTAGAAATATGTTTTAAGACATGAGGAATAAGAGAGGAATGAACTTGTAATAAAAATAAAAAAAGGTAACATTTGAGATCAAAATATTTGGATGCACTATTATATAAAAACTAAACTTTAAATTTTTTTTTTCAAAAATCAAGATAAGAAGGAATGGCTATAATGGAATGAATCAGACAAATAATTAAGACATATGTTTCGCACATGTTTCGAAAATACGTCTTTCCCCCTCCTCCCTTTATATTAATAAAAGGGGGAAAAAGGTTTATATCTTCGCCATTAAACTATTTTACTATTTCATTGGATGGTGTATGTAGAATTTTCCCAACAAGTGGAAAAAACTAGTTTGTTATACATGAAAGCAACGGGGTTTAAAAAAGCAAACAAACAAATGTTTGGAGGATTAAAATAAAATCTCTATTATCTATTGAAAGATCATTTATAATTAGGGTCCTTCAAATTGAGCTAAGATGTGAAAATCTGTATTATTTACAATGGCATTACCCCAAATATCTAAAGAATTCTTGTTTTTAAGCAAAGTATCTTTAATTGCTATTTAAACTTGTCTTTACGATTTTTTTCTAATGCAGGTCCTTCTGCTAAATTTTTTGATCCAGAACAAGTGACCAACTTAAATATTGATCAGTCAAAAATACTCCAGATCTATCAGTAAAACTGTGGCATACTAAGAATATGCTACAGAATATTTTAACCAGGAATGAATCAGAATCTGTAATTTAGAGTTAGTCTTAGAGAGTACTCGAAAGCAAGGCATATGCTCTCTGTGCTGTGTAATTCAGCAAACTCTATAAGAATGTTCCGCTTCTGTACTCACTACTTAGCTTTACTTTAATTGCTGTGATTAAAAATATGGATATAAATAAATTGAGTTAGTTGAAATTTTTACAATAATAATCAAAAAATTGTAAAGGAAACAAGAAAGAGAATCGAAAATGTATAGATTTCAAATTGAATTTTTACTTTATCAGTTGTAGGTTAACCGCATAAGTGTAAAAAATTGCTGCATCCTTATTGTTTAATTTCAAAACTATTTTTGCAAAATTTAAAGGGCCCGAATGTAATTAAGTATTTACCCCTTTTCTGGTACTACAAATTTGAAAATACAGTGATGGCTTTATTTATTCAAATATATTTAATTCTTTATTTTAGGAATATTCATTGCACCAAAATTAATAGAACTTAGGTTGAAGCTAACATTTACAATAATATGAATAATAAGTGAATTGAAATTTTTTAAATTATGTTAACAGAAATAGTGTATGGAATATAGAACAAATAATCTCTTTTTCATATTATCTATCTTTCATATGCATAAAATGATAAGTTTTCAAAAAATAGTTGTTAGCGCACTTAAGATTAAGACAATAATATGATAACAATATGGATAGTTGTACAATTCAAATATCATTACGTAATAATGTTCTGAGGTTTAATTCCACTTATTTCAAAACATTTGGTTAACTTTTTAAAATATACATAGCTTCATTACTTCATAAAAGCGTACTTTGTACATACTTTTAATAATAAGTCTTAAAAATAATGATGATTTCAAAAACTTAATGAATGCTGTACAATATTTACATCAATTAACAAAAACTTAATATAAGCAAAAATTAAAAATCTATTTCAAATGAAAATGTACAAATATTGGCAAATATATGGACATAACATTACTTTTATGTTAAATGCAATGCTATGATATTATATTCTTTTCACTACACTACCAAATACCGGCATAATTTGAAATAGACTAGAAAATTTCCCAGAGAAAAATCAGTTCTTCATGTAAAATCACAATTAGAAATATAGTAAGGGGAGAAATATAATCTCTAATGTATTTAAAAAACACATAAATAGTACAATTTAATAAAAATTGACTTTACAGTTTTAAGGAAGAGCATAAGTTAACAATTAATATCAGAACTTTTGAAAAAAAGTATGTTTTGACAATGACTCTACAACTTTCTTGATTTGTTTTAAAAATTCAGAAAATTTGATAATTTCTAGCTATACACATTTCCATGAAGACAATGAGTTCATAATAATAAAAACATGAATTAATAATTATATTTTACAGCAGTTAAACAAAAACTGGAGTTCATTAAATAATTACTAAAATTACTCTTTACATAACATATATAATATAAACATCAATTAAAATTTAAAACTGTAAAAGTTCAGATATTTTTTTAAAAAGAATGATAAATAAAATAAAGATTTAAAATGTTTTGTAATTCTTTAAAAAAAATTATTTATAAACTTAGACGACAGTTCTACACAATTTATTCAATAATTTATGGCAGGCAGAATAATACAACAAGTTTTCTTGCACTTATAAAAAACGAAAGTTCATCTGGAATTTAATGTCGTAGTAGAAATACACTTGTTTCTGCAAATTTAGAATTAGAATAATCAGCCACTAAAAATTGTCACACTCCAAAGGTTAGGAAATTAAACATTATCCGCCATATGTTGTGAAGATCAGTATCAATAAGTAGTAAAATAAAAATGAAATTTGATCAACTACAAATTCCTGTAGTAAATTTAATTACTAACGTGTCACATTAGATAAATAACTATTAACAATGAAATTGAAAATATCTACAGTGAAAGTGATAACCCACATCTTATGAAAAATTTCATTTCCCTACTGTAAATTAATTTATTGAACAAGAGGATTTATCTCGCTGTTTAGTACAATACTCAGTCAAGAGAGGGTAAGGCCATTTATTGGTTCATTTTCATAAGAAGTCTCATATTTATGGAGCAGTTGTGACAGGTAAATCTGTTTATCTCTTAACTAAAAATCATTTTTTACTCCCAAGGTCTTCAATTCAATTACAGATCTGTGAAAAAAAAACAAGAGTAGAATAATGTACCAAAAATATACAGAGATTACAAGGAGAAAAAGAAATTAAAAGGTAATTTTAAACGTTGTTGAAGAAAAAAGTAACTATTTGATGACGGACTGTTTTAACATATCGTTAATTTTTCAATATTTATTTTAGTTAAGTATTAAATTTAAATGCTGGCATTAGTTTTTTTTCGTGTATATTTCACAAAGAAATTACAGAATCATATGTTAGCAGAATTCATTAAAAGTATAGTTAGTTGTAGCTTATGTTATCTTTACCAAATGTTTCAAAACTTCAAATGTTTAAAAATCAATGAGATATAATGATATAAATGTGAAGTTAATAAATTAAAAACACAAAACATAATTTTCCAATTATATTGTTGAGGGATGTCTATGTATATCATGCAGATTGCTTAGAAACACATAAATATATTTAAATTAAAGTTAGATCACTATTTTACTTTAATAATTTATCAGTGCTTCTAATACTTTTTGGAGTTTAAAAGTCATTTTTTATATAATGATTGATAAAGCTTTAGTCATGTTATTAAATTTCTAAGTAATTTCCATAGTTTTTCTTTCAAGCGATTACTATAGACACTGGTCAACAAAAACGAACATTTTATTATTTGCTCTAAACTTTTCAATGTATTTAATTAGTTATTGGATATTAAATTTTTAGATACAAGCTCATTTAAGGCTAACTGGTTCTGTATTAAGTGTGATTCTAAGCAAGGAAGCTTAATTTTACAAAAGTTGATTTTATTAAGCATTCTACATAATACACATAAAATTTGCTATTATTATTCAGGAAAAAATTGATTCATAGAAGGAAAATTAATTTGACCAGTTCACACGGAAACTAGATAGAAAATTACAATGCTATTAAGTGTAAGTGATAGGTCAGTTTAATAAACAATGAATATATTCTGAAAAGTTATTTGAATGATGGATAATAGAACTGCTTTATAAAGTTCACAAATCTGCTCATTTTGAATAAAATTTTTTATTTCTTAAATACTTGTAATTTTTTTTTTAATTTTCTTCAATTTTTATCCAGAAATATCACTATTTAAAATAAAAGCCAAAAAATTTTTAGCACCGTATTTCATGTTAAAAAATCTTTTTTAATAATGTAAACAAATTTACTATAAAAATTTACATGTAATGTCTTTAAAATTTGTTCTAAAGTAGAGTTTTAAGGGAAAGAAATTCTATCAAACATGAAAATCAGATTTTTAAAAAAGTTTTTTTCACAGAGTCATGAACACAGAGTCATAGGTAAAGTTAGCAAATTGTAATTAACTATCAAAATCTAGTTCAAAGGAAAAGAAAAAAGTTTTTTAAATTTAATTACTAAAATATTTTCTAATACGTTAATAAATGAAGTAATAGATAATTAAGCTGACATTTATCTTTTTGACATTATGAAAAATAATCTTTCAACTTATATATATATATATATATATATATATATATATATATATATATATATATATATATATATATATATATATATATATATATATATATATAAAGGTTTTTTACCTATGAAATACTTGATAAAAGGTGTCATTGGCAAACTTTAAAATAAATAATTATTTCAAAATAACCCTATAATAAAATAATTTCTGTAAGATTATGGTGCAATTTAGTTCCATCCCTAGGACAGTAGCATTAATGGCAAAAATATGTAAAATTCTTTTTAACTAAAGAATAGTGATGAAAAAAAAACGAGAAATAGAGCATTCTTAAAAAAGAAAATATATTAGCGAGCAATTTATTCCTTAAAGACTTCCTATGTTTTGATACATAATGTTGCAAGTTTTTTTTTTTGAACACCTATTCATAGGTATGTAGTAGAATATTTAAAGAAAAAAAAATATTCACGGGATATCTTAAGGAAAAAGAAAAGCAATTAACTTGCCAAAAACATTTCAATATTTTAAGAGATAATTTTAAAATATGTAACAATCCATATAAGTTTCAACTATATCTCCCAGAAAATTAAATAAACTGTCAGCTATGCAAAATAAAATATGGCAAGATTCTTAAAGTGTTTTGGTATAAAATTGATTATGATATTTGTACAATACATACCCTAATTATGTAGATGTAAAAAGGTATAAAGGTTACTGGGCAAGAAGACAAAACTTCCTACATATTACATAACTTAATGACATAAATTTTATTATTTTAATGACTTACTTACGTAATTGAACAAACTACAACAAATATTACAGTACATGAAAGAAAAATTATGTACCTTTAAAATAAAATGTAACAGGTACAATAATCGAGATCAAATTAGTAATTAAATTAGATGAAAGACAGCAAAATGATGTATGGAAAAAAGGCATTAAACAGGAATAAAAAATATTAAATACACAATGCTTGGTTTTTATATTTAAAAAAAAAACAATAGCAAAACATGTGGGGATTAATACAAAAAAGTATTCTTTAACATCAGAGAATTTCAAGGTTAATAAAGGTATATAAAACTTTCCTCAACAAGTTTTCCGAAAATTTCAGAATATTTTCATGAAATATATATTAAATATAAAATACAAGATATGTCTAAAAAGTTCGAAGAATGGAAGCATAAAAGTAAAATTTAAAAAAAAAAAAAAAAAAAAAAACAGCAGGTCAATTACAATACATTGCTTTTACAGGGTTGCCACAGAAAAAAATTAACAAAATAGTTGCTTTTTGTAGCCTAAAACATGAAAATAGTGACCAAAAACTAGGAAAATAGTTGCTTAAATAAGAACAAAAATTCAAAAAAAATATTACTAAAATTTTGTTAATGACTTAATTGTCATATACCATGATCCATTCAGTCAAGTTGGTGGCAAATATGATAATTTTCATCTAAACGTAAATGTTTATATATATATACATACATACACGGAAAGTGATTACTCAAATTCGAAATTCACGCATCGTAATATTGTTCTTTTTTTTTTTTTTCCTTTTAAAAATCACTCAGAATTTCGTAGCAATAATCATTGAAAAGGCGATCGAGAAATGAAATAGACTTACAATGGAGTCTGTGCAGATTGAACGAATTAAAAAGTGAAGACCCAAATTTGCAATTCAAAATTTTTTATTTTTTAAGAAAAAAAAAAGTTCAGTGTGTTCAGAAACTATCTTGTGGGGTTCAGATTTTTCACCCAATTTATGCTTAAAAAAAAACACTGTTAGGAGTACAGAAAAGTTTCCCAATAGTCTCCTTTTCCTGAAAATTCCATTCCATCTCTCAATAGTCTCCTTTTTTAGCCTTTTCAGGCAAAAAAAGTTGCCATAGTCGCCTCATGTCAAAAATAGTTGCATTTTATTCGCCTGTGGCAACCCTGATTTCAATATTATTACCAAGGCTGCTAGATTGAATCAGTGAAGGCTTTTTTGTTATGAATCAAACAAATGTAGAGGGAATGTGAAAAAAAGTTACGTCTGCGATGCATGTTTTTGGGGAATGTTTTCATAGCATTTTCTGAGTGCACTCTGATCCATTGGGGAAGGTACAATGGATCGACACAAGTATGCATCTGTTCTTGCAGATCGTATTCACTCATTATATAATAATTGTTTTTCCTCAGGATGATGACATCTACTAGTAGGGTTTTGCAGACTAATCTGTGCTGGTCTTTACTACATCCCATTTGTACATAGGCGTCTCTCTATACATATAGCTGCATTTTTAATTTTTGTGGCATTTGATATATCTAGCCATTTACTGAACTTTTTAGATGAACCTTGTATATTCCTAAGTTTAATGCTAAAAATATTGAATGAAAGGTATATTGTAACAACTAAACAAGATTTATTTCATTCCTTCTTCACCATACTAATTAAATATACTTCAAAAAAGTTTAAACAATAAGAGCATAAATCTTTAAAAATATTAATAAAACAAACCATAGTTTGTTTTATAAAAATATTTGCTTGTATAGATTAAGTTTTTTTTCCAGAAATTTCTATAAAAATTTACAAGAAAAAAAAAAGAACTTTATACTGATCATGCAAAAATTAGATATATTTTGGTCAAAATTAGGTGAAGCTTTAACAGTCCCCATGAATTTAAATTAATTATAATATAACATTCCCTACAAAAAAATAGCAATAAAAAGTTTTAATTCTGAAGTAAATGAATTATTAAAAGCAATACCATATTAGTGAAATATAGTACTTCATAAAAAAAAAAGAACATTTATATGGTAGTTCTTAAATTACCGATTATATTTTTCAGAAAACTTTAAAGCATTTTGAATTAAAAAAATAGGAAGTTCAAATTAAAGCAGTAAAAAAAATATTAAAATCAGATAAAACATAACCCAAAAAAGCAGATATATCAACTGAGGTTAAATCACATTCAAAAAACAAAGTGAAAAATATTTCATAAAAAAACCTCTTGTTCATTAAAAACTATTACAACAGTTAGAATAACAAATCTCATAATTATATACAACAATTCAACAGTAAACATTCTTATAAAGCATAATAAATCTCCACAGATAAAAAAAAAAATCAACAAAAGCATCAACAATAATTATCATAAAATATGACAAGATAAAGAAATCTTCAAAAGTTAACCAAAAAAAGTAAAGAAAAAGTGTAAATGCAGGAATAAAAAATATTGGGGCAGTTTGGCAAAAAAATTGAATAAAAGCATCAAATGGGTGTAACCAGCAATTATGAGTCTTTGTGCTTTCAAACTTTCCTCTCAAACTGGAATTTTACTTTCAAATGGCTCTGGAAAAACTGAAATGAGAAAATATATAAATTTTAATATAGTTATTTATTTAATTTTAAATTAATTAGTTAATAAAATCAGTAATAATATAACCTTGAAAATAGATATACACATAACTAAATGTTAACTATTCCTCGTTATGAACAAAACTTTTAATTCATGAAAAAAATTATTATAGCTAAAATCGTGTCTTAAATTGTGTCGTTATGAACAAAACTTTTAATTCATGAAAAAAATTATTATAGCTAAAATCGTGTCTTAAATCAAGCTTTTTTTTTTAAAAAAAAAGGCAACCCTATTTATTTAAAAAAAAAAAACTTTTTAATAATTTTAATTTCTAACAATTACATAAATACTTATAGTTTACAAACAAATGAATTAGCAAATTTTCCCATAAAAATCTAATCAATTTTAAGTTTGCTTGCTACTATCACTCTGTGCTATTTTAAATAAACAAGTAATTTTTAAATGTTTTTGTATCATTGAGTCACTGCAAAAATACATATGAAATGCAACTTATAATGCTAGCAAATTTAAAGTAAAGTCATAATGTCTCTAAGAAAATTCCAAACTATCACCAATTCCAAGCTCTATAGGTTTTCAAAATTTGACAAATATATAAGTATTTATAGCAGGAGTTAAGATCCATAGTTTCTCAAACTGTTTATCTTGATAAATAACACAATATTCTTGCTTCCATTAAAAGCATATGTGGGACAGAGGTTTGAACTTTACATATATAAAACTTTTTTCCATTATGAGTGTAAACATACATTTACCGTATATTTGCAATATGCTTTTATTTATGATTTTAATATTTTTAAAATACAATATTTATATAAAAAATATTCTAACAAAAAATATTTGAAATTCATTTAAAATAATATCAATGTATATTATTTTATTTAATGTAGCATTATAATAATATTCATTGTATTAAAATAAATGACAAAAAAGTATTTTATCCTCTCTTTATTATTTTTAAGTGCTATAATTATGAGTCATATTTCCTAACTGGATTATTTTTTATGTATATATATGCAGCCCACCATTTGATATTATTAGTGCTATTGATAATTTCATTATTTTAAAATGTTATATTTAATTGAAAAATGTATTACCTCAAATTTTGCATGCTCTTTTTTAGATTAAAATTTGCATTGATTTAATATAAAAAAGAGAAGATTTTTGTAATAGGAATCAATACTAATGTTATAAAATGCACACTGCTAAATAATAACATTAAATTATACTGAAGAATGACATTTACTTACATAATGAGGACCACAGGAAAACTTACTTTTTTATTTGCATGTGAAAAAAAGTTGCAAAGTAATGTATAATAATATTCAAAATCTTTAGATATTCCTCTTTTTTTCTTCATGTTAGTACATTTTTGGAATAAAAGTAGATATTTTTTATTTTTTTTAATGAAAATATTAAATAATAGTTGAAGAATCTTTATGAAATACTTCTTATGAGTTCAATTACTTATAATTTAGAACCCATTGTCTATTGTTAAAAAAACAAAAAATAACTCAGTTTGAACCAAAAAACTTGGTTAAAAAAAAGGTTTTTTGCTTTTTTTTCAATGGAAAAACTTTGTCACCCCTAAGCTACATGAAAGATACAAGAGGAAAAACTGCAAAAGGTACAAGGTGAAGTGTGTAAAAGGAAAATGCAAAAAACTAATCATCTAATTAAATTTTGAAGATTTTTAGAATAACATGCTTCAAAATAGGAAATTCTACTTTTTACACACATGCATTGTTTCTAATATATATAAAAAAATAATCAAATAGAAAAATAAATTAAGTAAAAATATTTGTCATAGAATCATAGCACGGTCATAGTTTAAAACTGTTAAATATTTTTTCTTCGACTAAAAGCGTAACACTGCAATAATAATATTATTAAGAAATGATACTGAAATTAAGATCATTTAGAAGTGTTGTCAGCAAAAAAATGTAAAGAAAAACTGCTACCTCTAAAAGAATTCATTTTTAAAGATTTAGGTAACCAAAATCTATTTATCAGAGAATTTAAATTTCAAGTAAATAAGCTGGAGGTAAAGTAAATTAATATTTTTCACAACCTTCAAAAGCGTCATAGCTAGAGTAGCACTTCATTAAGGAAGGAAAAAAGTTGTTTGACGAGAATTCTTTTCCATTCTGCATAATAAAATAAAAGGAATTCCTACTAAATATTATTTTCCTAATTCTAGTTATGGTAAAATGCTCTAAAATACATAAAAAATAAGGATAAAGTTCTGTGAAGAAATTTTTGGCTTTTAATTGAATTATAATTCAGAGAAATGTTTCATTTGAACATATATAAGTGAAAAATTTCATTTGAACATGCATAATCCAAAAGACCTGGAGGTTTAATGCAAGATATCACATAAAAAGTGATCACTACACCTGACATTAATTTCACTTACCATATTTCATTTTCATACTGAAAATATAATCTTTTTCAGAGTTCAAATAGATTTTTATAACTTCTTAGGACCGTGTTTTTTCTTCTTCAGAAAGCACATTATTTATACACATTTTTCACGAGCATTAAAAATATTAGGGTTTTACAAATATGTGTTTAGTTAAATTTTGAAGCACTTTAATTTGAAATAATTGAAAAAGTAACTTTTTCAACAAAATATTAAATGATGAATTATTAATTTCAAGAAAAATATTTTCCATAAAACCTTTGCTTAATTTTGTTGTTCAAGCATTTTACTAAAATTAAATTAGCCTACTGCTATTCCTAATTTTTACAAACTATACAAACACTACTACTTTGAAAAGAAAAATATATTTTAAACTCAGAAGGTAAGATCTTATAATGCTAATGATAAAAATCATATTACATAATTCTTCATATACAGTAGGGAACCGATTATCCGGAACAATCGGGACCATCATTATTCAGGATAACTGATTTTTCCGGTTTTCTGAATCGCTACAAAAAGCCGTTTTTTTATATTGTTAAACCCAACTAAAAAAAAATATTTGGAAATAATCTTAAACAGAAGAAAAAAAGATGAAGTAATATACTAATGATTATTTCCAAAATGATGGTAAGGTAAACATCTTTCAAAAAAGAATGAAAAATCCTAAAATCTTATGAGGAAAAAAAAATTTATTATTTTTTTTTTTAAAATGGCGGGAAAATGTATCGAATTTTGTTCCGGCTTTTTGGTTTTCTGATTTCCGGATAACGGGTTCTGTACTGTATAAAAAAATTTGGAACAAAATAAATTGCTGCATAATTTATTTTACATACTTAATCCTTCACACAGTCTAGTAGGGGAAAGAGGGACAGAACTTTTGAGATCCAAGCCTTCCAGCTGCCTGCCAAGTTTTAAAGTCAAAGAATTGTGTTTCTGTGCAACTTTTTGGGAAAGTACAGCAGGTGTGCTCATACGCCGATTGTTTTTCGCCTTTCCAGAATGTTCTGTAAAATCATCAGGAAGAACAAATGTTAGTTTTTTAACTGTTTTACCCCCACTTGAACGGCGTGCCATCAGTTTGGAAGTAGATTGATCATTATGACTAGAATATTTATCACCAGGAAAAGTATCATTATTTGTTTGATTATCTTGCTCTTCAGAGACCTCCTCATCGTCGTCATCATCCTCAGTGGCATTACTTATATGCTGCTTGTGGATTGCAATAGAATCTTGATGTCGAATGTAGCTTTTTCGCAAATCAATATCATTCTGCTCCTGCTTGCTTACAGCCGGAGAGGAGGCAGAGCTGTCATAACCACTTTCAATTGGTGATGACGGAAGGAACACAGATTCTTCAGATTGCAATGATGAGTCTTCATTACGAGAGAGTTGGGCACTGTCAGATATATCCGAAGATGACTCTTTCTTTTCACTATCAAGGAAGACTCTACAGACTTGAAAACGATTCCTTTGTAGACTAGATGATCCTGTTGTTGCGCTTTTTGAATGACCAGGAAATGAAGCACTGGAAACCATTCCAATGTTAGATGCATTAGAGCCATTAGATGATTGACTTCGTTGAGATGTTTTCTCCTGAATGAGGGAAGTTAATTCGGCTTCACTACGGATGATAGGTACATTTGAACTCTGAACAACAAAGTTTACATTCTTATCCTGCTGTTGTTCGCTCTCAATTCTTTTTCGGTTTCGCAGGCAATATTCTTGAATTTCCAACAGCAGCTTTTGCTCACCATTAACTTCATCAGGATCCTATAAAGGAGAAAAGTACTCAATGAAACTTTGTTACACAACCATAATGCATTCTAAAATATTTTACCAATACTTAATATTTTACAATTTTCTCTTGATTATCACATCGGAAAATATTTGTAAACGTAATAATAAAAAAAGGCTAAAGATAAATATATTTAAAAATTTTTTTTTTACATTATATGCCCGCAAAGTATTAGGATACCAATAAAGGATTGGATTAAATAAATATTATTATGATGTTTTAATTAAAATACACATAAATTAAAAATTGATGTCTTTTCTAGTATTTTCAAAGTCTGATATACTGGCTAGGATAAAACCATTCCTTATTGTCAGATACATACACATTTCTAAATATTAAGTCTTTGGTAACTTGTATTGACAATTATAACTTCAAAAATACCATAAAATATATAGCATAAGGTATAGGGCAAAATTAAAGGTAGCTGTTGGCCACAGGGCTACTAAATATAACCAGTGATAACTAAAAAATTATCTGCCAATTGCCACTTTTTTTGTTAATGCATGCTATGTGCAGTTTATTATTATTATATATTTTAAAAATAAAAATGACATTTTGTATATTTTTCAATATTCTGAAAACTACTTTACACGCTTGCTTAGTAGATTTTTCTTCATTTTAAAAAAGAACCTTGTAATGTTTACCAACATACTTGAGAAATGATTCACAAGAAATGCCTTACATTGTTAATATCAACAGTTTTTTAGTCAAATTTCTTTTTCTCCAATTTTTGGAAAAGTGAACAGTTATTTTAAAAAGTGGCCACTGTTAAAAATGCTACAATCGGCTACTAGCAAAATTTCTTAATTTTGCCATTTAATATAAAAACATCAAAGTAAAACTATGCATAAGACTTTTGCAAATTGGCAGGTTAGCAGTAGCGGATTAATTTATAAAATGTTAATAAAAATTCAACTAGAGATAAAAAAAAAGGAAGAAAAAATCATCCTTATCATAATAAAAGAAAAGTATACCCTTTCATCTTTGATTGTCTGCTCTACATTCAAATTGACCATACTCTGATTGTGATTTAAAGATAGAGCAAGAGCCATCAATCCAGCAAGTCTGATATCATTTTCTCTTAAATCGATCAATGCTATATGTTGATTATCAGCAATAAATTCAGCCAATGCAACTGAACCTAAAATGAAAGTTAAACAAAATTTAGAAATTTTAAAAATGTTTCTTGAAAGAGTAGTAAAAAATTGAGTAATAAAGTTAAAATACCTTCACATGTAATTTGGGATTTAACTAAAATGAGGTCTTGTAAGGACTGATTTGTTAAAAGACCCTGTTTCATTTGTTGAATTCCTTCATTGCATATACTATTTTGACTGAGATCAAGTGATGTCAGGCTTTCAGAGACCAGCTGAAATAATTAAAAAATAAAATATAATTAGTTTAGATATCGTGTGCAGGCTGGCTAAATTTGTATTTTTGAAAGTTGATACTAAACAAGCTATCTGCTAAATATAGTTTTTAAAGCCTCTCCTCCTGAGAATTTTCCATGACTTATATGGGTTAATTCATTATTTCATAATATTAACACATACACACAATGTGAAACTAATAGCTCCTATAATGAATTTTAACTTTGAATAAGTGATGTTTAGAAGAAAAAAAAAATAAAAAGCCAAAATAACATTATTATAACTAGACTAAAAGCACAAATGTAAGTACATAAATTGACATACTATAGTTTCAGTTCTATAAACAAGAGCGTTCTACAGTTTCTAAATGTCAAATGAAGGGAGAGAAGTAAAGACACAAACGCATGAATGGGTTTTACTAATATGGTCAAAGGAAATAACAATGGGGAGATAAGAAACAGGTGTGGGAAACATGTTTCGTTATGTCCATTTGACGTTTAAACATCGAGGGAGGTTCTTATTTATATGACTAACACTATAGAATGCCAATTCATTTATACTTTCATATGTGTTTTAAGAATTTTTTTTTGCTACAGTCTATATCACAAAGTTTTACCCCTTCCTTTCTTGAATTACAATAACTAATTAGAGGGAAATGAGATGAATAAATTGTGACAATTAACAAATATGTAAATTGATTGTAACTCGTCTCAAATAACATAAAAAAAAGAAAAGAGCAAAATAAGATTTAATAGCATTCTATAATTGATAATATTAATTATAAAACGAAAGCAGCAACAGTGTGAAACAAATAGCTAATGAATCGAAACTGCACGAACAAAATATTTTAAAAATAAATTTTCACTTTGCAATGATATTTTTAACTAATTAGACTGAAATAATTTGAAAAGTGAATTAAATAAAGTTCAAATTCACACAAACTGACAATTTCCACAATTTTTCTAACATTTTTCACAAAAAAAAAAATCAAGATTTTCCATAACAAATTTCAATCGTGGTCGAAATCATGACTTTCAATGATTTTTAATGACTTTTCAGGAGTGCAAATACCCCAACCACAGTAAAAATGAAAAAAATATTAATCTGAACGTTTGAACAAATGTTTTCAATTTAATTTTATTTTAAATACTTATGCAAGGATGCACCATTGATTAACTTATCAAAAGTGACCCATGAAACCTTTTAATTTCACCCTTGCTTTGTCTTAAAAATTAATAAAAATAGGAAGGAAGAAAGTATCAGAAAAACTCTTTTTCTAAGCCATGCTCTGTTACAGTGAATAACATTATCTTCAGATGATGATTGGATTGTAGTAATTTTGCTTATCAAAGTTTTATGATAATTAATTTTGTGTTTATAGAAAAGTTCAATTTATTACAAGTTTGGTCGTACAAGCTAGGAATATATATATATATATATTTTTTGAAAATTCAAAAAGAAAAATGAGAAGAAAAAAAACGTAAATTTCAGTTTGAATTCAAGTTTTATTGACAACCATCACATTAATCTGACTGTATTAGTTGCAAATTTTATTTTTTACTGATTCATAGTTTAAGCTAACTTTAGGGAGAAAATAAAGCTTTGTGCTTGTTTTTTTTAACATGCCAATGAATTACTTATAAAAATTAGATTTCTAACCTTATAAGTATATTTCTTTAACTTTAATTGCATTTTAAAATTTTTATTTATTTTTATACTTTTATTTGAACAAAAAATCATTTATAGATGAGTGTCACATATTATTTTCAAACGGAATATGAATGCATCCAATACTTTTAACATTAACATAATAGCATAATCACATTATGCTATTATATTAATGTTGGCATTCTATATTATATTTTTTTCAGGGCACCTACTTATGCATTAACAAATGAAAAGAAAGCAAAGACAATGAGGCCCCTACACAAATTAATCCCAATGGAAAATATCTTAATATAAGAATTGCATACATAAGTAAAAGTGAACACAAAATTTGCACAAACAATTAAAAGACAAAATGCTGGATCATTAATGAACAAATATAGCTTACTTACTAAAGCTCGATTTATATGTGCCATTCCATTACGAGTTAGAGAATTATTGGCTAGTACTAAGGTTTTCAAACATTCACCACAATTAGCTGCTTGTTGACATAAGCCATCAACCAAGTGGCAAACGCCTAAATCCTAGGGAGAGCAAAATATTTTTTTTAAATGAAAAATGGAATTGTTTAGTATGATAGAATTAATATGCTCAAGATTTCACAAACTAATTAACTGTAAACATAAAAACTTGTGAAAAGATTATGCATACTTCAACTTAGTATCTATAGAAACTTCATAACTCAAAAAAATTACAGGCATTTATAGTCAATCAAGTTATAAATTTCCTAGTTAAGATTTTTTCAGGAAAAAATCTTACAACTTTAAGGCTGGGCTAATTTTTTTTTCTCACTAAATGTAAAATGGGTACTTTACCCCAAGAAAAGTGATGAAATAATTAGATTCAATTTATTTTAACAACAGAGCAAGATTTTATTTTTCATTTTTTAATGTTTTCGTAAAACAAAAATTTTAAAAAAAAAGATCGATGTGGAGAAAATAATATATTTAGCCTTTGAATATATTATTTTTGTTGAATAAAATTTTTTTTAATGTGTTACTTTAAGTAGTTGTGGCACAAAGTGTTAAAGTGTTAAGTAGTTGTGGCACAAAAATCCTTGGACAATCAGTGCTTAATTTATTTTCATTAAGCAAAATAAAATAATTCCAGGCGATTATACATTAACAAATTTAAAAATGTATTTATACAGTGGTACCTCGAGATACGATTGCCCCAACATACGAGTTATTCGAGATACGAGCTGTCGAGTGAACGAAGCTTCGTTTTGAGATAAAGCACCATTTGAGATATGAGGAATGGCCATACAAGCGCTTCTCGTCCCCGACAATGCTCCTGCTCATCCACCGAACCTCGAAGACTACATCCTAGAAGAGTTAAAGTTTATAAAGGTTCTCTATATACCACCCAACACCACTCCTATCTTGCAGCCCATGGATCGGTGATTTCTAATTTTAAAAAGCTGTACACTAAGTACCTGCTCCGGTGCTGCTTTGAGGTGACAGAGAACACAAACTGGACACTGGAAGGACTACTTTAACATCGTAATATGCCTCAGAATTATTGATCAGGCCTGGCTGAGTGTTACAACGAGGACCTTGACCTCTGCGTGGAAGAAGCAGTGGCCTGAGTCTGTAGCCGAAAATTGTGCTGTGGCCTGATTCGAACCCGAAGTGCCAGTGGAGGAGGAGATTGTGCCTCTGGGAAAATCCATGGGCCTGGTGATGGGTGAGAGAAACGTGAAAGAGCTCGTCGAGGAGCACATCTACAATAGTTATTTACTTTCCGTTCTTTTTTTTTCTTAACAGTTAGAAACCAATACCTGTAGCATGCAGAACAAAAAAAAAGTTTTGTTTTCCTTCTTCCTAATAAACACATACCAATAAAAATTTTCATATTCAATATTTATACATCATTCAACAACTTTTCCATTAATTTCTTAGTTTTTTGGCAGCTTTTTAGAAAAAAAGTGAGAAATGGTTTCGGTAATATCCTTTTTGGAATGCAAGCAAGAATTATGAACTTCGACATCGTGATTGACTGCACAGTTCGAATTTTGAATTGAAAATTGCATACCAACAAAACAATAAAATTAAATGTTATCAACATATAAATAGCAATTAAAAGAACCTTTCTTTTAAAATATGGTTTAAAAGGTCAAAACGAAATTCAGAAAATTAGCGTCAATGCAACAATTGTAATATTTTCCTTTTCTACAAACATTGCTGTTAGCGATTGTAAGATAATGTGTGATTGGTTGGTTTAGCAGAGAAAAAATAGTTCAAAGATTTCAATGGATGGGAGTATGAAAGCTTTCAGAAAAAGAGTGTGAAATATTATCTATTGTTATTATAAAATTAAAAATTCTTAAACATTTCAAATCATTTTGTTAAAAGAAAAAAATACTCCCAAAGTACCAGGATGAACATGAACTGAACATGAAATGGATGTAGCCTCCAGATTAGAAGACAAAATAGGAAACCCCCTGTTTATATAAACAAGAGCAAATATCCTAACCCTTTCTTCCACTCCCACCACAATCTTTATCTTTCATAGACTGCATCGTCCCATAGTCTCCAAAGAGGTCAAAGGTTCCTCCATTTACTTAGCAACCATGGGAGAGTTTTCTGTGGACTTTTATCTAGTTTCACAGGGTTATAATGGAGCAAGTTTTGATGCAATCAAAGTATTGTTAAGTTGATGATATTTCCCCCGTTTGGCAATAAATTTCCATCTAAAAAAATTGGATATAATGGATGGTAAAATAATAGTTAAACTAAGAAAATGGAAGAAAAAAGTTGTTCCAGTTTATCTTTAAAATTTCCCGATTTTTTCAGATTTTTATCCAAATTTTCCAGACATTCTCAGGTTTTTTCTAGAATAAAAAATTCCCTGATAATTCCAGGTATTCAAGGTTTTCCAGGTGGATGGCTACCCTGTTACATTAATTATTAAATAATCATAACAAAAAATGGGGAAAACTGAATACCAATTATTTTCAACTTACAAGAAGAGGAAAAATTCATTTGGGGATGAAACTTAGTATATAGCTTCAGGGTGTTCACCCCTTGAAATAATGAATAATGCCAAACAGCTAATTTTAAGAAAAACACATTTGAAATTGGCATTGTGGTTTAGTGGCAAAGACTTACCTGAAAAAAAAAGAGGCCTCAGGTTCGATTCACACAGTGGACAGTTTTTATTTTCACGATTTGCATTTCTCAATAAAATTTTTCTCTTTATTCACCACTAAGTTTAAATGTAATTTCATTTTATTTATGATATTTTTAAACTATTAGATATTTCTAGATATTTACATAACAGTAATAACTTAATCTTTTAGTAACTGGTAACTTTTAATACTGGTTAAAATAAATGGTAACTTTTAATACTGGTTAAAATGATATTTTTAAATTGTGTTTATTGTTAGGTTTCCACAGCAACCTCCTTTGTGCGGAAGTTTAATAAAACTAGAGCTGCACTCCTTTGAAGAGAGACGATAATATGTTAATTTGCCGGCACTTTTTGCATTAGTAATGTGCCATCCTGTCATATTAATACTTTTCTTTATGTTTACAATACCTTCAGTAAACATTTTACAAAATACAATTATAATTTTTCTTTGAATCATACATACATTTAGATTTTTTTAAAAATATTTTATAATGCTTTACAAATTTTTAAAATGAAATAGGTTTTTAGGCAAGAATTCTTCAAGAAATTTTACACTTGATTTCACAACATCTAATGTTAATGCAACTTGGGCGTTAATTGGTTAAATCTGAACTATTTTTCTTACATATATTTTGCCGATAAGCTTGTAATGTTAAGTATTATACATCATACTATATAAAATATTAGATTACAAACATTATACTGAATTATTTTTTTATGGGGATTTAGTTTTTAAGCTAAAATTATTTGGTTTATTTAGCACAATAACTAAAAGGAAATAGTAAATAAAATGAACAATTATTTTATGAAAAATGCTTGTAATTTTCCAACATACCTGCAAATTATTTGTTTGTAGATTTAAAAGTTCGAGAGTGTAGTTTGATCTTAGAAGGTTTCCTAATTGGAGTCCATCAGCTGAACAAATCTTATTTTCTCCCAAGTATAACTCAAGAAGAGTGCTATTCAATTTTAAAGCAGCGACTGAAAGTAAATATCAGAAAAGAGTAAAAACAGTGATTAAATAAAAGAGAAAAATTTACTTTTGAATTATCAGTAATGTTGCTTAACATGCTAATAATTATTAGTAAAGAAAAACAAAATATTTTTCAAATTGCATTTAAAAAAATAACTATCATTTTAATACAGTTTAATTTACGTAAAAAAAAGAAGACACATTCAGAAATTTTTTTGATTAAAGACAATTGCATAAGAGTATACAGAAAGTTCTGGAAAACTTAGATGTATTTCCCCCCCCATATTTCTTTTAGAAAATACATATGTCACCCTTTTCTATACATTAACATTAGGTGATAACAGCTTCAAATTGATTTTGTTTCTTAATTAATTATTAGATTAAACTTACCCAGTATTACAAGAGCTCTTCCATTAATGCCACAGTTTTCCAAATGAAGTGCAACTAAAAATGATCCTGTTCTAAAGGCTCGCCCAAGTATCAGTAAACTTTGTTCATTTTGATTTGTTTTAGAAGCATCTAAATATTGCAAGCAAGGAGTCTGAAAAAAAAATATAGAGAGTAAAAAATAAAATACATCTTGCAATATAATAGAGAATTTAACTTTAAATGTTCTTACATTTTCATTTAAAAGGATAAAATTAAGTCTTTACTGTTTTTTAATATCAGAAAAGAAGCAGTGTAAACTATTAATAATGAGGATTCATATTCAATCTTTAAAAAAAAAATTTAAAAGTCTCAGACCATAACAAATATACACAGCAATATAAGAGATTGATTAAATGTATTGAAAAATATATTTATTAGGAGATAGCTTTTTTTTAAAAATTTGTGGTCATTGATTACCACACTACAAATTAATAGTTTATAAAATGATTTTATTTATTTAGAAATTGATTTACCATTTCTCAAATAACTGATTTATGCATTAGCTGATGATTCATTCACTTACCAATTTGCTGGTTTGATTATTCACTGATTCACCAATACTTTAATTCATCTTAACTTTTCTTTTAATCACTAAGTGCATGAAGGATTATTTATTCAGGAAGGCCACAAATATTCAGAAAAGAAATTCACTGTCTTACAAATTTTATGAAATTTTCCAGAGTTTTGTTATTGATATCATAAGTTTTATGATTAATTTTATAGTTATGACTTATTCTTATACATGAAATAAATTACAAAACACTTATACTAGCTTTAGAGTAAAAAAAAACAAAAAAAAAAACTACAACATTGGATTTATACCTCAACCCTTGGCACCTCAAACTCAAATTATAATACATTTCTCGGACTTATTTGGTTTTTTAAATTAAATTCTGCCATTTCTCTGATCTATCTAGAATAATGAATTCTTTGTTCTTCTGAGATTTCATGGGAAAAAAAAAAGAATAAATGTCATGAATTCATAAAAAAAACCATGTTTGAAGCCATGAAAATGAATTTACTGCAAATTAAATGAACCCAAGAACCATGTTGAAACACATGGAAAAAACCATTCTGTTTTTTCTTTCTTTCAAAACCAGGGTTTTGGTGAACCCTGCGCAAAACCTATTTTTTTTTCTTTTCTGAATTCTTAACTCATGAAAGTTACTAAAATTCAAAGTAAGAATAAATGACACAAACAGTTATTTCATCAAAAATTATAAGATTTTCTTAAAATTGAGTTATGTACTTTTAAAGCCTGTAAATGACACATTAGCAAATTGTGGAATTGTCCATTAAAAAAAAGCAATAGCCTTTTGACACATTAGACAAATTTAAAAAATAATTAGTCTAAGTATTTATTTAGAGAAAACATACCCTTTTCAGCATTTTCGAACAAGCTTGCCAGCCTTGATTTCCTATATTTTTGTTTGAGGAGATATTTAAATGTGATGTTGTGTCATAGTACTCAATCATGTCAAATATAGCAGCAGCTCCCTAAATAATGGAATTATATTACTATAAATAATAAAAATGCAATAAACAATACAACATATATGAAATAGTACAATAATAAGATAAGAAAAGAGTTAATTGCATGAAACAGTAATTTTTAAAAAACTCAGTGAATCAGCTTTTTAAATACTAATTATTCGAAATTCAGCCACAGAATATTTCCTCTTTATTAATTTTGGATTTTTCAAGAAAAAAATCTTGTCTATTTTTTTTCCTAATAATAATAAATTCAATGAATTTTGAGTCATCTTGAATCTTGTGATGAAATATTTCTTAAAGTATTAAGTTACATAAAAATAATAGACATAGAATGAACAATCTTAAAGAGCATGAATAAATTTGTGTCTGTTAATTAACTTTCAATTTTATTTAATTTTTAAAGATATAATTTTTAAAAGTTTTTAAATTATGCTCAATCTTAAAACAAATTTTGAATTTAACAAACGTTTTAATATTTTCAAATTATTTACTCTTACTTAAACCCTATATCTTATTAAAAGTTAATTTATAAATAAAAATTCTTATCTTTATATAATTATTTAAGTAATTAATTCCTATTTCTTTACTATTTCCTATTCTTTAATAAAGACTATGGCTATATAATAAATAAAATTATTCAGATTAAAGAAGTATTTTTTAATAAAAAGTCTAAGAATAAGATTTAATCAATAACTTTTACTTCAAGTGGTAAAAGGGAAGATTAGTAGTCACCACATGGTGACCATAATTTGTTATCGCCTCTTTTTGATACCCTTTCTTCACTCCTTAAATTCTGGAAAAGCAATCACATAATGAACATAAAATTTTTTATTTTTAATATATTTTCTTTATTTTAATTTAAATGTTTGATAAGTTTTGTATGGCAATAAATTTCCTATAAAGAATCTTTAAGATTGTTAAATTTAAGCATAATAAAATTCAATCTCAACTATTTTTTCAATGTGATTAAATGAAAGGATTTTATTTCTTCATTATTGTCTGATATTATATTCTTCGATGATTTTTTCCGTCCTTTTTTATTGACAGTTAGTTGTGGTTAACTTTGTTTTTTTTTTGAGACCCTACAGTAGAATTCATTATTGACGAAAAGAAACTCTGTAAAGAGAAGGTTGACAATTGATTTTGTTTCTTTGCTGAAGGATAAAATGGGAATGAAAAGGCAGGTGCAGTATTTCATCTTTGGAACAATTGTACAAAATGACAAAGAAGCAGAAAGGGAATGACAAAAATAGTAAATGAACCCCTAAAAGTAATGTTTCCCAAAAAAGTTCAACAATAAAATTAATACACAAACATGGCAATGGTTAAAGGATAAGATTTATCTGAAAAAAAAAAAATAGAAAATGAAATCAGCAAATCAAATGCAAAAAATAAAAAAGTAAGGAAATAATGAACAATGATAGAAAGCAGAGACAAACAAGCTCAGAGTAGTATTTGTAGAAATTTTAACCATATCACTTTTTGTTAAGAGGCTAAAATTTCCAGAGTAAATTACATATCATTCTAAAACAGAAGTTTAAAATTGATTAGAGCCAAAACAAGTTAAAAATCAAATCTATTATAATTTCTTTTTCCTTTTACTTTTGCATTATTATAATAACTAGCCGCCTGAGGCGGCCAGCTGTCCGCCACACTAAAGATTTTCACAAATAAAGTTTTTTGAAACATAGCAGGAAATCTGAAGATTAGTGGACAATTAAAGTGTTCCTGTCCTGCAATTTTGTCTTAAATTCCTATTTTATATATTATATAGCTACAATGCTTAAGAAAAAAAAACTAAAATGCTAAATACATGAAAAGAACACGAAAACGAATTAATTTTTTATGGTATCAATTTCTATTTCTATATAATTTTTTATGGTATCAATTTCTATATCTATATCGCTACAAAAATTATCGTCTTCGCTTAAGAAAAAAAAATAGAGCGTGTAAAGAAGAAGAAAAACTTATTATAACAATTATGAACAGCGACAAATATATCAAAGCGAAGCGTTCTATTTACGTATCGAATATGTTGCCACATCTTTAATACAAAAGTTAAACTTTTCTTCACTTTGATAAATGTAAACTAATGCGAACCTTACAATTAAATTATTAATTCCTTCGTATATTATTGGTTTAAGTTGTCGAAAATTAATATTTCAATTGTAAGGTTCGCATTAGCATACATTTATAAGAGTGAAGAAAAGTATATGCATTTTTTAATAGTTTTTTGTAAGGTTCCTATACTATCAGAGCTGACCTGTTTTTTGAATATGGCTCTTTGAAGACGATTGTTACGTCAAGCGCTCAGGTATTATAATTTTGATCCAGTTGCGCTTGTATAATTTTGATCTAGTTGCGCTTGTATAATTTTGATCTAGTTGCGCTTGTATAATTTCGATCTAGTTGCGCTTTCTACGTCATTTTGTTAACATCGTTTGGTTTGTTGTTTAACATCGTTTGGTTTGTTATTTCTAAGTTAACTTTCAAAAAATTGGCTGGCAACAGCCAATTTTTTGAAAGCAACGAAAAAGCATAGATTTTCTTACAAAATGACTTATAACTAAAAAACTAATCCAAATTTTTGAAAAAGAAAAAAAATACTTCTTCATTATGTCAAAACACAATTATGTGCCGAGTTTCGTGCCTGGGCGAGGCTTCTGGGGCGATATATTAAGATTACAGACACACACACACACACAGCCGCTTTTATTATTATGTATAGATATATATATATATTATAATATAAATAACAATATTTTTTAAACAAGAAAAATAAATTATTTTTACACGAATTTAGAAGCAAAATCATTATTAAGGTACTTTTAAAGCAAAAAGCGGCCGATAGAAAGAAAAAAATGGCCATCAATAAATTTACTTCCATTGGCCAGTGCCGCCAGATAAATTTCCCAGTCTTGCACTTTATCATGCGAGCAACTTCATTGATTGAATTTTATAAAATATTTATAGTAGTTTTATTTCAGAAATAAAACTTATATAAAATATGACATTGCAATCCAGCATTAATGTATAAAATATATTAATATGATGCATACCTCATCATCCAAGTTACAATCTTCAAGCAGTAAAGATGAAAATTGAATTCGCTTAAAAATCTCCTCAAGAGCTTCACAATGATGAGCAACTAAATTTTCACCTACAATACAACAAAAACATTGCTTATATAAAATGCCTAAACAAAAACCTATAGTGACTAAATTTTAAAGCACCAAAACACTGAAAAATTTTCTAATCTTTCTCTTTTTTCTAAACAATATTTAACTTTAAATTTTTTTAAATGTCAAACAGAAATTTATTTGACTATAGAAACACTTAATAAACCTTCCTTTTTTTAAAAAAATGATTTGCAAGAAACAAGGATTCTTCCCAGCTACATTTAATTTGACACAAAATTAGTTTTTAAAGAAAATAAAGTTAATTATTTCAGACAAAATGAAAACGCCATAACGAGTTTGAGTCTTGCTGATTAAGCCAACACAAAGCATTTTGAGATGTCGAAGAATACATCTTATTGATAGCTAAAAATTTTATTGATAATGAAATAACATATATATTTTTTTTTCTACTAATCAAATGTAAGGTAAATATAACTGAAAGATTTTTAAAGGTATAGCCATCTTAGAGCTCAACCCCAGGGGTGCTCAATAAAACTTCTATACAAACTAAAATATGAAAAAGAGGTTTGCTTTAAGGCTGAAAGAATTATTACCTTTTAATTATTATTTATTTTTCAACGTTATTTGTATATAATTCATAGCTAATATAAGATAATGTATAAGTGTAATTATTAATAATATGCTTAATGGAAATTTATAATATCCACTTTATAATTTATTAGCATCAATATTAGGCAATATAAATTTGAAATGCAATCTGCCATCTTCTGTTGAATAAAAAAATAAACATAATTTTTACTTTACTTACTTCAACTGTGTTTGACAGTAAAAAAAAAAAAAGGCTATGAAAACCATGACGAAATTTTTTATTGCACAATCATATAAGCTAAATACAATACAAAGTTCCATATCCGGATGTTCATTTACCAGAAGGGACTCTTTTACGGACACTTTTTAACAGTCAAAATAAACAAAACTCTTTTCATATTTTTTTTTTTTTACACTCGCGACTTGTTAAAAAAAAGTAAGCAGGTATGAGAATTCTCCGCTTCTTTCGGATTTTCATCCAACTTCCGATTTTTGTTTGATTTTAATCCAATCTCCGCTATAATATGTAAAAAAAGTCCTTAAATAATAATAAAAATAATTATATAGCGCGGCAGTATAGCAAGCTATTAAGTAAATCTTCAAAAGCGCGATTTTGAATTTGCAGATTGTAATATTTTATTAAATGAAATACGAATTTTAAAAACTATGGAGAAATCCCAAACTGTTGAAAAAGTGATCGACAAAACAATAAAATTGTGTTCATCAAAAAGTAATTCCACAAATGCGTGATTCGAAATTTCCCATGTATGATAAAGTAGCATTCAAAAACTATGAAAATCCGAAGCAATAACTCACAAAAATGTGATCATAAATCAAAATAGGATTGCGGGTGAAGAGTCAATAATTTAGTGAAATGCACAATTTGAATTTTCCCAAATGAAATAATATTGTATTAAAACATCGAGATCTTAAAAACCAAGTAAAAATCCGTTTTAATAACCATGTGGATTCACTGTGGAATAGCTGCTCATTAAGGAGATCGGCAAATAATTTCAGACAGAAATGCAAGATTTGGAATTTGAGGTATATTATGATGGCATATTAAAATATCAAAATTTTAAACACGTGGAAATCTGAAACAAAAAGCAGCAAAAATATTGCAACCATATGGATTTATTCGTTATTGTTTGAAATTGACATTATTGTTTATTTGTTATTTTTATTGAATAAGGATGTTTGTTTACCTTAAAGACCTATTATCCGAAAAACCTATTTTCCGGTCTTGCCAATTCCACGTATGGGACTTTCCACTGTAATTTCAAATGAATTAGCTTGTACAGTTGTGCAACACAATTTGGTTTCTAAGTAATGTCTGGTTTACTTAATTTCTTTCTTAAGCTGGTTTACTTTACTTAAACTTTGACAATTAAAACAGTGGTTCTGAGAAGTATGGTGGAAAATGCTACTGCACAATTTTGCAAGTTAATTAGTTTCAAAACCATTTAAAAGAGATACAAATGAAGGGTCACTACTTTAAAGTTGTCATCTGCGACTTTTTTTAAAATTTCAGGGATGAGATTAGCCAAAAGACAAAAAAGCTGAATTTCCACGATAGTAAATTTTACGCAAGCGCAACCCTTTAATAGTAAATTCCAGACAGTTTAAGGTAATAAATAATGTGTTGACATACAATTGTGTACTAATCTATTATTATATAAATGATTACATTGATACTTAACATTTAGTGAAAATAAAAATTACCAATTGAAAAAATAAAGCTGGAAATTATATTTTTCCTCAGTTCACATAAGAGACAATTATTACTTGAAAAACCTACCCGGTTTAGTAAATTAAAACTACTGAGAATATACATTAATATTTCATTTCTTTTAATAAATACTGTTATGTGATTTAAAGCAAATATATCAGTAATATTACTTTTTAAATTATATTGGGAAAAAAAAACTTAACATTGGACCGAATCATTATGTTCATATTATAGTCTAATCTAACTAGAGCCCTCTGAAACATATCAATAACAGTGAAGTAGAAATATATAGTAACTCCTTAACATACAAAAATTGCTATTTTAGTTTGAAAAATTACATGACAATCAGCAACTGTTTAGATAATTGTCTTTCATTTGATAAGAATTGTGCATTTTATAGCATAAATAACAGCAATTATAAATAAAGTTTTGATGATGAGTTAATTCAATCTTTTTCCAAAAAAAAAAAAAGAAAGAAAAAAAAAATTATTAAATCCCTTATTAAGTGATTGCTTTTGTTTGCTATATTTAGTCATTAGTCCATCTTCAAACATCTTGTGACAATTCCTATTTTTTCTTCTTTGCAAGCACAGAATGTAAGTTTTGAATATATTCCCTTCCAGTTTCTCTGATGTTGTAACACTTGCATATACTAATAATCGTCGTTAGAAAATCAGTCACACTTATAGCAACTAATTAAAAAAAAATTTACTTCTTACAAGAATCGCGATTGTTGATCTTAAAATTGCGTGAATATGAATAACAATTATGGATTTTGAAATCACATGAATATGAAACTAGCTATACGATTTTGAAAATGAGAAAATACAAACTGGGATATAGAATTTTTAAAACGCGTAAATACAAATCACGATTCATAATTTTTAGATCGCGTAAATACGAATCATGATGCATAATTTTTAGAGTGCATAAATAAGAATTATGATGCATAATTTTTAGAGTGCGTGAATGCGAATCCCAATGCCTTATTTTAAAATCACGTATAAATATGAAAATCAATGTTTGATATTATAAACCGCATAAGCAAATTAAGACATTGAATTTTAAACTTGCGTGAATACGAATCGCTATGTAGGTTTTTAAAAAGGTGTAAATACGAATCACATATTGGATTTTTAAATCTCGTAAGTAAGAATCACAACGTACAATATTCAAATCGCGCGAATAAGAATCGCAACACGCAAATATGAAAAGCTATGTTTGATATTAAAATCGTGTAGGGAAGAATCGGGTAGCCCCACCCACTTAAGGAGTATTGCTTACATTTCTGTATAATATTGAGTGATAATCAATATTTGTGTTTTTTTCTATTGTTTTATCATCTAATTAAATAATGCAAAAAGAATAAACCAAAAAAAGAATAGTTTAACTTAAAAAAATAGAAATTAAAAAAAAACATGTTTTGCAGCTCTTTTCAAAGTCGGGTAGCCCCGCCCAGTTACAAAAATTATGTTTTTTGACTGTTTTTTCATGTGTAAATGAAAATGATGACCAATGTATTGACAATAGATAAACCTCATTTATCATTTTTATCACAAAATTATTTTATTTATTACATATTTATATACTTTTAAAGAATTCTATCATTTAATAACAACAATATTTGTTGTTAAAAATTCATATAACATTCAAATTTGAAGCAATAAAATAATAATCTTTGCAACCGTACATTTATCGACGAAATAAAATTGGGCGGTGATATCCGACAGTCATGTGAGTGGTGCTACACGAAATCAAATTTTTCTGTAAATTTGTAATTACTCGAACAATTTTTCACATATAAACTTTTTTCTTTGTGCAAATTAAACTTAAGACTACATACTTTAATGCTGTTTGTATAGAAAAAATTACTTTTTAGTATTAAAATGAAGTTTAATTGAAACATTCAACCAATTTTTCTTAATTTCATGACTACTGTAATCAACATATTTTCAAAACTATTGTTTACCATGTTAACAGCTGCATAAATACTTGAAACTTTGAAAATAATCTTTTTTTAATATAACTATTAATGTCCGATGGCCCAATGACTTGAAAAAATACTCTATACATATGAAATTGACAGTGGGCTGGGCTACCCGACTCTCCCCTAAATAAGAATCGAGATATTAGGCTTGGGACCTCTAAAAGGCTTGTCAGAAGCAGTGTCGTTTGAACTACGAAAATCGGACCTATCTGGAGGGCGGGTAAAAAATTCGGAAAATCTTATCTGCTGCGTGTAAAAAGAGAGAAAATAGCTAAAATAAGTAAAACTGAGAAAGGATTGGTAGCTATGTAATTTGAATTTTCTATTTCTCTTTGAAAATCAGTGAATTTTCTGAAAAAGCGGAAAACTTATTTAAAAAAAAGTGAAATTTTTAGAAAATCTGAATTTTTGATAAAAAGCTGAAATTCAAGAGATAAAAGTGAAAAAAGCGGAAATCCGCTAAAAAGCGGAAAAATCTCATCCCTGAAATTTAAACTTATATTTTTCAAGCCATGAATCTAAAAAGCAGATTAAAATAAGCAAACAATTAGGATGGAGTTACCCCTTTTAAACTCCTGGCAATGAGTATATTTTCTACATTCAATATTAGTTGGATATCATGTAGTTATCACATTAAACTAGTAGATATAAGGAAATATTAAAAACTGTTTTGAAAAAGTTCACATAACTCAAAAAAGATTTTTACCTTTTAAATTGAGCTCAAATCCAAATTCTCCATTTAGGTGAACAGTCTAAAAAAAAAAAAAAAAAAATAATTTTAATATTTTTTTCTTACTTTTATTTTCTAAAAAATAAAACTGTATACAATTCTGTCAAAGTTTCTTTAATGTTTAATTATTTTTTACAAGCTCAGTCTGGCATGTAGATCGGTGCTACAGCACTAGATTATTATTTCTAAAGTTATCTGACACCACATGTTTATTTTCCTTGCATGGTAAAACCTCCAAACAGTCTCTTCAATAGTCTGACCAGCGTAAAAAGTGGATCCTATTTTAATTACGAACTAACTGATTTTTCAAAAAATTCATAAATTACAAAAAGGCACACAAACAGAAGTATTAATATAAATCTAACAAAAATGATATTTGGATAGGTAAGCATTTTCATAAAAAATTAGTAATTCATATAAAAATAAATTCAGTGCATTTTGAACAGCATCTTATTAAAGTTTCCCGTAGTTTTTCATAGCATTAATAAGAAATATAATGTAGTAAAAAGCATTGATGCTTTATTTTTAATCTTTTCAATTTTTGTCGGATGTTTGCTTCACTTTTACATATTTTTGCACAGTCCCTGCCCTCTACATATAAAAAATAGGTCACTGTTACAAAAAATCTATAGATTTAGAATTTTATTTAATGTGTACTTAAAGGTCAGATAAGAAAAATAAAATGAATAATGCAAGCTGATAATTAATAATAATGAACGCAAAATATAAGATAATTCAATAAGCTAAAAATTATTTAATTAATATACAAATTATTATTAATAATAAGCAATTGCTCATAGTTTACACCTGTAAATTTTTATGAAAAAAAAATGTACAACTGAAAGCTGTGATAAAACAACTTGTAATCAATAATTTGCAATTTACAAGCAGTAATTTTAAATGAGTTGAACAAATAATTTTTAAGTAATCATTACTGCATTAAGAAAAAGTAATTATCCCAGCCTAAGCCATCAAGATTTAGAAAAATGTGATTACTGTGTAAACAGGCTCAATACTTTAGAAAATTTAATAACTGAGTATATGACCTAAGTTCTCATTTAATTTTATCATTTTAAACAACTTACCAAGTTTTATAAAGTGTATTTGATATCAGAACATGAATTTAACTAAAAGGTTTATAAATAGGAAATAATGAAATGAATAAACTGCTATCCTTTGAGAATTGTAGATCATTTATGATATTTATTAAAATATATTGAGACAAAACTCTGTAAAGAAATAACAAAATTATAGAAAAATATGAATTTACTTGTAATTGTAGCAAGACTTTTTGTAATGGTTTAACTCCTTGTTTCCAGCAAGCAGCTCTATATGAAGCAACAATATTGTCAGTTGATTCTGGGCCTTCTATGTTATAAAATAATATAATTACAAAAAATGCAAGAATGGCTGGTTTTTATTTAAAAAAAAAAAGATATGCATAAAACAGTAAAAAAAATCAAAATCAAAATAATATTTTTAAAAACCACGTTTTTGTAGTGGAGAATAATAATTAAAAAAACAAAAATTTGAAAAAAGAAAATCGTGGGGCGCATGAAATACATAATACGTAACAGTATGTGTGCTCAAGAGAATATGTGTATGTATATCTGTAATTGTATCTGAATGTGGATGTGTAATATGTTTGTGTCTATGCATGTGTATGTGGTTGTGCATGTGTATGAGTAAGAAAAGGTGTATGTGTATATGTACTGTTATGTAGTTCATGCTCCCCACGTTTTTCGTTTTTCAAATTTTTGTTTTCTTAATTATTATTCTCCACTACAAAAACATGGTTTTAAAAAGTATAATTTTTATTTTTTTTTTGTACTCACTTTCAAAACCTCAATTTTTCTCACTCACTGTACACAAAAATTTTCAACTGACATGTGACACTAATTTGAAATAATCGAATCAACAACAAAAGACAATTGCGAAAATAAAAAATTTTCTTTAATTTTAATTTACTTTGTATGTCTTTTTTCTCTTCATTTTCATGCATTGTCATCTAATTCTGAACTATGTGCCAAACTTGAAGTCCGTAGCTAGTTGGGAAGTTAGTTTAAAATCGATTACAAAATTCCACCCGCACAGACATACACGAAGGCAAGTTGATATAAACGTGGTAAAAAGATATCTAATTTTTCATTGAGAAAAAAAATTAGTGCACCATCAGATTTATGCCAGCAGAATTATACTAAACTTTAAAAGAAAAATATTTATTTCTGTAATAAAAATGGAAGGTGAAAATGGAAATATTTCTGCGTATCAAATTACATAGCTGCTTATCTTTTTCTTAATTCAAGTGCCAGATCAGTTTCAAATGAAAATTTTGATTTCAACCCTTTTTTCAATTTTATCAATAAAAGAGATAAGGGATTCATTTAAATGTGCATATTGATAAATGGATAATAAGGTAGAAAATTTATCACCAGCTTAATAGAAAAGATGATTTTTTGCCTTTTCACCTTGGAGACTACATTTCTTCAGGTTATTTTTAGTTTTTTTAAGAAAAAACTTAGAAATGTTGTAACTTTTGAGAAATTTGAAAAAAATTATATTATATTAAATCGGGACCAACTTTTAGTAAAAAAAAAAGGCCGGAAATTTGGAAGTGCTTGGTCTTGAGGACCTGTAGTTTGGCACCCAAAAAATAGCAGAATCACTCATGTAATGTACACATTCTAAACTTATTAATTGAATATTTAATGAAAAACTATTGTTCTATATTATTTTAACTTTTTTTACAATTTTAACAAGGTAATTCGAAGATGGTTTCTAAAAAAAATTTCTTTAAAAAAAAAAACATTGAATATATATTATATTCCTATGTTTTATTCCTACCATTTTATAGCAAGATTATATTTTATATGTTGAGGGAAACACAAGGAATGGAGGATTTTTGAGGTCATTATCTTAATTCAACATGGGAAAAAGAAAATAATTGTTCCAACAAACAATTTAAGAATATTTTCCCTCTGTGTAAAATTTTTCAGTGGTAAATCTCACATGATTATGAACAGAACTTAGGTGAATATTTTTTGCTGAGAATTTAATTAAATATTTAATGAATTCAAAATTAATCCGAAGTTCCTAGAAATACTGACAGACATACAATAAGCAGGCATAAAAAAAAATTATAAACCAGATAATTTAATTTTAAAAAAAATATCAGAGGGGAAAGAAGATTTTTTTAAGAAACTAGAAAGTTCTGACCCTTTCTCGCCCCACTAACCAAACATAGTGGTTGCTTCTCATTCATCATTGCATTTTTTCTTCTTTAAAATTAATAAAAAAGTATAATTTTGTTTACAAAACAAACAAAAAAATAATTTTATGTTAGGACATTTTGTTAATATCTTAATTGTTAGAACAAAATATACCTATAATTGAAAAAAAAAATAAAAAATCAAACCTAGGAATACACAACATAATTTTAATATTTTTCAACACAGAGGGAAAATAAGACTTCATGGTTACCATATTGAAAAATTAATAAGTTGATTAGAGTGTGTTGGAATTGATCTTTTTTTTAATCAATAATTTTACCCCATTTAATAATGTTTATAAATGAAATAAAAAAAGTAACATTATTAAATGGGATGCCACTGCGAGTTTTTACTAAAATAATTTTTTTTCTTTTCTCCCATTTTATTCTGTGTTACAAATGTATTCAAAATTTTTTTTAAAATTAAACTTTTTACAGACTTGCAGTCATTTATATAGAGCTTCGTAATTTATAGCAGATAACAAATCTTCAAATGCATTTTCAGGCAAACAATGTATTTCAACCTCCTTGAATTAATATAGAATAATCTGATTTCCATTTTGGGAATTATAAAATTTTGCATTCTTTTTAATGCACTACAAGATTTATTTGAATTTTCTATTAGGTATTAATTTTGCTAATTTATTTACCAAAAATCTGATCAAAACAAAATAGAGATTTGATTTCCGAACCAATTGCTAATGCTAAGAATTGCTATTGAATGAAATTGCTAAGTCTCACTGCTTAATTTTGGTATAGAATTGTTATGATGAGAGGTCGCACCATGACCTCTTAAAAAATTTTAGTCTTTAGAAATCTGAAAAATTTCATCTGACATTTAACATAATTAGATCCTTCTATTTAGTTGAATACGTTGTAATTGAGCTATAGTAAATAAACTGTCATTTATTAGAAACTGTTCTTTTCTCAGTAGGTGAGGATTCTATTAGAAAATTCAAAATTGTAAAAAAATTTTATTCCTTCAATTATAAGAGTTGAAAAATTGAACAGTGAAAGGATGATTTGATTAAAAAAAAATATAGGTTATGATTTGTTAAATTTAGAATTTAATTTTCAAATTAAAAAATTTCTCTCTCCCCAAAATATTATCTCATACTCACGATGACTTCTGTTATTGGCCTTGCGTTAAAATTTCCAGTGGAAATAAGTTTGCCCCATTCTGGATTTTTTTAAAAATTATTTTGCTTAGTTTTCTACATGTCATTGCCCAATTTATGTTAAATTTCATAACGCAGCTAAGTATAATAGCAAGAATATTTTTTAGGAAGATTTACATGTGCGGAATATTATGCAAATCGTCGATTTGAAACTAAACTGTGGTAACTCAAAAAGGCAAGTTTTTCAGGAGAGCGTTTCTAACTTTTCAAGAAGGCGAATCGAAACGATGCGATAACGATTTATCTGCTCTCTAAATTAATTTTATGGAACTTATGAAGCTAACACATTGTTTCTCTAAAAGGGTGATTTGTTTTACACAAAATGACCCAAATATCTCATTTTTCGAGTTACTAAGGTTTAGTTTCAAAGCGATGAAATGTGCTGTTATAACTATATCAAAAATAAGCTTTTGAGAGCCTAGGTTTTTAGCCTGAAATTCCACAAAAAATATTTTTCTAAACCATTGTTCTAACCTTATTGTTGTTACAATATGATTAAAATATAAGTCTGGCAGATTGTAACGCCTCACATAACGTAGATTTTAGCGTATAATTCTACAAAATATACTTTTATTAATATTTGTTTTTATCTTATTGTTGATCCAATATGATTAAAATACAAGTCTGAAAGAGCTTAATGCCTGACTCAACATACTTAAAATTTTACTTTATCGCATAAATTGAGTAAATAAAAGCTCTAGCTAAAGAACTATTACAATACTCAATAAAACCTATTATTATATTTAAATCTACAATTAGCTTAGTGGTATGCATTAAAATTAAACAAAACTTCACTATAATATTATGAGGATCACTTTAATGAAAGTATTAATTATAGACTTAACATTTCTTATGGAACCTTATATGATATAACATCTTTTCACAGTGTATCATTGAAGAAAATAAGATAGATCAAATATTAGAGTGTGAGGTACTTTTTAACTAGGTTCCAAATCGAGAATTTCTTTTAAGAATAAACTGAGCAACATTGCAGTTAAAATAGATACCCAAAATTTTAAAAACCACATAAAATGCAACTAATTAAAATTTTCAGTAAATATAATGAAGCATTTGAAGAACTGACCCACACTCCATGGATCAGGTGCTTCAAAATATCCCGTAACAATCGTTTCATCATCAGGAAAAGTCACTCTTCTAACTTTGGCAAGATTGTTTATATTAGCTATCTCTCTCAGAACAGATCGCTCATTCGGAGAGGATGGAGCAGAAGCAGATCTCTCAATCATGCTACTGATTGAACAGTTTGGTTCAATATCGATAGATAGAGAAGTCATATTTTAGTATTTTAAATCATTTACTTCTAAATTTTGTATAAAAATTGCCTTAATTCATTATTATTTTGAAGTTTAAATGTCAATTTTTCTCTCACTCTCATCCTCGACTCATTGCCGTAACCAGATACCAAATCCTGAAAACATAAAAGTGATAAAAAAAATTAAAACACTATTTATTTTTTGCAGAAAATCAGCTGAAATTTTAATTTGAGAACCATCGAAAATAAATTTTTAGATCTATAACTCGTATTTTTCTTCTTTTTCAGGAACAGGGGTTGTTATGTAAAAGAGAGGTTATAATATGCATTATTCCATTTAACCAATCAATCTCGTGTTTACATCAAAATGTCCAATTAAAATTCAGCTTTGAGAAGTTTTAAGCTGCAATAGAATTAAGCCTTAACAAGCCATAAAGTTTTTCAAAATTATTGGCAACATCAGTTGCTTTGTTTATTTATTTGTTGTGCTGTCAGGACCGAAATTTGTCTCCTTTTTAATTTTACAACTGTCGAAAAAAAAATTCTTCAAATTTAAGAAATGGTAATGTATTTTAGAAAAAAGAGTAATTATGAAAATCCAAAACTTTTACTTTCATAAATTTGAGTTATCAGTGCTTAGGACGAAAAATCATTTTCATAATGCTGAAATATTTGAAGTATTTAGATTACTTTTTTATCTACAAATATGTTGAGAATGTTTTAAAAATAGTTACATTGTTCATTTAATATTTAAATGTGGCAGCATAGAAGCATTAATAAAAATTTACATTAATTTTGGCAAAAAACGCATGCAAATACTTAAATTTGGCATACATCGTTGAAAAGGAGAATGAGGAAAAATGTTATAGATCGATATGCCTTATGAGTTAAAAGTATATTTAGTGGTTTTATTATTTAGCGTGTTAAGCGTTTTCCTCTGTATTCGTCATTTTACAGCACATTTTGTAAATTTTCAACTTGTTAAAAACAAGTCAAACCTCTGACAATTCTCCTATAATTTTGATTGAATTACCTTACTATGGTGTCAGGAAAGTTCCATATGGTAAACTGGGTTTTTCCGAAAATTATGCAACTTAGTTTCATTATTATCTTTATAAACAGTTTCTCAGTTTGGTCTTATTAGATCAATAAAGAAAATTTTAACGTTTAAAGTCATCTCAGCAAACTCTTGCGGGAAGTTCTTATCTCAGTTCTTGATTGTGCAGGGTTATTTCCGTATCGTGATTTGTTGCGCCATCTACAATCCCCTAGGGGCCAAATAGATTTTAAACTTGCAGTTTAGAACCCCCTCCCCCTAAAAAAATGTGTTGAGTGGGTGGCTACGAGTTATATCCTTTGAGTTGGTCCCTTTCTGTGACGTTTTTTCTTAGTTTCTTGCGCTCCACTGCTAGGAAGTTGCCAAGGGCAATTATTCTGCCACAGATCTTGATGCAGAATTCTCCCAGATGGTGCATCTACCCAGTTCTTGAACTTGTAATAAATACAGAAAATGAGGATATTTCTGTATCGACATCACTTTGCTTCTGCTTCCTATATTCGCCAAAGCACTGAAAGGTTTATTAACTTACAAAAATTAAAAAAAAATATAGTGTTTTTCCAGGGGGTGGCTAACAGTTATTATTTCCAATTTGCTTCCTTCTGTGAGTTCCCCCCCCCCTTTAGTTTTTTAAGGACCACTGCCCGAATGTCACCAAAACTAGGTGTTTCTTTTAACATAGATACCGATACGGAAATCTTCCTAAAAAAAACTACTAATATAAACGTGAGAGTTTGAATTATTTATTGACTGGTTTTATTGAAGACAGGATTTGCATAGCAGGTTGGCCCTTGAGTGAAAATTTTCTGAAATGTCTACTGTTTGAACCTGCTTACGAACCCCTGATATATTTATCTATACTTAGAAAAATAGTTTGTTGATACTGATTTCCATGTAAATACATGTGGTTTTCTGAACAGCCATTTGTCTTTTTTTGCTTATTTTAATATTTTTTTTAGAACTTATTTTTAATATAATGCTAATATGACATAATTTCTATTTTGAGTTTACTTTTTTAGTCATACTTGATTCATGGCAATTTTACCATACTTTAATATTGTTTGCTGAAAGTCTTTTTGGCTGTTATTATCATTTTATCAGCTCTCTCGTCATGGATTTTCTGCTTCCTATATATATATATGTTTTGTCGACATGCGGATTTAGGGGGCAAAAATATTACAAATGATTTATTTGTAAATCACTTTTTGATGTGCATGATTGCAAAAGATGCTACATTATTTTCTAATTGTTTATCTGAGTTTTTTATACAATAGTACAGCATATATATTTCTAATTTAAAGTATCATTTTTCAACCTGCTTTATTCGTCACTATTCTATCGTAAATCAATGTCTATGGTTTTCCAACCATTTTCATGTAATTTTTCCTCTTTTTATATTTTAAATGCAATGTGAATAATGCAGAGTTTCGTAGTTTAGTAATCATTTTTGGATGCACACAATTAGTAACAAATCCATCGAAAATACACATTGTTTTCGGTTAAACTTTTTTTGGCAGCTGTTACAATTTTTATTTTTTCTGCCATTTCTAGATCTTTTTTAAAATCCCAATCTATTTAATAGGATATTCTTACAACCTGCAATATTTTCAAAGTTTATTATAAGACAAATGTATTAAGTGCGCAAATTTGCCTGAAATTTTTTTTTTCTTTAAGGTTTCACTTTAAAATCAAGGTTGCTTATGAGAAAAAATTTATAATTTTGAATATGTTTGGTCTCTTAAGAACTACGAAATTTCTTGAATTGACATTTCTGTTATTTTTTTCTGACGGTTACCCTTTATTTCAAGGATATATTTAGTGCCCTTTTCAGTTCCTAGCTTCCTGTCCGTATTAAGGACTAGAATGAACTGTGTTATTTATTTTTTGTTAGCAGTTGGATGTATGTCCCTATGTGTTTGAAGATCTAAATGCTAAAATATGTATATAAATTAGACAAATGTGTCCCATCTCCGTCAAAGATAGAAAGAGTGATGTATTTGTCTGGACATTTTAACAAGGTGCTGTATTCAAAGTAGCTAACTCTGTTGACTTAAGCAACTTTTATTTAAAATTGTCATGTCTAGTTTAAATTGTTTAGTTTTAAAGTTTCCTGTTAAAGTCAAATATTTGATTATTTCAGTCTCATACCATACTGTTGGCCCAACCTGGCAAACCTGAAACTAGGAGTTATTCAGATTATGATTCTGTAAACGAATGTATGGAAGGTATGATAATAGTTTTTCATTCACAAATTTTTCGACAATGTCAACATAATTGAAACTGAAATATAAAAATTATATTTGCCTGCATTTTATATATATTTATTTTTTATATCTAGGAGTATGCCACATGTATGAAGAACATTTAAAAAGGCAAAATCCTGAATCTGCATCAATCACCTATGATATTCGTCAGCTGTTTGAATTTGTCGATCAACTAACTGATCTGTGTTGTTTAGTGTAAGTATTTCCAGCTTATATTTTATTTTAATTTAGTCAAACAGCATGCTGTTTGACCTGTTGTTTGTTTTGCTGTTTGAAGATAATTGCCAAATCAATAGTTACATTAATTTATTTTGGTTGTTTAGAAACATAGCCTTGGATAAAAGACTGAATTTCTTTTTACCATTGCCAACAAAAATGTCTTAATTGTATTAAAAATTGAATTATAAAAAACTCATTAAATGAACTTAGTAAGTTACATCTCAATGGTTTGGTGAATTCAGTTTAATGAATGAATTTCGATTAAGAAAATATAATTTAAGAAAAAAAATGTTGATGTCATTTTATTCTAACTCTTGGTAGGCATAATGAGTCAAAACTTAGCATAATGGGGTGATGGTTATGTGACATGATGGACAACAGAAGTGACAATATTTGGATAAATTTCCCGAACTTTTTTTTTTTTTTTATTGTAATCATTTTCTTTTATTCAAGTTAAAATCAATCAAAATGCAGATAATTGTAATAAATTTAACCAATTTCTTATCACTTGTAATATTTATTTTTAAACTATTTGTGTTGCAAAATATACAAATGAACATAAGTGAAATTATTATCCAACCCAATTTGAAATGAAATTCAATCCAGCGTGCATCATTTATCTATATATATTTTTTAAAAAAAAAGTAAGTGCTAATCATCAGTGTTAAAGCATTTTTTAATTTCTTGATAAACAAACAAGAAGATATTTGGTTAGAATATCATGTTAAATTTTGATTTGAAATACCTACGGAACATGTATCGGTAGCATCATATCTACCATGTCATATAGCCTCATTAGTATGATATATTTTAATTTAAACAGACTTTCTTGATTTAAACTCATTATTTATTTGAAAAGCAAATAAGATTAAATTTCTTTGCTTGTTTAGAATAAGTTTAGAATATTTCTATGAATATACAGATTACATGTAAAAAAAAAAACATTTATCTTTATTCAACTATTGAGTGTATATTACTGCTTTCAATAAGTTAGGTCTTATAAGTTTGAAGTCTGAGTACTATCTGTGTTATAAATGAAATTAGAAAATTATTATTGTTATTAATTAGTTGTGAATACCATAAACTAAGCATTCCATATTTAAAGTGTCATAAATAATGTAGACCGTGAAAAAAGTTCAAGACATTTATAATGGTTTTAATATTTATGATAAAGATTTTTTTACACAATTACAATATTTTTGATTCATAAAAAAATAGTTCTTTGATTCCTGCAAATGGAAAAGGCTGGTTTTGTTCTAAAGACTGGTGAAAATCCTAATGGAATGGTCTATGTTAGTAAACATTCTTGTGGTCGGCACATTAAAGTTGGAAGAGAAAATAACTGTGGACACAAAAAATCCTTCTCGTTATTAGAAACCAAAAAAAAAAAAAACCCAACCTGAATGGTATGATGAGGCTATCAGAAAAGAAATTTTTAATTCATCATAGCAGCAAATCTGTTGGAGATCAAACACTCATGCAATGCAGGGGAGTAGTGCTGGAACATCATGATGTTTTTCAGGCTAGTTGGAATGAATAATGAACCCCTCCTTGAAAACTCTGCTAATTCGCTGATCATTCGTCACATGATTGGAAAAAATTGTAGCATCTTGTACTTTTTAGAAGTAATATGCACAAAAAAGGCTTGTTCTTTATTTAAAGGGGAAATCATGAGTGTCGGAACTGTTTGTAGTCATGAACATCCATCATAAAATCCCTAGATTGGGGCGGGAGTCAAATTAAAAAAAATTTGTATTGTTAGTTAAGGCTGGTCGATGTGTGAATGGCGTCTACGCGAGAACGTCTTGATTTTTATACTCTAGCTTATTTTTACCAGCAAATTTTAGTTTTTAGTCTATATTTTTAACCAATTTAAGATTTCAACCAGATTTTTATTGGAAAGAGCCGGAGAAGAACCATGTTACAACTAGAACTGAAACACTGACAAACTCGTACCTATTGATAAAAGAGGCCAACAAACAGGTGCAAAGTGACTGGGAGGCTAAAAATTTTAATGTGGTTCGTCCTAAGGAGGGAAAGTGTACAGATTGTAATTAGGTAACCCGATGTTACACTATCCAATTGTCTGGTAGCTTTGGTCTATGTTTCAGCATATTTTGGTTCTAATGCTGAAATATAGATCAAATACTAGATTATTATAATCTAATATCAGAGAATAAGGAAAGAGAATGTTAAATTTTGTCTCATGAGGGTATATTACAATTTATGATAATACCTCACAATAATCACCTGTAAATGTGATGATATAAGGAAAGAAAACATGTAAAGGAAAACATACTTTTATTAGGGATGATCCCAGCATTGCCGTTGTTATTTATAATAAATCTAGTCTAATAGTACAAAATAAAATTTTTTAAAGAACCTCTTATCATTTAGTGTTTTCTTCTAAAAATTACATATTTTCAAGATATTCATTTTGGACTTTTTTCATTAGTTTCTGAGAACATTATTAGATGCTATTCACTACAGAATAATTAAAAAAGGAAATATTTTTCCTGCATCTGCACAATATGGAAGAACTGTATTAAATGCTTATATTAAAATGATAATTTTGTTATTGTATAATAATTGCTTCTTAATAATTGCTTTTGTTATTGTTTAATAATTGTTTAATTTTATATATAGTGGAAAAAAACATACAACAAAAAGATTAGTTTTTCATAAAATTTTCCATATCTCCATAAAAATGTTAGCTAAATTTAAAAAAATTTATACAATTATTGCAAATAACATCAAAGTAAACGAAACAAACTACAAGCTTATTGCTATATTTTCAGTCTTAGGGAGTGTTAAAAAATACTTGTTTTCATTTGTAATTTGTTGTTTGGTCCCTCAAACATGTGAAAGCTTTAAAATTTATTGATAAGTGTTGATCACATGATGTAAACACCGTTAAAGTTATAAAATAATATTTCTTGAGAAATATAAGAAAGTCAAGAACTCTAAGTATCTTTTCTATTATTGTAGAGTAGGTATTTTATTATCAGTATTAGTTAAGCTTATTGAGTTTATATTATTAATATGCAAAGATTTAACTTTGAATTTTTATTTATGTATTTTTTAGATATCAAAAGACAACCAACACATATGCTCCTTACAACAAAGATTGGATCAAGGACAAAATATACATTTTACTTAGGCGCCAAGCTTCTAAGAGTGCATAAGTTTCTTGTGCTTATCTCTTACTGCGGTTTATATTGACATAAAAATCATTTTTCTTTTTGTTTATAGTATATCTGTTTATTTCTTAAAATCATTTTAACATAAGAGGTATGGATATTGGATTTGTTTACAAAATACTTGCATGGACATTATTTATTGAAGTGTTGTTTTGTTAAAGATTTCAACAATATTGTACAACCTCCTATTGAATATATTTTTCCTTTTGTAAGCAAATCAATTTCTTCTTTTTTTTTTTTAAATCTAAAGTTCCTAATATTGTGATCAATAAAAAAATATCTATTTTTATCGACTACAATGTCAATTTTTTGAAAAAAAAAATATTTTAAGATATTGTTAGTTTTTAAATAATGATGACAGTATTAAATAAATAATCTTATATATAGAGTGCTTATTGTTTCAAGAAGTTTTGATTATTCACTTAAGATTTTTAATTTATATTTATAGTTTTTATAGTTTTATTTTTGTCTTCAAATTTAGTGTTATGATGCTATGCAGTCCATTTGCAACTTATGCACACACTCTTAAAGTATAAACTTCAATATTTTAAAAGTATTATAAATTGACAATACTTTATTGACAATATAAATTTATACAATGCTGTAAAAAGAAATAAATTTTTTTAAATTAAAAAATTTAGTATCCATACCTCTTGTAAGTTCTCTTTGGATTCATTTTCATGAAAAGAGAATATGTCATAAAGCAGTAGACTTTTTGTAATGGTGAAAAAATGTTTTTAATGTTAAAAGTCATAAATTGTACATATTTGCTCTCAAGAAATAAATCATCAAAGATAAGTCATTGTTTATTTTTTGTATATGAATCTTGTCTCTAAATTGTTATTTTATTGCAACAGTTTTAATAATTTTTCGTAAATACTACCTTATTTTATTAATTTGTCATATACAACTTTCTGAGATCTATATTGATGAAAACATTTATATTTCCCATTCATAAATTTTTTTTTATTTGTCACATATTATAATGCAAATATTTTTTTTATAAAAAAATATAAAAATTAATTTTAATAAGAAATTTTTTTTTGTGTGCAATATTAGCGGTGGTTTGTATTATTGCTTAGACAAAAAAAAAAAAAAAAGTGGGTTTAGTGTTAGCAGGTTTCTTTGAAATCTTTTTGCCTTTAAAACAGGAAGCGAAGCTTTAATTGAAATTATATATGCTATCGATCTGAAAAGATTTCTCTGAACTTCGCTTAATATTTTTTAAAAAAAAGGCTTGAATTTTACACTAAATTAGCTTTTATTGACATTTCGCAGTTTTTTTTTAATATTAGTGCAATGGATCTTGGCTAAAAAAAGATGAAACTTAATCAAATGGTTTAGATTAATTGTTACTAACTATATAAATAGCTTGTATTCATTAAAGAGCATTATTACTTATATTGGCAGAGCGTTTGAAGAACAGCTTTAATATTCACACAGAATATTATACAAGTTATTAAATTTTCAGATATATTTTTTAATAAGGGATAAATTATAGAAAAGTTCTTACATGTTTCATAAAAAGTATCATGCAATTTTTTAAAAAAGAATTTGAGACTAGATTTAAAAATTTATTAGTCATTGATTTAAATTATTAACATACACTACTTTATGCTTGTTGATCGTTGTGCATTACTTGCATCACTTGTTGCCTTCATAAATTTTTAAAAAAAAGCAGTTACAATGTTTTATTTGTGAATTCTATTCATAGCTATCATGCACAAAGTGTATTTTTTTAATATCCTCTACATTGTCCTCCAAAAACTAAGGTTCAAGTTTTGTGTGTCTAATTTAAAATAAATGAATATGGAAACAAGAAATAACTAAAACGATCTTTTGTAACTGCCTCATAGAAATTTACGTAAACTTAAACATAGTCATGACTTTTTTTAAAAAAAAGAAAAAAAAAGCAGACTTGGCAGAAAAGTATCTTTACAAGCACAATTTTATGCGACAGATTGTCAACAAATAATTACAAAAATAGATTATAGTTGGGAATGTGTCACCCTTAATTGTTATGCATTGATTACATTGACTTTCTATGCTGTTAATTAAGTTACAGGGGTCAAAATGGAAATCAAGGACCAAACACGAAGATTTAGCTCATGTAAAAACCCTGTAAAACTAATTGCGGCAGCTCGACTGTCTCAAACATTCTTTATCGGATTCAGGTTTGAGTGGCCAATATCTTCATATTCCAGAAAGTCCTTGGAATAATGAGATCTATGCGGCTCTGTGCTGTTGTCCATTAAAATGAAATTTGAACCAACTGAATCAAATCTTAAGAAAAGCACACGCAAATCTAAAAAACGCATCTCTTAGCTGAAATCAATAACTGTATCACTTTAAATAACATTTGGAATCATGCAGCCATCATGAGTACACAATTTGCATTTATAAGTATTAAGTATGTAGATAAATGAATCAGAAACCAGCAGTAAACGCCAAGGTGTTGGACATCTATGCATCATCAAAGAAAATGGTTGCTTGAGACTGCCCTGCTAACTGTATAGCAAAATCTGTGTCAGACAGTGTCTCAGCTTAGAATTCAATACAATGCAGGTCCAGGTGTAAGTGTTTTAAAACACACAGTTAAATGAAAACTTTAGATATGGGACTGGGCGGCAGACGTTTCACTTTAGTGCTTCTGTTGACCAAGCATCATTCTCAACTACAGCTATTTTAATGGCCAAAGATTGTGCGATGTATTTTTTAGTAGATGGTCATAGTTTTTTGGCTCTTTAGTGTAAAAGTCTTTTATCTAAAAATAAATTTAGGCAAAAAATGGTAAAATTTTTTCAGTTTTTAGTAAAAGAAATAGAATATTGATTGAAGTGTGAGTACTTTAAATTACATATTAAAAATCAAACGTTAAAATCATAAAACAAACCATTATATTGCTCGAAATTGAATAAATATTGGGTTAATGCGAAAGTTCCCGTGTTTTTTTTATTAAATTTTTTTGTAACTTTATTTTTTGAGATAAAATAGCAGCAATTTAATCAATGTAATCTCCGTTGTTGTTCACGAGATCCTCCCAACGTTCAACGAGTTTTTCGATGCCTCTCCGGTAGAAATCACCAGGAAGCGTCTCGAAAAGTCATCCAACCAAGCCCGTAATTCGACGTCATTATTGAACGAAACGCCGAGTAAAACATTTGAAATCGAACGGCACAAATCTCTCTATCAGCTTCTGTGGTTTTGGTATCTCGATTAAACGCAAAAAGAAGGTGTCGGAAATGCTCGTTTTTGTCGACATGACACTCCATTTAAATGCTCTAAAAAGTAACCAAAATTAAAGTCAACAAAAAAGTGAAATACACTATTCTATGGAGCGAAAAATTCTCTTTCAAATAACACAAAAGATTATGCCAATACACTTCCTTTACAACGCAATTTTTTTAAATTACAAAAAAAAAAAAAAGGAAACAAACGCGGGAACTTATGCATCAACCATCAACCCAAAACTAAAATACAAATCCATCCAATACAAAAACTAAACATTTTGAGTACGAAATTGATGTTTCTTAACCATTACGCAAATTCAAGCACAAATAAGTCTTACAAAAAAGAAGTGCACCTGACAGAAAAGTTATTTTTTAAAGATAACATTACGTCTCAGTTTTTTGTAGGAAGTTCCTACGGAAACAATGAAAAAATGGGTTCAAGTAGAGAATGTATTCGCCTCTAACTGACATTGGAGGCATTAGCTTTCAATGCTTGACCAACTAAGTTGTTAGTTACTAAATTGGGGAATGAAAATAAATCTAATTAATCCTAGTAAAAACCATGGATGAAGGCTTTGAGTGGCACTTTGGTTTCATCAGACATTATGTATCAGATTCAGGTTTTGAAATCTGGCTGACCAATGAATATGGCAAATATTTTCATATTCTCAGAAATTCTCTGCACGATGAAGTCTATGTGGCTGTGTGCTTACATCCATTAAAATGTTATCAGAATCCACTGTATCCCTGGACCAGAGGATCTTTACTGTAAGTATGCTGGTAATCTTGCCTCTTTCAGAGATATGCGCAGCAACACTCCATGATTGTTCTCCAGATCGCCTAACTTTCGCTACTGTGAGGGCTAATTTCTCTGATATTAGAGGGCAGGGGGTGTGTTACTGGTTGACCCGGTAGAAGAATTAACAGAGTTAATCTGCATCTTAGACTATTATTTAAAAAAAAAAATTAGGCTTAATTTAACTTGTGTATAGCAAAATTAGCACAAAAAATACTGAAAATGTTTTGTTTAAATATAAATTTTTATACGCTTTGAAATAAATATACATTTTTATACTTTGAAATAATGGAATGAATTTCTGTTCAGTCTTATAAACAGACTCAAATTTTTGAATATTAAGATTTTTTTTAAAAATTTTTCTTGTCTTTTACAAATTTTTTATTTTTCAAAATTCCAGTTAATTTAAGAGCATTATTTGAGATTTTTGAAAGTCCCTTTGTCGAATGGCAGTTTGGCAAACAATTTTGTTAAGTACCCGAAACAAATAGTAATTAAGGTAATTAGTAAGTAGGATAAATAGTAATAAATAAGTTAAGGAATTAAAAATTATTCCTGATACTGTAAATTTTTTATAAATGAAATCTTAGACAAAAAATAATTTTTAGATGCTGTGATATTCTGCAGCGTCCGCTGCCATGCTGGTTGACCCTTTTAAATAGAAAGATTCAGTAATCCTTTAAATGTTCAGTAATCCAATCTTAGAAATCAATTATTATAGAAGTGAAAGTTAATGCTCTGTCAAGTTATATTGGATTCGCCATCCTCAGCCATTGATTGAATCATTCATTATTCCAATATTTTTACTTAAGAAGGGACACTGTTACTCATATGAATTAAGATACGTGTTTGCACTATATTCGCTTTTTTAGGCTCTCAATTGGATTTTATTTTATGGAATGGCATCGCATGATAGCATCGTGCTTTTCGATTTGGAGAATTTTCTGGATTGTGAAGGTATTTGTCGAATGGATTGGCTAGCCATATTTCCAGGCCTTAATTCGGTAAGGAAGGTTTAGTATTATCTTGACAAACAAGTTGAATGCATCTTTGAGCTCTCCTCCATGGTTATTACATGTACAACGACATTAAATATTCCGTACCTTCCCAGTTTGGTGAATGTCAATTTAGTTGGTATCAAGTCTATTGCATCAATGGATTGCACTTGGGAGCCGGCACATTTCTTATTAGAACCCATTGTAATTTTTCTGCAACACTTTTCTACATAATAATTAGAATGTAGTGTTTTCTTATTGATTGAACTTTGTTGTCAAGTATGCTTTTTTTGTAAATCATAGTTTTGATTGAATTAACGTGAATTTCCTTGTGGTAATCCAAAAGAACTATCCCAAATTAGAAAAAGCCGCAGTGATCGCGGAAGTATCTCAAGAGAGAGGGGCACCATTTTTACATATTAATTTCATTTGTTTTTGTTACGTTTTTTAAAAAAAAAGAAGCCAATTTTAGTGGCGGCAAATGAAATACTGATTCAATTTAAAATTTTTTTTTCCTTCGCAGCTTTGTACCTTTAGTGATTATATTTTCAAGTCTTCAGAAATCAAAAAAAGAAATCTTCCCAATTATCTAACACAGTCATGTTAAGATTTTGTTTCTTCCAGTACTTGACAACTTTGCCACGAGTGATAATGGCACTCAAAACCCATTCGTTTTTGAAGAGCTCTCGAATAATCGATTTCGAAGCGGTAAAGCTTCTCGGATAACTACTAATTCAGAAAATGGTTGACAAACGCAATTTTAAGCGAATTCAGATGGATTTTTCTATTTTCTTCCAACATCTCATGGGAATTTAAATTTAGAAATTCGTTCTTTATTTTATTTTTTTTTACAACTAGCGTAAAAGCTCATCTAAAATTAAAAATTTTTGAACACAAAAATATGGCTGGTAAAGTGAATACGTTATAATGCAATCTTGAATTTAATTTTAAATTTTAGGTGTAAAATTGTTACAATAATTGTACAAATAATTTTTTACAGTTTTCGATAAAATTTGTTTTGTAGAAATGAGTCAAGATTGACACAAAAACAAAAAAGAAAAGAAAAATATCACACGACATTATCTTTAATAAACAATGAAGATTCAAATATCTTATCATTTTCAATTTAGATTAAAATCTAAATTAAATAAAGTGTTTCAATTTATTATGACTATGTTAAGCAATAAATCTTTTGACATTTAATAAATTTTATAATTGACTGTCTAGTCAACATATTCGAATAAAATAATTAATAGAATACTAAAAATTAAACGACAGCTAAATGCATGAAGTTGCAATAACACGGAAATTGCATGCGTTATCGTAAGTTAATTTGGAAAGCGAAATTATTAAACGAAAACTATATTTTTTGGAATTGATATGGTAGCAGAACTACATCTGATGTAAAGTTTACTTCGTGAAAAAATGGCATCGAGCAAATTGATTCGGGCAAATGAGGATAGAGAATATTTTGTGCTGTGCAGGAATAAAGCAAAACAACATGAATTAAGCTCAACTTTGTATTTTATTTGTGTTTTATTCACGTTGGGGATACTGATCCAGGAGTTTCCTTGTCTTCTGGACTGGTTCAAAATTACAAGGCTACGGAGTTGAACATTAGTAGTCGTAAACCCATGAGATTGGGTCGGCTGTTCAACGACGGTTATAAAATAAAATAAAATAAAATATATCCGTCTTAGAACAGTCGACCTAATTTTTGGTTTACGACTACTAATGTTCAACTCCGTAGCCTTGTAATTTTGAACCAGTCCAGAAGACAAAGAAACTCCTGGATCAGTACCCCCAGAGGTTTGATTTTTTAATGGGAACATGGAGGACTTTGTGACTCGACACATTTAACGTGCATCAGCCACCATTTACTACACGAGGAGTCTACGGCCGGCGAGGATCGAACCCACGACCCCTTGGATATGGGCCCAGCGCCCTACCGACCAGGCTATCCCGGCCCCCAAAGATGGATATAAAAAAAGAAAGCAAAAAATTGATTTAGGAGGACCGGGATAACCTCACCGGCCGTAGACTCCTCGTGTAGTAAATGGTGACTGATGCACGTTAAATGTGTCGAGTCACAAAGTCCTCCATGTTCCCATAAAAAATCGAACCTCTGGGGGTACTGATCCAGGAGTTTTCTTGTCTTCTGGATTGGTTCAAAATTACAAGTCTACGGAGTTGAACATTAGTAGTCGTAAACCCAAAATTGGGCCGGTTGTTTAACGACGGATATATATATATATATATATATATATATATATATATATATATATATATATATATATATATATATATATATATATATATATATAAAAGTGATCTAGGATAACACTTTATATCAATAAATTTGAAAAGTAAAATCTATAGGGTGATTGAAGGGTTCGCACGAAAGACTTCAAATTATTAGCCAGTAAATTAGCCAAATATGAAAAGTATTAGCTAAATTTCAAAATTCTTAGTCAAAGGTATATCTTAAAAATTTTTAGAATTGCTTTTTTTCACATAGAAAACTTCAAATCAAAATACAAATTTACTATAAATTGAATTATTTTATAAAGCGCAAATACGAATCAAGAGTCATTTTGCAGTTAGGGAGGAGTAAAGGAGCGATGAATGGGAGAGAGGATGAAAAATGTAGATTTTGTTTTATTGTTTTTGATGGGAAAAGGTTGGGGTTAAAATTTTGGTAACTTCTTCGACTAGAGCAGTAATAGAAGGATAAACCTTAGACAACATTATGTTATTGTCATGAGAAAAAATATTTCCTGCAAAAATATTTGGATGATGATATGCATCTTGCCAGTGGCGTACGCAGAATTTTTTCAAAGGGGGGTGTTCATAATTTTCAGAAACTACTAAGAGAAATTCGAGTCTGTTATAAAGCACTATTATTTCCCTAATTAAGACAGCTAGACAATTTTGACCTTTCATTGAGGCAACATTGTTTAGTTAAATTTTAATTTGATTTTTTAAGTTTAAGAACATGATGCAATATCTTCTGAAAAAAGTCCAATGTCATATGGGTGGGAAGTAACACTTTGAGGGCCACTTTCACATTCATCAGACTTTATTATGCTAGAAACGTTTTATTCAACGAAAGTATCACGTTTTTGTACAACTGAAAAACTTAAATTGGTACTAGATGCTGTCACCTTACTAATTTCAGGTCATGATTTTTTCTCGAAATAATTAAAAATTGTTAAATTCTTGCGTTTTGACATCCTAAAGATCCAAGAACAGCAAATATATATATATATATATATATATATATATATATATATATATATATATATATATATATATATATATATATATATATATATATATATATATATATATATATTATATATATATATATATATATATATATATATATATATATATATATATATATATTTGCTGTTCTTTCAGTTTGATTAGTTTTTCACTAATTAAGGGTCGGATCTTCCAGAAAAGGGGTAATATTTCTTCTCATCATCATCAATATATATGACAGTTCAAACTTAGTCTTAATGTATAACAAAATTCACAATTTTTCCTTGGTTTTTATGGGAATTTGCTTCTTATTGTGCGGGGTGGATTCATTTTACAAATAAAGATTTCATCGCTATTCAACGGGACTAAATGCATACGCGAAGAGCCAAGTTAAGTATGTGAAAGAGAAATTTAATGTTCTCAGAGACCAGATAAGCTTATCTGCAGATAGATATAATTCTTTTTGAGTTTAGTCTCAAAAGATCCTTTTAATTTTATAAAGCTAGTATTTTAGATACTACAATATATATATATATATATATATAAACATATATATATATATATATATATATATATATATATATATATATATATATATATATATATATATATATATATATATATATATATATTGGCACAGAAATTATGCTACGATCTCAAGAATTCGAGCTGGAATGAATAACTTCAACGAGCACAGTATCTCCAATGGTATTGTTACTGATTTCTTCACTAGTCGAAATAGTGGCGACGACGGGTTCGGCGATTGAATGAACTTTTTGCTGAGACAAAGCAAAACAGATTTAGCGACAAGCTCCGAAAGACAAGCGGCAGAGATAACTCTTAGTCTGACTGTACTCCGTTCCCCCTTTTATATAATTTTTCACTGCATCTCCAAAATTCTCGAATTGTCTCAAAGACGAAAGAACTTCTAGGATTCCAGAATCATCACGAAAAGACCTCGCGAATGACAGCCAGTTTCGAAAACTATACTGGCAGGACTGGTAGGAATCAGTCTGTAACAGTATCACGTGAATTTGGTCTTAAAAGTACAACCCTATTATAGTAAATGTTTTTTCAGTATTCTGAGAAATACCGTGAGGAAAAAAAACTAGGCATAAGGAAAATAAAAATATATAGTCTTAAAAAATAATAGCTCACGTAATTTCTTCTAAAATTTTTATTTCTGCAATTTTGTCTGAGCTCAAGGGGGGTGTTTAAACCCCTAAACCCCTCCCTTGCGTACGCCACTGCATTTTGCTATCACATAACCTGTTTTATTGATAGAAAATGTTGGAAAATTTTTTGTCACGTGCAGCAACGAATGTGGTAATCTGTATTTTATGGTCGTTTGTCTCTTGCTTACATAAAATCTCTCTTGTTACTTACGTTATCTGGATAATTCTAATTGGTATATAATTCTAATTGGTTATGCAACGTATATCTAAACAAAACTACTGTAATAAAAAAAAAATCTAGGACTTGTTCAGAAAAATTTCCTTTCACCTTTTTTTCCCTTAAAGATGGGAATTTTTTCTTTTTTAAAATTTTTCTTTTCTTTTTTTTTAAATTTTAAATTTTTTTTTAAATTTAAATTATTTTTAAATTCTTTTAAAAATTTTAATTTATTTCTTTTAAAAATGATTTTATTTAATTTTGCGAAGTGGCGAAGGTTTATCTCGGGCTCTGGATTGTTATCTATCCACAGGGTGTTTCAAGATTCGACCTACAGCCGGAGTGGTAATAAAAGGCATAAAAAGGATGAAAGATTAGCACGGAACTTGTCCCCTATCACGTTGAGAACAAGAAAATCGTTCTACTTAAATTAAGCGCATATATGCAATTCTCAAAAGATATTTAGTTACCGCAGGGACAAGAATTCTCGATGGTTATCTTTCTGCTCCACACTTGCTTCCAGAACGCCTGAATATAGCCACGTGTCTTGTGTTTCTGCAACAGTTCTTCCTTGAATTGCTGCTAAATGTGCCGCCCGCTGCGCAGCAATGCACATGATTCATACATGATGGTGCCACTGCACATTACGACATCCTGGAGAGTAATCACCTCGATGTAACATAGTCAAGGAAGTGGAATAGATGCGCAAGAACCGTTGCATGGTCTCTGTAACAACCACATCTCAATCTTTTTTTTACTTTTCCTTTCTTTTTCTCTCAATCCTTGGAGACTTTTCCTTTGAGGTCATATCTTAACCCGTTAGTTTGTCCAACTCCTGTGGGTATATCTCATAACGCGGATCAATACAGCCTGACGTCTTTCACATCAAAATCATGCTTAGCGGCATCTTCTAGCACAACTGGGAGTTGTTTTTACGGGGTTGGCGGTTTATGTGGTGTGGTCAACTGGTGTAACTTCAAAAATTTTTTGTAATAATAAATCAAATGAATATTTTTGTCGTTAGCTAGCAAGTTTGCAGTATTATATGCCGCTGTTTTCTTCACTTAATAGTGTTGCAATTGTGTTTTTTTCCCTTGCATCTCCAACTCTATGAAATTCGTCTAACAAATGATTTTTTTTCCAAATATTATTTGCTTTAAATAATATTATTTAAATTTCTGGTTAATTATAATAGTTTTTAGCAATGGCTAGTGGGCTAAAATGACTAGTGGGCTGTGCCCCCTGCTCGCTAACGCTCGTCAACCCCCGAAAATTGCTACGCAATCTTATATGGTTTGCTTCGCTCGCTACTAACTTAGGTAGATTGCAAATGCACAAAATTCTAAGAATTCAAAACAATCATTCAAATCCATATAAAAACTTTAAAAAAAAAAATTACATCTTTTTAGTGAATACTAAGTCATTAAAATAAATTTGAATTCAAATAAATGACATGTAATTCGCTAAACCTATTAGAAATGTGCTATAGTATAATTCCCGTAATATAAATCAAAAATCGTCAAATAAATTCGTAATATATAAATTCGTGAAAAAAAGCGCTTTCGACAAAATACTAAAATAGAGATCTATCGACAAAGACTACTCACTTCTGCCTAGCTTAATAGTATGAGATTGTCGCAGCTGATGCTCTCTGGTTATTTCAGTTTCCGTTTTTAAAAGCGCTATGTGTTGAGCCACCACAGCTAGACTTGGCATGTGACATTTTTAGCGGCAATCATTGGTCGATTCGCTGTGTAAGAGAAATAGTAACGTAAACAAAACAAAGCAAACGTTGCCACCGGCGGAAAAGAAATACAGCCAAAATTTGGGAGCCACGTAAGAGAATTATATATATTAGATTAAAATCATTAAATATACAGGAAGACGAGAAATAGCATGAAAAGAGTTTAAAAACTCATATTTTTGTCACAGCAGTCTCATTTTCGAAGATGTATTGGTTGTTTGTTCTTCAAAATGTTTGAAAGCCGAAGATGTAGTACCCCCCAATAGGATTCTGTTCTGGTACACGGAGTTAAAAGCATTAACAAATGGCGCAGGGCGTTATGGGGTCACCTCATTCCCCAGATTTGAATCCGATGAATTTTTCTATTTCACTCTTCTTAGAGACAAGGGTGTTTGTGACTTTGGCTTTCCTAAAAATGTCATTGAGTGAACAATGGGACAAAAAAAAAAAAAACAAAACAAATATGTGAGTTGTGTTTCTTAAAGGAGATTTTACGACCACGTCAAGAGCTCTATGTTCAGAACAAAGATGGTCGATTTAAAAAGTTTAAAATATGTCATATTTTCATATTTATTTGAAAGTTTGGTTGTGTTAAAAATCAAAATTATAGTGTTATATGCCTTTAAGTTATTATTTTGTCACTATGTTATCTTAAAAAAGTAGCCTTTTTTTAAAAAAAAATAAATACTGTTTTTATGTTTGTTTGACATAGTTCAGTAAATTTGTAACTAAATAAATTATTTTGAAAGAAATAGACATTTTTTTTTAAAACTTAAAATGCAGTTTTGTTTGTTAATTAAGACTTAATTTTGACTGCTACTGTAACATTAGCAGAGACGTCTCAATTCTATTTAACACTTGAGCAATAAATTCTTGTTATTAAAATTTAGGATATAAAATACCAGAAGATACAAATTTAAACGAAATCCTTTGAACTCATTGCATTCGTTAAAATTTAGAAGTTTTAAATCCGAACTTGGAAGCATTAGTTTATTTCAGAATATGTAGGGAGGTTTATTTATTCCATTTATAATGCGAGACAGCGCTATTAATATGTGCCAAGCCGATGACAATTAATTTTATCAGTTTATCGGGTTGACAATTAATTAAGTCTGTGATATCTTCGTAAGAGAATATCAAAATTTAAATTAACTAAATCTTGAGTTACAAGTTCTGCTGTAGTGAAACCTGATTCCATTTGTAATAGCTAATTAATATTCATTTTCTAGTAATGTAGTAAATCACACTATAAGGAGACATACGTAAATTAAATTTACTTGCTTAAAAAATAAATCAATAAAAAATTATGTCAGCTAAATCAAATTTTCTAAAAAATTTTTTTTCATTCATTATTACTAGTAAATAAGAAGACAAATATTTTAAATTCTGCGCACACAATAAGAATTTTAAGCTTATGAAAAAATTTATGATTAATTGAAATTGATGAAGATGATAAAAAATTATAGATATAAAGCTAAAATTGGATGCAAAATTGAAACAAATAAAGTTTTATTTTTGAAATACTTTATACAAATTGTATTTACTTAGAAATTTAGAACTGAATAAAAATTAATGAGAAAATAAGCAAAAACAATGTAAAAAAGTTAAAAAGAATGCAAAAACTATATTTTAAATTTTGTTAAAACCATTTTTCCGGGAGTACAGTTTTGGTAGAAAGAATAAGGGCATGTTGATTTTTACAAAGATAACGAATCATTTAATTATCTTACTTATCGCAAGAAAATAAATTTTTATTTTTATCAATGTAGTTTTCGATTTTTATGATTGAATAAAGTTACTAGGGTTTCGGTTTTGATAAAAAGACGAATACAATATTATGCATTCAAAATCTCTTCAAAGTTGATTTTTATATTTAACAAAACATGAGTTTGAAATAGGATATATAACTCCCAAATAATTAATTTTTGTAACTTCTATATTTTACTACCTAGGAAAAGTTTTAGATTTTTTAATTTATTAAAAAGGATTTGTCAAAAATCGTAAAATATCTAACACTTCTTTTATTTCTTATTTCTGGAATTAAGAAACTATTAATTTAATAAACTTTTGTACTTATTCATGGAAAAAGAATTTAAAAAAAAAAAGAATTTTTGTTTGATTTATCCTGATTAAGTTCGGAGTAACAATATTCAAAATATGTAAATCAAGTATTAAAACTAAATTTCAATGGTTTATTGCATTTTAACAACAGAAAACTAAGGTGCTTTTATGGTGTTAAAATGGAAGATCTCGATAAAAAAAGTAGTTCAGTTTAGAAAAAAAAACAAATATTTATTCGGAATCTATATATTTATCAGTCTATCGACACTCCTATCTTTTTTGTTTCTTTCAAACTTAGGGGTGCGTATAGGTGCTTTATTTTCTGGACTTCGAATGAGTTTAAATTAATGCCTTGAGACAAAAGTAAGGGTAAAGCTACCAGAATAGGGTAAAACTTACCACGTTTCTGACTCTATAAGAGCACGAAGGAGTTTTGTAATTCTTACTAAAGTAGTTTGGTAATGGTTTTGATAAATTTTATAAAATTAACAATAAAGTATTGTTTTATAATAAGTGATAAAAATAGGTAAATATTGCAAAAATTCGTAACTTTATCATGATACTTTAAATTAGAGCGTGGCATAAAAACCATTTATTCGGTTAAATTTTACTCTTCAGATTTGTATTTTTTGCTAAATCTGTGCTAAATTGGTCCTCAAATTTGAAAACCAGAATATCTGGTAAATAGTTACCATATAAACTGAAAAATCATGAAATGAATTGTTTAAATACCGTAATATTTGTTTTTTGTTACTAGATTTTATTTTTAAACCGGAAATATCAATAACATACAGTACGACAATTTTACCCGAATTGTTCTCTCGTGTAATGTTTCGTTTACAAACGGCATAGTTAATTTTAAAGCTATAAAAATACGACTCATTATTATTGGATTTATTTTGTATTAATGAAACATTATAAGAAATTTATCGGTGCTTGAAATAAGGAAATTTTTTTGCAGAAGGATATAAATACTTAAAAGCTGTAAGACAATGTGAGTCGATCCAAGTAAATATAATTATATTTAGCTAGGGTAAACCAACCAGTGAAGGAACACTACCTAGTGAAGGAACATTTCATATGTATTGATTAAAAATAAGAATTTGAAAGGTTTTCTTTAGATTGATTGGTAACAATAGCTTACTACCAAGCAATAGGAAGTCATCTAGCAATGTTTTGGATTACCTGGTCAAATAGACTTCTCTGGAAAAATTTTTGAATTTATTATTATCTCTGCAGCACCTTGTTTCTTTGAAAAAATTATAAGGTGAGTGTTTGTATTTATATGTTTGAAGTGGAATTAATTGCGTGTAATAGTTTTATTTTTCTCACTGTGAAAAAGAGAATTCAAAATATAGTTATTAAAGTTACGTTTTATTTATTTTTAAACATCATAGCGTAATAAAGTACTGAGATAATGGGGGTGTTCATTCACTGGATCACCAAACGATGAAAAACCAGTGAAGGAACAAGTGTTCCTTTACTAGGTTTTTTTCTAAGTTAATGAAAATAAAAGATAAACTTTAATTTTCTTGTACCTTTAGCGATGTTCCGCATCAAAAGTATGTTAAAAATACGAAAAACAACTTCTAACCAGTGAGGGAACAGCCATGTTCCTTTACTGGGCATAGATTTCCCGGTGAATGAACAGTATGTGTTAATATGTTGACACTTTAATTTTCAATTCATGATTACAAAAAAAAGTTAACATTTTCCAAGTATTTATATATTATAATTTCAAGAATATGTTTGATTTTAAATATTTGTATGGCTTTATAAATTCATAAAGAGCATTAAAAAATAACCAAAATTAAGTGTTCTTTTACTGGGTGTTCATTCACTGGTAAGAGCTGTTCCTTCACTTGGTCTTCTTACTACTTTTTATTTGAACCTCCAAAACTTTAAAACAGTATTATATAAGTTATCTAAAATTTTTTTATGTTGACACTGTCATTTAACTAAAATTACGAATTTTGAAATTAATATGGTTTTTTAAAAGGCAAGCGAAGCTTAAGTGTTCCTTCACTGGTTAGTTTACCCTATCAGTGAACCAGTATTTATTTCGTTAAAAACTATTTTAAAAGGGTAGTTTATAGCTAAAACTTTACATCAAAATATAAAATATGCATATAAAAAATAAAACTATGCATCTGCTTGATTCAATAAGAGTATTTTTTGTTTGTGGAACATAAAAATTGGCAGCCATGAAAAAATAGTCCATTGTAGGACGCAAGTATAACTCCATCACTGAACTTTGGTGGTATCATCGTAAAGCTATCTGGATTGCTCCGGAGCTCATGAGGGATTGTATCTTGCAGTTAACTTAAGAATTACATCTATAATTTCACTAAACAAAAAGAGGAAATGACTTTAACTTATTTTATCGCTATAAGCACATTTTATTGTTTCGAGTCCAAGTATATTTGCGATATATAAAATGGTTTATGCAGTATACAAAATTTCTCTTACGTATAAAATTAGAGAAAAATATTTTAAATTAACATTTAACGAGCAATGCGAAGCTATTTTGAAAATTTAGAAACTTATAATTGTACATTTGCTTTTTCACTAGGCAATTTCCTGTTATTAGAGAATCCTGAAAATTAAGTTTTTGCTTAAAAGCTTATAACCGAGTTCTTATCGTTAACAGAGTTAAAATGTAGGTTATCCCAGTGTATTTCTCTAAAAGAGACTTTTTTCAGATACTTTAATGTAGTTTAAATTATTTCATTGGTAAGTAGCCACCCATATGGTGTGGTTGGTTGACTCTTTGCCTACTACAGCTTCTACCAGGTTACATTCCTCATGGTAAAAGATGAGTGTCTATATGATTTGTACTTCATTTGATCGTGTCTTAGTGGTTCGAATTTCACTCTGATTTAATATTTCCAGTGGTTTCAAAGCTGAAAAGTATTGGGTCTGGTAATAGTTTTACAGGATTTTACGGAGTTTTCCTTAAAATTACCAAGCCTCCTGTGAATATTTTTCTCTATTTTTATAGAAATTTTTCGTTTTTAATTCTTTGTAACTTTACGAGAGATTCCTTTCATAAATGCTTTCCAATAGATTCTCATGTAAACAATTTTAAAGCGTACAAATTTACTTAAAAATATTAAAAGTAAGGATTAAAAGAAGCATTAAATAAAATTTTATTTTCCAAATAGTTTTGGCAGTTCAAATAACACGCCGCCTGAGTTTGCTTAGTAACTTTAAAAATGAAAATTTTTAATTTAAGAGCGTCAGCAAACATTTCACACTTACTACAATACTATATTTTGCATACTTTTCACTTTTGACTTTTGAAAAATATAGTGTAAGTATAAAGCTTTTGTTCACAATTAATGAGCAGTTTGAAATTCGAAAAAAAAAATAGTGACTTTCACATATGTTGGAACAACATTGTTAAAATATTTTTGTTTCTAATCACGGAGAATAAAATTCTGGTAAAATTACGGTCGGTATTGCAGAGTGTTGATATTTCAGGCTAAAAAAATACAAATATTTAATTCTGGTTAATAAAACAGAAAATATACGGTATTTAAGCCCTTCGTTTTGGAATTTTTCCATTCATATGGTAACCGTTTGCCGGAAGCTCTGGTTTTCAAAACTATCACTTATTTCACGCAATTAATAAAAAATACAAAACTGAAAAGTAAGTTTAACCAAACAAATGGTTTTTATGCCATGCTCTAAAGTATCACTTTAAAATTATCTAATTTTGTTCCGTTCACCAAACTTTATCACACGATATACCAAACTTTATCACACAATATAAGACCATATTTTATTGCAAAGTTTACCAAAATTATTACTAAAACGCTCCAGTAAAAATTACCGAGCTTTTTGGTGTTTCTAAAAAGCCAGTAACATGGTAAAATTTACCATATTCTGGTAGCTTTTAACACATTTTTTTTTCTTAGGGTGTGCATCATATCGCATTTTTTCGTATTAAAATATATTGTTATTAACATCAAAGTGTGCTGTAATGTGCTCACAATATATTTCTTAATAAGTATATAGACTTGAGAATTATGTAGACTTCGAGTATAGACTTTAAAAAATTAGAATTTGTTCTGTCTTCCATTTTTCAGAGAAAAATATGTTAGCGGAAATTCTGAATTTTCTCTTGCGATGTTAATAAACAGATTCAATTATGATACAAGTAAAGTAAAGCGAGCTGTTTTATTTCAATAAAAGGAAATTTCTTAAAGTCAGCAAACTTGGAATTCTACGTGTTTTCAGAAAAACAATCGAATTGAAGCAGAGTTTTTTCTTAAAAGAAATGCTTAAGAAGTTGTCTTTTCTAGCATTAGAATTGCAAATCAACTTCTGAAAAAAACTTAAGCGTGAGAAAAAGCAAATGAAATTTGTTCTCTACAATACCTGTATATTTTCCCATTAAAATGTTTTTTTTGGAGAGAGATATCGCTTTGGGTGTTTTTGCTAAATTCGTTTTCACGAAGTGTGTTACAAACTTAATTTTCTTAGATATTTCTAAAAATGTTTCCTAACATTAGCGGAATAGAAATAAGATACATAGAAAATTTGCCATAAATGGTACCACAATATGATGCATGCGATAATAGAAACACGAAAATACTTATCATTAACAATACTCTTTTTGTATAATTATTCAGAAAAATCAATGCAAATAAAAAATAACAGCTATTTTACAAATTGATTATAAAACACAGAAAAAGTTATGTAGAATAAATAAAATTTTACGAAGAATACGATAATAGCATTAAAAATATTATGCAAGATATTTTTATAAAGATTACCAGAAGAAGTGAAGGTCTGGTTTCTTAGGACAAGCGCCTTATTTGGGCGTCAGCGGGACGTCAACGTCACGCTGACGCCAACAAAATACTGGTTTGTTAGCTCAAGGCCTGGTTTCTTAGAACTAGCGCCTTATCTGGGCGTCAGCGGAAAGTTGACGTAGATCTGACGCCAAAAAAATACTTTTTTGTTAGCTCAGCATGAGCAATCGGTCCAACACAGACATTATCTCTCATTGCGCATGCGTTAATAACGTAAACAAATATTCATTTTGAATTTGTATTGATTTTGTTATTGTCGACCAGTGTTTTAGAGAACAAATAATGACTTTGTCCAAGAAAAAACACATTATAGCTGAGCTAAATGAAGAGTGCTATGTTTAATGAAGAAGCTATGTTTAATGTCAAAATCAAAATCTTGGCTGACTTCAATGTGCTGTTGGATGTTGTCCGCCATTGCCACTGTGGTTAACGTCACTTTGTAATCCAACTGCAGTTGAGTTGGACGGTAATTGTAGTTCAAGATGAGCGTACGATGACGTATACTATCAAACTCACAAATGGACCAATCAGAGGTTAGCGCTGATTTCCAGCTGACGGCGTCCTGTCCTAAGAAACCAGGCCTTTTAAGAAACAAGTCATAGAAATCAATTTTTCAACATTGATTTACTTTTACAAATACCTTTTTATTTTCAGAATTATCTAAACAATAACGTTTAATTGTATGAAGAACATAAACAAATATTTTTATGAAGATTAAAATTTTTCTTTTAAGTAGATTAAAATCGAAGTTTCATTAACAATATAAAATTTTACCAAGAATGTTAGTTAAATTAAGAATATTACGTAAAATTTTGAAAATCCTCAATTTTATAAAGTATATCTAGAATATATAAAAAAGTTTATTATGATCTGTACAAAATTTCTCTTTGATAATACATACACCGAGAAAAAGTATAGTCAAAACTACCAGGATGTGGTAAAATTAAACGTGCTTCTGACTCTATGGGAAGACTAAAAAACTCGCTAGCTTTGATAAAGATTTTGGAAAAACTAGCAATGAAATTTGTTTCTAAGATAAACGGTAAACGAGGTAAAATTTGAATTTTTTCCCAAGGTACCCCAAAGAATAGCATAAAAATCATTTATTGGACTGAATTTACTTTTTAGTTTTCTATTTTTTGCTAAATATGTGGTAATAAGATCCATAATTTTGAGAACCAGAATTTTCGGTAAACCATTACCACATGAATGGAAAAATTACCTAATAAAAGGTTTAAATACCGAATATGTTGGTTTCATTAATCAGAATTGTGGTTATTTTTTTACCAGAAATGTCATTACCATATAATATGGTAATTTTACCAGAATTTTTTTCTCTTCTCCGTGTATCCTGTGAAGTTATAACATTGTTGAAAGTATTATTTTGTTTATCAACAAATAATACTTTCAACAATGCATTACAGTTATTTCTATCATTATATTTCTTTGCATTAATTTCGTTTAATTTTACGGAAGCAATAAATCGTTTCATTTGGAATTGGAGTTAGTTCGAGTAAATTTGATAAATTTCAATTTTGGCATTGCCATACACCAACAAAGTTGAAGTTCTATGGAAATTTGTAAAACTTTGAGAAGCGAAATTGAGATGAAAATATTTAAGAAAATATCTTTTTAAATTTTTATTTTATTTCCTATGAGCTGCACAATCGGTCTTGCCGATGAGCAGACCTAATGCGTTCTCCAGAGGTGGTATCCACAGTTTCAGGACCACCACAATGGGTGAGATACCGTTGGTCACGTTAATTTGGACGTCTAGTTTCTGCCACACTAGATGGCAGCACCGAGACTCTGTTTGGATGCTAAAGTGCACTAATTTAAGAAAATATGGATATTTATAATATTCATGGAAGTCAAGAAAGCTGAAAAAATTTCTTTAGTTATTTGAAGTCATAATTTTTGTTTTAAAATCTTTCTTTTAAACCGAGTATCGATAAAATTATTTTTTACAAAAAATACTAATTTCATTAGGCATTTTCCATGAGTATAAAAATAAGCAAAATAATGCTAATTGTTTACACTTGCTTCAGTAAACTATTAAATGCTGTAATAATATGAAGCGAAGAAACCTAGTTTAATTACTCAAGTTAGAATAATTTATTCCTAAAGTTTCGACAGCATGTTTGTAAAATATAAATGAAACAAACCAACATAAATAGAAAGTACTGTAATCTATTAAGCGATGCAAATCTAGGATCATTTTAAATCCGCCTGCGCTAAAATATTTAGTTTAATTTACATGGATGCACGTGTCGTGATTGTGTAATTAAATTATTTGGTGATGTTAAAGAGACTCATAAGAAATAACTGAAATATCTCATTAGAGAAATTAATGAATATTTGAATGTAATGGAAAAAGTATAAACTAAACTAAGTAAATAATTGAATAGTTTCGAAACAGGAAATCTCTCTTATGATGAATGATTCATAAAACGGTTTCTTCCAGTTTATTTAAAAATTTGAAGAGATGATAAAGCAGATAATGTTGCAATTGCATGTTAGAGAATATAAAGCTTGGTTTGTTTTTATGACATGAAATTGCATCTTTAAATTGCTGAAAGTATACAGCTTATTTTCTAATTAAATGTTTATTAATAAATTATTGTATTTAAAGTTTTTTTTAGAATGATTACAGATCTCAAAATACAGTAACGGGTTTAACTTGAAAAATAAGACGCAAGTGGAAAATAATAGATTTTGTATCTTAATATTTTTTGGTATATTTAAACGTATTCCCAATAAATGTTTTCCTTTAGTTTCGAAGGATGCAGAGCTTAGCTTAAGTATTATTTTAAAAAGATATGTAGGATTTTTATAGGGCATAAAAATTAAAAATATCTTGATTTATTCGTAGTGAATAATGAAGATTCAATATGAAACATATTAATTACTAAACTAATGAATTTATTTAATAACCGTAAACAAAATGCAGATTTTTCTGATTAATGATCACGTGAAGGCTTGCTATTATTATAAAAGGTAAAGCTGATAAAAAATTGATTATCTATAAGCAACATACAAATAATGATTCAGATCTATGTATTAACTATTCCTTCAAATTTTTTTTTTAAAAATGTGCAGTCAAATTGGTAGGCATTGCATAGTTTTTCTAGCCATTTTCTGTAATGTGACTAGAACATGACTTTCGTCACTAGTACAATTTACTCATTTAAATTTTTAATAAAAATTTCTACAGTTTCATACTATTCAAAATTTTTTGCTTTTTGTTAAGTATATATTTTGTGACACACTTTAATAAAAGATTGTGAAGAAAGTTAAGAGTTATTATTTGGTGACATAGCGTAAGCAGAAATGGCAAATAAGGCTACTTTTAAAAATAAATTGTTTAATATTAATTATCAATATTAAAGTAAAAGCAAATTGTTTAAGGCTAACTGTCAATTAATAACTTAATACTTACTGTATTTTAACAGTTCAGTTAATATGATGTTGTTAAAAGATATTTTTTTCTATTGTACATCAAAACTTTTTTTTTTTTAAATAAATAATTTTACATGAAAAATTTGAAAAATATGTAAAATTCGAATTAATAATCAATTTTCTTCGTTAATTTGCTTAATTTTGAGGAAATTATTATTACAGATTAATAAAAACAAAGTCTTATTTTCAATCTTAAGTTTTGAAATTTATTTCTGAAATTTTTTAACAGAATATATGTATGACAAGCTAAATTTCGCCTACCGGTCTGTATGGTGGTCAGGCAGTTGACCTCAAGTGACCTAAACATATACATTTAAACAATATAAACAACAATCATTCAAATTAAATCTCAAGTTGTTTAAATGAATTATAAACTTAAAGATTTTACGTTTCATATGTAAAGTGTGGACAATTTACTGCTTTTCTTAATGTAAACAATTCTGTGCTTCGATATAAGAATAAATTAGGTTAGTAAAAGTTTCTTAAACAACTCATTAAACGTTGGTATCATCTAATCGTTTCAGTGGATAACATAATTAAGGAAACACATGTTTCATGAATCAAGACTTTTCACGCAGTTTAAGAGAAAAGAGGTTTAATACCATACATGAAGCTGAAGTCTATTATTAATGTCATCCAGCAATATTGGAGGAGATTTATCTTTTATGACAAATAACTCTGGTTCACTCTTGGATGAAACTTGGTGTTTCTATTGATTTCTTTCTTAAAGATAAGAACGGTGAAAGATTTATTTAACTAAGAGCTTTGGATTTTAGATTATAGTTTTATCCAGAAAATATATTTATGTATTAGTTGGTTAAATATTTTTTTTAATATTGAATAGGTATACAGTTTTGCAAGAAATAAATTATTAGGGGACTTTGTTTCGTACACTGAGAAAAAGTATGGTCAAAACTATCAGAATATAATAAAGTTTACCTTGTTTTTGGATTTATGGAAACACCAAAACGTTCGGTAATTTTGATGATGAACAATAAAGTATGAATTTATAAGCTGTGATAGACAATTGTTTACTTTATAGGATAATCTAAGTTTGTAAGAAATCGTTGTGAAGATGTAAATTTTTTCTTATACAATTCAAATGTGAGGAGGGGGCAATGTTGTAAAAATAATATCATACATATTAGTCTTTTTATTAGGTTGAAGAATAAAGAATAATAGAATACGAACATCAAAAATTAATGAGCAAAAAATTCAATTTTCCATTTTTTTTGTCGAATTTATTTAGAATAATTAAAACCTGCTAGATTAGTCCTTAAGCGCAGACTAATTTTGCTTTTCATGGCAATCTAAATTTAAAAAATTGCTCTATTATTAAACAATGATAAGTCTTAAATATTTCTGTTAAGTTCAGAAATTTATTTTGAAACCAATACTGTTACAGCATATATTTTAAGCTACATGAAACAGCAAGCCTGGAACTAGAAGTTTGATACATTACATTTGGTTTATTGTACACATTAATTCGAATACATTAAAAATTCGATAAATTTTTTCTGGTGCAACGTAGACTTAATTAGATTACTTTCCAGCATGTAGTTGATATTTTACTTAAATCTAAATGAATCGTGCTATAAATTTGATACTTTACATTTTGGGCAAGATAAATTGCAATGTAAATGCTTTGGAATTTAAATATGACACTTTACACTTGGTTTTAAGTAAATTACAATTTTAATATTTTACCTTCTAAGCATGATGCATTGCATTTAGTATTTTTATTCCATAACTTTTAATTTGAATACTTTGAATACACTATGAAACTAGTATTTTACCTGTAGATAAAAAGAAAATTCTTATTTACTTACATTGTAAACATAAATATCTATTCTAATGCATATTCTTGATACTATATACTTAATATTTTACGTTTGGTGGAATGCATATTTCAATTTTAAATACGTTGAATTAAAGCGGCAATTCCTTTTATTTAGTATAATACATAAACTTAAAATTGAAAAATTTTCACCGTAATTTCGATATTTTGCATTTGCTAAAGTCTAAGCAATAATTCAAATATTTTGCATCATAATTTTTATTCTTTAAACCCACTGTAAGGTGATTGCAAATTTGTATACATTTAACTGTAAATTTTATTTACAATATTTTGTTTAGTGCACGGAGAAAAGAATTCTGGAAAAAATTACCGTAATGAATGGTAAGGACATTTCTGGTAAAAAAAACCCCACATCACTTTGGTTAATTATACCAAAATATAAGGAATTTAAACCCTTTATTACATATTTTTTCCCTTTAATATGGTAATGGTTTACCCATAAATTCTGGTTAATTGATATAAATTAGTCACAAAATAAATATTTATTAGAAATGTTAACTTAAAAGTTTTAAGCGCAAAAATAATTTTTAAAAAAAACTGTTTTTTTTTTATGGTATTTACTATTAAATTGCGTAATTTATTTATTTTAAAAATGTAATAAATGAATTTGATTAAAATACGTTTTCAGTTTTAAACACAAAAATAACTTTCATAAATTTTTTTTTCCAATGGTATTTACTATAAAATTGCATATTTTTCTTATTTAAAAAAATAACAAGTGAAATTGATTACAATACGCTTTCAATGGTTCAAATATATTGAATAACTTTAGGATATATGACATTTATCTTAGTTGAAGAAATTTAATTAAATTCCTTAAAGATGATAAAAATGCGTAAAGTCACAAAGGTTAGTTCTGTCATAATAGATTTTCAGGCATCAAAACAATTATTCTTAAGCAAGAGATTTAATAAAATACTTAATTTTCTTTTCATTAAACGCTATCTTAACGTTGAACTTAATTTTTTTAATGTTCATCTGTATAAGATACAACTCAGTTCAACGAAATAATGAGTTGCAAGAATTTAATCCAATTATATGAAGTCTTATAAGATTTTGATCCAATTACTTGAGACTATAAAACATTTTTAATGAATTCATTTTCATGAGAAGCAGTTCAAAAAGTACTAGGAATCTAATTTCTCTACAAGTTTGAAATCTCTAATGGATTGCAAGATAAACAAAATGTATCTCGTAACAAGCTCTTTATGCAAAATTTTAAATTTTTAAAATAAATTGAATTTTTAAACTTATTTCAAAATCAATTATTTATGTATGTATTTTTACCTGAAAATTTTTTTTTAAAAATAATAATTATCCTGATATTTTACAGACATTTTAAATTCAATTTTGGTTGTTCTAAAATTATTGCAGGATAGTACACCGAAGAGCCATTACATTATGACCACCCTGCTAATAACATGTAGGACCACCTTTAGCCCTCAAAACTGCTAGCACCCGCAGGGGCATTGATTCCACAAGGTGCTGATAGGTAGTCTGAGGTATCTGGTACCAAACGCTCACCAACTGGTACTGCAATTCCCTCGCATTGAGAGGGAGTAGCGTGACAGCTCGAATTTGTTTTTCCAAGTAGGACCACAAATGCTCTATTGGATTAAGGTCAGGTGAATTTGGGGATCAAGACATGACTTGAAAGTCACTGGAATGTTCCTCGACGTTTCGACCCTTATGACATGGTGCATTATCCTGCTGGTAAACACCATCCCCCACAAGAAAAACAGCTGCCATGAATGGGTGAACCTAGTCTGCAACTATGTTCAAGCAGCTTACAGACGTCAGGGATTGTTCTATGAGAATTATGGGTCCTAATGTGCCCCAAGAAAACATTGTTCCTGAGCGAGAAGCCATGAAAATCTGGGCGAGCCCATGGTTATAGATGGAGGGTGGTCATAATGTAATGGCTCTTCGGTGTATATTAGGTAATATAAATGTGAAAGTTATTAAAACTACTATAGCTCGTTTTACGATTACATTAATACGAGTATTTACTTCCTCAAACCTCCTTTGACATCATCAAAAATCTAAAATTCTTTCTTTTTCCTTTTTTATATGAAATGTTTTGTTCAAAAATCGCGTTTCAAATTCTACTGACTCCTCACTTCTAGCTTTATATCGATTACAGAAGTTAGCGAAATATATGCCTTCATCATCTGCATCATCAAGTATACATTATCGATAACTAGCCTATGCTAGTAAACTGCTAATACTTTCACCCCCCATGAACCGAAGCCACTAGTCTCAGTTGCCCTAGGGCCAGAAATCAGAAGAAGAAGACCAAACTCATATCCAAGTCCAAATCATCAAGCATAATACACTGGCGTAAGAAATTAAGAAAGTTTGCAGACTTGGTCGATTATCTCTAGAGCTACTGGACCTACTTTACTGAAATTTTATGCGTACATACATTGATACAGTACAAAACAAATAACCATTCAACAATTGTAATACACAAGCATGATCACGCGTAACGCTAGTTGAAATCGGAAGACATGAAACAGCTGTTGCAGAATAAGCAAAAAAAAAAAAAAAAAAAGAGTGTTAATAGGGGTATGGTCCCCTCTTACAGATATACAGGCCTTGTAGCGTGATTTCATACTTGAAATAAGACAAGTTATCATCAACGTATTGGTAATAGACAAAATAAACGGTAATAGGCAAAATACGGTATTTAAATCCTTCATTGTGTAATTCTTTTGTTCTTATGGTTACAGTTTACAGGAAATTTTTGTTTTCAAAATTATAGTTCTTATCACCTTACATTTAGTAGAAAAATGCAAAATACAGTAAAAAAAACCTAAGGGATCATAAAAAAATAATCAATTTTACCACATTTACCAAATTTTATCACATATTATAAAACCATGTTTTATTGTTAATTTTGCCAAAATCACACCAAATTCCATATTAATCATATCATATTTATATACGATATTAATCATACCAGTTTTACCGTATTCTGGTAGTTTTGATCATGTTTTTTTCTCTCAGTGTAAGAAGCATTAAAAAAAATTAATTCATTTAAGTATATTTTATTAATATTTTACTAAAAATGCTTAAATAAACTATTTTAAAGTTCATTTCAAAAATAAATTTTACTTAAATCTACTTAAACTTTAAGAGACAACCACGATTTCCCACAATTGCTTTTTGTTTTGGTAAAGAGAAGCTAATTTTTCTCTTAGCCAATATGACATCGCCTGAAGATAGTATAAAGAAGTACAGCTGATAATGCAAATCTTTTATTGGAGAATTCAGTGCATTTTCTCCGTTTGTAGTTGCTTGCACTTATGATAACACCAATTATACAAAGATGACAACCTTCAATTAATAAAATTATTAAGTGTAGTTGATTTGTATATAACATTACAAATTATGAAAATTAATTAAAAAGAGTTAATCTTTATTTATAAACACACACTTTCATTAAGTATTAAGAATAAAATATTGAAAACCATTCGTAGTATATTGAATAACTGCAAATTAAAAAAAAAAACTTTTGGTTATCTTCATTACAATCTGGTTAGATTTTCTAGAATGAGTATAAAATTTTAAAATCTTGTTTATGCAAAATTTTTGACTTGCAGTATCATTCTTATAGCGAGTAATACTCTTTTACATAAAAGATGATTTTACTTTTTTTAATCTTTTTTTTTTCTAATATCTATGCAAAATTATTTTTTTTTTTTAATTGAGATCTGGTATTGGCACTATCAATCAGAAATGGACACTTAGATAGTAATGAATCTATGATTAATTGAACTATTCTGGTTAGAGTTTTGTTCAATACCAACTACCAGAGGCGGATCCAGAAATTTTTCCGGGGGGGGGGGGGTCATAGACACAGATCCCCCCCAATAAATTTTTGTTATAAAAATTTTTTTCTTCTAAATATTTTTTTTTAAAAAAAAACTGAGGTTTTTAATGCTAGTCTTCTCATTTATTTTTTTCATAATGAACATTTTTTTCAACATCCCAATCAATTTCTCGATGAATGTGTAATAATGCGAGTCCATTTAATCATTCTTGATTTTGCGTTTCTCTAAGCCAAGTTTTGAGACGTCGAAGAGTTGAAAAGGAACGTTCTGCTGTTGCTGCACTAACTGGCAGAGTTATTACTGAAGAACATAATTAGACGAAAATTTTTTTTTCTGAACTACGTAGGTGTATATGCACTCTTAAATAATTTTTAAAATATTTTATTTCCTTTGTAAACTATTAAAAAAATTATTATTATTATTTTTTCAATTTGGGGGGGGTCATGAACCCTATGACTCCCCCCCCCCCGCTGGATCCGCCACTGCCAACTATATAGTAAAGATAGGACTACAAATTTTACTTTATACTAACTTGAATTATAAGTTTAACAGCTATTGATTTTTTTCTTTTCAGAAAATTTACAAAATTAAATTACTTTAAGAAATTGGAAACTAATATCTTTTCTTTTAGCAATTAATACGAAATGTAAATTGAAAATTATTTCTTTTATTTGTCTTAAACATTAATCTGTAACGCCTGTCAAAAAATTAATCTTGTTCCTGTAAAGAAAAACTAGTTTTGGTATGGTTAAAATTGCAAGAAAAGAAATTTAATTTAAATTAATTTAAATAAATAATCAGATCGAGTGGTCATATCCCAAAAGAAATTTTTTTCAGAAATTTGAATTTTCAAGTTGATAAATAGTGGTCAATATGGTCAAACGTTTAGCTAAATTTTTTTTAGTTCAATAGAAAAATAATTAGATTTCCTATTATGCGCCTGAAATATAGTTTCTTTTGGTCAAGAAGCAAAAATTTATTCTTTCAAAAGCGTTAAATATGACGCAAATTTAAGACTTAAGTACAAAAATAAAAAATTTAGAATGTGAAGAAAAAAAAAGAAAATTAGAATTTTTACTGAAATATACCATGGAAATTTCTAGTTATCTAAATGCAAACATAAAACTTTCCTATGATAGACACATATTTTTCAGTTTTAATCTCATTCTTTAATGTACGATGTAAATTATGGAGAGCCTAAATACTACATTTTATATACAATTAATATTATTGTTACTGTGCATTCCAACCTATAGTTTTGTTCTTGTAATCTAAAATTTGTTTTATATTTGTGTTTTAAAAAATCAAAATTTACATATTTGATCCAAAATAGAAATTTTAGGACCTTTTTGAAAGATCTATATATTTTTTTAATTTAAATGAAAATGATCAGATAAATATTTAAAAATTATGACTATTTTTTAGCCATTTGAAATTTTTAAATTATGTTTTTAAATTTTTTTTTTTAAATGATCCTGATAAACAATCATGGAATTTTTTTCGTTTATAAGCCTTTTTACGTTTTAGGAAAAATGTATTTACAATTAAAATTATTAAATAGAGTTTAGAACATTTTTTCTTATTTTATGTTTAAAAAATACATTTTTTTTATGTAACTTCGATAAAATGAAAATTTTTTAATTCTTAAAGGTAATTAAATAATGCTACAAAAAGTTAATTAACAATTCGAGAATGTAATGAGAAAATATTCTTTTTAAGCTGCATTAGACAATGAGTTATTTATGACATTTGAACAAAATTGAAATTATTATTTTTTGCATTATTATATTATTATTATTGCAAAATATTATGTTCTTTTCGAAAACTTTTATCTATAAAGAGAATATCTTGCTTCAAAATTTTGATTTTCAAGAGTTAACCATTTGACATATTAGTAATTATATTTCAGAAAAAATATTTTTTTTAAAAATAGTCATGAGATGACACATTTAAACAAAATATCTTTATATTGCAAATATTTGAAAAAAAGGCTAATTTAAATGTCAAGCAAAATTAATTTGTAAATTATTTTTTCATAATAAGAATTTATGATAAAAATTAAATGCCTTTTCAGAATAGATTTTCAAAATCGTTTGTTCAATCATTGGGTAAAATAAAAGAATGAAATAAAATTTATTTAAAAAAAGTAAATAATCAGTTGTATTTTAAAAATGAGACAACGATTAAATTTTTTTGTTGACTTAATTCATTCGAAAGTTAAATAATACACTATTTCTTCTATTTGAAATAAAAAATAAAGTAATGTATAAAAATTTTTTTTTTATGCCACTCATTTATCTGTTTTTTTCCTCTTAATTTCATTAAGCTTTCAATCATACATTAGCAAGGTCCGCGTTAAAGATTTAAATTATTAGCAAGTAAATTAGCCAAATATCAAAAGTATTCACCATTTTTTGAAAGTCTTCGCCAAATGCAAATCTAAAAAATTTTTATGATAAATTTTTCCCCCCATAGGAAACTATTTTACGGTAGTTTGTTTCAAGGTATATTATTTGGACCCAATTCTAATTGGTTATGCAGCGCTTCTAGCCGAAAATTACTGTAATAGAATAAAAAATACTGATTTGTTTAGAAAAATTCATTTTGACGTAATTTGAATTTCTTTCCAGGGGAAAAAGATCCTTCGCCAATACTTTCACTAAAACACAATTTCATTCACCAAAATTTACAATTTTATCGCATTTGGAGAGGCGGTGAATGCATTAGTTAACACTCAGTCATACATTAGTTTACTTTCAGTCATACATTAGTTTGTATTATTAGTTACTTTTTTTCTTATCTTTTGAAATAACAGTAAACATGTATCAATAAATGTATCAATATTCAGTTATTAAGTGTCGGGGAATATTTTGGTACGTTAAACTTCGGTATTCCTTGTTTTATGATGCTTTTTCCAAAAGCTTTTTTTGGGTTCTTTTTTTTCCAATACTCTTTAATCCGTTGACCCTTTTCTATTTTCTGAACTATCAAGATGTGCACAACACTGAAGTATGCCTTATATTAAGGATATATTTCCAGTGTTTATGGATTTTATGTGTGGTGTATTTTGAACTAGATATTTCTATACGGTATATATGTGAAGTGACTTAATCAGACTGTTTTCTTAGCTAATACATGAGTACTTAATGTAACAGTAAATAGCTCCAGTGAAATATAAACGGGTGAAGAAGTATATCTAGAAAACGGTGTGTGATAGAGATAAATGGCTTGTATATTTTGAATGAGCACAATTTAATTGTCTTAGGAAATGTCTTGGATACTAAGATATCCGTGATTTCTTAAAGTTTGCTTGTCGGAGCTATTTGACTTGAGGTAAACGAGTTTGCTTTTCACTGTTTATATCCACTGAATTTCTAAATTTCAATAACGCATATTGTTGATAATTTTATTTAATTGAATTCATAAAGTTACTGTCATCAGTCCTTTTCCATAGTTTAAAGAATTTTTTTTATTATGATAAGAAAACTTATTTTCCTTCGGTGACGGTGCATACCAGCGATGATAAGGGACAAAAGTGCTTCAAATGTAAATAAATATTTGAAATTAAACAGCTTATGTTCAATATTTTGCGAAGAATGTACATAAGTAATACTCAAAAATTATTTTTGAGCTATCTATGAAGCATAATATTGCATAAAATAATTTTAGCTATATATTATGAGTGAAAATTTTTTCCTCAAACTGTTAGTGATCTGACGAAACTTAATTGTATTGAGTCTATTAATATCATAACTTTGAATATGTGTTCTTTGTTAAAATTATTAACTTGGTAATTACTTTTAACATTTAGTAAACTTTACTTTAACATATTAACGTATAAACTGAAAGTTAAAATGAAAAAAAAAACTATCTTCAACAAAATTAAAAATAATTATCTTCAATAAAATAATTTTAGCTATATATATTACGAGCTAAAATTTTTTCCTCAAATTGCTATCGATTTGATGAAATTTAATTGCATTGAGTCCATTAATATCATAACTTTGAATATACTTCGGAAGTGTTCTTTGTGAAAATTATTAACTTGGTAATTACTTTTAACATTTAGTAAACTTTACTTTAACATATTTACGCATAAACTAAAAGTTAAAATGAAAAAAAAAAACCGATCTTCAACAAAATGAAAAATAATTATGCTCAATAAAATAATTTTAGCTAGATATATTATGAGTTAAAAATTTTTCCTCAAATTGTTAGTGATTTGAGGAAACTGAATTTTTTTCTATCCATTAATATCATAGCTTTGAATATACTTCGGAAGTGTTCTTTGTGAAAATTATTAACTTGGTAATTACCTTTAACATTTGGTAAACTTTACTTTAGCATATTTACGTATAAACTAAAAGTTAAAATGAAAAAAAACCTATCTTCAACAAATATTCAACAAAATTAAAAATAATTATCCTCAATAAAATAATTTTAGCTAGATATATTATGAGTTAAAAATTTTTCCTCAAATTGTTAGTGATTTGACGAAACTTAATTTTTTTCTGTCTATTAATATCATAACTTTGAATATACTTCAGAAGTATGCTTTGTTAAAATTATTAATTTAGTAAATGCTTTAACCATTTAATAAACTATAGTTTAACACATTAACATATAAATTAAAAGTTAAAATGAATTAAAAATAATTATCTTTAACAAAGCACACCTTAATATTGTGCTGTGTTAAAGGTTTTAAATATGATAATTGCGACGACATAGAGATAATCGTAAGTCAAAGCTTTTAGGTTTAGGTCTAATAATGCCAATTGGATGTATATTATATAATTTCTTACCCCTGCTTTGAAAACTTCCAGCGAGTAAAAAAAAAAAAAAAACATTTTTTTCCCGCACCTTCTGTATCTATGAGTTTCTTCTCCATCTATGTTTAGCATCTGATTACTGGTAAAAAATTCAAACGTAATTGCTATGCGAAATTAGAAAAAGTTATTTCTTCAAGAAAATTCATAAAAAAATACCGGCTTAGCTTTTAACTTTATTTCCTAGCTATGAATTGAGTAAAAGGATACCAAAAGACATAATAAAACAAAAACAACACATTTCTAATTAAATAAAGCCATGAAAAACTTATTAATTGTCTTTATTAATATGTAAAGTCTTAAACACTTTCTCCCCTTTATTTGCTACGATAACTACATTATCAGTTTAATTAGAACATAATTATATTTGATAACTTTCAATTCAATTACGAAAACAAATAAAAGTGTTTTTCATCTAATTTTTTCCCAACTTAATCTTATAGGAAAGCGCAAAAAATAAGTATATTTTAATTAAATTAAATATTAAATTCTTTAAAAAAATACTTGCTTTGTAATAAGTATAGTTGCGATTAAATATTTTTTCAATAATTAATTTATTAAATCTAATTGAATACTTTCCTTTTTGAAACAATATTAGACATATTAACAGTTAAGTGAAGAGAACCGTCAATGTGATTACTTAGAATTAAATGGTTTTTTATTTAATTGTATAATTTTAAGAAAATTATCAATCTTTATCTAATATTCTGTCATTAGAAATATGAATTTCTTTACAGAAATTAAAAATAAAATATCTTTTACTTATTTTCTAGTCTCAAACGTTTTTAATATTTTTGAATTTGCTTATTATTATCATTTTTTTGAATCACGTTGTTGATTTATCTTTGTTTTTGCTGTTTGCAGGGAGGGCCGAACTTCTGGAGGAAACTTCCATTATCTGAAAAACGAAATTATACATGACTCACTTAGAGCTTTTCCAACACACTTAATATTAAAGAATTAATATTAAGTATTATTTATAACATGATTATGGTATTTATGTGCGATTATCATAAGTCTGAGTAGAAACAATATAATAAATAAAGCAAAAATACAGAAATTTCATTTATTGCGAAATAAAAAATTTTGTAGGTTAAGTTTGTTGGGTTATGTGAACTATAAAAATGAGTTCTTAATCAATTATTAAACAGTGCTGTTTAATGTTGCTTTTGAATCTGTATTTTTTTACTATAACTTTTTTTGCATAGTTTCTACACGGAGAAAAAAATTCTGTTTAAATTGCTGTACTGTATGGTATTAACATTTTTGGCAAAAAAAAAGAAAAAAAAAAGAAAACAAATAAATCTGGTAGTAAAAACCAAAATAGAAGGTAGTAAAACCATTTATTTGGTAATTTTTCGGTTCATTTGTTAAAGACTTACCAGGAATACTGGCTTACAAAATTATAGTTCATATTACCACACATTTAGTAAAAAATATAAACTTATAGGTAAATTTAATCGGATAAATGGTTTTAATCCCATGTTATAAGGTATCCCGATAAAATTGCCTAATTTTTTATTATTTTATCACATATTTTAAAACCATATTTTGTTGTTAATTTTACCAAAATCATTACCAAAGCTCTCCAGTAAAAATTACCTGTCTTCAAATTAAATATTATATTTAAATTAAATGTCTCAATCTGTTCAAAGGGTTTTGTTTGATATCAAGATATTATGTTACATGTCACACTTTAATATTATGTTATATGTCGCACTTTTAAATTCCACTATCTTGTTTCTCATGACTTATAAAAAAGCCCGTAACATCCCATGTTACTTTATAAAATATATTTTTAGCAACAAATCTTTAAACAATTCCTGTTATTTTAGGTTTATCCAGTGCAAATAATATTCAAAGGTAATTAATTATTTTATTAACATTTACAAAATAAATATCTCGTTAGAAAATTTGAAGCTAACCTCGAATCTTTTCCTACCGGCTATTTTGTTGTTTGTAAATGGCTAATTATAGACATAGATTAGACCTTCACTTTGCAAGTTCTCTCTCTGTTGAAACAAATTTTCTAGGAATAAATTTCCTATAATCTTTTCAAGAAAAATCTCAGCTAAGCTACTTACTCTGAAAGCGTTTGCAATTTTCGGCGTAACTTTGTAATGCATTTTTCATTTGTCAACATTAACGGTAAATTTTTCTACCTAATTAGAAGCAATTTGTCTTTGAAAATTTTGTAAAAATATCTCGATGCTTGTTATAGTACTCGAATGAAGCCATTTAATAAAGACTTAAAGAGTACAGACAGGTACTGAAACTAATGAAGTTGTTGAGAACTTAAAAATAATTTGAATATTTAAGAAGATAAATTCTTTTAATCTCTTTTATGTTTTTGTTGTCTTAAAATAAGTACAAAAAATTAATTGAATGTTTTTTATCTCAGGATTTAAAATAATATTATTACTTATAAGTTTTAATTTGCAAGCGATTCTTTCAAATTGCTTGAATAAGAAACGTTTTAGAAAAACACATTTACGTATTTTAATAAAGCTTTGATTTGTCATAACTTGAGTTTGAATACAAATATATAAAGCAAACACTAATACGTATCAGGCATATCATGTAACGCAGATGTCATGTATTATTGTGATGCCATTTATGGGCGTAACAAATTTCTTAGCATTTTAATTTCTGTAATTTCATGAATTTAATTTTTTAATTATTCTAATTTTTCTTATAATAAAATTAAATAATTTTCTAAATTTTTCTCCCCTTTTGTAAAAAGCAAACATAAATAGTTTTATTCCTTTTTTAAACAATTACAGTAACGGCTAACTTTTCATTCAATACAAGAATATAACTTATTAATTCAGTGTCACGACAAAAACAAATATCACTTTTTTTGAAAAGCTTTCTTTTCTGCAAGCTGCTTTAATCTTTTTTCACTAAAACTGTTTCGGTTACAATTTTAATGATCTTTTTGTTGATTAGTAGTAGCCAGATTATTCTAAATTTAATATTTATAACGTGGGATCGACTTTAATTTCGCCTGTATTATTTATCGATAACTCGCCAATTTACAGATCTCTTTCCATGCTCTTAAGCGTCGTTCAACAACCACGAATTAACTGGTAATCCGAGTTTGTTGATGTAAGGACTGGCAAGTTGTTGTACTTAACACGCCCTTTCAGTTCAAACGTTGGAAGTTTTTTTAAAAAATAATTTGACTATTAAATTTTTTAAAATTTTATAACCGTTGTTGAACAACTAACCCGATTTTCGAATTTACGGCTACCAATCTCCAACTTCGTAGCCTTGCCTTGTCAGTTTGAACCCAATCCAGAAGACAAGGGAGCTTCTGGATCAAGTATTGAGAGAACTTTGCCTTCGTGGAGGATTTTTTGAGGGAACTAACCCGCATTTGCGTTACCCGGAGACGAAAACCACGTGAAACCTCATACAGTTAGCCTGGTGGGAAGGGGAATCTATCACACGATCTGTCTACAACAGACGATATTTTAAGTCAGCACTATGGTCGGTGCAAGCCGGATGCGGATTTGTATCGATCAGCCATCATAATTAACATAATTTTAATAAAATAAAAGTGTAAGATTAAACTCTTTCTTATATTTTGTTATTTTAATTAAACCATTTACCTGTGCCAATGTTCCAATAATGTAACATGGATTTCGAAATTGATTTCAACGAGCAATTGAAGTTCGAATAATGTTTTTTGACACATATTTAAAATTTACATTGTAAAGTATTTTTTGTTTTGTTTTTAGTTTGATTTCGTTTCCATAATTTATTTAAAAATTTTTTTCATAAATTTTGAAATTTGATCTATTTTGTTACCTTATTTTCTACACCTTGGAACATAATTTATCAAAAATTCAATTTTTATAAGACGACAAAAATGTTTTACGAGTTTTAAAAGGATAATATAATTGCCTGTTAGGCATTCCTGTGATTTTGTGTGATTCATTGTGTTAGGGTGTGCTCATTTCATTCAATTGCTATTATGACACTAATTAAAAAATAATAATGTTGAAATAGAAAATGTTTATTGGTTCAACTTCCGTTGAATTTGCTGGTGGCAAATAGCAGAGCGATAGCAACAGAGCATATCGTTATACTTGGAAAGTTGAAGGGTACTGTAATATTCCTATGAAATTAAAACTATTTATATTTGACTTTCATATAAACATGGAGTACAATTTCACCTCAACAGCTGTTATACTATTTGATTTAATCACATTAAAAAAAATCCAATTTTATTTTTTAATGAGATTTTGATAATATTTAAACTTTATTCGTACTCTTTTATTCTATTGACTTCGAATTTCGTAATCTTAGCTTATTAATTACAACTGCTTGAATTGATTGTTAAATATGTTGGTCCCAGCAACTTATGTACTAGGTACTGGAAGCATTGTAATATCAGTTTTACCAAATTACATTCACTATTTTTCTCAGACCAATAAAATATATAGTTTAATATTTAAATGGCTTATATCTAATTGATTGCTTAATTTAAATTGACAGATGATACATTGTTTTCATTTCCATGCAAACACTTATAATTCTTACATGAGAACTATTTTATTAAAAATTATCGAAATAAAAGTTCATGTATAAGTTTATTGGTCAGTAGAAGTTTTCTATAAAACTACGATATGATTAAAATTGTATCGCATTAAAAATGTTAAGAAATTTGTAATTTTTTTTTAATTGTTAAAAAACTTTTGTTACATAACTTTTATACAGGCGAGAGTTGATCAATTTTTGACTTGCAAAGTGGGAGGTGAACTAAGAAAGGTTAAAAACCTATACTTTATACGAAGCAAAATAATTTGTTATCAAAAATTAATTTGTTCAGTAGTGTGTTTAATCCGTTTAGAAAATCACTGAAAAGTAACCTCACCCCCCCCCCCCCCCCACAGAAAAGAAAAACAAAAAAATTTCTAAGCCTGATAAGTTTAACATTGGTAAAATTTTAGATCAGCGAAGTTTTGCACCATCGAAGTTATTGATTGGCGAAGTTTTGTACCCGCGAAGTTATGGATTTGCGAAGTTTTATTCACGTGAAGTTATGAATGGTTGGAGTTTTAGTCGCAAAGATTTGTCAAGCGAAGATTTGTCAGCGAAGTTTTGACCCCGAATCAAAATATGCATATAAGAGATCTTGAAGAATATTATCTTAGAATGGTACCCTTGACCACCTTGTAAAAATCTTTTCAACGTATCTTTCTAAATAAAAAAAAAATGTGATTGATTTTTTCTCATTTTTCTCTGTGGAATCAAGACATGATAATTCCACGATCCACTATCAACAATAACTTTCCCTTATAATGATATTTAACGTATATTATTAAATATGTAGTTGAGTCAATGGTTTTAAGCGTCATTAGTTTTAATAATTCTCCAAGAAAACTAACTCGTTTAAAGGTGTTAGTAAATTGTAGACAAAATACAACTGTAAAACCATGAGGAAGAGAATTTTAAAAGAACATTTTTAATTTTTAAGAAGATTAGTTTTAAATTTTCATTAACAATCAGTGCAGAAAATTTACTCATTGAATGAAATTAGAATTGTTTTGACAAAACGCAACTGAAAACTTTAGTGAAAGAAAATAATATGGAATATTTGAGTTTTTGAAAAGATTAACTTTAATTTTTAATTAACAATCCATAAAGAGGAAATTAATTTGTTTAATTGAATAAAAATCATTTGGAGAAAATACAGCCGAAGAACTTAGTAATAGTGAAGGACATTTTAAGTTTAATTATGATTGTAGGCTTTTATTAACAATCTATTAAGAAAGTAAAGTCTTTTAGTGCAATCAGAATTTTTTTAACAAAACAGAGAGAAGTCTTAATAATTTTGATCTTAAGAAGTTTTTTTATATAGTTAAAAGTAAATATTTAAAACAATCTTGAAGCAATATTTAAATGAAAAAATAGAAAAATATCTATTTCTCTACATGAGTTCAAAAAACTGTCTTTAATTCATTTCAAGCAATTATTTTTGATAAAAATTGGAATAATAAATAAATTTATGCAAATGACAATCATGTATTCAACGACATTTTTGATTGATTATAATTTACATCTTGAAGTTACGAACTATGAGATAAAAATATTAAACGAACTTAGTTATCTGTTTTGCGCTATGTACCTTGTTCCATTAAGAAATATCTATAATATTGATCTATGAATGATTATGTTATAAAACGCAACTATTTGCGATAGGCATGGTTTTGGTATGACCCCCAAAATATAGGGAGTAGCCGCAATCTGGGAAATATGGTTCCTGTAGTTAAGTCAGGATAGTGATCCGAAGTTCCGACTCCTTAATGTTAATTTTACTTTTTGTGTTTTTCGCTAGACCTTGAAAATTTTTTAAGCGAATTGAAATTTTTTTTTCACGCAATTATAAAATTCGTTTATCGAAAGATAATTCTATCTAAAAACTAACTTTTAGTAAATACTTATTATTTTTTTTAATGGTCAAAACAAATTTTTTTATTTTTTATTTTTTTTATTTTTTTATTTTTTTATTTTTTTTTTTAAATAGCGGCAGGCACTGAACTTTTCGTTCTTCGCCATAGAAGATGCCGGAATTGTTACTCATTTAGCGTTACCCAGTGGGCACCTGTGAACCAAAGTCACGGAGGCGAGCAACGTTACCCACGCCATACTGCCACAAACCCGTTCATAGGGTGGGCCACATTCACTCATTCACACAACAGAAGACAACACAGAGAGAGAAACATCCATGCCCAGAGCGGGATTCGAACCCGCGGCCATTGGTTCCGCAGTCAGACACGCTAACCACTCAGCCACCTGGCCGGCAATTTTGCATTGTAGGTATAAATATTTGAATTTCAAAAATTTGAGAGAAATTGAATTTAAAAGAAGTCAGATACTTAAAATTCGATTTCGAAAAGTTATTTTTTGCATGAAATTATTTTTGAAGAAACGAATTTTATAATTGTGAGCAAAAGTTTTATTTAATTTGCTCTGAAAGTTGAAAGTTTGCTCCGTTTATTGAGAGAAAGTAAGTTTTGTGTTTGATTTCGAAACTTAAAAAAACATCGTTTCGCCAGTTAATTTTGCATATTTGAAGTCATCCCCTCGAACCATTAAGAGTGAGTCCTTGAGCGTGAAAATCCGATCGTTAGATTAAAAGTTATTCAGGGTGGTCTGCTTTTTTGGCACAATGTACAACTACTAAACTTACTGAAATATTATTTAATAAAAAAATTGCATTTTTAGCATTTTTAAAAACTTTTTACGAATTTGCTTGGTTTAACCGCTTTATTTTTTTTACAAATTTGATATATAACTAAAAATAATATATGAATTAAAATTATATTTATGTAGTTGATGTTGGCATAATTATAAATAATTTGCTTACTATGAGTAAATCTATTCTGTTGTCTTAAGTTTTTCGGCTGCTCTAAAATTCTTTGTCACATATTGTTAAAGTAAAATTTCAAATCTCGTTTTAATATCTGATTGATGTTTAAATATATTTTGGGACTTTTAAGTTTTTCAAAGCTTGTTTTAACTTTATAAAATTTAAAGATGCAAAAAATATTAACATTTAAATTAAAATGACTTGAAATGTAACAATTGTTAAAAAGAATTGTAATTTATACAGAGATAGTTGGTACAAATATTCTAATTGTAATTGGTACAAATTTGCTATGTATATTATGTGTATATTATAATGATATCATAATTGGTATATAATTAGTATATTATAATTAGCATATTATAATGATATTATAATTGGTATATAATTAGTATATTATAATGATATTATAATTAGTATATTATAATGATATTATAATTGGTACAATATAATGATATTATAATTTATATATTACAATGATATTATAATTGGTATATTATAATGATATTATAATTGGTATTGTATAAAAATGTATATTATAATGATACAAATTTTTAATTTTTCAAAAATAATTAGGCTAATGATTTAAAATGAATTGTTACAGACTTAAAAGGAAATATTCCAAACATATTTTTAATAATTTTTAACTTTCATTTTGCTCACTAACCTTTCGCAATAAATGTTTTAAAATACAGTTCTGAACATGTTTAAGTCCCTTTTTATATCTTTACCTTTAAAAAACTGCACGCAAGTATATTAGAAAGTCCTAGGCCTTAGAAGAGCAATGATTTAGCAATTCTAAATGCTAAAAACGTGAAAGCTTTATATCGTATGGTTTCTTGCTTCTTCAGAAGATTAATTTGGAAGTAGTTTTTCGTCCATAAACATTAATGTTTCAGTAGAAACTTTCTTAGAATTTTCCTTTTTACCGTTGCCTGATCTGGTCCAAGAAGCTTAAATAACTGCGTTTTGGTGCTAATTTTGTCATGTCACAAGAACCATTTATCACTTTTAAAGAAACACCACATTCAACAAAATCTATCACGCAATGGGTTTCTGAAGCCTCTTAAAGTGAGCAGTTTTAGAAAAAAATAGGTTTGGGCACCAAATATTAACTCTAAGAACTGTTAGAAGTAACTCTGTATGATGCAGAAAGACACGGATGCTTAATTCTCTTATTTTTCACCAGGGGGACGGATAGATAGCAGAAATCAGGATTGTTAGCGGAAAGCAGACGATTTTCAGAAACTATTCGCGTAAGTTCTATTCTGTATTTAGGAGAAATATATTTATCACGAGTTTTTGTTCTTTTGCGTTAGGTTAACACATGATAATCAGTTTTAAAAGTGTAAAAGGATAAAATTCTTTTCCTGAGAAAGGTAAGTTAAATAGTTTTTCAATTAAAAATTAGTTTTTAACAACTTTCAAACTATTTCTTCCGTGGATTCTTGTTTATAAATTAAACAAATTGGAATTTTAAATTATTATTAATATTATTTTGCAAACGATCTTGTTTAATTGATTGAATGTTTTTATCTTATATTTTGAGTATTTTCAAGAAAAAAGCTGGTAGTTTTTAGAAGATAACCATAGACGTTTTATTCTACATTTAGGCAAAATATATTTAACATGAGTTTTGGTGCTGGTTTTAAACAGCTGGTTTTGAGCTGGTTTTAAACAGCTGATATGAAGGATTTGTAAGAGTGAGGATGAAAAATTTTCCCTTTTAAGATAAACTAATTTTTCAGCTTAAAATAACTAATTTTTATTAAAATAATTTTTGACTTTTTCTGCATGCATTTTTGTTGATTATAATTAAAAATAATAAACCTTTAATTATTATTCATATTTTTTTCCAACGAATTTCTGTTGATTGATTGAATTTCTTTGTCTTATATTTTAAGAAAAAGCTAATGGTTTTCTTGAATTATCCAAGTAAGTTTACTTCTACATTCAAAATACATATATTTAACAAGCATTTTGGATTTTGTGAAGAAGGGTTAAGCAACTAATAATGAGTGTAAAAAGTGAAATGAAAAAATAATTTTAAAAGGTAAGATAAAAAATTTAATTTTAATTGAAAATAATAAGTTTTTAAATAAATAATTTTATGACTTTTCCTATATGCATTTCTTGATTAAAAATTAAACAATCTGAAAGTTAATCTGAAAGTGTAATATGTATCAAACGATTTTTTTAAATATTTTTTTCCAAATATTGTGAGTACTCCGTTTGAAGAAAGCCAAAGATTTTAGAAAATATCCGTGTAAGTCGAATTTCATATTAAGAATAAATATATTTAACCAAAATTTTGGGTTTTAGGTGTTAAGTTTAATATCTAGGTACATATGAAAGTATATAATTACATATGAAAGTATGTAATTCTTTTACGTACTTATGAAAGTATATAATTCATTTACAAGCAAAGATAAATAAACTAATGTTTTTGTTAAAAGTAACACTGGATAACAATTTTATTTGTTTTCTGTTGCATGCGATTTTTTTAACAAATCTTGGATGTTTTCCCGTCGTCGATTTCAATTTTGCATTCTTTTCCTCCCTATAAGTTACAGTTTTATTTAAATAACATTTTTACTCCATTTTTTGTCAAAATATACAAGTTTGTAAAACGTTATATATGGCAGGTGGTCACATCAATGTTGCAGCAAACTTCTAGGGGAGTTAGGGCACATCACTAGAAATAAATTGAATAGGAACCAATGTCTGGTAGTGTCGTCATACACTATTAGGAGTGCTTCCCTATTAGGAATTATTTCTTCGTGTGCATCTGAACAAGTCATGATAGGAAAGCGCCCCTAGCCGTGTACGACGACATTTCCGAATATGGGTCTTTTTCTTAAAAAAATATGTAGTTTTAGGAGTAACACTAATTTCAGGCTTGAAATCCCCACACTCAAATTAGGCAAGATCAAGTATTTGTATAAAAGCAAAAAAAAAAAAAAATGCTTCCCAGTGTTATTAATTTTTAATCCAAATTATTTTTGTGCTTATGCATTATTTGTGAAGTTAAGCGAATTGTAACTTTGCTTTTAAAGTGTGTGTCTTAATTTTTGCAATGACTATAAATTAGATAAAATTCTTATATTTCATTATTCATCATTCCCGCATCGAAAAAAATTCTTATTTTTGCTTCAAATTTTTTCATTACTTATATATTATTTCTTTATTATTTATGTATTATTTCTATTTCTACAATGCACAATTTTTTTACAAGAGAGAAGTGTGTGTCTTAATTTTTGCAATGACTATAAATTAGATAAAATTCTTATATTTCATTATTCATCATTCCCGCATCGAAAAAAAAAGAGAG